>NC_072415.2:47580102-48780102 GCF_028858775.2 Pan troglodytes | reverse complement strand
AATAAATGACCTATGTAGATGTAATACTGGTCTCTGAAATTCAGCATTATATTCAGAGCTTAATGAAGACAAATCATGAAAGACAACCCATTTGATATATTCATACACCCTACAAAACTATTTAACATGATTGTTTTTATGTTTGTTACATGGTCACAAATAATATTTCAACCATAACTCATGAACTAGCAATCTTTGATGAAGTCAACCAATATTTAATGAGTATACATCATATATACTGTGCATATACGCTCTTTGCTTAAACCACAAGGAAACTTACAGACAAATCTGACGACCATTTCATGTTCACTATTTTCCCTTTGCACCAACTACCTTATTTTTTACATTATTTTTTAAAATTTAATTTTTTTAATTGACACATAGTAATTATACATATTTACAAGGTACATAGTCATGTTTCAATACATATAATGTACGGAGATCAGATCATGAGAACTACAATTTTCATCACCTCAATAATTTATCATTTCTTTGTGTGGGGAACATTCAGTATTGTTCTTCTAGCCATTTGAAGCTATACAGTATATTACTGTTAACTATAGTCATCCTTACAGTGCTAGAGAACACAACATATTCCTCTATCTAGCTGTAATTTTGTATCTTTTAATAAATCTCTTTCTATTTCCTGTTTTCTCCTATCTTTCCCAATTTCTAGTATCTTCTCTTCTACTTTTTATTTCTATGAGATCAACTTTCTTATTATTCTTTGTTCTTTGTTAGTTGCCTCAAATCTTTGGGGGAACCAGGAAAATATCCATTTATAGATACATAAAATGAATGGCTATGCAATTGAGATTTTCTTGAGCCAATCCCAGCTTAAAATATTCCGCCTCACTTTTATCTCAAAAGGTATCAAATTATCTATGACTGTCCATTTAAAAAAATAAAAAATTAAATGAACGATATCAGTAAGCATAATAATTAAAATTTGGATTTGTTTCTAAACTCAAAAGCCACAAAAAGACGGGGCGTTATGAGCCAAAGACATGCCAAATTTTCTCACGAAAATGGGGCCTTGACAAAGTGTTTTATGTACATTCCTTGCTTGATTTTGGAGTCGGGATCCTTTTATGTGACTTTTGGGATGGTCCACCATGGGCAGGAGAGACCCTAAGTATGGCTGGTCCAGCCAGACAACAACAGATGAAATACTTGTCTGTATACACGTGTATTTGTATTTCTTCTAATATACGCAAGTCATTAGAAGTCTAACTCTTAAAAGTGTATATGCTTGGAGGAATTTTAATTAGATTCACAAATTGTGAAAAAGAAATCCATACTGAAACCACACGTTCTGCTTTGGGGTTTCTAAAACACGGTCATTTTCTCCATTTATAAAAGCACAAATACAGACATTTTTACACAGTGTGTTCTGGGGAAAAATAAAGTTTTCTAGAAGACAGAAACTATAACAGAAGGAGAGCTAGAGAACTATGTAGATGGGTGAAAATTCAGAGATACACACATAAATGTTTACATTCTTCTCTACACCAAACTACCATAAGGAATAAGGGGTCTTTTTGTTTATTTTTTTCTACTCAAAAGGGAATATGAGAGTTATGATATTTAGTGGGCAAGATATTCACATAATCCAAAACAACTCAGGTGAACCTCTACCTTGCTCTTCAGTTTCATTTATGTTGTGCTTATAAAGTTTTTATACATTTTTTGTCTTTGTCTTAGTGATAGGAAGTCTTGTTTTGTTATTGTTTGCTTTGTTCGGTTTTTGTTTCTCTTTTCCCAGATGTGACATTACACAGAACTTGGTCTTAAGTTCCACAAAATCTTGCCAATTTTACAGAGATGGAAAGTGGAAAGAGAGAACAATGTAAGCAAAATGTCCAAATATTAATGAAAAAGAAATCTGGTAAACTTCTGTAAGATAAAGGCTGAAAAGCTATTGCATAATTTTTTTAACCAAATGTTTTTCTTTTCTTCCTGAAACGTGTGGTTTTTACTAAGCAAACAAACTAAAGATGGGAGCAAAAAATAGTATTCGTGCCTGCCTGTGTTTTGAAGGAGGCCTGCAGTTTTCGATTTGTATAAATTTCCAAACCTCAGTATTAGATGCAGCAGAAGCTAAGGCATCAATATGTCCAATGTACCCAAGATGAAACACATTAGAAATCCATAAAACCAACACAGTGTCAATTTTGTTTAAATTATCGCCCTTCAGCATTTGAAGTATCAGCTTTATTTAGTAGCACAGGATAGGGTAAGCTTTTTTTTTCCCTGTGACTCAATGCAACTTTTATTTTGTGCAATGTTCTCACATATCAAGTAAATTGTGTTAGCCATAGGGGGAAATTTCTGAGAATCAAAGAGAAATGCATGTTTCGTAATCATTACTGGAGAATGAGAAGAAGCATTATGATGTTGAAGAGCTCTACCTTTCCTGAGAGTTCATAAAATCAGGACCCTAATTCTAGTTCTCTCGTAAACTAGGCACTGGGTTGACCTTGACCAAATCTCTTCACTCCTTGGAGACATCAGGGTTGTTACTAAAAATATAAAGTTGGGGGTACATGACTTACTGCCTGGGAGTTCCATTATATAAATGCCTTTTAACTAGGAGGGAAAAAAGAAAGAAAACACCTTTGAGAAAGTTATTATTTTTTCTTTTTTTCCACTCTCCTCATCCAAAAATGATTTCTAACAAACCTAACATTTTAGATTATAGTTTGCATTATTTATGGTATTTTGCTGTGATTTTTCCCCACAATGTAAAATATACATGTTTTGGGAACTGCTGTTTAACCTTATTTCATCATTTATACTTGGATGCATTAACAATTACAGCACATCTGATGCAACTAATTAAATAAAAGTAAACTCATATGAAGTTTCATTATTATTATAATTTATTTGTAACAGAGTAATACAGCCATATCTATTATTTTGTTGACAAATTAAGTTAAAATATTTCTTATTTTTATTGCATACTTTATAGATAATTTCTCACTTCTAGGAAAAAGAATCTGTTATTTTGGCTTTCTGCATAGAGAAAGATTTTAAATTAATGCATTTAGGACCTTCTTTGTTTCTGTTGTGGTTAAATGTTTAATTGAAAAAGAATAATTTATAATGCCTAATTGCCTTTTTTGAGATGAATTGTACCAAATTAATACTAGAAATGGACTGGAAAGTCACTACAGGGTCCTTCCAGACTAGGTCGCTTGATTCAAACAGTGCCTAGCAGAACATTTGGGTGGGGAGAGGGTATGCTAATAGGCTAGGCAAGGGAGTTAGGAGGAGAATAACAGCCTTTCTGCCAGTCACTAGAATGAGCATCGCCTGGAGCACAGCAGCTAATGAAGCCAGGTAAGCTTCTCCATCTAATGTGTATACATAGCAGAGATAAAAGGCAGGTGGGGCAATTACCTTTGCTGAAGTTCATAGCCACAGACTCAGCCCAACTTTCTACCAGCCGTCATGAACATTAAAGTGTCAAGTCATCAGGAATCTCAGGAAAACATGTCGGGCACCAAGGTAGATCCATGGAGGCAGTAAGAATAAAGACATTGACTATGAAATCTGAAATTCAGGCTCTGATCTCTGTATTGCCTCCCTGTGTAATTTTGATTTAGAGTTAAATCAAAACTTAAATTTAGAACATAACTTGCTTATTTTCAAATCAGGAAATGATAGATGCTCAATAAATATTTGATGAATGGATTAATGAATTCCAAATTGTTGATTCTTATTTCATGTGTCCAAACAAACAAACAAAAAACACAATATCTTTTTTGTTTTCATTCACTGTGCTATTACAAGCATCTTTAGGACTCAGTTGTCCATGAAAACTGGGCCAGAGGATAAATCTCAATAAGGGAGACCCTGATGTTTTTCAAAATTACAGTTCCCAAACTCTGGCCCATTATGTGTGATTCGAACTGCATCTGAGTTCTGGAAATAACTAGACTTCAATAAATCTTAATATGAATGTTTTATACAAGAGGCCCCTTCTACAAATGGGCATTGCTTGTTCCAACTATCTTAAAGGATGAAGAATAATCCTTTTCACTTTTAAATTCCATTTGTCAAGGCTAGCATTAAAAAAAAAGTTTACATATATATGTAATGGAATTTTGCATTTGAATAGGTTTTAGTATTAACAAATATATGAAAGCAATATTTGTTACCCTTAAAAAGTTAATAATTTTAACACACAATATTTATTTAAAAAACAAAGTGTATGAAAGACTATGTACTCTACGTTTAGTGGAAAATTATTTTTAAAACTATCTAACATGAATGAGACATGATCTCTCCCTTTGGATACAGTAAAGGCCAGGCACGGTGGCTCACGCCTGTAATCCCAGCACTTTGGGAGGCCGAAGTGGGCAGATCACGAGGTCAGGAGATAGAAACCATCCTGGCCAACATGGTAAAACCCCATCTCTACTAAAAATGAAAATATTAGCCGGGTGTTGTGGTGCATGCCTGTAGTCCCAGGTACTCAGGAGGCTGAGGCAGGAGAACCACTTGAACCTGGGAGGCAGAGCTTGAAGTGAGCCGAGATCAAGCCACTGCACTCCAGCTTGGCTACAGAGCGCGACTCTGTCTCAAAATAAATAAATTAATAAATAAATAAATAGACTTACAGTAAAATGTGGAATGCAAGGCTTAGCTCATATGTAAAGGTTAATGAAATAGTAAGAAATAACAATGTTGGGTACAGATTATATCATAAGATAGTATATTAGTAATTAATAAACTTGTAGTTCTGACAACAAGTACTACATGGGTCATACAAAGATGAGATCACTGTGGGCTAAATTAATCAGGACAGATTCCAAGGAGGAGATAATTTAACCAGTCCTTGAAGGAGATGTAGAATTTTAATGAGTAGATCTGTTACAGAAAGTCATCTATGGCTGAGGGAACAATATAAGCACAAAGGTGTGAAATGTAGACACACTCAAGGGACAGTAAAGATATGAGTTGAGTATTCATTTATTCTGAATGCAAACAGGAGAACTTTGGGGAAAGAAAATAAAAATTATTACTAGACCCCTTTGATTTTCCACTCTTTAGCATTTAAGCTCTATGCTATTTGTGCAAACCCTTTAGACTGCTTGCTCAGCATCCTTGATCCCTTCTTCTATACCAACCAAATCCCTAGTACTGTTCTACCATCCACCTAACCAATGAGATTCAGGGAAAGCTGAGCACAGTCCCAGCCGTCTCGTCAGTGATGGGTCCAGGCATCCAGGCTCCTGTCAACCAGTGCATAGTGTGCACAGGCATGACATTTTCCTCACAACTATCGGTGATCCTGAGAGAAGACAGTTGAGCAAAGTTAAATCAAACTGAGTGAGAGTTTCTATACCAGAATTAAAGGACAGCATTTTTTTTCTTTTCAATTTGATGAAAAGAACATTTCCCTAGTCCTGGTTTTGTATTTTTTTTCACATATATATGCATATAATGAAAGTAAGTTTCAGCCAAAAACATACACAAAGATGCAAGGGCACTGATGGTATCAAAGAAAAGGAAACATGGTCCCTACTGAATCTTCAGTCTTTCAGTTACATGAGCAGCTTACATACCACATTATTTTTAAGCTGCTTTAAGTTGGGTTTTTTGTTATTTGCAGCATAATGCATTCCAGTTATGAAGATTCAAATATTTTCAGGAATTTAACAGGAACTAAAACTACCAGCACTAATTAAAACAGGTTGCAACCAAAAGCTTCTTATCACTATAGTTTAATAAGAATAGTAGGGGAGTGGGCAATACTTTTCCAAAGGAATTTTGCTAAGAACTTGTGAAAAATAACAAATTTAAACAGCCAGGAAATAAGAACTGATAGATTCTCACACTTCATTGCATCATATCCTTACTCTATGATAACTAAACTCTGACCACAGACTTCCTGCTTGACACAATCAACACAGGATTTATTCCTTTTCCTACCTTTTGTGTGAAAACCTACTCTGTACTTCATGTCCTTCTCTATTGAATTGGATCTATAGTTGGCCTGATTGTCAATATGGGGATCAGAATACCTAGCCTGCTGGGGCAAGTAAGACACATCCCTTAACTTGTCACAAGTTGGAGAAGTCTATTCCACAGATCAGTCAGTTTTTTTTTTTTTTAAGATAGAGTCTCGCTCTGTCACCCAGGCTGGAGTTCAGTGGCACGATCTTGGCTCACGGCAACCTCCGCCTCCTGGGTTCACGCCATTCTCCTGCCTCAGCCTCCCGAGTAGCTGGGACTACAGGTGCCCGCCATCACGCCCGGCTAATTTTTTGTATTTTAAGTGGAGACAGGGTTTCACCGTGTTAGCCAGGATGATCTGGATCTCCTGACATCGTGATCCACCAGCCTCAGCCTCCCAAAGTGCTGGGATTACAGGCATGAGCCACTGCGGCTGATCAGTCAGTTTTATAAAATATATGATAGATAAACATAAACACATCTTTGAGTTAAACTAAGCATTCAACCGGTGACAAGTGAAACCTGCTCATTCAAATGATGGAGTATATTCATTAGCTGTATAAAATCTCAGTGGCTTTCAAGATCAAAGGTCTATTTCTTGCTCAAGTTACATACTAGGAGCAGACCTCTTGTTGAAGATTGTTAGAGGTCCTATGTGACTCTGAGGGCTGCTTCTTTCCAGGATTAAGATGGAAAGTGAAACCTCACAATGTCTTCCAAAATTTCCGCTCAGGTATGGTACATGTTATGTCCACATATTATTTACCAAAGCTAGATATACACGGACAAGGCTAGCATTAAAATTGCAGCATGGCAAGCAGAAATGCATACTCCCATTGCTTGAAGGCAGCAGGAAGAGTTGGAAACAATTGCACCGTAAGCTACAGCTAGTCAGTTATCCTTTTTATTACCATTGAGAGCCCCTGATGTTTCAGTCAACATGTTAGAGTTGGGAGTAAAGCTATGGGAAAGACTTGACTTCTTTCCTCAAGGGACTCAAAATCTAGCATTAAGATTTGCCAAATATCTACCAAAAAAAAAAAGGATTGATTTAATAAGTGATTTAAGTTTAGTTGCCAATGTTGTAGGTGTGCAGTAGTTGATTATTACTCAAAAGTATATTAGTAACATTAAAAATTAAAGTTAGACACTTCAATTGCTATTATTAAAAAATAAAAGGGAAGAGTCAATAAAACAATTAAAAAATCCCTCTGGGTTTTTTCCTAGTCAAGTTTCCCTAGTTTTCAATTACTGGTAACTACTAGCTCAACAAGTGATTGACAAGTACAGTAACCTTCGGCAAGGTAGAACTAAAAAACTATAGTGTACATTTTTAATACGGCAATTAACCTCAAGTATCCTTGGAAATGCACAATTTACTGCAAAATTAATAATAAACTAAAATATGTGCAGACTGTAAACATTTCCACCCATTAGATGTGTTCAGCTAAACTTAATCAGCAGTATCAGTGAAATGCAGAATTTCCACATAACCTACACACATTCTCCCATATCATCTCTGGACTATTTATAATAGCTCTTTATATCATCTCTAGATGACTTATAATACCTAATATAATGCAAATGCTATGTAAATAATTGTTTTACCACATTTTAAAAATTGTTTTTTTAATGTTGTGTTATTTTTATTTTTTGGTTTGGTTTATTTTGAATATTTTTTATTCATTATTGATTGAATCCAAGGATGAGGAATCTGTGGATACGGAGGGTTGACTGTATAGCCACTATATGAGACTATGAGATGTTTCAACAGTACTAGTTGATGCCTTAATCCATCCTAACAAGGTTTGGGTATTCGAATTAATGAACTGAAGTCACACTTTATTATTTACTTAGTCACCCGGTCAGTTTACTGGGTGACTAAGTCCCACTAAGTTTGTGACTTAGTCACCCAGTAAACTAAAAAACAGATCAGCTCTTGGACTATTTCTTTAATCCATTGTGCTAACTTTTGGTATGTAGATAGAAAAAGACTTTGTCCCCAGACAGCTTGGCTGTCCTTGCCCTTCCTGCCAAGCCTGCCTACTGCAAACTTACCATCTGAATCTCCAGCTCAGCCCAATCCCCAAACTAATTAGAACTCAGCCTGACTATACTTTCTAAGCTTTTCTTCCCTGTTAGTGAGGGGGCTGGAAGGCAGTCTGCTATTTCTACTTCTGGGTTCTGGAGATAGTGGGGTAAACTCCCTCCCGTGGATGCCCAGGTGATCATTTGTCTGCACATTCTGCCTTTTTAGGAGATTTTACCCCTGACTCTAATCTCCATGCTAGTAATCTGCTGCTGTCAGAGCCTGGCCCTGCAGCCAAGACAGCATCTTCTGGACCTTGAAATAATCTGTGTTATTTATCTTCATTCCTCATCTTTGGGGCTTGACCTTAACTTGACTTTGGTATACTTCTCTGACACAGGGATTAGAAGTCTTTTTGATATTAACAACTGCCTGGAAATTCTGGGCCTGTGCTTTAAACTATTGTCAAATTCTGCTGTCCTTGGCTTTCGATACTAGACCAGAAAGATACCATTTTCTTCCTTCTTCCACCAAGACCTGAATGCTACTTTATTATTTAGGTTGGATGAATCCTCTGTTCATAGTAGTGCTCCTCCTTCCTTCTCTATTTTATCCCAATGACCATGTATTACTCCTTCTTTAAAACCAGACTTCCAAGAATGCCTCGGTCCAGGACTGTACGGACACTAACACTCTACTTTTATGCCAACAATTTAATATGTTAAATGTTAGAGAAGAAAGAAATCAGGAATACTAATTTCTTTTTGAAATATACTGAGAAATGAGATTTCTCAGGTATAGAGGAGGCACAAATTTAGTTTTATAGATATTACCAAACACTCTTCTAAAATATTTGATCACTTGACACACACAATAGTGTGTCATTAGTGTTATAAACATTTCCACTTGATTGACATTCTTGGCAACCCTTGATGTTGTCTGTCTTTTTAATTTTAGCCCTTTGATCAGTGTATTCTTCAGTTAGAGTCACCTGGTATCTTATTTTGGATAGTTATTAGACTTTTGAATATTTTCATTGTGAAATGCCTGTTAATATATTTTGTCAATTTTTGAGTTATTAGTCTTTATTAAAATGGATTTGAAGATTTCCATATAAATTCTGAATATTTGTTTTTTATTGGATGTATTGGATGTATATATTATGATGATCTCCTCCTAGTCTGTGACTTGCAGAAGTTAGCCTTTTGCAATATGACTAAAGCTACATATTTTTTTTAAAAAAGAGAAAACACATCTTTTTGAATAATATAGCACAAGCATTATACTAATGTTAACTATGTCATGCTTAATTTTATGTGTCAACATGAGATATTTGTTATATGTATTTGGCTAAGGAGCCAATGGTTAAAAGCTATCCTCTGTGAGATTATGATTGATTGCCTCTAAATCAGAATATTACCCAGGTAAAACAATAATTGTATCATGTTAGGTTGAATTATGACCTTGTTAGTGTCTTTGTTTGGAGATTAAATATGGTATAAAGAGGAGAGTATTAATGCCAGGTTGACAAGGGGTGGACTTGTGATGTTTCATTTTATGTGTCAACTTAATTGGGCTGAGATTTCAGGTAGTTGTTAAAATATTATTTCTGGGTGTTTCTGAGGACGTCTCTGGAAGAGATTCACATTTGGATCAGGTGACTGAATAAAGAACAACCTCATCAATGCTGGTGGGCCTTACCTAATCCATTGAGGGCCTGAATAGAACAAAAAGGTAGAGGAAGGGTAATTTTTCTCTGTCTGCTTGAGCTGGCGCATTCATCTTCTGCCCTCAGACAACAGCATTCCCAGTTCTTGGGCTTTCAGAACTTAAATCATTGGTCCCTAGATTCTCAGGTCCTCGGATTTGGGCTGAATTACACCACTGGATTTCCTGATTCCCCAGTTTGTGGAAGACAGATCATGGAACTTCTCAACCTCTATGACTATGTAAGCCTATTCCTATACTTAATTTCTTCTTATTAATTTTCCTATATATTTTATTGGTTCTGGTTCTCTGGAGAACCCTCACCAATACAAGTTAATTTTGGCAAATGAAAACATTTTATGTTATATTTGTTATGATTATGAGGCTAAATGGTGAAAGTTTTAATTCTTATCATTCCCCTGCCTCATTCACCTTCATGCTTTATAGGGAGGAATTCTTCAGTAAATAAATCCCTGACAATCAGAGTTGAAGTTCATGAAAGAAAACAGAAAGGCCAGCACAGGGATTCAATAAACCCTGGTTCCCTTGAGCAAGTATTAAATTTGGAAGAACTCCACAGTGAGGAGAAACACACTCAGGGACTCTAGGTGCATGACCAGTGGGCCTTTGGAGGGTTTGGAAGGAGACTAAGGTCACTGTTAAGTTAAATAGAGAAAGAGGTGGGCTCATTTAAATAAAGCAAGAGATGTCTCTGCTGATTTCTCATCTAAAGGAGTTGTGGAGAGTCATATAGTCATATTAACTAGAGTAAGATACAGAATTTTTCTTGCTGGTGGCTTCCTCCCTCCCTCCCTCCCTCCCTCCCTCCCTTCCTTCCTTCCTTCCTTCCTCCCTTCCTTCCTTCCCTTCTTTCCTTTCATTAAATAAGTTGTATATTTTTCTGCCACCTACTTCTCCAATACTTTAGGAGATTAAGGAAATAGTAATGCACTACATATGAAATAACATCTGAACTACTTACTTATATGTTAAAAAGATATTTCATTCTGGAGAGTATTAAGGACATGCCCACTATGTAATGTGGTGAAAACATTAAAACGTGATTATTTCCTTCCCAGGAGCTGCAATTTTGTGACCATATGTGCATGTCCATCATGCCTATGATATTTTCTGATACAGAGTTCCAATGTGCATCACGGTGTCTAATACGATGTTTTCAATATGCCCTCCTCTTTTTCTTCTCTAAAATAGAACACAAAAAAGAGGAGGGCAGATTCAAGGCAGGCACAACAAACATTCTTTGGGTTTGTGATTTTAGGAAAGCAATCACGAGCCAAAGAAAGGGACTATGACCAGATTAAGAGGCTTTGTCAGAGCACATTAAGGAACACTGCAGTTGCTAAACTCTCACAAAGAAAACAAATAGGGCAGGCATGCTATAGACTTCAGCATCAGATTGTTAAGTGTCTTTCAAGTTATAAAGATTCCAGCCTGATCATAAAAGTGTTCCTTCAATCAGGTGAGCCATCTATGCTGGTGAAGCAGGGCCCAGCACTTTTACATGCAAACACACTCACACAGGCCATTCAAGTGGATAAGAGGGGGAAGGAAAGCAAACAACAAAACTTGTTTATTGGATTCAAGTTGAACCATCTGTTGTTAATGATTAGATCTTCAGCTTCCAATTTTCCTTTGAATGTTATTGCTCATTTCTAGCAGGGCACTGCGCTGCTGCTTTCCCCTGTGTGTGGATTCTAAATAAAATACAACTTAGATTGAAAGCCTGTTGGAGGAAGAAATCATGCTTAATGATGTCTGGCAGGTTTTCCTTTTGCCGTGAAGGAACATTCAAGGACCTAGGTCAAGAAAGAAGTCAATTCTTGGCTCAACATGGCTTGATAGGTGTACTCTTTGGGGCTCAATTTGCCCAACTGAAAATGGATATTGTCATTTCTGACTCCCCATAAGCTGACGCTAGGTAAAAATTAACTACTTTTTTCCATCCACTTTTGTTGAAAAAGTCAACTTTGATGCAAAGTTTATAAAACTCATTTTAAGTTTCTTCTGTGGCAATAAACAGGTTTTTGGAATAAATGTTTCTTTCCTGGAGGGTTTTATGTCTCTGTAATTGTGGTTTGCAGGAGTATCTTAAATCACTGTTTTTCGTAGCTCCTATTCACCATTTGGAATTGGTTGTATCGATTGCAGGTAATTATATTTTTCATGCTACATCAACTACATATGGGAGACATGTGAGATTAAACAATCCCAAATCTTGAAAATAATATCTGACAGAATATGTTTTGTGTGTTTATGTGTGTGTATGATATTGTGAGCAAATTTAACTTAAATGCCCCCAAATAATAATGTAATTCTCTCTCTCTTTCTGGCTCTCTATATGTATTAAATAAACTGACACACACTTTCTGGTCTGAAGAATGTATGCACATTCATGCACACACGCATATAATAAGGAGGGGGCAAATAGTATGGCAAATTTAGAGCATTCTTTTCATGTTCAATATACATAACACAATAGATATTATATAAATATATACACACATACACTCATTATATATAAACACACACTTATTTACACAGGCATACCTTCAGATATTCAAGGTTCTGTTCCAGACCACCACAATAAAATGAGTCAAACAAATTTTGTGGTTTCCCAATGCATAGAAAATGTATGGTTTTTCCATATTAGAGTTTACTCAGTGTGCAATAGCATGATTTCTCGAAAGAAGTCCATACCTTAATTTAAAAATATTTTGTAGCTAAAAATGCTAATGAGCATCTCAACCTTCAGTGAGCTGTAATATTTTTGCTAGTGAAAGGTTTTGTCTTGATGTTGAGGGCTGCTGACTGATCAGGATAGTGGTTGCCCAAGGTTAGGGTGGCTGTGACAATTTCATAAAATGAGACACAATGAAGTTTGCCACATTGATAGACTCTTTCAGGAAAAATTTATCTGTAGCATGAGGTGCAGTTTGACAGCATTTTACCCACAGTAGAACTTCTTTCAAAATTGAAGTCAATCCTCTCAAAACTTGCCACTGTTTTATCAACTAAGTTTATGTAATATTACAAATCTCTGGCTCTTATTTTTTTCTAAGCAGTAGATCTCAACAGTGGGCTTAAAATATTTAGTAAACCATACTGCAAAAAGACATGTTGTCATCCAGGCTTTGTTGCTCCATTTATAGAGCACAGGAAGAAGAGATTTAACATTATATTTTCAAACAGTAAATAAATATTAACTTTATTACCAGCTGCATTGACCCCCTAATAAGAGAGTTAACCTGCCCTTTAAAGTTTTGACGCTAGGCATTGATGTTTCCTCTGTAGCTATGAAAGTATTAAATAGCATCTTTTTCCAACAGAAGGAAGTTTCATATATATGGAAAATCTGTTGTTTAATGTAACCACCTTAATCAATGATATTGGCGAGATCTTCTGAATAACTTTCTGTACTTGCTGCTTCACCGTGTACTTTTTATGATGATGGCATCTTTCCTTAAATCTCATGAACCAATCTCTACTAGCTTCTAACTTTTCTTCTGCAGCTTCCTCACCTCTCTTAGCCTTCATAGAATTGAAGAGAGTTAGGGGTTTGTTCTGATTTGGGCTTTGGTTTAAAGAAAGATTGTGGCTGGTTTGATCTTCTATCCAGACTAGAGAAACTTTCTCCATATCAGCAATAAGATTTGGTTGTTTTCTTACCATTCATATGTTTGCTGGAGTAACATTTTAAATTTTTTTCAAGAACTTCTTCTTTGCAGGTACGACCTGCCTGTTTGTCCTAGCTTTTCTCCTATCTTGGCTTTCAATGAGCCTTCCTCGCTAAGCTTCATCATTTCTAGCTTTTGACTGAAAGTTAGAGACGTGTCACAGTTTCTTTCAGTTGAACATTTAGAGGTCATTGCAGATGCCTGGGGCCACCCGATTGTCTGACACATAACAATATTAAAATTAGGCCCATTGTTAGGGTCTAATTATGTCTAATTTCAATACTGTTGTGTGTCAGACAATAGGGTGGCCCTAGGAGAGGGAGTGAAACAGAAAATGGCCATTTGGTGGAGCAGTCAGAACACACACAATATTTATTGATTAAGTTTGCTATCTTATGTGTGTGTGGTTTGTGACATCCCAAAATAATTATAACAGTATCATCCAAGGTCACTCATCACAGATCATCATAACAGATATGATAATAATGAAAAAGCTTGAAATGTTATAAGAATTGAACATGTGATACAGAGACATAAAATGAGCACATGTTGTCGGAAAAGTAGCATCAATAGCCTTGTTCAAGCCACGGTTGCCACAACATTCAATTTATAAAAAACTCAATCTCTCTGCCAAGTACAATAAAATGAGTGCCGTAAAACAAGGTATTCTTGTACATGTTAGGTATTATTCATTATATGTATACATTTATATGTAATAATATATATTATACATACATATGTGTTTGCGTGTATATATATATAATCAGTTGTGTATATGCACACTCACATACCCCTACATACATTCAATATGAAATGATGCTCTGAATTTGCCATACTATCTATTTGCATCCTGCCTATATACTCATTTTTAGTATGTATGTATATTCATATGTATGTGCATATAAATAAATATATATGTATATATAAACAGTCACACTGAGTGAAATTTAGAACACCCAAGAGAACTGATGGTTTTGAAAATATTCACAAATTTTCCACATAACTAGCCAACAGTAAAATTACCCTGACCCATTTTGGAACTATTTCTCTTAATCAATTCAGCCAAACAAGTCACAAAGAGCACATAAATATTGAATAAAGAACTTAGAGGTGAAATATCAACTGTAACTTTTGACGTTAAATTTTCAGATTCCATAATTTTAATTCTCTTATAATTCAAATATTTGTACTTTTGTGTCAGGCATATCTATGAAGTTTGTAAGGATAAAAGTAGTGAAATACTGAGACTGACTTAAAAATTTGCTGACTCATTGGGCAGACAATAAAAGTGAATCTAAAACAAAACACGAAATGCTAGCAGAAAACAATTATGAAAATGTTATTGAGAGGTGACAACGTGCTGGTGGCCCTCGTTTGCTCTCAGTGCCTCCTTGGCCTCGGCGTCTGCTCTGGCTACACTTGAAGAGCCCTTCAGCCCACCGCTGCACTGCGGGAGCCCCTCTCTGGGCTGGCTGAGGCTGGAGCTGGCTCCTTCTGCTTGCGTGGAGGTGTGGAGGGAGAGGTGCGGGCTGGAACCAGGGCTGTGCATGGCGCTCACGGCCCAGGACAAGTTCCGGGTGGGCGTGGGCTCAGCAGGCCCCGCACTCGGAGCAGCCGGCCTGTGTCGCCGGCACTGGGCAGTGAGGGGCTTAGCACCCCAGCCAGCAGCTGTGGAGGGGGCACTGGGTCCCCCAGCACTGCCGGCCTGCCTGCACTGCACTCAAATTCTCGCCAGGCCTCAGCCACCTCCCCGCAGGGCAGGGCTCGGGACCTGCAGCCCGCCATGCCCAAGCCCCCCCACAGTAGGCTCCTGTGCAGCCTAAGCCTCCCCGACAGGCACCGCCCCCTGCTCCATGGTGCCCAGTCCCATCAACCGCCCAAGGGCTGAGGAGTGCAGGCGCATGACATGGGACTGATGGGCAGCTCTGCCTGCAGCCCCGGCACGGGATCCACTAGGTGAAGCCAGCTGGACTCCTGAGTCTAGTGGGGACTTGGAGAACTTTTATGTCTAGCTAAAGGATTGTAAATGCACCAAGCAGCACTCTGTGTCTAGCTCAAGGTTTGTAAATGCACCAATCAGCACTCTGTCTAGCTCAAGGTTTATAAACACACCAATCAGCAACACTTGTGTCTAGCTTGAGGTTTGTAAATGCACCAATCAGTGCTCTGTGTCTAGCTAATTTAGCAGGGGCTTGTAGAACTTTTACGTCTAGGTAGAGGATTGTAAATACACCAATCAGCACTCTGTGTCTAGCTCAGGGATTGTAAATGCACCAATCAGCACCCTGTCAAAATGGACCAATCAGCTCTCTGTAAAACAGACCAATCAGCTCTCTGTAAAATGGACCAATCAGCAGGATATGGGTGGGGCCAGATAAGGGAATAAAAGAAGGCTGCCTGAGCCAACTGTGGCAACCCGCCCTGATCCCCTTCCACAGTGTGGAAGCTTTGTTCTTTCACTGTTTGCAATAAATCTTGCTGCTGCTCACTGTTTGTGTCCACACTGCCTTTATGGAGCTGTAACACTCACTGTGAAGGTCTGCAGCTTCACTCCTGAGGCCAGCAAGACCACGAACCCACCGGGAGAAATGAGCAACTCCAGATAGGAGAAATGAGCAACTCCAGATCGGAGGAATGAACAACTCCAGATGTGCCGCCTTAAGAGCTGTAACACTCATCGCGAAGGTCTGCAGCTTCACTCCTGAAGCCAGCGAGACCTTGAACCCACCAGAAGGAAGAAACTGTGATCACGTCCAAACATCAGAAGGAACAAACTCCGAACACACTTTCTTTGAGAACTGTAACACTCATTGCGAGGGTCTGCGGCTTCATTCTTGAAGTCAGTGAGACCAAGAACCCACCAATTCTGGACACACTATGACGTGGCTGCAATTTCCAGCCTATTAGCAAAGTGGTGTAATAACTAGTCAGCTACTTGGAATAGTGATCAGAGTGTATGTGGGAAATCAGAGAAGACTGCATAAAGGCAGTGAGAAGGGAGCTAGCCCTTAAAGATCAGATGGAATGGGCCAGGGCAGAAAACGTGACTGTACTGTCTCTAAGTTATTGAAACCACTCTGGTGCAATTTTGAGAGACAGACCGTGTCATACACCCGTGAGTGGGATGCTGACTCAGGTTGGTGCCCATACAATTCTCCAGTAAACTTCTGCTTCCACTCTCTTCGAATGTCATTTGACAATTTCTTCAATCCCTTAAATCTTTTACCTCCTGTCTCCTTTTCTTAGTATAAATGAATGACATTGTTTCTGATTGTTTCATGTTTTTTTGTTCCTGTAGCTAATTCAGACTTTATGTAAAAATACTTTTCTTAGACTGAAGCACAAGAAATAAGACATTATTTGTTTAGTTGGACATAAGCTACATAATATATTGTTATGTAGTAACAATTCTAATAAGATTATGGAAAGGGCCTACAGAATTGTAAAGAAAATTCATGATCATCATCAGAAGGGAACACTTAATATAGCTTTTGTCAGGTGTTTATTCCTAGACCAATCATACACATCTATGGAAAAAGAAAAAACTTTAGATAAAATAAATGTAGCAGAGTTTATGCTAAAAAAGAACAATTCGCCAGGTGTGGTGGTTCACACCTGTAATTCCAGCACTTTGGGAGGCCAAAGCGGGTGGATCACCTGAGGTCGGGAGTTTGAAACCAGTCTCACCAACATGGAGAAACCCTATCTCTACTAAAAATACAATATTAGCCAAGCGTGGTGGTGCATGCCTGTAATCCCAGCTACTCATGAGGCTGAGGCAGGAGAATCGCTTGAACGTGGGAGGCATAAGTTGCAGTGAGCTG
The DNA here is from genome assembly GCF_028858775.2 of Pan troglodytes. Classification (NCBI taxonomy): domain Eukaryota; kingdom Metazoa; phylum Chordata; class Mammalia; order Primates; family Hominidae; genus Pan; species Pan troglodytes. The sequence continues at coordinate 48,762,883 of NC_072415.2, read as the reverse complement.
AGAGCACGCCATTGCACTCCAGTCAGGGCAACAAGAGCGAAACTCTGTCTCAAAACAAAGAAACAAACAATTCATGAATCAGGCAACACTCAAAATTGCAAAAGGTTCAGAGAGCTTTGTTCCAGCAAGTTTTCACAGGCTGAACGCAGAAGGAAAGTAATTCCTGGCTGGCTGTAGCTAGGCATTTGTCTTATTTGGGTCTGATCTGGTCTGATCAAAAGCTCCTAATTTTATAACCAATTGGCTGTTTGAATGTTTGTTATTGGTGGAAGCTCTTTTGTTTTGAAGTTCTTTTGTTTTATTTCTGTAAGTCAATTACAGGAAATGACCCCAAGTTAAGTTTCAGTTTGCTTAACTAAGAGCTTCTGGTACAAACTATCTCTGTCTAATGGCCCCTTATTTGCTTTAACAGAATGATGTTACATGTTACAAAAGGATCCACCAGGAGCCTTTCTGTTATAATCACGTGCATTGGGGTTGATTGAAGAAGTCCAAGAAAAGAATGCCTAAGAAGACAAATCTTCTGTGAACTTCACTTACACAAGGTTAACAAAATGCAGACCCTTTTCCACTATATTAGCAGTTTGCCTCCCTCACCCCTGCTGTGTCCTAGCGAAATGACACAATGATTGAGATTATTGCCAAGCCAAAGCGTGAGCTGTGAAGGAAAATCTCCAGCCTCTGCCTAGAAATGAAGCACAGTTCGAATGTCCTTCTCTAACTCTAAACTGCAGCTAATTGCACTGTAGAGCAGTGGCTTTCAGCGCACAGTCCCAGGACAGGCAGCATCGGTGTCAGTTGCATCACCTGAATACATCACCTGAAATTCTCAGACCCTAACCCCAACCTACTGAATCAGAATCTCTAGGGCTGGGCCCAGCAACTTGAGTTTTAACAATCCCCCTAGAAGATTCTGAGATGAGAAGTCTTCCTATCGAAGGTTTTTCTCAATTGAAGGATTCATGGTCTCACGGGCTTCAAGGAATGAAGCCCTGGACCACAGCGGCTAATGTTATAGCTCGATTAGAGAAACGCGCAGACCCAAAGAGTGTGCTGCGGCAAAATTTATTAAAGGGAAAGTGAAAGTAAAGCAAAAGCGAAAGTAAAGCTTCCATGCGGTGGAAGGGGATCCGGAAAGGTTGCTGTTTCTGGCTTGGGTGTCTTAGGCTTATGTCCCCTTATGACTCCTCCCCTTTTCCTTTTTCTGTCCTATAGGATTAGCTTATTTTCTATCCCCTTGTGGGTTGGTGGGCCTGCTGGGTTAAAAACATCAGGCTGCAGCTAGAGCTTACACTCCCTATATGATTGGTTGAAGTTTCAATGCCTTAGTTTGCAGCTGTGACTCATTTTGGCTTAGGAAAAAGTCCCCTTTGATTGCTTGAAATTTCAATCCGTTAGCTTGCAGCTGTGACTCATTTTGGCTTAGGGGAAAGTCCCCTTTCATTGGTTGAAGTTTTAATCCCTTGGCTTGCAGCTATGACTCATTGTGGCTTAGGGGAAAGTACCCGTTGATTGGGTGAAGTTTCAATCCCTTAGCTTGCAGCTATGACTCATTTTGGCTTAGGGGAAAGTCCCCCTGGGGAAGTCCCTATTGACCCAGGAAGTCCAGCCAACTTAGCCACTTAGTCCCTCAATTCTGATATATGTCAAAGGTTGATCCTACTTTTCTAAACTCTAGAATCTAGAATATTGTTATTTTTTCAACATGGTCCTGAAATACAAGTCAACTAAAGAAATTTGAATATTACCAAGAAAAGAGCAGGATTAAATGGATGTTCTAAACTTGTTGAATGAGTGTGCTTCTTATCACACAGGGCATCTGCAAAAGTTTGTTCTCTTTGCTAATTTAAGAAAATTGTTCAAATAATTCTGAATTTCATCACTTCTGTTTGCACACATTTGGCTTTACTGCATACCAGTAGCTCAGATTGTCCAGGATGGGAAGATGAAAGATTGGAGACTTAGCCTCAAGAAACTCTTAGTTTGATGTTAAGAGGCAGATGCTGAAGAGGGGAGGCAAAAGACCTAGACAATAATAATTAAATTACAGCAAAATGCCAGCAATAATGGAAATGCCATTAAGGGAGGAGGTGAGAAAAATAAAGTGGCTAATCCTGTTGAGAAGCAGTTCACAGAAGCTTCTCAGAAGAGTTGGCACCTGGTCAGTAAAGAATAATAAGTAGAAGTAAAGTCAACAACATTGGGGGTGGGGGGTGGGGGTTCATTTCAGAAACAGGGTAAGCAGAGGAATAAAATTTTAAAACTGGCATTTGAGAGGTAGAGGAAGTAATATTTCCAGAGAGGAGGCCACAGACTTTTATGGGCTCAAATAACAAAGGCTTTTCCCACCACGCTTAGAAGGTTATGCTGAACATGGTAAAAACGCTTCCTTCCTGGACAGGACACTCTGCTGTTCTTATTCCCCTCCTGGGCATATGTCCTAACTAATTTATTCAACACTACCCTTATTGGAGGTTAGTTGTGCATTGAAAGGTGACAGGTTGTTGACCCTGAGGATCCTTAGCAATCAGCAGAAGCTCAGTAATCTCAATTCCCCTTGAGTGTCTCTTGATTTCACAGACCAGGAAAGGGCTGAACTCTATTTTCTATATTTCCGTAAGTGCTTTCTACAGGGCTCTCTTCCAGGTGGTATTGTGGATGGAGTCTGAAGGAGAAGACAAGTTCCAGATAAACCTGATCTTACCTTTTTAGAAAGAGATGGGTGAAAAGAGATGGGGGCACAGAGGTGACTATCCAGACCAGCCCTATGCACTAATAAAAAAAATTTTCACGTAGCTCGGTTTATTCTTCTCTTATTGTTCTTGTAGGGAAGGCATTTAAAATTTTATCTTTGCCATTATCTCACATCTTAACCTTCAGGAAAGGTAACAAGAGTTTTTCACAAATTTGATTCCTTTGAACTACCAAGGCAGACAAAAAAGTAATGATGTGAAATACATATGGTGTCAATGAGAATTGATGGAATATAAATGGCTGAGGATAAGCATGAATACTACTTTCCCTGTCACATACACACACACACACACACACACACACACACACCACCTCTCAAAAATAGTACTTGAAAGAATATGGTAAACATAAATGTAAATTAACTTAGAAGACTAGTTACATAAAAATTAAGTGACTTGACTCATATTTCTCTATTAAAATACTCATTAATAGCAATGGCAATCGATTTATTGTTTTGCATAAAGTCATCTAATAATTCATATAAATTCATTTTAATTGTGAATTTCACAATTCTCCCCTTTTTAAGATATTATGGGCATCCTCAGTGTATCAAAGTGTGTATATTCACAGTGCATTTGTCTACTTCGTCTCTACTTTCAGCTAAAGATTGGGAGAAAGGAGGAGGTAATGAAATCTGTAAGAGAATCTTGAAAAGTGGAAAACTTTCCACTTTTTCTCCAAACCTGGAGAGAAAATCTGGACGACTTTAAGCCAACCTGAAGGCAACTCCTTCTCCCTGCTTGTGCCCCCACATCCACCCCAGAAGGGCACTTCAGTTTACTTGCTTTCTAAGATTTAACATCACTCTGGCGAGATTCAAAATGTTTATGCTCCGAGCGAGGGAACCTTTTTCATTGTTTGCCAATCTGTGTCAGATTTAATCTAGATCTGTAAACACCAGTGCATTTTCGATTTTGATGCAATTTCCTTTAATTTACCCTACAGAGGAGGCTTTTTGTTGTTGTTGTTTTCTTTCTTTCCTTTTTCTTCCTTTGGTAATCTAAGAGTAATAATCCCTGAACCAATTGGTCAATCGATTAACAAATTACTGCTAAATAATGGATTGGGCCCTGTCTACATGGTGACAGGATGCCCAGAATAAAATATGTCTCTACAATACTTCTTTGAACACATGCCTAACAAAGCAACACTTGCTTTTCCTAACTAGTTTACACAAATGCCTAGAAACCAAATAGAAAAACATGGACCGATAATATTTTATCATTCACACAAGCTGAACAGAAATGGGCATTGCACTGAGAAATGAACAAAACTCGTTTTCTCTCGAATTAAATTTTAATGTAGCAGAACTTTACATGATCTTTTGAACATAAATAAATGCAGGAAGGCAACAAATTATTTTCCACTGCTAATTATGCTATTTATACTGAATATGGTGTAAAAGTACATAAGAAATAATGTTACTAAATAGACAAAAGTAATAGAGTGAAAGAAATTGGAGGAAGGAGAGGATGACAGAACCATATAATGAAGTTTGTGTTATGTAAGAATTATCCTTCACAATTTTTCAAGTCTTGGGTATTTACTTAACGGCTTTTAGTCTGGAATAATGATGATATGAATAATCATCTGAAGCCAAGGCTGTAGTTTAGAAACCTAGTCAGAAAGGATGTAAGGAAAAAAGAGGGAGCTGTATATTAAAAGGAGGATATTTAGGAATGCTCTTTACTGATAATATTCACATGACTTCTGAAAAGAACATCACAGCAGAGAACATGTCTCTCTCCCCAACCCACATTCTCCATTCATTTTGGGTTGTTCAGACTGATGGTTTTGAGGCATGTATGTGGATGGATTTAGACTGGAAGCAATTTCCAAATAACCAGTTTGAAGGATTTTCACAAACTAGATTTTTAAGTTGTATTTACACAATGCAAAAATCAGCTGAATGTTGGGGACCCAGGTTGGGAAGCAGTTGGTTGGCTTGGACAACCAGAAATAACCTAAAAAATATTTCCTTCTTTATTAAGTGTGATCCATTTTTATTCAGAAAGTGTTATTGATTGACTATATGCACGACCCTGTTTTGAATGTGTGCTGTTGGGGGCAGTTTGGAACTCATCCTGGAAAATCACTCATAGAATCATATAAAATATATTGGAAGATAAGATAAATGGATATAAATAAATGAGAAACAATACCAGCCAGAAAGATCAAGCATTTGATTTTGGTATTGGTTTGATTGTGGTATTGGTAGACTGGGTTAGGGTGGAATGTAAACCATTTTTAGACCAAAACAAATTTGGAATTAAATATTAATTATCAATAATTATTTTTCAAGAGAATAACTAGATTACTTGACAACATTTTATTTTAGTGTGGTTGAAGGGAATGGAGTGCTAATTAGAAAGTGCAGAGTTTCCAGGCTGAGACTGGGAGGCTGACATCTAGAGAGGACAACCTGGCATTGAGGGTGTCTCTCCTGCTAAGGGTATTTGCAAGTTCTTAAATGTGAGAGGTAGAACTGAACTTTGACACTTTCAGGACTAAAGGCACAGCAAAAGTAGTATATGGGTGTGGGGGGTGTGTGTGTGTGTGTGTGTGTAAAACAGAAGCTAATAACATGAGCACTAAATACGCTGATAGGTTGATTAAAAAAAGAAAAAAGAGAGAGAAGGCATCAGTATTCATAAATGAAACAGAGAATATCAATACAGATTTGACCAACATTTAAATTATATGAGGATAGATATTGCAAACACATTTTTGCTAATTTTAAAATTTAGATAAAATGGACAAAATTATAGAAAAAAATTACCATCCACCCACATGGACACAAGAAGTATTTTAAGTAAATAAGTTGAATCCATAAGTAAAATTAAAAACTTATACGGTTTACGGATTTAATTTTATCAAGTACTTAATGAAGAAATAATGTCTGCCTTCTTAACAGGATTCAAAAACACTACCCTAAAGGAAAAGATTGACAAATTTGGTCAAATGACACTATACAAAGATTAAAAAGGCAAGCCACTGCATGGAAGTTGATATAATTAATGAAAATCTTGATTTTGGAATACATTTAAAAATCCAAGCCATTCCACAATGTGTATATATTTTAAAACATCATGTTTTATATGATAAATGCATATAATTTTATGTCAAATTTAAAAATTAAAAAATATAAATTTAAAAAAATCTAGAATATATCCTCCAAATCAATAAGACCAATGCTAACAAGCCAAAAGAAAGGTTAGCTAGGGATTTAAATTGGTATTTCACAAGAGAAAATACAAAAATGAAAAAAATTCAACCACATTAAAAGTGAACTGAGGGTTAAAATCAAATAAGATATTATTATGTTCTCACATAATATCTAAAACTAAGAAGAATGACAATATAAAATATTAGCATAGAAAAATGTTGCATATGGAACTCTCCTGTGGTGCTAGTAGAAATGTAAATTAGTACAAATCCTTTGTCAAACTGTTTGGCATCATTTAGTAAAGTTGGAGATACATATTTCCTGAAACCTGGCAATTTCACTAGTACAAACCCTGCAGAAATCTGTGAACATTTGCACTAAGACACATGCATAAAAAAAGTTTGAAGTATCATTTTCATAGTAGTCGAAATACAGGAAGCAACCCAAACATTCTTTAATAGCAGAATGGACAAGTAAATTGTGATATGTCACATGATGGAATAGCAGGCAGCACAGGAAGTAAATGGACTATGGCTACATCCAAAAACATGGATAAGTTTCACAAATACAGTATTGAGTCAAAGATGCCAGACACAAAATATCACATGTTGTAAGACATGATTCATGTAAATGTTAAAACATAAACATGCAAAACTTAACTATAGTGTTTAGTAATCTATGCTTATCTGATAAAACAATAAAGAAAAGTGACTATGGAACATCAGAATAATGATTAGTTTCGGGGAGCAAGGTACAGTGGTTTGGAGGGGTATGAGAGCTTTTGGAGTGTGAGTTCTATTTCTTGATTTGACTATGTCATGTTATATAGGGGTTTATACTGTGATAAATCTATCATATTTATAAACAATTCATGCTTCATCTGTGTGTATTATAATACACACTCATGATTTAAAATATATATATTATATATATATATAATATTAGGTTTTAAAGTTCTATATGGTGGAAGGCTTTGTAAACCTTAGATTTTTTTCCTATGTAAAATGGAGATAAGAACTTCTATCCAGTTTCTAAGAGATGTGAATAAGATAAATTACCTGACACAGAGCATATACTCACATACTATAAATATACTTTTTCATAGAGGTGGACAATTCTTCATATATGTGAAAATTAAACGGGACAGCAGGTAAGTTAAGGTAGATGCTAAAAGATATGATCGAGATTTCCTGTGTTCAATTTTAAAAGCTGATTAATTCAGTCAAGCACATGCTTGGAGGAACATCTATCAAGCATGTGTGAATCGTTTCTGTGTTGGGTAGAAATGTATCTAGAAATGTATCACCATACTTCATATGGAAAAGAATGTTGACATGGAACATGAAAAGTTATCTGTATGCCAATTCTAACAGAGCAGCCCAAAAGGAGAAAGTTTTGGTCCAAGATCTTGATTCTTTATTTAGCACTTGTGGTAGAGAAAAAAAAAAAAAGGCAAAAGTTATGGATTTATCCAATTATCTTTATCATCTCTTTTTTATCTCATTGCCTACACACAATCTCTCAGAAAATCTGCTGGCATTAACTTTAAAGTATAACCAGGATAGGGCTGGGTTCTGTGGCTTATGCCTGTAATCCCAGCACTTTGAGAGGCTGAGGCAGGTGGATCACTTGAGGTCGAGTTTGAGATCAGCCTGGCCAAGATGGCAAAACCCCATTTTGTATTTCATAAAAATACAAAAATTAGCTGGGCGTGATGGCAGGCACCTGTAATCCCAGATACTCGGGAAGCTGGGGCAGGAGAATCACTTGAACCCTGGAGGCAGATGTTGCAGTGAGCCAAGATCATGCAGTAAGCCAAGATTGTGCTGCCACACTCCAGTCTGGGTGACAGAGGGAGGATCTGTCTCAAAAAAAAAAAAAAAAAGTGTGTGTGTGTGTGTGTGTGTGTGTGTGTGTGTGTATATATATATATATAAAATAGATCTCCAGGATTTCATAATTCTCCCTATCTCCACTCTTTCTCAATGCCAATTTTTTATACTTTTTATTTTAAAGCTGTCCCTAATTGCTCTCTGAACACTTTCCTTTGGCCACTGCAGTCTACTCTTCATACAACAAAGTGACCCTTAAAAAAAAAACAAAACTCAGAACTGGTCAATCTGGTAAATTCCCCTCCTAAAACTGCCTAGAGGCAATGACAAGGTCCTTACATGGTCTACCAGAACCTTGGTAATCTACCACAGCCTTCTGCCCACACCCTGGGTTAGGCCTTCTTGCTCTTCTTCAAGACAAGCCTAATACACTCTTCCCTCCAGGCCTTCTCACTGCTTTCTCTCTCTCAGATTTTCTTCCTCCAGATGTCTGTGTGACTCATTCCCACACTTTCTTAGGTCTCCTCCCAAATTATTAACTTTGGTGACCAAAGTATTAACTTTGGTGACCAAAGTATTTGGTGACCAAATTATTAACTTTATTAATAAGGTCACAGGGTGACCTTATTAGAGATGGTCACCCTGACCACCCTCATCTAAAGTGGCCACATAAGTCACCTCTGTCTCACTGTACACCCTTTGAACCAACCCATTCTCACTGCCAGACATTCTATACATTTATTTACTCACCTGTTCATTGTCTGTCTCCACAAATGCAGGGATTTTTTTTTTCTGTTTTGTCCTCTGCACTATTGTGCCGAAACCAAAAGTAATACTGAAATGTGGTATGTGTCCCCCAAAATGGGTTAAATGGATAACTTTAGAGTGGATTTCAAGAAACCCACCAAGCTCTGCACAAGAACACTATTAACCATTTATTTGAAAACCCACCTTACCCTCAGTTCAAACTCATTCTTACATCAGCTGAACAATTCTAAATTTATTTATTTCAACTAAAGTGACCCCATTTCTTCTCTTTACTTGTGTCCACCTACCCTCCCCTAAACACACACAAACACACATGACAAACCTGTCTACCTAACTATGATGTAGATTCCTGCTGAAAATTTGTAAATTCCTAGCAAAGGTCTTCAAATGTAAATAGCAGTTCAAGCAAGTACTACTGTCTTAAGGAGTGACCGCTTAATGAATCACCACTAACCAAAGGGGTCAATGAGGCCAGTCCCAGATATGTCATGTTATTTTAACTCACTTGCAAATGAGCACATTAATATTAACTGGCAGATTGCACACCTTTCTATTTATGTAAAACTGATTTGGGAAACTACACAACTGGGAGGTGTTAGGAGAGTTTCCACAGCCTGTCATCCTGCAAATCAAGCCATTTTGGGGTTATTACTTACATGATATTAGAACATCTGATTTTCAACTTTTCTCTCCCTGATAAAAAGAACTTTTATAAATAAAGTGATACTGACATTTTGCTTCAGGAAATTTAGTTGATAAGCAGCTCCCAGGCTTAATTCAGAATCATTTCAGTAAATAGAAGGTACGTTTCTAGGAGACTGCTGATGTCACACCAACCTAGGTGTTTCTTACCCACTGCCTTATCTGGAATTAGAAGATGTTGTATTTCTTGACTGAAATGGGTGCTCTGCAGAAATCTCAGCTTGCCCATTCAGTACACATCATGAGAAACTCTGTTGACAGTTTCACAACCTAGAACATGAAGCATCCTCTGACCTCACATTCTGGTTCTCATTCTTGAAGCACCCCTCACTTGGGCTGAAAATGACTTGGTCATTTCCAAACACAGGTGTTTCTGAATGTATGATAGCAGCAGGTTCAGAGGAGTTCCTCTTGAATGAGCCTGCTGTGCTTTCCTTCTTGCCGTCTCATTTCCTGTCTTTCTTTCCCCTTGTTTTCATCCTCCCCTTTTTAAGACATAAATTTTTCCCTTTATTCATTGTCCCTCCACCTTCTCTTCTGTTCTTTTCTTTTATGTTTTACACTATGGCAGTAAAGAAATTTATACTAAAATGTATACTTGAAATAATAATGTATAATTTTTAAAAATCTGCTTCAATGATAAGGGGAAGACAAAATATGAATTAAAACTTGTCTATCTAGTTGCCATGACTTGAGTTTCAAATCTGCTTTTGAGATTTCTTGAAACTGAGGTAAATAGTTGAACAATCACTTATAATTGTTAAAATAAATTGAAAATCACTTATAATCTGAACACCAAAGAAGCACATTTTTAAAAAGTATTGGTATATATTTTTCAAGTGTATAATGTTTAATTATGTCTAGTAGATAGGTAATAGCTAAACTGTACATATATTATTTTATATTCTAGCCCCGAATTCTAAAAATAATTTTGACATTGACTTTTGTGTAGCCGTGTGATGAATAATGTCAATGACAATATACTTTTTTGGAGAATCCAGTCATGTTAGCCATCTTTTCCTTTAGGGCCTTGGCTCTCATCTGGGGCACTCATAAGAATCACATGGGTCGATCTTTGTAAAAAGATTACAGGGCTCAAATCTAGGGCTGAAATCACAACTGTCAGCAGAGGATAATGCTTATGAAATTTCCAATATCTTTCTGGACATTTTTGAAAACCCACTTTCCAATAAGGTAGTTATAAAAAGGCTATTTCTTTCTGCCTTCGAGTTTAAACATTTAAAAGCTCCATTGCATTTATGTTAAGAAAAGATGATGTTATATTTGCATCTCAAAACTTTGATCTCCATTTTATGTGTGCACCCCCATCAATAAGAAAACTTGGCCTGCATGGCCTCATTTTATGTATATTGAGGCTTCTTGGGGCCGCAACAATGGTATGTACAGTGAGTGAGGCATGCATAATCCTTGACCTGACCTTCTGCAGTGAACCAGGTTTGTTCTGAGAAACAGTCTATTCTCACCCAGACTCCTCATTTCACAGTTGAGAAAACTTCAGTCCTAGATATGCCATGACATGTCCAAAGTCAAAAGACTTGATAAGAGCAAGGCCTGGACAAAACCCCAGGAGACTGGATTCTCAGCACTATTCCCTTGTCACTGCTCCACACAGTCCCCGTGGCCCCTGAGCACCCTTCTTGCACTCAGCTCCTTTCAGCAGGGAGCCCTCCTCTTTCTGGAGGTGCAGTATCAGTTGCCTTCTATCACAGCCTCCCTTTGTCTCCTTTATTCTCCTGCTCTTTGAACACCCTGAGAGAAAATACGTATTTGTTCTCCTCAGTTTGGATTTGCTTCTCTACTTCCTTCAACTCTGCCAGTGTGATTCCTGCTGCTATCTGTGAGGGGCTTTCTTTTTCCCAACATTTAAAATATCTTTGTATAACTCAGAGAGCCATGCAAAATTTCTCTATTGAAATTCAAAACCCAACCAGGCTGACCTCATTTCAAAATAAGACCAAATCTCAAACCAGCCAGTTTTAATCAAACCATTCTTTTACATATTTTTATTTATTTATATGAAAAAAATATTTTTTTTCCTGCGGATATTTTGTATCTGCATGAGGGATTTGGGAGTGTTAATGAGAAAGGGGCATGATAATGGCATACATTTGCATAACACTTCACAGCCTTAGCCCTTCTGCAAACAACATTCCTTCTAAAAAAAGTCTGGTAAGGATGTTGGGCAAATTGTATGACACCCCCAACTTCCCCTGCACACACAACCTCCCCGCCTCCACACACACACACACACACACACACACGCACACTTGGTAACTGACTCTTTCAAGAACTGTGAAATGAGTTGCCCAAGGTCTCTAGATTGTTAAATAACATATATACTTACACATACAATAATTGACACAAACTCAATCAGTCTTATTTATTATGAAATCTAGACACCCAGTATAACATTATGAAGCTTGGGCTATCTTTTTAAAAAAATTATTTATCTTTTAATAGACATGTTGTAATTGTACGTATTGGTAGGATACAATTTGATCTTCCAATATATATCTATGTTGTAACTACTCCAATCCAACCAAATAGTTAATGCATCCATTATCTCACGCATTTATTATTTTTTTGTTGTGAGAACTTCCAAAAGCCCCTCTTCTAGCTGTTTTGTAGTATGCAATATTTTACTGTTCACTGAAATAGTATATTACATACTCATCCTACTATGCAATAGAACACCAACATTTATTTCTTCTTATTGTGATCTTTCCCTGTTATCCCCTTTCCCCTCCCCTCAGCAGTCTCTGGTAACTATTGTTCTACTTTCTGCTTCTATGATGTTAACTTTTTTCCCTTAGATTCCTGAGTGGGATTATGCAGTGCCTGTCTGTCTGTGTCTGGTTATTTCACTTAGCATAATATCCTCCAGGTTCATCTTTACATGTTGTTGTAAATGACAGGATTTCATTCTTTTTATGTCTGAACAGTATTTCATTTTGTATATATACCACCTTTTCTTTATCCATTTATCTACTGTTTAACACTAAGGTTGATTTCATGTCTTGGCTATTGTAAATAATGATGCAATACATATGTGAATGCAGAGATCTCTTTGACATGCTGATTTCTTTTCCTTTGGATATATACTCCGTAGTGGGACTGCTGTATCTTTTGGTAGTTATATTTTTAATTTTTTAGGAACCTCCATAATGTTTTCCATAATGGTTGTACTAGTTTACAATCCCACCGACAGTGAATAAATATTCCCCTTTCTCCACATCTTTGCCAACACTGGTTTTCTTTTGTCTTTTTGAGAATAGTCATTCTAACTAACAGATTGAAATGGTATCTCATTATGGTTTTGATTTGCATTTCACTGATGGTTAGTGATGTTGTACATTTGGGCTTTTAGTGGGCCAGCATCTATGGATCTCAGTTAATTTGGGGAATTCACTAAGCAGCATTTTGGTGTTAATTCCTCATAGGAGAGAAGTTAGTAGCAGAATAACATGATAAGAAATAATAGATTTATTTTAAGATGCACATTCTTAACAGAATTCCAATGTTGTTTGTGTGACCCTTCTCTTGAATTAAGAAGGGGAATTAATCCTCCCCCTCAGCCTGGGAACATATTCTGACTTGTCAGTCAGTAATCATACCTGGCATGTTAACTGGGATTTCTGTGGCAGTGGTCAGTTTAGAAAGGTGCTTCTGAACCACTTCTGATCTATGAAATCTTAGAGAAAAGCCAGTTAGGTGCTTTGGGCAAAGTTGTCATTGCTCCTAAAAGTTACATAAAAGAGACGTTCCTTCTCCTTCTTGTTGTTGATTCCAGATGTAAAACCTGGAATAGATAAAGCCATTTTACTATTTTCCTGAAGTAAGAATTAATATGCCACAGAAATTTCTGTTACTTGAAATCCAAACAGCCTAGCTGACTTCTGTTAACTTTCCCTTTTCAGGGAGAATTCCTATCCAGATATCTTCTGCCATAACCAAGAGTCAGCACATCATAATCTAGCCATACTCAGACCCATGAACAGGATCAAGAAGACAGATTTCTAGAATTTAGAATTAAGAAAATCAGGATGCTCTGCTATGGGATTCATTTAAATATTATGTAAATTTGGACACAGAAGACCCAAGATAAACTGTCCCTGTTCAAACTAGAGTTATTTGAGAATTCAGGGTAGGAAAATCAAAGGTGGTTGGCCAGAAGTGGGAGAGAGAGAAATTGCAAAGCTTGTGCACAGACAGAGAAAGAAACATGAGATAAAATACAGTACTTGGCACTTCTTAGGTACCCAATAAATATGTGTTGATTTTTAATGTAGAATGTCAGTTTCTTATATGCGTTCATATTTTTAAATGTATATTGCAAAAGTAAACTCTGGGATCATAAGATAGCTATTCCAAAAAATTAGATTTTTACATATCTTTCCTATCAAGTATTTCTAAAAGTAGTCTCTGGATTGGCAGTTTTCTTCTCGATCTTGCTCATGGAATTACAGCCAGTTCAAGCTCCTCACAGGAGGGGCAGGGTTGCATTTCTGTCTGCTGAGACTCTACTTCAGGGGACACACACATAATTCCTGAATTACAGTATCATTAGAAAATTTTTTTATGTATACTGAAATAATATCATAAAGAATTTTATTCTCACAATACCAAAGAAAAGACATTATAAATGAAGTGTATATATAGAAAATCGGTATCAAAATATCTGTATGATGACTAAAGACAGATGACCAGATAGTATCACATGTAGACAATATTTTTGTGATAAGATTAGACTTGTTAGAGAGGTAATAATTATACTCATTATGAAACGGGTTGAATACTAAAATTTAAAGTGTAAAAAGTGCATTTAATTTTAAATTGATGCATGTTCTTGTTTTAAAGACTCCTCTGTCTATATAGAACTCTTCCCTCAGTCCCTACATGTCCAGCACCAATACACCTTTCTATTGCTTTTTAAAGGGTATCAAAAGCAAGGACAAATAGAAAAAAAGCTCTAAAAACTGCATGACGATGTTCTTTTAAATTATGTAAACCTCGTTTTATGTAATAGTGTCACTGAACAAATAATCAGTTGGCTGAGGAAGATTAGTGGCTGTAATTATTTATTCATTTTAAGGTTTGTTATTAAGCCTTCCTTTTGCTATTTGTGGCCGTTATATGATGAAAGATCAATACAAAGAAGATGAGAAAGTAAGGAGATGATGGTTAATTATCAGAAAGGGAAAAGGTAGGCAGATGCCTGGCTTCCTGCTGATAATCCCCTCTTCTTCTCACAAATGTTTCTCTAGTTAACATTTTCCTTGGCTTGAAATAACAGAAAGATAAGCAGCTGTCCTATTCCACCACTGTAGGTCAGCATCATACTCTGGAGTGGGTTTTATTAGGCAGTCTGTCTGTCCTGTTGGCTGCTGAACCTCAATGCCCAGAGTATCACCTAGCACGAAATAGGCACTCAATACATATTTGCTGAATGAATAATAAATGGACAAGAAACACATTGAGATGCATCATATCCCATCTAGAAGACTCAAAATTCACATTAGCATTTTCAATGCCCTGAGAAGGCCTGCAGTAAAGGATCTTGCTTGGTTAGTTTCTACTTGGGATCACCAAATAAATTTGTTTCCTGTTTATTTGTTGCACTTCAGGGAAACACATTGAGAGATATTTTTGAGACTATTTTTCCAATCATGATATAATATTATTATTTTGATTGCCTAAAAATATGTTTTATAATCACATGAAAACATAATTTCCAATGAGAAAAATTACAGTATAAAATGGCCTGATTAGGACATCACCAAATGTCTTGCTTGTGAGTCAACAAAAATAGACCCTTTTCAAAGACTTCAAATGTTGCCTTCACTATGCATGTGGCTTTCCTCCTCTATTGACAGTAAAACCAGAGCTATGGTATAGCTGGTCACCAATTTATAGTGGTCCCAATCTGCCTTGATGTGTAATTTTGATTTTACCCAGCAGCATTAGTAGCCACAGGGTTAAGGAACAGAGAAGATTCATACATCATGGAGCAGGTTCAAAGGTATATGCCTTAAGAAACAATAAAAAAGTCTTCATTTTAATGATTTGCTCTTCAACAATGGAATTTATAAAGGTCTGTTTAATTAGACAACAAAACAAGTTAAGCCAATCACACTATCACTGTGTTTTTGGCTAGCCACTTAAAATTTGGGGGCCCCAGTTTCCTCCTCTATTACACAGAAACAACAGTACCTACCTCCTATACTTTTTGTGAGCATTAAGTAACATAACCTATGTAAATTTCTTAAAGGTGCATTGGTCATATACCAAGCATCTATTAGTACCACCTTTCAAAATTTTCTGTTTACATACAAATCACTGGCCATTTTATTCTCAGTTATATCATGAAGATCATCATACTAATTAAACACTAAGAGATGAGAGTGCCAGTCTAAATAATGAATCAAAACCAAGTGTATGTTCATTTGCAGCACTATTCACAATAGCAAAGACATGGACTCAATCCAAATGTCCATCAGTGATAGACTGGATAAAGAAAATGTGGCACATATACACCATGGAATACTATGCACTCATAAAAAGGAATGAAATCATGTCCTTTGCAGGGACATAGATGGAGCTGGAAGGCATTATCCCCAGCAAACTAACACAGGAACAGAAAACCAAACACCACATGTTCTCACTTATAAGTGGCAGCTGAACAATGAGAACATATGGACACAGGGAGGGTAACAACATACACTGAGGCCTGTCAGGAAAGTGGGGGAGGAAGACCATCAGGATAAATAGCTAATACATATGGAGTTTAATACCTAGGCAATGGGTTGATAGGTGCAGCAAACCACCATGGCATATGTTTACCTGTGTAACAAACCGGCACATCCTTCACGTGTATCTTGAAACTTAAAGTAAAATAAATTTCTGTTTAAATGTTCAAAATATTCATTTCATTGTAATGAAAATAAAAAATATAAATATGTGCTGTACTGAATTGTGACATCTGCCTCCTTGCTGTACTCTGTTTAGGCTCTCAAGTTTCTACTTCATTTCTCACTATAAATGAATAGTGATATCACTTTGATGATCCCTTACTTTGCCTAATGAGCCCAGCTGCCTAATAAATTCCAGATTGTTCAGATTATATAAGCATGGTTGTTTTTTGTGTTCCATAATGTGTATTTTGATTTTAAAAATTGAACTAACCTTTTATTTGGAGTTTTTCTCTTTTTTCAGTTTTTCATCTGTTTGTGATTGTTGCGTGTTATTTTTAGCCCTTTTGTTTTAGGAGGTGAGTATACACATAAAGGCCTGAACTCAAAGCAGGAACAAAGAGAGTGCCTATTTTTTGTGGTCCGTGTTGTGTATTTTTGTTTTTATTAAAGAACTGAGATGTACAGCAAACAGAAATTACTCTGGAAGAGATGCACAGTGAAGAATCTGTAAAGTCTTTTTGTCACGTGTGTGTGTGTGTGTGTGTGTCTGTGTGTCTACGTGTGTGTGTGTATATATTTTGTTTGTTTGTTTGTTTGTTTGTTTTGAGATGGAGTCACACTCTGTCACCCAGGCTAGAGTGCAGTGAAACAATTTCAGCTCACTGCAGCTTCCGCCTCTGGGGTTCAAGCCATTCTCTTTCCTCAGCCTCCCAAGTAGCTGGGATAACAGGTGCACACCAGCACGCCTGGCTAATTTCTGTATTTTTAGTAGAGACAGGGTTTCACTATGTTGGCTAGACTCATCTCAAACTCCTTACCTCAAGTGATCCACCTGTCTCAGCCTCCCAAAGTTCTGAGATTACAGGAGTGAGCCACCACGCCTGGCCATGTTACATGTATATTTTTATTAAATGGCCAGAAAGCAGGTTTATTTTTTCCCAATCACTGCCTTTACCCAGACATTGTCAAATCTCCCTTTTGCATCATGCCCATGATGTTTCTCGTCAATCTAATCGCCTTCCAAGCATTTAAGTTCTAAAAAGCCCATTCCCATTTAGTGTCAAATTTAAATCTCATATGGAACTTAATGCTCCTTTCCTCTCACTTTCCCTGAGGTAGATGAGTTTGAGACTTCATGATTAGGAACACAGAGGAGTCTTAGTCTAGGACACGGTACCCTCTACTTTTTCTTCCTTTTGATATCTACTCTTCAGTTGTGAAGAAGAGGGAGAAGAGAGGCTGAAAATGGCCAAAATACAGTACAATTGCCTCAGTGCAGCAGGCATGCAGATGTTCATTCTACTGTGTGACTTGAGTATGAGTTCTTTGTGGAATCTTACTGGAACTCTTCACTGCATAGTTTCTGATGCCAGTGATCCAGTGTGTTGTGACCTCACCAGAACTTCTCCACTCCAGGTCCCATAAGTCTGCCCAACAGCCACTTGCTGCTGGAGTCTCCTCTCCCATTAGCCAGCTCTTTTGGGTTGACTACTGGCAAGATGGCTCAAACATGACTACCTTTCATACTTCCTCTTCACCCAAGAGATACTCATACTCATGCCAAGCCAAATAGCAGGACTGCAAGCCCTTCATTGAAGCCCCTTCTCTCCAGTCTGTCCTCTCCAATTTTCCCCGCATTAATAGTCACAGAAACCCAGCCCACACATATGTCCAACAAATTAAAAAGAAAGAGATACCTCTTCTTCCTGCTATGTCCTCCTCTCAGTGATTCCCTTTGAGCCCTTTAGCACCATACTTTCAGTGGGGTAGATGCATAGCCTTCCATTTTCCCTTGACTTAAGGTAGAGACAGAAGAATCCCTGCACTCTTTTTCTTACTTACATCCTAAATAAACCCCCTGACCTCTCCTTCTCTTTCTTATAGGCTGAGGGAGGAGAGTAGAGAAAATGTGATGGGAGAGTAGCTGACCCTGCTCTTCTGTTTCCGAATACGATCTGCAAGGGTTTCCCACCCCCTAATAGTTACATGATGACTCTTTTTCTGTCCTTTTGTGGCCACTTGCCAATTCTAGGACTATAGAAAAAGTCCTATTCAATATCTAGGTAATCACTAATTTAAAAAGCAAACATAATAATTATGTATACCAACAGACACACACATATAAATGTACTTATATCTATGCACATATACATACATATGTGTATATTTACTTTTTTACAGAGAAGAGTTCTCTGTTGAACATTATACTATTGAATTCACCTTATAACTTTCAAATGGGAAGCGCTAATGAAATCAAAGCCATAGGTTAGTATTTAGCATTTATATAACACTTGTATTTGCAAAGTACTTTAGAATAATTCAATCCTTAATCCCCATAACAGCCCTGGGAGGGAGGCCCAGTTATCATCTCCTTCATAAATGAGGAAAGGGAGACCTGGAAAGGTTGCGTGACACGCTCTGTGGCTGATTGGTGGCAGCCACCAATTAAAGCACAAGGGTCTTGACTTAGAGGAATGCTTTTCATCCTCTGGGCCCTAAAGAATGAGATTTCTTAATAAACCCGTGAGTCACGGAGAAGAGGCACAGGCTGACTATGATTTTACTAGGCTGTTTCCACTGCATCTCATTGATGGCTTAAATCATCTTAGTGCCGCTGAACTCTTTTCAGCAATAAAATAAAAAGTGTATTAAGTGCTAAATTCTGCCCATAACTGGTATTTCTCATTGACTGCAAGTTTATGGAAGTTGTCAACTTCAGAGACCAGCTTATATGAAGGCACTCCAGCCTCTGTAGGTAGATGAATTGAACTAGTCAGACATGATGAGAATAAAACTAACAAATTTACCAGGCTTTCGGAGCTGAGGCTACATTTGCCAGTTTTCATACTCCAAGACCATCACCCTACAAAACCCCACAGCAGAGGCATTCATCTTCTCACCTTCAGACACTGTTAACTAGATATCTCAGGTCTAGTTACAAACTTGAGATCACTATAGCAACCAATTAGTGTTTATGTTGCTAAGACAGCATGCAGAGAAAGGGGGAAGCAGGATGTGCTTACTCATTTTTATGTGATCTCAGTGGAGGGAGGATAGAATGCTGATTCCAGTTTCCAGATTCCCATTGACTTCTTCCATCCTAATTTATATTCACATTTGTCTTCTCCACAGGTAATCCACTTGATGGCAAGGCACTTATGGTATCTATAATAAATTCTACAGTTGTTAATAGTGCCAAAAATAAGTAAAAAAGAGGAAAAATAATTACATTTTCTGGCTTGCTGGCTTATTGCAGGATTATTCCATTCTCAAATATCCCTGAGCTTCAAAATCTGAGCCTTCATCTAACATTTTCTAAAGCACCTCAGCCTCACAGGAAATACTCTCTTCCTCTTTAACAAAATATAAACAGTGCCATCAATTTTTTATTATTTATATTTTGGTTGCCTTTTAATTTCCTTGTTTTAATTGTAAGTGACCCAATAAACAGGAAGAGATCTCATCATAAAGTATGGATCAGAGTTGGGACCAAATTCCAGCTGTAGTACTAACTGAAAAAGGAGCCTCTGCTAAGTTTCTACCTTCCTTGGCTTCTTTTCTTTAAGATAAGCACAGGAATCCATTCCTGGGGCCAGAATGAACATCTTGGGACCAGCATCGGGTAAGTACTCATTAAAATTTAGATCTTTTCAAATAAAGTATCTTTATATGTTTGTATGCATGTGTGTGTGTGTGTGTGTGTGATCTACATTAAATATTTACCTCTTTTCAAAACCCTAATTCTTAGAAATCTTTCTATACTAAAAAGTGTGGGAAGTGATGTCCAAATCTTTTCTAGTATGACTGTGCAGCAAACACATCCAAGCATATGACACAGAGGTTTCACAATTGCATGGCCACGTGGATATTGTGATATCAGCAGTCACTAGCAGGATGTAAGAAAATCTCCCTAAGCAGCAAAACTTCTCCTCAGGTTCATCCTTGAAACAATTTAGCATCCTTTGGAATTAATGAAATAGACTAAGAAACTATTACTCTGAAAAGCTAAGTGTCTATGTAGTTTGGATAAATTGAGTAAAGAATTAAAATTTTCCTTCCATTCAATTTGTTGTGGACTGTTTTAATGGCAACTAAACGGTAAAAGCTCTGTTTGTAGACTCTATAGGAAATGGAGCAATCTTCTTGGTCTGGTCTATTTGACTTCCCTTACTTCATTTGTTAAATCAAGTAAGGGAATTAGTCAAATGAATTGACAAATTACTTAAATGAAGTTCAGTTCATATCTTAGCTGCTTCCAGTAGATATTCCCAGTGAACCACTGCCTGTATAATTCACATCAGAACACTGTTTCTTCATGAGTCATAAGAATACACGGTTCTATCCTACATGTCACCTCCCCAATCTGACTGTAAACTCTGAAGTCAGCTCCAAGTTCCACATCTCCTGCATTCACTCTCTGCTCCCCTTCACCCTACTGTCTGTAATAGCATTGTTATAGATACTGATAAAGTGGAATATTTATTAAATAATTGGTAATGCCAAAACAATGCAATAACAAAAAAAAAATAAAAGTAAGCTTACTTGAGCTAAATTGATGGCAATAAACAACCTGTATTATTATTTTGCTAGGTAATTTCTTTGCCCATTTTTCTTCCTTATGTAGAAATACGGCCGGCATGTTGGCTCACGCCTGTAATCCCAGCACTTTGGGAGGCTGAGGCGGGTGGATCATTAGGTCAGGAGATTGAGACCATCCCTGGCCAACATGTTGAAACCCCATCTCTACTAAAATACAAAAAATTTGCCAGGTGTGGTGGCACACACCTGTAGTCCCAGCTACTCTGGAGGCTGAGGCAGATGAATCGCCTGAACCCAGGAGGCAGAGGTTGCAGCAAGCCAAGATCGCACCACTGCACTCCAACCTGGCGACAGAGCAAGACTCCGTCTCAAAAATATAAAATAAAATAAAATAAAATAAAATAAAAAAGAAATATATTCTCAATATTTTTCCATGCAATATATAAACATGGTGATGTGATATATTTTTTCCCCCTGGACAGGCAATTTCAAAGGTGGAATGATGGACAAAGTATTAAATATTTATTTCTGCCAACTACTTTATATAAGAAGTTGTTAAAAGGCTTTACAATTATTATTCTTAACAACATCTTGACTGCTGTAGACAAAAAGTAAAGATTTTTAAATGTGAGATTTTTCTTAGTTTTTATTTTAATAGTAAGTAATCACCTATTTTAAATTGTGCCTTTCTCTTCTAAAGACCAACTATTTTGATTCTAGAACAATTTGCTCCCTCCAAATCTCCAGTGAGGAAAAATATGATGGAATTATGCAATTATACTCATAGAAGAATGAAAGGCATTATCTGCATATGAAAATCCTCCTAGACCTATTATAAAATCAAATCCAGGCAAATTAATTCAATACAATCAAAAGTAACAAATTTATTTTAACACCTAGAGTGCACAATGCCACGTGTGAGACTTGGTGAAATACACAAATGTGAAAAGTACACAGCCCCTTCCCTTAAGAACTAATAAATCCTTTGGGAGGCAGCATCTAAATAGGTGAACAATTTAAATAGCTTTAAGAGATGAAAGTACCTATAGAAAATATATCAAAAGATGGCTGAATAGGAGCAGCTCCAGTCTGCAGCTCCCAGCAAGACCAATGCAGAAGGTGGGTGATTTCTGCATTTCCAAATGAGGTACCTGGCTCATCTCACTGGGACTGGTTAGACAGTAGGTGCAGCCCATGGAGGGTGGGCCAAAGCAGGGTGGGGTGTTGCCTCACCCAGGAAGTGCAAGGAGTCAGGGAACTCCCTCCCCTAGCCAAGGGAAGCCATGAGGGACCATGCCATGAGGGAAGGTGCTATCCGGCCCAGATACTACACTTTTCCCATGGTCTTTGCAACCGAAAGACCAGAAGATTCCCTATGGTGCCTACACCACATGGGCCCTGGGTTTCAAGCACAAAACTGGGCAACCATTTGGGCAAACACCAAACTAGCTGAAGGAGTTTTTTTTAATACCCCAGTGGCACCTGGAATGCCAGCAAGACAGAACCATTCACTCCCCTGGAAAGGGAACTGAAGCCAGGGAGCCAAGTGGTCTTGCTCAGCTGATCCCACCCCTACAGAGCCCAGCAAGCTAAGATCCACTGGCTTGAAATTCTCACTGTGAGTACAGTAGTCTGAAGTCAACCTGGGATGCTAGAGCTCAGTGCAGGGAGGGGCATCTGCCATTACTGAAGCTTGAGTATGCAGTTTTCCCCTCACAGTGTAAACAAAGCCAGGGAGTTCGAACTGGGCAGAGCCCACCTGAGCACCACAAAGCTGCTGCAGCCAGATTGCCTCTCTAGATTCCTCCTCTCTGGGCAGGACATCTCTGAAAGAAAGGCAGCAACCCCAGTCAGGGGCTTATAGATAAAACTCTCATGTCCCTGGTACAGAGCACCTGGGGGAAGGGGCAGCTGTGGGCACAGCTTCAGCAGACTTAAAAGTTCCTGCCTGCCAGCTCTGAAAAGAGCAGCGGATCTCCCAGCACAGTGCTTGAGCTCTGCTAAGGGAAAGACTGCCTCAAGTGGGTCCCTGACCTCCATGCCTCCTGATGGGGAGATGCCTCCCAGCAGGGGTCGACAGACACCTCATACAGGAGAATTCTGGCTGGCATCTGGCAGGTGCCCCTCTGGGATAGAGCTTCCAGAGGAAGGAGCAGGCAGCAATCTCTGCTGTTCTGCAGCCTCTGCTGGTGATACCCAGGCAAACAGGGTCTGGAGTGGATCCCTAGCAAACTCCAGCAGATTTGCAGAAGAGAGGCCTGACTGTTAGAAGGAAAACTAACAAACAGAAAGCAATAGCATCAACATCAACAAAAAGGATGACCACGCAAAAATTTCATCCGAAGGTCACCAACAGCAAAGATCAAAGATAGATAAATCCACAAAGATGAGGATAAACCAGCACAAAAAGGCTGAAAATTCCAAAAACCAGAATGCCTATTCTCCTCCAAAGGATTACAACTCCTTGCCAGCAAGGGAACAAAACTGGACAGAGAATGAGTTTGACGAATTGACAGAAATAGGCTTCAGAAGGTGGGTAATAACAAATCCTCTGAGCTAAAGAAGCATGTTCTAATCCAATGCAAGGAAGCTAAGAACCTTGATAAAAGGTTAGAGGAATTGCCAACTAGAATAATCAGTTTTTAGAAGAACGTAAATGGCCTGATGGAGCTGAAAAACACAGCATGAGAACTTTGTGAAGCATACACAAGTATCAATAGCCAAATCAATCAAGCAGAAGAAAGGATATCCGAGATTAAAGATCAACTTAATGAAATAAAGTATGAAGACAAGATTAGAAAAAAAAATGAAAAGGAAAAAACAAAGCCTCCAAGAAATATGAGCCTATGTAAAAACAGCAAACCTACGTTTGATTAGTGTACCTGAAAGTGACAGGGAGAATGGAACCATGTTGGAAAACACTCTTTAGAATATGATCCAGGAGAACTTCCTCAACCTAGCAAGACAGGCCAACATTCAAATTCAGGAAATACAGAGAACACCACAAAGATACTCCTCGAGAAGAGCAACCCCAAGACACATAATTGTCAGATTCACCAAGGTTGAAATGAAGGAAAAAATGTTAAGGGCAGCCAGAGAGAAAGGTCGAGTTACCCACAAAGGGAACTCCTTCAGACTAATAGCAGATCTCTCTGCGGAAACCCTACAAGCCAGAAGGGAGTGAGGCTTAAAGAAAAGAATTTTCAACCAAGAATTTCATATCCAGCCAAACTAAGCTTCATAAGTGAAGGAGAAATAAAATCCTTTATAGACAAGCAAATGCTGAGAGATTTTGTCATGATGAGACCTTCCTTACAAGAGCTCCTGAAGGAAGCACTAAATATGGAAAGGGAAAACCAGTACCAGCCACTGCAAAACAAACCAAGTTGTAAAGACCATCGACACTATGAAGAAACTGCATCAACTAACAGGCAAATTACCAGCTAGCATCATAATGACAGGATCAAATTCACACATAACATTATCAACCTTAAAGGTAAACTGGCTAAATGCCCCAATTAAAAGGCACAGGCTGGCAAATTGGATAAAGAGTCAACACCCATTGGTGTGCTGTATTCAGGAGACCCATCTCACGTGCAAAGACACACACACAGGCTCAAAATAAAGAGATGGAGGAATATTTACCGTGGAAAGAAAAAAAAGCAGGGGTTGCAATCCTAGTCTCTGATAAAACAGACTTTAAACCAACAAAAATAAAAAAAGACAAAGAAGAGTATTACATAATGTAAAGGGATCAATGCAACAAGAAGAGCTATCTTAAATATATATGCACCCAATATAGGAGCACCCAAATTCATAAAGCAAGTTCTTAGACACATACAAAGAGACTTAGACTCCCATACAATAATAGTGGGAGATTTTAACACCCCACTATCAATATTAGACAAATCAATGGAAGAGAAAATAAAGAAGGATATTCAGGACTTGAACTCAGCTCTGGACCAAGTGGCACTAATAGACATATACAGAACTCTCCACCCCAAATCAACAGGGTATACATTCTTCTCAGCACCACATAGCACTTATTCTAAAATCAACCATATAATTGGAAGTAAAACACTCCTCAGCAAATGCAAGAGAACAGAAATCATAACAAACAGTGTCTCAGACCACAGTGCAATCAAATTAGAACTCAGGATTAAGAAGCTCACTCAAAACTGCACAACTACATGGAAACTGAACAACCTGCTCCTGAATGACTAATGGGTAAACAATGAAATTAAAGCAGAAATAAATAAGTTATTTGAAACCAACGAGAAAAAAGACACAATGTATGAGAATCTCTGGGACACAATTAAAGCAGTGTTTAGAGGGAAATTTATAGCACTAAACCCTCACAGAAGAAAGCGGGAAAGATCTAAAATCGACACTCTAACATCACAATTAAAAGAACTAGAGAAGAAAGAGCAAACAAATTCAAAAGATAGCAGAAGACAAGAAATAACTAAGATCAGAGCAGAACTGAAGGAGATAGAGACACAAAAAAAATCCTTCAAAAAATCAATGAATCCAGGAGCTGGTTTTTTGAAAAAATTAACAAAATAGATAGACTGCCAGCCAGACTAATAAAGAAGAAAAGAG
Organism: Pan troglodytes; assembly: GCF_028858775.2. NCBI lineage: Eukaryota > Metazoa > Chordata > Mammalia > Primates > Hominidae > Pan > Pan troglodytes. The sequence goes on along the minus strand of NC_072415.2, from coordinate 48,737,588 downwards.
AGAAGAATCAAATAGACACAATAAAAAATGATAAAGAGGAGATCACCACTGATCCCACAGAAATACAAACTACCATCAGGGAATACTATAAACACCTTTACGCAAATAAACTAGAAAGTCTAGATGAAATGGATAAATTCCTGGACACATACACCCACCCAAGACTAAACCAGGAAGAAGTCAAATCCCTAAATAGACCAATAACAAATTCTGAATTTGTGGCAGTAATTAATAACCTACCAACCAAAAATTACATCCCAGGATGAAATGGATTCACAGCTGAATTTTACCAGAGGTAAAAATAGGAGCTGGTATCATTCCTTCTGAAACTATTCCAAACAATAGAAAAAGAGGGAATCATCCCTAACTCATTTTATGAGGCTAGCACCATCCTGATAACAGAACCTGGCAGAGACACAACAAAAAAATGAAATTTCAGGCCAATATCCTTGATGAACATCAGTGGGAAAATCTTCAATAAAATACTGGCAAACTGAATCCAGTAGCACATCAAAAAGCTTATCCACCACGGTCAAGTCAGCTTCATCCCTGGGATGCAAGGATGGTTCAACATACAGAAATCAATAAACGTAATCCATCACATAAACAGAACCAATGACGAAAACCATACGATTATCTCAATAGATGCAGAAAAGCCCTTTGATAAAATTCAACACCTCTTCATGCTAAAGCACTAAATCAACTAGATATTGATGGAACATACCTTAAAATAATAACAGCTGTTTATGACAAACCCACAGCCAATATCATACTGAATGGGCAAAAGCTGGAAGCATTCCCTTTGAAAACCGGCACAAGACAAAGATGCCCTCTCTCACCACTTCTATTCAACATAGTATTGGAAGTTCTGGCCAGGGCAATCAGGTAAGAGAAGGAAATAAAGGACATTCAAATAGGAATAGAGGAAATCAGATTAACTCTGTTTGCAGATGACATGATTGTGTATTTAGAAAACCCCATTGTCTCAGCCCCAAAACTCCTTAAGCTGATAAGCAACTTCAGCAAAGTCTCAGCATACAAAATCAATGTGCAAAAATCACAAGTCTACAGTAACCAAAACAGCATGGTACTGGTACAAAAATAGATATATAAACCAAAGGAACCTCAGAAATACCACCACACATATGCAACCATCTGATCTTTGAAAAACCTGACAAAAATCAAGCAATGAGGAAAGGATTCCCTTTTTAATAAATGGTGTGAAAACTCTCTAGCCATATGCAGAAAACTGAAACTGGACCCCTTCCTTACACCTTATACAAAAATTAACTCAAGATGGATTAAAGACTTAAACATAACACCTAAAACCATAAAAACCCTAGAAAAAAACCTAGGCAATGCCATTCAGGATATAGGCATAGGCAAAGACTCCATGACTGAAACACCAAAAACAATGGCAACAAAAGCCAAAATTGACAAATGGGATCTAATTAAGCTAAAGAACTTCTGCACAGCGAAAGAAACTAGCATCAGAGTGAACAGGCAGCCTACAGAATGGGAGAAAATTTTTGCAATCTATCCATCTGACAAAGGGCTAATATCCAGAATCTACAAGGAGCTTAAACAAATTTACAAGAAAAACAAACAAACAACCCCATCAAAAGGTGGGCGAAGGATATGAACAGACACTTCTCAAACGAAGACATTTATGCAGCCAACAAATATATGAAAAAAAACTCATCATCACTGGTCATTAGAGAAATGCAAATCAAATCCACAATGAGATACCATCTCATGCCAGTTAGAATGGCAATCATTAAAAAGTGAGGAAACAATAGATGCTGGAGAGGATGTAGAGAAATAGGAACACTTTTACACTGTGGGTGGGAGTGTAAATTAGTTCAACCATTGTGAAAGACAGTGTGGGGATTCCTCAAGGATCTAGCACTAGAAATACCATTTGACCCAGAAATCCCATTACTGGTTATATACCCAAAGGATTATAAATCATTCTACTATAAAGACACATGGAAACATATGTTTATTGCAGCACTATTCACAATAGCAAAGACTTGGGACCAACCCAAATGCCCATCAATGTTAGACTCAATAAAGAAAATGTGGCACATATACACCATGGAATACTATGCAGCCATAAAAAAGAATGAGTTCATGTCCTTTGCAGGGTCATGGGTGAAGCTGGAAACTATCATTCTCAGCCAACTAACACAGGAACAGAAAACCAAACACTGCATGTTCTCACTGGTAACTGGGAATTGAACAATGAGAACACATGGGCACAGGGAGGGGAACATTACACATTGAGGCCTGTTGGGGGGTGGGGGGCAAGGGGAGGGATAGTATTTGGAGAAATACCTACTGTCGATTATGGGTTGATGGGTGCAGCAAACAACCATGGCACATGTATACCTATGTAACAAACCTGCATGTTCTTCTGCACATGTATCCAAGAACTTAAAGTATAATAAAAAAAATAAAAAAAATATATTGAAAAGCACAATGTGACTCTAAGACCTAAAACAAGACAGTATGGACATTAAACAGATACAAGCTCAGACACGGGAAAAATCGTTTCAGATGGGGAGCACTCAATTCATTCATCCTTTACAAGTGTTTCTTAAAATTGTACCATGTACTCCCTCAGGGAGAACTCTGTGGAAGACAGAGGATTAGAGCTTGGCTTAGTGGAACATGTACTGTACATACCAGTAGCTTGGAATTTATCACAGAATGTCGTGTACTATTGCTTATGTTCTTAGAAGTGTATCTAATACAACAGTGTCAATAACAATAGCTGCAGTTTACAAAAGCCAGACATTATGCAAAATGTTCTATGTACATCATCTCATTTCATTCTTACAATGGCAGCTTGTGGTTAAAATTTATAAATCCTGTTTAAGAAGATAATTTTTGGCTTACTAAGAAAATGCAGTGGCCTCAACATAGCCTGATGATAGTAGTTCCATCAGAAGCATATGTGTATTGCCTCAAAGCCTGTACTCTTAATCACTTAGCTCTGGAGCTTCCAGAACTAGATTATGCATTGTGTGATGGCAGAGCCAATGAATCTGGTATCTCAATAATCTTCATAGTGATTGAGTTTGAATCTGACAATTGACACTTATACTGAGTAGCACTTTATTAGTTTATGCAGAAATAACTGAGACTTTGGGAGCTTTAAGAAACTATAATTCAAACATGTCTAAATTAGATGAGTGGCTTCTTAATGTAAAGACGTCCTTTTACAAGAGTGACATATGGAGGACTTTGGCTCTATCAGCCCTTGGAAAAATATTTTACATATTTCATCCTGCCAGCTTTCATCTACAAAATGAAGATAATAATAATACCTACCTAATGATGTTGTTGTGAGGATTAAAAGAGAAAATTTATGTCAAGTCCTTGGAACTCTGCCTAATGGGTAATAAGTGATCAAAAATATTAACTATTATGACTATTCTCTGGCCTTTGGAGACATTTAGATACTTTCTGTAATGGAGAAATTTAAAGGTTGATCATTAGCTATTCCTCAATAAGTTTTCCATGCAGAAGAAATGATCTGAAATGGCAAGTCAGGGTTTGCAGAAAAATCTAGAAGTGAAAAAGCCAGACACAGAAAACAAAACAAAATTTTAAAAACAGTGCTGAACAGCATCTCAGAGTCCATGCCTGGGGTCAACTACTACCTTTGATGAATCTGATATAAAGTTGGGAGACGAAAATGAATCCTTTCATTGCTGAACTTCCCAAGGGCATTTGAGAATGGAGTTCTTTTTAAAGTTTTTTTTTTTTGTATGTGTTTTAGAAAGACTGTGTGTGTGTGCATACCTATGTATTTTTGTGTGTGCATACATGTGTGTTTAGCACTTGTTTTTGCCCTAGAATCTTAAAACATGGCTTAGTATCTTTTCTTTAAAATTTGTTTTAAATTGTTTTCGAATCATTCTGTGTTACTTAAGATGCAGAGGGAGGAAGTTGAAGTTGGCTTTTGTTTCAGTGGCCTTGTCATTCAGTCTCAAGACAGACATTTTTGACATGGAAATTCTCAAATGAAAAATCAAGACGTATTCAACATTCCATATCTTATCAAGCCTATTTTTAACCCATCCCAAAAGTGCATTTCACTATAAAGACTACAAAAATTCCTCCAATGAGTTTTTGACACTCAATAATGAACCAAAATGACAGACTGAGAAAATGTACTGCTTTTTCAAGCCATAGAAATGCACATTCATTCATCTCTCAGTATTAATCAATTAATCAATCAATCCTGTATCAAAATGCTATATTGATGGCTTATTGAATTCATAACCTTGAACTTTGTTTTGTGAAAAAGGGCAGAGAGAAAAGAGGCTAACAGTTGTTGATCACTTGTAACAGAAAACTTGCTTATGAATAACTGTGCTCTATGGGCTGACTATACTAGAAAAGGGTTAAGATAAGACCATTATTACATAAATCAGTTTTCTCTGGCTCTACCTCAATGCACAATCAGAAGAACTTCAAATCTCCTCTCTTAAACTGCACTCTCAGTTATGTTTGAGAATCCCTGACAAGCAACCAATGTGTTCTGAGGTGTCCAGTCTTCCGGGTTAGTACCTTGCTGTGATTCATCCCACTGTGTCCCCTTCAAGCTCTGGCTATGACCCTCTGGCCATAGCCTTCTACCTTCTCAGTTTCCTCCTCTAATTACTTCTGCAAACATCTTCACAATACTTCTGACCCTTTTAAGGCTTTTATCTCTACCCACACTAACAATCTCCTTCTTGTCATTACTTTTCTCTTGATCTCGTTTATACTCCTTGGTCTATCATTCCACCTCTTATCTGTGCAAAAAATCATATCAAAGACATTGATTCCTATTTTCAACATCTTCCTTGACTCCTAGCTTTCCCTCATACCTGACATCCAACAGATCAGCTAGTCTTATCAGCTGTAACTTTAAAATATATCCAAATTATAATTATTTCCCCAAACTATTATTGTAGCATTTATATGCCAAGTCACCATTTTTCTGTTTTGAACCACAGTAAAAGCCTCCTATATGAGCATCTCTCAATCTGATGACGGCAATAATTTTAATAGAGTTATCCAATCTATTTTATCCACATGAAATTTATACTACTTTTAAAAGACATAAATCTTATTATGCCATGCTTGTTTTTAAAGCCTTTTAGTAATGGCCTGATTTTCTGAGGATACAGTTCATTGTTTTTCCCCCTGCCTGCTCTTCCACCCTTATTTTTGTCATGTTAATACCACCCAGTTTGGCCATGCTTAACTTCTTTAAGTTGCCTAGAGACGTTATATTCTCTCTTCATCTTGTACCAGCGCATGTTCTCTCCTCTACCTAGAGTAGACTCCTTGTAATCTGTCTCCTACCATCCTTAGGTTGCAACTTAAACTAAGTTATTCTAGAAAGGTGCCCCTGTGCCCACTGCCCACAACCAAGCCTGCATATGGTGTACCTCCCATGTGCTCACACAGTGCCCTGTACATTCCTTATCATTATACTCTACTATTGTCAAATATTTGCTTGGTCTATTTTCCTCAACACTGTAAAATAATAAGGCAAGTGTCACTAACAACATCTTGCAAGTGACTGGCCTATGGAGGATGCCCAATTAATATTAGAAGAATGAATGAACAATGAAAAGTGATGGCATGTGCCGCTAAGGCTTCCAATGCCCTATCAGTGAAAATGATGCTCCTGTTGAGGACAATAATGCCACTAATGTCACCTGAGAACACTAATGCCCAGGGCTGAATGTGCAGCACCTGCTGAGCACGTGACACCCCTGCTACCATGGTGGAGTCTGTGGACACAGAGCTGAGAATCTGCTTAGGTTGTCTGGCACATGCAAAACCCTTCTCAAAATAAATAAATAAATTAGTTAAACAGATCTCTTTAGTTGTATCCCCCTGTTAGCTCATCCTTTATAATTCAGACATAATTCAATGAGACCTGGAGCAGAGAATAGCTGAGTGGCAGGTGTTAAATAATTAATTGAAGATTATTTCCTATCTTGCTATCCTTGAACCTTTCTTGAATGCCCCATCTTTGTCTTCCTAAAATTAGTCTTTATGAGAATGATACCAAGTGTCACATGGAAATAAATTCTCACCTTTTTAAGCCAGCCATGCCCCTCTCCGATCCAATAAGAAGTCTAAGGTTGAACACAGATCAAACTTAAGTTTCCTAGTACATATATTACAAATCTTGTGAGTCATTTGCTATAGTCTCCATCTTACTGATAGGGATAATAAAAGCTCTGAACATATTTCCACACCTTAGGATCATTCCTGCATTTTATACTACCTTCCTTCTGAGGCAAAACGAGGAGTTTTAAGATATGAACTAATAGTTTATAGTAGTAGGTACCCATTAAGAAAGGTTCAAGGATACCTGGATACTAGTTTTAGATCTGTCCCTAATTAGCCGTATGGCATTCAGCAAATCAAAGGTCTCAGGGAGCCTTTTCCCTCATTTGTAAAGCAATCTGGTTCTATTAGACAATTATTAAATTCTCTTTTTATATAAAATTTAATGAAATAGTGATCTCTTTCCTCTAAGATACAAAAATCTAGAGTGGTAAGACTTAACAAAGAAACAATAACAATACATGATATAATTAAGAGTTCTTAAAGTCAAAACTACAAAGAGACCTGGGATAAGGCGAGTGATTAGAAAAGTAAATATTAGAGTTAGAGCACATGAGTCTTGAGTCTGCCTTGAATGAAAGATAAAATATAAAGTCACAGCACTTATAATGATTTAGTAAGCATCTAAAACACACCTACATATTAACTTTTGGAGTCTAATTTGTCCAGGGCCAAAAAAAAAACAAAAGAGAGAGAGAGAGATTAACATAAATAACATTGATGTAGCTTGCAATCTATTAAAATAAAGGATTTAGCTTAAAGATTTAACATAAAGACTTAGTCCTCAAATTGGCAGACCTTCACCTATCAGGAAACTCAGCTATACAGAATGACTCATGTCTGTGTACTCTGAATAGTTATGGCTTTACTGTAATAATGATAACCACAGTGCTGGCAAAGAAAAAGACAGATGCACACAACTTCTAGGCCTTCCCATCACTCCTCCTGATTACTCTTGCTTATTTCGAGTATCGACAAAATGGGGTGGCTGTTATCATAGATCTTTGCATAGCATTGATTCAAGTGTGTGTTGAAACAAGCCTGCTTCTGTGTAATTCATTTATATCACTAGCTCATACCTGCCTCTTTCCCCTTCCTTCGATCTTACATATCTCCAAGATGAGCATTTATCTTACTTTGCTCTCCTGTTCCTCTTCTGTTGTCAGTCTAGCAGGTGTTCTTTTCAGATTGCTTTCATTCTTCATTACTCATTTTGGGTCCCTTTCTACTTTTGTGGCCATTTTTATCCTTCTCTTCGTATGCACCTCAGGCGTCAAAGCCATCCATTTGTCAAAACGTTTGGTACTATTTGTTTGTGGTTATTTCCCCCTCATACTAGGGCTTAGAAAATCCACCTGGTGAGCTCTTTCTTGTTTTCATGGGAAGAGAGACTCTCTATGCCTAGGAGAAGTTAGAAATCAGGACTGTCATTTGTGTTCACACCTGCTCCAGGCTTGATCCGACCATTCTTCTTAGGTGGCCCATTTGGTTCCAAACGACATCGCCCAATTTTTTCAACTTCAAGTCTACATGAATGCATTTCTATATACTGAAAATTGAAAATAATGTGTAAGTGAAACCTCATTTGATCCAGCAATGACTCCTTCATTTTGCTGGTGGGAGGTGGCGGGGGAAGGGGGGAAGGAGAAAACATAGTTTAGCAATAAATTCAATTGAAGTGTTTTTAAAACTGCATGGTCCCCAATTTTTCTGTTCCCCAAATTCAGAAGTTTCACTCACTTTAGGCTTACATCTGGCAAGTTGTTAGTGTTGAGAATCACAGAAAAGTATTTAAGTGTGCAAATACACTTCTTTATGCATTTTAAATTGCTGCTCTTGGATGCAGTCATGAGAGAGTCGCCCTTATCCTTTCAAAGTGATTTAAAGCCTAGCAGCTGGCTCTGGCTTGGAGACAATCTAGTACAATGTGCTGTTGTAGCATCTTCAGGGCAGGAAGACATGCCCCATCAGCATCAGAAGGTGGCCAGTGACACTACCCAGGCACAAGCGACACAAAAGCTTCAGAATAAATAAGGGCTCTTGAGTAAACTTCAGTTCAAAAAATGCCTTCCACATTTTAGGGACTTGTTGTATACCACACTGCCAACAAGATGCAGAAAGCCCTATTTGTTTTTTTTCAAAGGAAAACTGAAAGAGATCTTAGAGAAAATAATCAATTCAACTTTTCGTGTCTTTCTATGCTTTGCACCTTACCTGTATTTGTATTTACATTGTATCTTTTTCTGAGCTATGAATATCAGAAGTGTGTGTTTCTTTGGCTCATTTGGCTTCACTTTATCATTATGAATTTGTGAAAATTTAAAGGGTTAATCTTGTTAGAATCGAGAATAATTTCTGTGACTTTCCTTTATATGTGTATATACATACATACATATGTGTGTGTATTTGTATATATTTCTAAATAGATAACAATTTCTTTTCACATGCTGTGGAATTTAGAGGAACCAAAACCTTATAATACGAAATGTAGAGTTACAAAAGGAAGGCTTAAAAGAGTGGCAGTGTGGACCCAGTACAAATAGTGTGTATGCCGCAACATTTCCAAAGCCTGTCTATCCTTAACATAATTTTCTAATTGAGCGGTTTATTTTTCATTTTAGTGAAATACTGTTGTGGTGTCCCCAGCTTGTAGACTTTTTTACTTTCAGATCTGAATATATGCAGCAGCATGAACTGACAACAAAATTCTTTCCATTTTAAAGTAAATATTTCCAATTAATTTTATTCTGTAGTTGTAAGTAAACATTCTGAGGAGGAAAAAATAGCATACATTGTCTGATTCAGGAATCAACTTTTCATCATTCAGGGATTTCTGCTGGGCATGTGTTATGTTATCTACACCTATGAACACATTTCACCTCTTCATGCGTCTATTAGCAATTGGTTCTGTTGATCTTGTAAAATAAATTTTCAAAAGGCATTACTCCATTTTATCCAATATTTCTATAGTTTCAACGTTACTATTCTGTACTATATTTTTATTTTGTCTTATTTAAAGCAGCAGCTGCAATATGTACAACTCTTTGCAAAGGTGTCTAACATAATATCATGAGGAAGTAAATGTAAACTTTTTGGTAACAGCACAGACATGTATCTATTTCTACCTGTGAGAGTTTTTTCATACTTCTTGAAGAGTTCGTCAACAAAACAAAATGTTTTATCACTATCACTATTCAGCAGAACATCAGATAGTTTTGCAAAAGTACATCAGATATTTGAACAAAAGTTCATTACAATGTTATGGGATGTTCATTCTCTCCTTAGCAATATTTCTGTAAAAACCTTGTGAGGTGTTTATCTCACTTTATACTTTCTTTTCTCTGCACATTTCTCCATCTATCTTTCAAGACTTCAAGGCACAGCACCTCACTGATTTTCTCTACCCAGATTCCTTTGCCCATTCGTATTTTGTCTCTGAAAGAGCATTACCTACAGTATGTCTGCTGGGAAAATGCTGAGAGCCCTGTAGAGTTATAGAAACTTCTGCTCAGTTTCTATTTTCAGTTATTGATAATGGTGTCCCAGAACCTATAGTGCTCAAAAGTTGGATGATATTTTTTCTTTTCATCTTTGAGTAGCATATTTTCTACGAGAAAAAATAATGAGCAACTATACCCACAGCTGATTAGATAATATCCAACGGTTACAGGGTGTTGATTTGATGGATCTTGGTACTGCTAAAATTACAAAAGCAGCTTTAGAAATTGATATTTGGATTTAAGAACAGGAGAGTTGGCTATTCAAATTTTCTTCACACTTTTCACATTCCTAAAAATAGTTTAATAGTATTTTTTAAAATTATAAATACAATATGCACTCAACAAAGCATTTAAACAATAGGGAAAAGTAATCCTCCATCACCCTGCTGAATCCCCATGCACGCTCTCATGATTTGAAGTGTCGGGTATTACGAGTACGTTCTGTAGCCTTTGGGACATGTGTATGCACTTGCGTTTTTCTATATAGAAATAGTATAGTGCACCATTGAGAAAATTTTATTTTTCAATTTTCAGAACTGTTAGAAGATAATGAAAGTCTTTTGTCAACACACGCAGAAATCTCACCCTTCTGTTAAGTGGCTCTAGACCATTCATTCCCCACTGAGGATGTGTTACACTGCCGCTTACCCTTCCCATACTGATGGACGCATAGGTTGCCTCCAATTCTGCATTGTTTCAAAGAAGGTGGAGTTCAACACTCTTACCTATTTTTGTAGATATTTATAAAGAATAGACAAATGAAAGTGGAATTATTTGCCTGACCCTCACTTGTATGTAAAGTTTTAACAGATACTGCAAATTGCTTTCAACACAGGATTGACAAGTTACTAACTTGCCAATAATGTAGGAAACCTTTATTTGACAAAGTTAAATATAATTACCCTTTTAATTTGTGCAAATGTAAAGAATTTAGAATGTAATCTTATTACTGTCTTTAATTAGTGAGCATCTTAGCCACATACTTAATGTACATTTTTATTTATTTTTTATTTGACATGCCTCTTCATGTTATTGTTATTCATGGAGTTTATTTTTCTTCTTGTAATTGATTTGTATTTTACAATGAACACAATCAATAGCTCTTTGAATATTAGGGATAGCCATCATTTGCCTACTAAAATTGTTGCCTGCATTTTCTCCAAATCTGTATTCATTGTGGAAATTTGTTTTTAGTGTCTGTTGCCAATCTGAAGTTTCTACTTGCATTTATCAATCTTTTCCTTCATTGCTTCTGCAGGAAACTTTAAAAGTAGAGATCATCCCGATAATAGTTGAAAACATACCTTTCAATTTCCAGAATATGAAAATTGTTTGCTTTATTTCACAATAACTTCAAGTCTACATTAATGTATTTCTACACACTGAAAATTAAAAATACTTTGTAAGTGAAACCTCATTTGATCCAGCTATGACTCCTTCATTTTGCTATTGGGAGGTGGTGGGGGAAAGGAGGGAAACGTAATTTAGTGACTGGCTTAAAATATAAATATCAGACATCTACATTAACACATTTAGTGCTGGCTTCCCCTGAGGGTTAACTGTAAACAACATTGGGTCCCTACAGGCAACTGATTTTGCCACAAAATCTTGGATTACTAGGAATCCAATTACACTTTAAAAGGCTATGTGAAAAAAAAAATGTGAATGTAGCTAAATTGTTTTATATCCTCGATTTAGATAAATGTAAATGTGGGAGGGGGTCCAGACTTATAGATGCAGTGACCTTACAATCAGGAAGCTTTTTGACATGAATTTGTGAACCTTAAAATCACAGGGCCATGAGGAGGTGGGACCTACTTACTCTTCAATTTCTATAAATTGTTTAGGTTTGCTTTTCTTGTTTTTAAAGCCTCAACTATTAAATAAGTAGGTCAATACTCCCTTTCTTTTTAATCTGTGAAGGAATAAATGGTTTCTTCTGCCAGAGCCATTCCGGTCCCAATTCCTTAATGCTTGGTCAAAAGGAAAAGAATATATGGAAAGTCAAAAACAGAAAGCTCACTAGCAAAGAAAGCACTGAAACTCTTATTCCTGTTTTTATACATACATATTCACTGTGCATATATAAAAGAATGAAGGATGAAGGGTATAAAGGATGAAGTATTAAAGGATAAAGATAGATAGACAGAGGATAGATAGATGATAGATAGATAGATAGATAGATAGATAGATAGATAGATAGCTCCCTAAAGGTCAAAATATACTAGATTTTATCTATTTTGCTTTGGAGAACTGTGTGCTACTGAAATACTCTAAGCAAGCTTTTTTCGGAAGCTACTATTTTTGTTGTCATAAATCCATAGAACTTAAACAATTATGATGAGTTGATTTTTTAAGATTATTACACCTTTAAAACAATCACTTTTAGAGAGTAAAGGCTATATTGTAAATTTGTAATACTCTATACATCACAAAATTCAAGGAAATGAAAAACAAAATTAAAAAAGTACAAAAAAATAAAAAAATAACGTTTTATTTATTTACTTATGGGGGTTCGGAATGCCTTGGACATGGAAAGTCCATGTCCTCAGAAACAATCAAGAAAAGCACACAGGTTTGTTTGTTTTTGTGTTTTCCCCTCAACACACACATGTTTAGTACAAACTCAAGAAATGTTTGCTAACTAAATAATGCACATAATCCCTCTATTTTAATGTTCATATTTTAGCTATTTTACCCTACATTTATTTCTTTGCAGGTAAGATCTCAATTCTTTTTTGAATGATAAAATGTAAAAACCAAGAAAGGGCAACCATAAGCTCTTCCTTTGGGAACTTTTCAGGTGTCGAAGGCAAGTAAACTGCGAGCTTACATATATATATTATTTGGAACTCAGGTAGCTGCCTTCACTTTAGGGGAAAAGAAATCAACTTAGAACCTTCTAGATTGAAACTTTGCCCTTTTGCAGCTGCTTTCCTTTTAGAAAACAAGTTAAAAGGTACCACTGGCCAGGTTAATTGACTTACAAGTGTGTCTTTTTAATAAGTGTCATAAAGTATGTCAGGCTGCTGAAACTTGCTTTCAGTGCGTTTTTTAAAAACTGTTGTCAACCAGATTAAAGTTTATTGTTCACATGTACATTTGGTTTTCAGGTTGTAATGAAAGACACTGAATTGATTTGCCATGTGTAAGAGAAAGGGGTTGTGTCCTTTGCTCTCTCTCAATGTGCCTTTCCCTCTGAGGTCTCCTCCAAACTGTGCAGTTAGCAGAGATTGTCTGGTGCTGGACTTTTCCACGTGCAGAACATCGCTCACACGCCTTTCTGTGTCTCCACTGAGAGACTTTCTGGAGGACGAAGACTACTATCTGAGAAGTGTTATCTTATAGTGTCTTATTAATTTGAAAATAAATTATTTTGAATATAATGACTTGTAAATGAATCTCTTTTTCCCTCAAGGACTTAGATTGTTTTCGAAAGAAATATTTTCTTTTGTTTTTAATTGGCAGATATTCACGTTCATGGAAAGCCAACCTGACCCTCTTAACCCACAAAGTCTCAACCTGACCTTTACAGCTCCATGTTCCCCTGAATGACTGCTTCCCAAGAACACCTAGAGCAGGGTTTGGTAAACAGACTCAAACTATTTGATCTAGCAAGCATTCTATTATCTTTGAAATTTCAGGAATGTAGGAAGGATGAAGAAGTTTCCAAGTGGTCACTGATGGTACAATTTGCTGTTTGCCTGACCAGTTCCATGTATGGTTATTCTGGAATTTTCAGTCTTCAAACATTATTACTGTGATTCTACATATAAATTTTAAGCTGAAGATTTAGCCTTTCTCTCAAGGCTCAATTTGGCATGAAATATATCTATAAAACATCAACCACTGAACTAGCTGAGGAGCAGGCAGAGGATGGGACAGCTTATTTTCTCAGTCTGAAAAAAGCCTGTGTTCCAATAATCCCTGTACTTTCTCACCCAACTTTGAAGTGAATAATGCTATAACCCAAACAAAAAGGATTAGTAACAGAGATAGAAACACCTGATTTCTGCCCCATGTCATAAATGCCGCCACTTGAGATTCATTTCTTTGAGTTAAATTATCATTAATCCAGATATATTTGTCATTTTAGTGTTGTCTCTCCACATTAGAATCTAAACACCATGAAAAGAATGGGCTTTGCACACTTCTGTGTCTCCATTGCCTGGCACAATTTAAACTTCAATAAATATTGGTGGGAAAAATGAAGTTTTATTTTCTGTATGTTAATCATCTCTGAAAAACACTTCTTTGTCCCCAATACTCTAATGATAAGGCGGTTGTCCCACAATTTTCTCTTGGATGAGACGAGGGCTGTTGCCACAGGATGGAGCGGGACACACAGAAGGGGTTATGAGTCACACAGAAGTGACAGATTGCAGAAAAACAGCAGCCAACTTCTCAATGTTAATGCAGAAAACTAGCTTCTCAGTGGTATCTAGTTCACAACGAAGGTAGGGGTTAAAAAGCAGAAAGCCAAATCGAAATGCTGTGAAGTAACAGGGAAAGAATAGCCATGAACAGAAAGAGGAGAGAGAGGGGAGACAAATGGAAACAGGAAGAGAATATACAGGACTTGCCAGTATTCACAGAAGCCATAGTGCCTCCAAATGATTGCTTTGTAGAGTAGCCAGATGACAGCATATGGAATATCAAGCGAATTTAAGAAGGCTTAAAACTTTTGGAACTAACAGCTTAGAAACATTGGAAATGTCATGTGTTTTAAACTGACCTGTGCTCTCCAAAGCTCTGTGACTCCAGGTTTTCTTTTTGCTCTGGAGCTGATACTTGGTGAGTTAGGCATGGAGGATGCAGGGGCTGTGTGTGTGTGTGTAAGGGGAGTTAGGGTGAGCACACCCAGTAAAGTGAGTCTCTTTGTGCTGGTTATCTTCTGGAACTGTGATGATGGAGGGCCTCACCCTGCCCTTTGGCCATTGCTGAGGCCATACATTATACATTTGGCCCATCTATATAGCATTGCTCCTGTCTAAAACCAACTGTCCTTCTAGGGCTGGTAGAATATTTGGGGAGCCCTAAGTTAGTGCAAGGCTCAACTCAGCATCAAGCCAGGCTGACCTTTTTGATGCCCTTGGTTCTGGTTAATGGGATTTCTCTTGGTCCTAGGCTGAGGGCCCCTCAGGTTTAGCCCAAGTCTAGTCACTTGTTTCGTGGATTCTCACCCTAAGCCATTTCTCAGCATTTTCTTCTAAGAGTCAAATGCAGCTTCCCAACATCCTTGAAACTCAGCAGCCATATCCTACCACTGTCAGTTTCTCAATGAAAAGCCATGGTAGTCCCAAACCAAAAGGATTATTAGGAGCTTCTCTGATGACACCAGGTTTTCTTGATTTCTCTGGCCTTATTTTCTATTTCTCAAAGCACCAGATACCACAGTATAAAATGCATGCAATGGTTTGCAGTTCCTATGATCCTCTCTTTATGTACTGTCTCACTTGTCCCTCCATAGCCTTGAGAAGTGGGCTAGGCAGGGCTGGTGTCCCTATTCATGAATTATAGACTAATGGCCACAGGTGACTCGGTCTGCTTCCGTATACTCAGTCCTGATTCTGAGTGGCACCCATGTTCTGTCCTCCTCAGTCCCTTCTGATTTAGGAAGAGTTTGCAGTATGGAATGAGATGGGATTACCTAGGGAAAAAGTCACAGAAGAGGTAACTTTTGAATCCATAGATTATTCTAGGTGGGAGAGTAGCAGAGACTAAAGAAAGAAGCAATCAGTGGGTTACAAGGTCTGAGAACAAGTGCCAGGGAGGAGCAATTTTGAGGGGGTTTGGGATTCTTGGAGAAGTGGTAAGAGATAAGGCTGGATATATTTAACTTACAAGCACGTGTTTGGGCACATATGTGTGCACACACAAGTGTGTGTGTGCATGTGTGTGCACTTGTGCACATATGTGTGAGGTAGGGATGCCCATGAGAGATGGCAGTGGGAAAGGTTCCAGGGCAACATTTCCTTCACAAACTCTCCAGCTAGAAACAACAGGGAGGGCAGGGTTAGCACAGAAACAGCTCTAGACTTCGAACCTAAAGACCTTGTTACTTTTCAGAGCAGCCACTTGGGAGCTACATAGCACTTGGCAATACCACCTTCCTGAGGCTCACCCTTGTGCCACATGAAATGAACGTGGTAAAATAGCTATTTCAGCAGCATAGGCAATTACAGGGCGCTCAACATAAAAATGAGATAATATGTTCGAAAGCACATCGTAAGCTAGAAAGAGCTCTATAAAAATAATATTTTATTCTCATTTTGAGAAGTATTTTAAAAAGCCGTGGTAGAAAAGCTAACACACAGGCATTTGCCTGAGCACACTCACATACATGTGAATGCGTCCCTTGACTGGACATTGTTAAAGTCCCTTGTCTCTTTCCCCAAGTTTGGATGGTTGTCCAACAATTCCCTTTACCACCCCAAGGCCTTCTTCTCTCTCTCCCCACACTGTGGAGGCCCCATGAGGCCCTTGCAATAATGCCTTTTAGGATACCCACACCCTTCTTGCCTTCCTCCTAACCTTGCCCCCAACCTTCATGGAAAACAAAGAGCCCTGCATGTTGTTATTCTCAGAACACAATCAACGTAGCCAATTGGAATCCGCATGAATAATTTAACCTCCCGGCAGGGACTGGACAGAATCAGAAGATGCAGCGGCTTTCCAAAATTAATAAAGGCTTTTATAGAGCCATAAAAAGCCATAATTCAATCATTTTAAAAAGGGCAGCGAACACAACACTTATTAAAGGATGGGTGCCGCTGAGGAGTATTCAGGGAGGCCAAGAATGCTCACTCAGCAGCAATGGCCCCAACACACGCCCACCCCCTCCTCTTGACAGGCAGATAACCTGACCCAAGCATTTAATAAGCAATATTTACTGATGATTCTTCCCTGACTGGCTTAGTCATGGGAGAGTACTAATAAAGAGGATGATTGAAACAAGGGAGGATTTTTTTTTTCTCTGAACAGTCAGCCATTGTGCTTGGAGTGGAAGAATCATTTATTTCTGAACAGAAGTTATGTCTTTTCTTTTGTCTAGTCAAGCATATTGGGGGTGAATTTTTGCAGGCCTCCCTACCTGTGCTATATTCTTCTTTAAGTAACTTAAACAGGACAATTATAGAACTTGCTTTCTCTAGAATCTGGTTGCTTACTTGCAAAAGCAGAGGACAGCACCAGGTGTTAGCTTCTAGATGAAATATTCCTTTCAAGACGCCATGTTTCCATAGTCACTGCCCGCAGTGGCTCAGCATGCCCAGCCTGGTTATTGAGATAGCTCCTCTATGACTGCAAGTTCCCCAAGGTAAGACTAAGCCAGCCACACTGTGCTGAGAACTCAAGACCAAGTCTGCACAGTTTGTATACTGCACAAAGGTGGTCACCAGAGAGAAAATGGGAGCTGACAATGGACTGCTTAAGTTTAGAGAAAACAGCATCTTTTAGCAGCTCTTTAACTTGGAGGAAAAGGGATTTTCTTCTTATAAATCACACAATGGTACAATTAATGCTGGCCATGGCCATGGTCTGGTCAATCACCTACTGTTATTCCCTAGGGCTCAGAGTTCTCACGTGTTCAGTAATTTCTCTGCCCAGCCCATGGTGTCAAGGCTGCCTTTTGGAAGGGGCAGGGAGCAGGGGTAGGAAGAGGGCAGGTTAGAACATTGGCCTTTTATCAAGGGAATGAAGTCTCAAACCCCAAGGTTCTCAGCAGGTTTGTTCCAAGCATGTCTGACTTTACAATTTACTGGGACACATGTCCCAGGGCTGCCACAACATAAGAATTTTTAGCAAACAAAACATAAATAAATAACTAGATGTGCAGCCCAGATGGGGTCTCAGTGACTTGTCTGACCCACATAGCTCACTGTGTAGTTTGCTCTCCTAACTATCTCCTCGAAGCATGAGGGAGTATGTCTTTGGGCACCACAGGTACTAAGTGATCTGTCCATTTGCCTAACATCAAATGACAAAGTACTGGTCCTCATATATCACAGCCTTTCTGGCAAGGATTAGGTCATGCTGGGCCGAAGTATTGCTAATGAGATCATGCATAATCAATAAGGGTCAGCTGACATCTTGTCAACTCTTTCACTGTCACTATGGGGCTGAGGTACAACAGTGAGGAGGGGAGGCCTGTTAGCTATTCAGAATCTAAGCCAATGAACAACACCCCATGGAGCTGCTCCTCCTCAAGCAGACCCAGCTCTTATTAGCAGAGAAGATAGGTTGATGTATTCATTCAAGGATTCATCCCTTCCTTTGCCCATTCCAGAGACAGTTATTGATGTGTCAGGTCTTATTGGTACTGCTCTTACAAGAGGAGACCACACAGAAAAAGTTGCATGTGTTTGGAGTTCTTCCTGGAGCATCCACATTCTAATGGAGGTGATGAAAAAAAGAGCAAGAAGGAGCAAAGAAGAAAGAAGAAAGGGAAGAACTTTTGGGTCTTTCTGCTTTATATTGTCCTATGTTAAGATTCTACCTATTGTCTCTCTGTAGGTAGAGTCTTAACATAGGACAGTATAAAGCAGAAAGACCCAAAAGTTCCCTATGAGAGGTGAGAAAAGACCATGGCTATTTCCCTTTTCAACCAGCCACATGCTCTGTTTAGGGCTGTCAATTGTCCTAATCAAAATTTTTGTGAATCTCAAAAGAGAGATAAAGTTCAGTTTGCTCAGATTTAATGGTTAAGTTTACTTGTCATTGGATCCCATGTTGCATGTAATTGACAATTATACCATTCTTAATATAAAATTTAAATCTAACTTTCATCAACTTATAGCCATGCATTCTTATCAAACACATACAATTCTCAGACTTTTTTATTGGGTCACAGAGTTATTATATTTATGGATATATACATTATGCATGCATATGGGTATATATTATGCATGTATATGCATATATATAATATATTTTTTAAATGGAAGTGTTCTCATTCAGTCATTTGGGGTACAAAATAAAGTCACATCTCTTAGTAAGTTTTACATAATAACATCAAACTCCTATTTGTCTATTAGAAAAATGCCTATTTTCCTTCCCAAATCGGCTTCATTTGCATTCTTATATCCAGGAGACTTACTCTATGCAAATTGCAAGGATCTCACGGAAAGAATTCCACTGTGAGAGAGGAAAGACCAATTACATTTCTTTTCCAGGCTTAGTGCCTGACTCTTGTAGGCTTGAACTCTTACAACTATTATAGCTCACTCACACTGTTGTCAGGATTGAGTTGCGTATAACTATAGACTGAGGTCCCTGTTTTCTTGCTGACTGTTGGCTGGAGGTCACTCTCAGTTCCTAGAGGCCTCCCTCAGATTCTTCTTCCTGGCTCTCTTACAGCATAGCAGCTACTTTATCAAAGTCAGCAGGAGAATTTCTGCCTTTTCAGCTATAACAGTGTCTTATGTCAGGTAGCATAGTCATGGGGGTGATAATCCCATCATTTTGTAATGAAAACGAACCTAATCAAATGAGTGACCATCCCATTATATTCACAGGTCCCACTCACACTCGAAAGCAGGGACTTACGCAAGGTATGTGCAACAGGGGTTTGGAATTTGGGGGGGCCATCTAAGAATACTTTCTATGGCAAATACACATGGAATATTTTGCATATATCATAAGGTTACAAAACAATAAATTCTCACAAGCTTAATGCACTCACTTACCTACTTCAAGGTACAAAATCAGAATATTAGCAGCACCCTAGAAGATCATCTACTCACTACTACCGCCACCCCCAACGATAATAACCGCCATCTTGACTTCTGATGACATAACTCAGTTTTGCTTTTTTTTGATTTGTTACATACATCAATATATATATAAATGAAATTATACAATATAGACTCATATTCCTAGAATCCTTTACTCAAAATATGTTCATTTTTTAGTGTTCCATTGTGTGGATATTTTCACTCTGCTGCTGATGGGCGTTTGAATATACAGCCGGAAGGTGTTACAAGTACTGTTGTTGTGAATATCCTAGGACATTTCTGTCTGTGAATCTATAAGTGTACAGCATCTAAGTTGGACTTTCCTGGATTCAATCTCCATTTTCCCGTTGTAATGTGAGGTCAGTTACTTAACCTCTTGGTTTCCTTTCCTAATATGTAAAAACAAACAAACAAACAAACAAAACCAAAAAACAGGAATAACGCCTTATCATAATGTTGTCAGTGTATGAATGGGGAGGTGGGCCTAATCAACTCCGTGAATGTGCATTTTTCTAGGCATTAGGGATATAGCATTCAGCAAAATGGACACAGTTAATGCCATTATGGAGGTCTATTCTAGTTGCACAATTATGTGGGAGAAGTTAGAAAGAGAAAAAGCAAAATGTATGTAAGCAATGTATATAAAATATTAGGTAAGTGCTATGGAGATCTATGAACCAGGAAAGGGGGATCTGGAGTGATGGGTGATATTAATTTAGGTTATCAGAGATGCTCTCGCTCAGGAGTGGGGTGTTAGAGCAATACTAAAGGAAGGAAGACATCTTGTAGATAGATATCTGAAGGAAGAGTGTTCTTGGCAGAGAGCCTGAGACATGCATATGTTTAGTGTGTTGGAAGGGTAGAAAGAAGGCCAGGGTAGGATACAGAAGATCAGAAAGATAAGGATTGCAAAATGGTGAAGGTGGAGATTAAGTAAGGTCTTGTGGGTCACTAGAAGAGTCTTCCTCTGAAGATGAGAAACTACTGGATAATTTGTTCAAAGAGAACTGTGTTTTTACAACATCAACAGAAGCTGTGATTCAGAATACACTACATGAGGCATGATAAATGAAGAAAACATGAATAATAAGGGTAAAGAAGATGTAAAGGGGTAGGAACATGTATATTTTACTGTGTGTGAATGTGTTGTATGTGTACATGTGTGAGAGAGCTGATCCTATGAACATGAACCACAATAATTAATATTGAGAAAGCTTTTCAGAGGAGGTAGGGCTTTGAGTGTGTATTTTGAATTACAGTTTCAATAGATGGATGGATAGGGCAGGATAATGGATTTCCTGGTAAACCTGAAGACTTAATGCCATTTCCTTTCTTTCCCATTTTAACTAGAATACACTATGGTCAAGTGATTTATTCCTCCCATGACTCCATGCTGTGATTCCTCCAGAAGTGGCTAAATTTTCACCAAACTAGAAAAGATTTAGTTATCATAATCTACCAGTGAAACCCACAGGAAACATCACCATCTTCATCATTATCTTTTTTCTCAATGAATAATTTTCAATTACGTAAAAACACCAGGAAATGTGGTAGATGGGGGAATTCTTTGGATTTTTTAAGGATATATTTTCACTCCATTTATTTCAGCAAGGGCTACCTATTCTTCTTGTAAGACCAGTCCACTCCGTTGACACATTGTTTTAAATTTTCAAATACTTAAGATTGCACCTACTTATTTTTGCATTTCACTATTCCCTATCTTTGCATGTCTGGCTCTGAATCCTAGGATTCTATTAGAATGACTATAGTTAGCATGCATTCCTCACATCTTCCAATTAAATGCAATATTTCCTGGTTTTTCATAGTAGTAGGTTTTCATGACTACTGTTGATAATGTTCTTGCTTCAATTTATGGCATATTTTACACTCTTAAAACTAGACTTTTAAAAAGTGCATTAACTTTTTGAGATGCTATTTCCCCACATATACCCTGAGGAGCATTTCTTATCTGAATATATAATGATCAGTCGACCCTAGACGTTTGCTGATTTCTTTCCTACATGTCATACTTGGCTCCAGCCCCAGACAAGGTCCAGAATAACTTCTGCCTGCCTTGGTTGCTAAGAGCAAAATGTAAAGAGAGCTATTCTCTCACAACATGTATGTACTGTGCCTCAGTAATTCCAGATTTGGTGTCCTGTCCTTATAAAGAGATTTACATTTTTTAAAAATTAATGCTCTCTCCTTTGATTAGTCCATCATAGCTGGGGAAAAATTAAAAAGCTTTTCATCTCATCTATATCTTGGGCACAAAGACGTTTGCCAGTGGTCTGAGATCACTTATCATTTCTGCATCTGTCATGTATTTTAATCTAGGACATCTTTGTGGAGGGGGTAAAACTGCATACATTTGCTTCTTCAGACATCATGCCCTTTCTCATCCATTTGATTTAATAAATCAGTGTTCATGTGTGGACTGTAGATCTTCCATGTAATTTCACAGCCTGTCAGTCACTTGTCATAAACAAACTGATCATCAACCCCAAAAGGCCTGGACACCGAGTGGTCTCTCTGACAGTGTCTGGGTTTCCTTCATGGCCTTTACTCCACAGAAATCTTAAAACATCCACACTGACCCGACCAGGCCTGTCCTATCACGTCAGGTAGATACTACTTCTCTAAAGCATGCTAATCATGAATGTAGTTCAATACAATGAGGAAGAGTGAATTGATACACATACATACATACATATATACACACACACACATACATACACACATACATAAAATAAGGTATTTCTTTCCACAGTCAGAGGCAAAACCTGAGTAGCAAGTAGGCCCCAGTCAATGTGTGGATGGCAATTAAACCACTTCCTAAAAAGCATAATAATAATTTTGTACAATTAATATACAGTGAATTTAAAAAGTTAATAACAGTTTCACTTTTTAGATTTAGTGATATTACCAGGGTAAGTAATTAGATTTTTAAGTCAGTTGGCCAAGATTTGATGAGATTTATATTGTTCTAGAATGGTTATGTTGCACCTAGAGTAGAATTCAATTTGTAAAACCACATATTGAGAAAGACATGGAAAATCTAGAGTGAATCTTCAGAAGAAAGACTCTGAAAGCTGCACTACAAGAAGAATGATTGGGAGATGGAAGTGATTAGATCCAGGAAGAAAAATCCTTGGAAGGTTCTTCAAAATCTCTAGTGCTGTTATTTGGAGAAGGGTGGATGTCGATTTTACCTTACTCCAAAAAAAGAATTCACTCATTCATTTATATGAGATTTATGATCATCTAGGGCAGTAATCTAGGGACTTGGATTAAATGAGACAAGACTAGCGAGAGAAGATTGACTTGGGATAGATGATGTAAAGCCTTCTAAGTCAATTTAGGCACTTTTAACTTGAATGACATGAGGTGCCACTGCAGGGTTTTGAGCAGAGGAGTAACGTAATCTGGGATACTTCCTTTGGCTCATTCTTGATGTTAGGTTGAGAAAGACTGTGCAGAGACAAAGTCAGCAACGGGAAGAGTAGGTAGGGAGCTTTGGCAGTAAATCAGAAGGTTGGTAGTAACTTGCACCATGTAGTCACAGTGACCATAATGATGTGGTATGTAACACCAAGAAGAGTAAGAATGACTATGCATAGTTAAGGTCTTCAGGTCAGAGGTTTTAGAACAAGAAAACAAGTTTGGAAGAAAACTCAGAGATTTCTTCTTACACTATTACTAAACAACATTTTGGAAAAATCAGAATGCTATGCCATGTTCTGTTGTAAATATATGAGTAACAGTAAAATATGGGCACTTTTCTCAAGGAGATAATTTATTTTTGGAAAGAAAAAGATACAAATAATTTTAATGTGATGTGATGCTGGAATGAAAAAAGGTGCCACATAGATCCAAATGAGCAAATACTACTATTTATTTACTGTAGAAACTTGGATATATTTTTTTCAGAGCATCGTTTTCTCATTTGTAAAATGGAGATAAGATTTTGTATTTTATATGCCTGCTATGAGAACTAATGATTCAATCGTTATGCAATATCTACCACTTTCTCTCCGCTGTGATGTCTGAGAACTACCTTTGTTTCCCTCTCTTCCCTGCCCTTTTCACCTCTCATATCCAGCCAGAGCAGGCCCATCAGCCTCCACGCCTCACCCACCCATTTCTACCGTCTGTATCTTGGGCTGTGCAACCCCCCTACAGACAGGCTCTCTTTCTACCTCCTTGTCCCATGTGAAACCTGGATAACATCTGATAGTACAACTGCTTTGGAACAATTTTATAATGGACATTGCTTCTTGTCTCAGTCCCCCAAACAGAGGTATTTCAATAAGCCTATTATGTACTCTGAAGTGAGGCTGAGAAATGACAAAATTATCATTATTCCTTAAGAACGTACTTTGGGTGTTCTCCCATCCTTAATGTTCTTTGCTGCTGGTCAGTAACACCCAGAAGACACTTGAGCACATGATGCTTTGTCCCTAGGCAGAGTGGCCCCAGATGTCCTCAACTATAGCTCCCTTGCTTTTGTACCAGGGGATTTTTGTATTCAGCAGGTGGTCACTATGAATTTATTGAATAAACAGGTCTTAACATTATTTACCTACAGACTTTAAGTTCATCCTTCACTATCTCAGAATTTGTATCAGGATCTCTTCTAGACACTTTCGCTGCATTATTTGATTTCAATGGCTTTAAAGGGTATCTTTTTCAAGTCTATTTCTACTTCACATGTCTTAAAGTGAAATTGCTGCAACTTAAACATCCTGAATTTAAAATTCCCTGAAGGTATGTAACATTTGTCCTCAAGTTTAAGGAAAAATAAAGCAAAATGAAGCTAAAATGAGTGTTTCTCATCACGTCATGCATCTTGATTACGAGAGCTACTCATTATATGTTAGATTCAAATGTATGGCAGTTTCACTCTGGGATTCCACCAAAAGGAATCTGTAGGGAACAACTGTACAGAACACAGAACTGACAATGCCCTGTTTTTAATCTATTTTTTTTTTTTAGGAATGAGTTACTCCTGGCTATGAGAAAAATTGTCTTCATGGACTGTCAGAACTCACGAAACAGCAAAAGGAGCCAGGCGCAGTAGCTCATACCCGTAATCTCAGCACTTTGAGAGGGTGGGGCGGGCAGATCACTTGAGGTCAGGAGTTTGAGCCTGGCCAACATGGCGAAACCTTGTCTCTATCAAAAAAATACAAAAATTAGCCAGGCGTGGTGGCGGGCACTTGTAGTCCCAGCTGTTTGGGAGGCTGAGGCAGGAGAATCACTTGAACCCAGGAGGCAGAGGTTGCAGTGAACTGAGATGGCACCACTGCACTCTGGCCTGGGTGACAGAGTGAGACCCTGTCTCTAAAAATTCAAACAAACAAAAAAACCAAAAGGATACCATAAACAAGAATGATTTTCAATGCCAAGACTAAAATTTTCTGATGCCATCACCCTTCGCAGTGTAGCCTTCCTTAACTGTTCTCTTAAAACTCCAGCATTTCATTGCCCTGTCTCTAAACTTCAATATTCTTGGTACCACTTTATTAATAGTTGTGATTCATTCACTCTAACAGTAGGATCTGAGTACAACTGGAGACAATGTCTACTATCAAACTTCCAGATTCTCATCTGCTGCAACCACATTCTGCATCTTTTCTAAATCCTGAGTTTCCCCTTAGCCTTTCAGCCCATTTCCACTTTCCCATACCCTAACAGCAAGTTCTCTTTTTGAGTAAGTTAGCTAGAGTTTTATTTATATATATTTTTTTCTCTGTTTGATTGCAACTGAAGAACCCTCACTGATACAGAGCAATAAGTATGGCTTTTTAATTACGACCTCCACAGGCCTTGGGCCTAGGGGGCATTGTGTAAATGTTTATTTAATGAGTGAATGAATAAAAGTGATTTTAGTATAGCAGGAAAGATGAGACAACACAAATGAGCATTCAGACTGAGCTGAAAATGGACCTGCTTTGTCCTTGTTTCCTTTGAAAACACTTTCTCTCCTCTCTTTCAGTTTTTTCCTGCCCTGGTTTCTGGTTTTCAGTTGTAATTTGCTTTAAAGATAATACTGCCGTGTTTCTTTGAACTGAAACTATCCAGCAATTTATGGCCAAATTTAAGTTTGGCATAACAGGCTTAATGTTCAGCTTTCCATCTGTATTCTGTGCTTGGCAAAAACCCAAGGAAACTTGGGATTTTAGGCTCCTGAATTTTATAAACCAGTAAACACAAAGGTATTGGAATTGTATATCTTAGCATGAAACATTTTATCTTGTGCATAAGAAATATCAAATTGGACTGTAGTGTAGGCAGCTCAGGGATTTGTGCTACTTCCTCCCTTTAGAAATGTTCTTATTTAAGAACCAATGTCTGTAGGAAGTGATGATAAAACAAAAACAACCGTTTACTTCGTTCAGTGTTCCCAGCTTCTCAAGCTTTTTTCGCATGGATTCTATCATGTTGTCTTTCTATTGGCCCTAAAATAGTTGGAATTTGTGTTATTATCCCATTTTATAGAGAAGTATGACAGAGCCCTGAAGAACTGAAGTGATCCCAGATGTCCATAGCTGGTTAATACAAAACCATGACCAGAATTTAGATTTTCTTTGTTCTAACCACCAAATGTAAAGTTAATTTATTTTTTGATTAATTCATACACTTTACCAACAGAGTTTTATTTTGTTGTCTACTTTTTCACTTACTATGTGCCAGATATGGTATAGGCTCTGGGGACATTGCTGTGAACAAAATAGGTGGAATCCCTGCTCCTAGTCTTAATGTGGAGGCAGCTGGGCATGGGACTGAATAATTTCTAACACCTGAGAACTTCGTTTAATCTATTGAAAATCTCAACCAAGTCTATCCTGAATATGGATAACATTGGCCTTAATGGTATAACTGATCTGACCATGATAATGAAAAAGTTGCCGGAGGTCAATCCCTCATTTTGTGCATTAAAAAATCATAATTGAATATCTTCATTCT
Organism: Pan troglodytes; assembly: GCF_028858775.2. Classification (NCBI taxonomy): domain Eukaryota; kingdom Metazoa; phylum Chordata; class Mammalia; order Primates; family Hominidae; genus Pan; species Pan troglodytes. The sequence goes on along the minus strand of NC_072415.2, from coordinate 48,711,241 downwards.
CTGAGCACATGCTCTCTAACACATATGCTTCTGAAAACATGTTTGTTCCATGAAGCTTTATTTCTGTGACATTGTCAATAATATCACTGTTCTCCATCGCCACTCCTGTCAAGTTCAGGTTTATATCAGGGCATATGATCTTTCTGTAGTCTGAGAGTCAGCCTTACCCTTGCTTCGCCTCTGAGACCTGATTATAAGAGCCCAATGTGGGGTTAAGAGGCAACCTCAAGTGGAGAAATATTGAATCGGTAGCAAGATATAATAAATATGCAAATCTCTTTTTTAGAAGCTTTATTCCTGGCCATCTAATAATATCTCCATATTTCTTCATGTTATTATTCTCTCTGCTGCAAGGGGGAGGAGGTTGCTTCTGCAGCAGTGCTGTTCTGCCTTCCCACCTGTTTACATTTACTATATGGCTGCCTAGGGAACCCTGCAGAAAATAATGCTTGTGTGAGCCATTTAGTTGACTACATGTCAAAAAGTAATTTGAATCAAAGAGTCACTAACTTAATTGATGGTGATGGCTCCATCCAAAAACAACCAAAGAAACTGATGTTGTGCAAATTGCACATATATTGCTCTTGAATTTGTGAGCATATTCTTGTTTGCCTTGACAGGATTCAAATTATCTTTCAGACAGCTCGACACACTACTTAAGATGTGCCTGTATGTGAATTTTAGCTGCTAAAGGGGGCAATAAGAATCTTCCTGTGAAATTAATTCTCATGACTTCAACTTCATCTTGCCATTTCTTTTACTCATTCCCTGCACATGCCCCCTTCTATTCCATTACAATTTGTATTTTAACCTCTAAGTCACTCTAGTCACCACGGAATATAGACCTATTGTCTTTGCAGATTCTATAGAGACCTGAGGTCTTAAGAAGCAAAGGATGATACATTATAGTCAATAGAACAATTTTCAATTCTTCAGATAAATATCCTTCAATGCCACTGGGCCCTATTTTTGAAGCATCATTGAGTCCTGCTTCGGGGATGGAGATCTTGAGCTTGCAAAATAAGCTAATTTCCCAATCAGTCTACACATCTCTGAGAACCAGAAGTTAGATCCTTGCCTAAGGAGGCCAGTCCTGCAGCCACTCCCCCAGAATATAAGGCAGAGGAGTGGGTAAGAGTAAGGAATACACTCAGATTACAGCGCTTGTAATTGTCTACATGAGGATGTAAGACTCTTAAGAATCTCTCTCATCAGTGGTGCTGTCCTAGGCATTTTCAATGAGTGCCAACTCCAGCAGACAGTAAAAGGAAGAGAGTACTGGCTGAATACGGAAGAAAGCTTCCAGGTATTCTTTGGTCATAGAGGAGCTTTCAGACATGACCCACTGACTCTTTATCGTCAGACAAGGGGGTAGTTAGAGAAGATTAGTTGTTGTCCAGTATTAGAGGGTGGAGTTATTGAAAGGTCAGGAGGAAGGGAAGTTGGATGGCATCCTCTTTGTTTGGCCTATCTGTCTGCTCCTGGTGATCACCCCATGGAGCTCCAGATATCCATGAAACATAGCTTGAACAACAAAAGACTACATGGTATTCAGGGGTCTTAGTAAATCTTGCATTCCAAAAATATACTTGTAGCCAGTGTAATATTTACAGTAGCAAAAGTCAGTTTCATAAAACTTAATCTTTATTTCTTTAAAACTGAAATTAGCTTTGCTCTGGAGCCTTATCCATGCAGATGATGGAAATTTTTATTTGCCGGCTCAAGTTAACTTTACTTCTACATTTTCTTTCTGCCAGGAGATAATCTAAATTGCCAGGGAGTAGGTGAGATGTTTTAAAAGTGAGGCATCCACCTTTGATCACTGCTATGCTGGTTGGTTACTGCAGCTGACTCCCATGCACATAAATAGTCTTTCATCTTTGGTAATACTTGATAATCACTTGTAGGTCAAGCTTGGGCAGTTGACTTACCCACATAACTTGTCCCTTGTTGCTCATATTCTGAAGCCTGGCTTCCTCCCTCAGCCTCTTCTGAGAAGTTACCCCATCACACACCATACCAGACACTTAGTTCTTTGCTCCCTCTAGCTCTCATGACGACTCGCAGAGACTTCCCAGGTATTCCTCACGCTCTGTGATGCCAAACGGAACTCAGCTTTGGAAACCAGAGCCCCTCTCCTCTCCTCTCCTTTCCTCTCTCTCTCTCCCTCCAGATCTGCCTGCTGCTTCTCCAGTCTGTCTTAGCCTTCTCACTTTTAATACAAGACTCTTCCAGACTCTCCATGACAGTCTCAGAAAGAAGGAGAGAGTTCATTGCTATGAGTGCTCATTGACCCTGTGGTCCAGTAAGCTCTTACTCTCCCCTCCTAGTTCACTCTTGGCCTCACTGACTTTACTGCATCCCAAGAAGAAGTCTTAACTCTCTTCTACTCTTCTGCTTCCCACAACCCTATCATTCTGGGATTTTGGAGCATAAATCCTAAGATATACTCAAGCTTTACTGTGTAAACATTTAATGTAACATACTGTAGCTCAAAATTTTAGTTCTTGAATAAGTGATTTTCCCTCCAAACTAATTTTCTACCACAGACTTTGTAGCATAGAATTCAAACTCAATTTTAAATCTTAAAGATGGACAATACTATTTGATAACCCAAATCACAAACATTGTTTAGTCTTTGCCCATAAACATGCAGCATGGCTTTCATAGTTGAGAACAGGAAATTGACTGTTTATTTCTGATCTATTTGTCTCAATTCCAGAGCTACTTCTTTCCTGGTGAGGACTCCACCATATATCAGGGTTTCAGAGATGCGGATAGTGAGTTCGACTGGCTTCACCCACCCTACACTTCACATCAATTCTATGATCTCCTGCATTATCACCCCTTCAATAATTGCCCTTACTACAGGCTTGGGTCTCTCCATCTTAGCCTGTGATTTGCTTAGGCCACCTGTCTACGATAGATACTGCCATTGTTTATTATGATAATATGAACAGCCTTCTAGACCATTCCTCCCACAAGTCTGCCCCACTTCAACTCTCAGCAGGACTCCCTATCTTCTACACTGTATCCAGAATGGATCTCTGCGAAGCTCTCTGACTACATGCACCTTATTCATGTAGAATTGAGTCATGATAAAATTCTTTTATTGAAAAAGAAAAAGGAACTTCAACATTTCAGCATTCTTTGATTCCTTTGGTCATTTAAACAAGGGCTTATCAAGTTTTAATGGGCGTATGAACTATGTGGGATCTTGTTAAAATGCAGATTTCTACTTGGTAAGTCTGGGGTGGGGCCAAAGATTCAAACAAGTTCCCAAATAATATCAATTATACTCTGTGGACCAAAGGCTCTATAAACTACACATTATTTATTTCAATTTTCTTTGAATATGCCTCACTTATTATTCTATTATCATTTTCTACCAAGTCCCTCTAATTACCCAGCTATTATATGTTTGAGGTAATCCAAAATAAATGGTATTTTTCTTTTATATAAAAATTGCTTAGACATGCATATTTTAATAAAGTTTCCATTTGTTCCTATCCAATTGTGCCTACATTGTGATTATAAATAATTGTCCATTTAATTGGATAATTCAACACACTTCATACAATGTGTTAAAGAAAATGTTTTAAAGCCCTTTCTTCAGCAAAGCCATTTTCTTATGCATATAGTGACATTTAAATGTATGAAAGCAGTCCGAGGAAAAAAGCACCTTTATTCTAGGTGAAAAGTCACATCAGTGTGAGCATTTGAGTCAACTCTGCGTCATTTACTTTTGTCCCATACACAGGCTGCACTTGTTTGCACCAATCAGTCCAACCCTGACTGTTCTCTGGTCTAAGATAAGAAAGTCAGAGGCCCTGTCAGCCTCATCTCCACAAGGGGCTGGGATGGCTGCTGCTGCTTGCTGACTCCCCATCTGCCTGTTCTGACCTTAGGTGTGTGTGACCTCCTCAGTCACTGCCTCTGTACTTGGATCTTCCTGTCTTTCTGCCCCACTCTCTGGAAACTGCATTCCTATACTATCTGCCCACTCCCTTTCAGCCCCTCACCCTGTCCTGTACCTATTCAGAGTAGAAGTGGGTAGGTTAGAGTTGGGGAGAGATGATTGAGAAGCAAAGGTGCTTAAAGAGAAATGACCAAATATACAGTAAGTGCCAAGTTCTACGCTTTGTGTGACTCTACAGGAAGCTGCCTCACCACTACGCCAAACAAACTGAGAGTCTTTGCCTGTGAAAATTCGTTTTTCATTTCAAAGGAAATTATGATGGAAAAATGAAACCCATTGTGCCTTTTCTCTTTCAAGTGACATCTCCCAAGCATGATTTGCTGTTTTGCTGGCAGTGAAAAATGCCAAGCACAGATCTAGTCTGTGCACTTTCAAGGCGTAAGACCTTTTACTGGGCTGGAACAACACCACCACAAAGCAAAACCCATTTTTTTCTGCCACTGTCAGCAGGCAAGGGCTGCAAAACAGGAAAGGTTTGCATAAGAAAGCGCCCAAATGTTAATCCATTTTTATAACCATGCTTGACCCCAAACTTCTTATGAGCTTCTGAAATATTGAGATAACTCTTTGCTTGCTTGCTTGCTTGCTCTACCTTCCTTTACAAAATGAAGGTAGCCTAGAAAAAGAGAATTAGCTGATGTCACAATGAAAGCGACACTCTGTTTAGGGCAGGAAAGTAGTGGTGCAGGACGGAAGGGCCAGGGGTCTGGACACAGAAGTTCTGGTCACACTGTTACATGAACTTGGGGGAAGTCTTAGGGGTCGCTGGCTCATTACTTGTGAAATTAAGGTAACTCAAAAGCTCCTTCCAGTATGGAAATCCTTTCTTTCTAGCAATGAGGTCTGAAATTTAACTGACAAAGACCACAACAATAGCATATATTATTCTGAGCATGTATCTATTCTGAGAAATAGATATTTCTCAGAAATGTCTCTCTAATTATGATCAAATCAAACACGAATGCTTGTTTAGCATTGCTTACCTGGAAATGAGGAAAATTTTTATTTCTTGGTTTCCTGAAGGTCTTGCTAAACTGCTGCCTTAGTAGAAAGGATTCATGTATAATACAGCCCCAAATTCATAAATAGAGTTTTAAAATGAGGGATTACAAATTACAAAACTTAAAATCACTTTTTATTTCATCACTGCAATGTACAGAAAGACTATAAATTCTTGAAGGAAAAAAAGATCAAAAGACACAGATTTCTTAATACATCCTTAATATGTTAGTAGGCAGTTTTTGTTTTTTAACTGGCAGTAATTCTAAGCTGAGGCTAATGGACTCTTGGGGTGGCGGTGGCATGGGGAATATCAGAACTACTCCTGTTAGGTGCTGAGAGATAGAATCTTTTAAAATACATCTCTCTGAAAGCTCTGAAATATATACCCTGCACCCCAGGGTGATGATACTGAGAATTATAAGCAACATTTCCTAGGAGAGTCATTTAAGCATGCATGAGGAGTGGAAGCAGAAAAAAGTATAAGGGGGGGAAGACCTCAGTGTACATTTATTAAAAAGCAAGATAGATCCATCTGACTCATGCACAACTGTTCTCAGAGGTTGCAAATAAGAGAAAGAACAATAGAGAGCATTGTCAAAGATATTCATTTTTCAAATTGTCTTTGTCAGGGTTCCACATAATATTCTTTTTAATATCACAGATTACATTGGATCATATGCAAGGATGTCGTCAAGCCATGAAGTGAGTCCAACTCTAATCTCATTTAACTGGGGGCTTAGAGAGGTTGGAGAACCCTCGATGGTCCTGAGTTGGCAAGCAGTGGAACAAGTCCTCTGCCTCTGGTGGCCTGGAGTAGGCTGTATGTTTTGACACCACTGAGGCCCACAGAGCTTCTTTAGTCTGTAAATGGGCAGGTTTATGCACATTGGATTAAAACTCTGGTGTGTTTGCTCCTATAATATGTGAAGCGCCCTTTGGGTAGAATGAAATAGAGACAGAGAGGAAATAACATAGAGAAAAGGTAGAAAGCAAAAAGTGGGAAAAGAGCAGAATCTAAAATTAAAATCTAAACTATCAGGAAAGGAACAGAAGCTTAAGCACCAGCTTGCTCAACAAATCTCACATATTAAGTCCCCGAGGAACCTGTTGAAATGTGAAAGAAGTCATTTTTGTTAAATCAGGGGAAGATCTATGTTAAAAATTCAGGGGCCACTAAACTCCTACTTTTGGGAGGGAGAGGCAAAGGAAAGTACATTTAATTTCTAGAAAGATTTACACAAATTTAGTCACGTTGGCCACTCTTTGGGTTGATAATGGAAGATGTATCTTTGAAGGTTCTGTCCTTAATCAGTTCACATTGATATCTGGGAGGACAAAGTCACAAAAGCTGATTGCATCACTTTATAAACAACTTCTGGGCTAGACTGAACATGGGGATGAATCTGGAAGGCTTTGTCTTGTGTTGTTAAATTTTCTATCAAAGTTGACAAGTCCCTCTTATGTTGCTGAAATAAATCCATAAAACATGTAAAACCGACCAGCTAGAAAACATATTTCCCTGGGAAATGCAATCTTGGGGACATCCCCAAGCCCTTGTAGGTTAAAAATAATGTTCAAGTCTTCTAACCCCAGTCCCTCAGGACCCTGGGAATCATATCCGACACTAGAGGTCCCTCTCAAGCAGAAATGAGTTTTGCAGAGTGTTGTTTTGCTGCAGATGAGTCAAGATCACTTGGGCACATTATGATTCTGGGTCAGGGGACAGAAAGGGGAGGTTTTATATTTTCTTAGAAGGAAGACCGGTATAAAGCCATTCTTTTTAAGATCCAACTGTGCTCAGGGTACAGTGTTCAATCCTGGACACAATATTTTGAAAGATAAGCTGAGGGATTAAGGGCCCTTCAAAATTGAGTAGTAGAAACTGTGAAAGGACGAGGAACTTCTTTAACCCAAGGATAGGGAGAAGTGGAAGCAAAGTAGTTAAAACCAATATAAGCTGAATTCTGCCACGCACCCTCTCTGCAACCTTCCTAGGCATATGCCTGAACCTTATTTAGGTCATTTTTTAAACCTTCTGTGTGGTAAACATTGTGGAACATCCTGATATTTAAAGCTCTGACCTAGCTGCTCCCTTTAGAAACTGGCTATTTTGGGATTAGGAAGGGACAAACATGCAAGTTAATTCCATTTACAACATACAAAGCAAAGAACATCTATAAAATAAATAACTGGGGCCTGGTAGTGTCTAAGGTTTCATCTGATGGTAAAAGTTATCAACAAAATATTGATAGTTTTCCCAAACAAACAACCTTGATAAGAACTAGGGGGAGGAGGAATACAATCAGTGACTTATACTTAAATTTAACTAGATGGGAGTAAACTGTAAAATAATTCATAAACTCTTCTGCCAACATCATAATATATTAGCTTAGGCACTGTGATGCCTGTGATGATTTTCTGAGTTTTCACGATTCCCCATCTGTGCCAGACTATACTGGAAATTTATCGGAATATGACCTATGTCAAGCATGGAGTCAGTTGTGAGATGTCAATGTGTATTCAACATATCCAAACTCCATGCCAGACTTCTGGCAAAGTGACTCTCAGGCTATTTCCTTCCAGATGTCTCAGAATATAGCTATGTTTGTTTATGCAAATTAAAGATGCCTCCTCCTTTGGCAAAGACATCTTTTAACCCATTTATTCTATTTGTGTGTACAAGAAACATGTATATTTCTTTTTCGATGAGACCAGGCATTCTTTTTTTTCAAAATAAAATGTAAAAAATACAAGATGAATATGTGTTGTAAATAGATTGCTCTTTTATAATTTGCTTTACATTGACAGAATGGTATATATTTAAGGTTTACAATTTGGTGTTTAGTTCTGTTTATACATTGTGAAGTGATCACCACAATCTAATTAACATATCTATCATCACACATAATTACCATGTGTGTGTATATGTGTGGGTGGATGGGGCAGAACTTCCCTCTTAGCAAATTTCAAGTATACAGTATAGTATTTTAAAATATTGTCCCTATGCTATATACTACAACTGCAGAACTTATTCATCTTCCATAACTGAAACTATGTACCCTGTGATGAACATCTCCCCATTTCCCTCCACCACTTAGCCCCTGGCAACCATCATTTTACTCTCTGCTTCTATGAGTTTGACTATTTTAGATTCTTTTTATAAGCAAAATCATCCAATATTTGTCTTTCTGCACCCAGGTTATTTCACTTAGAATAATGTCCTCCAGGTTCATCCATGTTGTTGCAAAAGACAGGATTTCCTTTTTTAAACTTGAATAATATTCCATCATATGTTTATGCCACATTTAAAAATCCATCCATCTGTTGATGTGCTGACTTTGGCAGCATATATCATTCTTTTATAAGTTATCAATTGACTGATGTTGAATATAGAGAAATCTTATAAGTCTAAATGATAATTTGAAAGCCAGGACATGATTTAGCAATTAACTGGGCCTCTGTGCAACATATACTAGGAACTGGCAAATAGATGTTATAGTTGTTCTGATGATGCTATTGCTTGGGTCCAAGAAGTGCCTATATCCTATTACATCAATCACAATATCTTCTGTTGATTTCCTGAGGCAGCAGCTAAATATGTGAAAGTCAGTAGAAGAAAGAGAACCAAAATACCATCCCAAGTACTTGTATTTTAGGAAGAAGCCTAATTTGGAATGCAAGGTTTAAAATTTAAAACTAAGTTGGATCTTTCCCTCCTCCCTCCCTCCGTCCCTCCCTGCGTCCCTCCCTTCCTTCTTTCTTTCCTTTTTAGACAGGGTCGCACTCTGTTACCCATGCTGGAGTGCAAGGTGGATCTTTTCTATTTCATTCCATTTGTCATACCTCTAAGATTAGGCTAACAAATTTGAGACTAACACACCATTCAGGCATACCATCCAAGAAGACTCCCACCCATTAGTTCTACCAACTGCTAATTGTCCAAACTTTGTTCCCCACTTTTATAGTTAGAGAGCCCCCATTTCTGTGTTCAGATCGTGGCTACCATCATAAAAGCATATTTTGCACCCACTCCTTTCCATCTATATGTAACCATGTACTAAGGGGATATAAGTAGACATGCCTTGTACAGTTTCTGAAACTTCACTGAGGAGATGACTGAACATGCCCATTGCTCCCTATTCCCTCTCTTCTGCCTCCATCATGCTAAATAAAATGAAGGTATGATTTCAGGAGTTCAAACTACCATCTTGGACCAAGAGGCCACACCTAGGGATGTCAAACAACAAACTGGATGAGCTTAAATTCCTGAGGACAATGTGGAACAGAGTCAACATACAAGCCATGGACTGCATATTTCCTGAATTTGGTGTGAGAAACAAATAAACATATATATTTTTATAACTTACTCTTAGAGTCTTCATTACTCACTCATATCATTGACTTATTCCTAACTGACATATTCACCCAAACCCATCTAATCAAAGCAATAACAAAAAGTGTCACAAACCCAAGGAGTGCCCTAACTCAGAGGACCAATTTTTCCTTTTGATATGGAAGAACAGAGGAGAAAGAATTAAGTCTTTGCCTGTTAAAGCAGTGTGACACTCCCTTACCGTAATTATGGCTTAATCTTACTAGAAACTCCCTCTCTGCTGAAATATTGGTCAACCCAAGGGTCTGCAGAGCAGAGCCTGGCATAATAAGAGCTTGCTGAAATGTCCTTCCCTTGCAGCACATGCTTACAATTTGAGTTTGGTTCAGGAAGCTACTCTCCCATTTCTCTTAAGATCCCCTGTCTGTATATGGTGAATGGGACTTATATCTGCTTTGCTGTCTGTAGAGAACTCTAGAAAAAGTGACAGATGGTAATTTCTATATGGAATCTTTAACGTTAAGGCATATGGGATAAAGATTCTGGTGAAGGATCAGTGATGTTCTTCATGATATGTGCTGATAAAAATTGTCTTTGGAGCACAGAAACTGCTACAACGAGTTAAGCCATGGTTAATATATCCTAAAATTTGACTTCCAATTTCCACCCATACTTGTGAAAGAAGGTCTCCAGGTCTTTTCTGATATAATCCTATAGGTAGGCTAGGGGTTCCCTCTTGGATGCTTTCAGGACATTTTTATTTATGAACATTTTCCATGAAGTTGAATGTCATTATTGTTGCTCTAAATTTGCTTGGCCTATTTCTTTCTCCTTCCCTAGCTTCCACCTTTCCTTCCTTCTTTCCTTCCTTCCATTTTTTATTCCTTTTTAATTTTTACTTTTCATGTCTTTCTGTATTCCTCTCTTCAATTACTTCCTTCTTTTATCTTTCATTATTGCTTTTTGTCTTCCTTTTATTTATCTCTTCCTTATTTTTCTTCACTCCTTCCTTCCTTTCTGCCTTTCCTTTCCCCTTTTCTCTCCTTCTCTTCTTTTTTTCCCTATTTCTTTTCTTCCTTCCTTCTCTTCTTTCCTGATTTTTCCTGTTTACTTCTTTCATAGCTCCCTGCCTCCATCCCTCCCTCCCACTTTCCTGCTCTTCCTTCCTTCTTTTTCATTTCCTCTCTTGTTTTTCTTTCATCCTAACATTTCTTTTTTCATTCTTCCTTTTCTTTATTCCTTTTTATCCTTCTTTCAGTACTTTTGTTTCCTCTTTTTTCCTTCATATGTTCTCTTCTTTTTATTCCCTTTATATTTTTCTTTTTTACTTTTTGCCTTTAAGACATTTTTTTTTTCTTTTCCTTTCTCCCCCTACATTCTTTTCCACTTTTCTTCTTGTCTCTTTTTGTTTATTCCATAAAGCATTTACTAGTTAGCAATATTTGGGTGATAAATGTTATATAAAACACAGTTGCTTCTTTAAGAAGACTCTAACATATAAACACTTTAATCCAACGCAATAATGTCTACACTAATGTATGTATAAAATCTTACAGTACAAAAATGAGGAAAAACTTATGACTAGTTGGAATGGAGCTAAGTGACACCATAGCTTTGATGCATATGACTTCAAGTATTAGTTTTCAACATGAGCGTTTGTCAGATGGCAAATGAAATGGAATCACAAAGGCAAGCAGTTATGCTAAAGCAAGGTGTATTTGGGGAACTCTAAAAATTTTAGTATGAAAGGAATGCAAATAGCAAAATAAAAAAGGCAAATTGAGATCAGGTGTGAAGGGCCTTGTATACTATGATAAGAAAACTAAACTTTATTCTGTTGGGATTTAACAGAACAGGAGTGATTTTTAAAAGTGCATATTTTTACAATGTTGCTTTGGAAGCCATGAAGAGGTTAAAGTTAAGAGACTAGGACAAGGGTACCATTAGGAGACCACGGCAATAACCAAGAGTGCAGATGCCCTCAGATAAAGATCAGCAAACTTTTTTTTTTTTCTGTAAAGGGCCAGATAATATTTTGTCTGCCTTTACTCAATCTTACTTTTGTAGCTCCAACCATATACAACTGTATACAGGAATGACAGTATACAGTCATTTACACATACATATATAATACAAAATACATACATTTATGTATATATAACTAAATTTTAGTAAAACTGGATTTATGATCACTGAAATTAAAATATGAAATCATTTCCATGTTTTATGAAATATTATTCTTTCAGTATTTTTCTATCATTTAAAATGTAAATAATGGTTTTAGCTCATGGGTTGTATAAAAACAGTTGGCAGGTCCATTTGTCCTGGAAGCTAAAATTTGTTAACTTCTGGCCTAAAAGGTTTCCACCCAACTATCCGGAGTAGGAATAAAGAGTGTGGGAGAGTTTCTAGGTTGATTTTGAAAGGTAGACTTGGCAGGATTTAGTGACTATTTCGATGAAGTTTATGAGAAAGGGTGTCAAAGATGCTTTCAAATTCCACCTTCAGTAACTAGTAGTTGGTACAGGTTAAGCATCATAAGTCCAAAAATCTGGAATCCAAAATGCTCCAAAATTCAAAACTTTTTGAGTGCGGACATGATGTTCAAAAGGAATGCTCACTGAAGCATTTTGGATTTTGAACGTTCTGATTTGGGATAATCAACCAGTAAGTGTATATAATACAAATATTATAAAAATTTTTTTAAAGTTTAAAATCTTAAACATTTCTGGTGAGGGATAATCAATGTGCAATCATAAATAAGATACTGGTAAAGGAGATGAATGCCAACTTATACAATATGAAGGGAACAAACTGAGATTTAGCTATGTGTATATTTATTTTTACAGTATTAAGATATTTATATTTATTTTACTGACTTAAAATAAGCTGCACATATTTAGAACGCACAATCCAATGAGTTTTTTTGACATGTGCATACACCCATGACACCATCACTACAATCAAGATAATGAACATATCCAAACATCGAAAAGTTTCCCCTTGCCTGTTTCTTAATCCTCCCTCCTACCATTTACTACTCCCACTCCTATCCAGTTACACAGGCAACTACTGATACATTTTGTAACTTCTGGAATTTTATATAAATGAATTCATCAAATATGTATGTTTGTCTACTTTCTTTTGCTCCATATAATTATTTTGAGATCCATTCTTGTTATTGTGTCTATAAGTAGTTGATTACTTTTTGTTAGTGAGTAGTATTCTATGGAAGGTGCACAGCACAAATTGTTTACTTATTCACTTGCTAATGGGCATTTGAATTATTTCCAGTTGTGGCTATTGAAAAAATATGGCTGGTGGCTGAGCATGATGGCTCACAACTGTAGTCCCAGTGCTTTTGGAGGCCCAGGCAGGAGGATCACTTAAGACAAGAAGTTTGAGGCTAGCCTGAGATCAGCAGAGCAAGACCGTGTTTCTACAAAAAATAAAGCAATTACCTGAGTGTGGTGGCATGCACTTGTAGTTCTAGCTACTTGTGAGAGGCTGAGGTGAGAGAATCACTTATGCCTAGGAGTTCAAAACTGCACTGAGCTAGGACTGTGCCACTGTACTCCAGGTTGGGCCACAGACCAAGAACCTGTCTGTAAAAATATGTGTGTGTGTGTGTGTGTGTGTGTGTGTGTAGAGAAGTAATTGTGTGGACTTATGCTTTCTTTTCTTTTAGGAACAGAAAAGTTTTATACCATTTAACATCCCTACCAGCAGTGTATGAAAATTCCAGTAATAATATGACAATACTTGGCACTGTCTTTGTTGTTGCCTTTTTGTTTTTGCTTGTTGTTGCCTTTTTGTTTTTGTTTTTTTAATATTATGCATTCTAGTGGGTGTTTAATGTTATCTAATTGTGGTTGTAATTCATATTCCCCTAGCTATGACAATTTTGAGTTTTCTGTGCCTCATCCAAATAGAAGGATCCAGTAGTTAACTGGGAATTGAGATTAACTTCAAAAGAAAAGTTGCATCTGGAGATACTCTGTCCATTAACAGACAATCACATTTAATTCTGGATTTTGAAAATGTGATGAAAATGGCTAACATTCAATATCCAAACTTATTTGATATTTACGAATTTTTGATATTGTAAAATGATTGTTCTCCTTTAGAAAATGTCACTACTGGCTGGTCTCATACCTGTAATCCCAGCACTTTGGGAGGCCAAGGCTGGTGGCTAACCTGAGGTGAGGAGTTCAAGACCAGTTTGGACAACATGGTGAAACCCCATCTCTACTAAAATGCAAAAATTAGCCAGTCATCATAGTTCATGTCTGTAATCCCAGCTATTTGGGAGGCTGAGGCAGGACAATCTCTTGAACCTAGGAGGCAAAGGTTGCAGTGAGCCAAGATTGTGCCACTGCACTCCAGCCTGGGCAACAAAGCGAGACTCTGCCTCAAAAAAAAAAAAAAAAAGAAAGAAAAGAAAAGAAAATGTCACTAAGTGTCACTAATCATTTAGTAATCATTTTTGCCCATTTCATTTCATTATTTCCCTTTTATTCTTTGGGGCAGAGGCTATATGATCATTGATTTGAGAGATGTCAGTTTTATTCTGAGACTTGGAATATTTAATACTAATAGTAAGAGTCAGTAGGAAAGCTATTGCTTTGCATGATTATATTTAGATTTTAGTACAAAAATTATTGACCTATCCTTAGGAGAAAAGCACCGAGGAGATATTATGTTGTATTAAACATATTTTCTTCATATGAACACAACATTTAAGGTTCTGGAACACAAGAATAGCCAAAAGTAAGTAGAATAGTTTTTCTTTGGTCTTGATGTACAAATGGCTAGAAAAGAACAAATGTTACTTTTCTAGAAATAATGTCTCATTGTCAGTGGTCCTTATCATAAGTATGTGGAAAAGTGAAGTTAAATGAGTAAAAGGTAAATAAAATTATATTATTAATGGGCCTCTGTTAGTAAAGAGAGTTGAAAAATACCATAAAATCTTGAAATCATTTTGTTGGTTAGATCTAGTCATTCAGTGCTATATTACCAGAATTTTGTACACACTCTTTACTTTGCTCTCTTAATTCACAGCTGAACACATAGTCGCTGGCATTAGCCTAGCAAGTAATTGATTGGGCCTAAAACAATCTTTAAAAATCCTTAATGATTTTCATTCCTGTCTGGATTTATTAAGTTTCAGATTTATTATTACAGTGTAAAGGCATGATAATATGCAATTTCTTTCAAGGCCCTAGTGTCAGAGATATGAAGTACTAATGTAAAATTTCAGAACAAAATGAAAATTCAAACTTTTGGAAATGTAGACCGCAGCCAGTTTAATGGCTTGTAAACTTCTCACACCTGTCAAGGTTTTAACTATGTCTTAGATTGGAGACTGAATGAAGTTCAGTTTTACTTTCTTTAAATTTTAAAAGAATTTCAAATTTATAGAAAATTTGCAAGTATAGTACAAAAACTTATTTTGTATTTTTTAATTTAAGAAGAATAATTTTACACATTCATGAGGTACATAGGGATATTTCCAAACATATAATATGTGATGAGCAGATTGGGGTAATTAGTATATCCATCATCACAAACATTTATCAACTATTTGTGTTGGGAGCATTCAATATTCTCATTCCAGTTTTTTGCAACGATACAATATATTATTAACTTGTTAAAGGATACAAAATTATAGCTAGCTGGACAAATAAGTTCTAGTGTTCTATACCAGAGGTCCCCAAGCTTTTTGGTGCCAGGGGCCGGTTTCCTGGAAGACAATTTTTCCACAGACTGTGGGATGGGAGTGGGATGGTTCTGGGATGATTCAACCCCATTACGTTTATTGTGCACTTTATTACTATTATTATTACATTGTAATATATAATGTAATAATTATACAACTTCTGATAATGTAGAATCAGTAGGAGCCCTGAGCTTGTTTTTTCTGCAACTAGTCGGTCCCATCTGTGGGTAATGGAAGACAGTGACAAATCATCGGGCATTAGATTCTCATAAGGAGAGTGCAACCTAGATCCATCGCATGCATGGTTCACAGTAGGGTTTGCTCTCCTATGAGAATCTAATATTGCTCATGACCTGCCAAGAGGTGGAGCTCAGGTGGTAATGCAAGCGATAAGGAGCACCTGCAAATATGGATGAAGCTTCAATCACTTGCTGGTCGCTCACCTCTTGCTGTACAGTTGGGTTCCACATTGGCCATGGACCCATACCAGGCTGTGGCCCAGGGTTTGGGGATATCTGTTTTATACCCCTGTAGGATGACTAAAATATTATAATTAACAAAGAACGATTTACCTGAACTATTTCCAAATGAGTTGCCACACTGTTGCTCCATCATCCCTGAATATGGAAGTACTTATTTCCTAAAACAAGGAAATTCTGCTCCATGGAAAAGCACAGCAATTAGAATCAGAATATTAGCATTGGTACAATGCTACTCTCTAATACTCAGACTTCATTCAGCTTTTACCACTTGTCCTAATAATGTCCTTTATAGCAAGAGGATACAGTTCAGAATCACATATTGTATTTATTTTTCATGTCTCTTTAGTCTATTTGTGTTTGAAATAATTCCTTACTCTTGCTAGGACTTTTGTGATCTGAACACTTTTGAAGTCTATGGAACAGTTATTTTGTAAAATGTCCTCTATTAGGGTATATCTGGGGCTCTCATTGTTAGATACAGGTTATGCATCATTGGCAGAAATATAACAAGAATAGTGCTGTGTTTTCCCTGCATCCAATCAGGTAGCAACACACTTTCTACTTCTATCATTAATTGTGGTATTCACATTGTCCAGTTGAAGTGTTTCCCACTTTCTCCACTATGAAGATATTATTTTCCCTTTGCAATTTAGTGGTATTTTAGGGGAATTTATTTGAAGCTATATTAACAGCCAATTTCACAGAAAACATTTTATTGATTATTTATATCATGTCAACTCATGGATACCTATTTTATTTAAGAGGTTGTGACCCCTTTCTATCACTTACTTGGATGCTCAAATTATTCCAGATGTCCCAGTGGAAGTTCACTCAAGTTGGCTTCTCCATCTTTTTGATATGCCTCAATCATTCTTTGATCACATCTTTACTTTCTGGCAGATGTACCAGGTTTCTTCCATACTTCACCTGCCTTAGACCTGGAATCAGTCATTTCTACAAAAGGCCCTGCTTCCTTTACTTGAAGAATAGTAGTTAGATGCCAAGATATTGGTACTAGGTGTTATCATTATCATTGCATTATCACTTTTATCAGGCCCTCTGAGTGGACAGAGCTGGGGAATTCACATAAACACACATTTACACGCAGAGACACAGATATATGTATGTTTATATATGTATATATCTCTACACCTATATACAAGCCTATATAAAACCATTATATATAAAACCATTATGTATATACATATAAAATTATATATATGAATATGTATTTATATAAATAGGTGTATCAATGGTGGATAGATCTCTATCAATTTGTACTATTACTCTCAAGTCTAATAATTAGGATCTGTACAAGTTTTCCCCATTTCTATAATTTTAATTACTTCCTCAACAATAAAAATCTTGGTTCCCATTAACCTTATTATATTTCTTTATGTTGAGTTTTATGTTGTATTTATTTGACCACACCTTGCATCACCATCTCCCCATTCACCATGTAAAAGCCTTCCTCATTCACTCAGATTCCAACATGGTGTGCTATGCTAGGTGCTGCATAGATGTCCTCCTCATACTGTGTGGACTCTGACACTCCATGCCAGCTGCCACCCCCAAGTGGGCACCCTCCTCACGCTGCTCCGGATTCGATTCCATACAGCAGGAGTTTCTCCTGTTTGAATGCCAGTCTCACTCTACTTGGGCCCCCAAACCTTGTGCTGGGATGCCTTCATAGATGAGTAATCTTCTTGCCTTATCTAAGCTGCAACGCCTCACATTCAGCTTTCCTGCCATGTGCATACCTTCTTCACTCCGTTAAGGCTCTGAAACCCCATACTAGCCCCTCTCCCCAATTAATGGTCACTTTGGTAGTCCCAGTTAATGGTTTAAGATTGAATTACTCAGAAAGGAAATGCACAGGAAGAGATAAACTAAGAGAAAGTGGATGAGGAAGAAAAAACTGAACGAAGAAAGAAAATTTCTGGAGAGAGAAGTGCCAAGTCCCCAACCCTAGTCTGCAAACGTAAGAATAAAGAATACAGTGTTAAGAACATATTGGACAGCAGAGTGAGGGGAGTGCCCCATCAGGGATGGCAGACTGGAATGGAGTCCAGAGTCTATGCAAAGTGAGCACAGCCACCCAGAGAGAGCCCCGCATAGAGGAACGTAAGGGTTGAGATGAGCTGGCAGATGAGACATGGAAGGGATTTGGGCTGGGCCTGCAATCTCCAGGGTTATGGGGAGAAGCGTTGAATGACACTTCCCATGGCTTATATGGGGCCACATGGCTGAGAGAACTGGTTTGCAGGTTCTGTGATATCCTATCAAATGGAGTTATGAAGAGGGGCAATGAAAACTTCCTTATAGAGAATCTAAATACACTAGGTTTTAGATGTTTGAGAAAAGATAATTGACCACAAGGAAAAGAGATACAACCCATTGTGTCAGGGGCAGCTCAGAAGATAGATTCCCTAATAATGTGAAAAGCAAGAGGGAAAAAAAAAGAGAGAAAATACTCTACAGGAAAATGCATCAGTTTAATCATCTTCCAGGCACAGGGAATATAAAGCCGGCTTATACCAGGACAATCAAGTAGCAATGTTCCTATATTTCTTGTATCTATTCCTTCCCTGTCTCCAACCCTCCAGAATAGAGGAGTGAGAAATACTTTCCAGAGAATTATGAGAAGATGAACAAGAATAGAAGAAAAGCCAAACACAGTCTCTTCTGATGACAGGCTGGTCCCCAGCAGTAGCCCAAGCTAGAGGAGGATGTTCACTAACGTGCTGATTTCTGCATGAGGCTGGACCTTTCGAAATTGGAAGTGAGGCTGTATTTGCATTGGAAAGTGAAAGTAGGACTCTGTATTACTGAAGAGTTACCAGAAACATGTTCATGGGACATGTAGGAGTCTTCATCCAAGGACAAAATAAGAACTATCCCGAGAGAGAGAGAGAGAGAGAGAGGGAGAGAGAGAGAGAGAGAGAGAGAAAGGAACAGTGAATTTGTAACTTCTTTGAAAGCATCTTGCTGTTTAGTGAAGCTGGTCACACTCATATCAGGGGGTCAGGGGGTCTGGGGGTCAGGGGGTCTGGATTCAAATTCTGTCTCTGCTGCTTACAGCTCTCTGACCCTAAGCAAATCATTAACCTTCCCAGGCAGCAGTCCCCTCATTTGGATAAAATTTAAAGTAAGTATTAAAATAAGTAATCCATGTAAAGAGTTTACCACAGTGCCTGTCAGTAAGTTAGCACTCAATAATGTTAGTAGTCATGTTCATTACTATATGTTGCCATTGGCAACTAATTTTATAAAAATGTAACAAACTTAATAACATGTAATTTCACAACATTGTTCTATAAACAAAATTAACATCTTTTAAAGATAGATAATGTACCACTGGGTTGCTAAAAATATTTATTTGTGACTTGATGTAAGACTCTAAACAAACAGTATACAGTTATTACAGAGTGTCATTAGCCAAAGGGCAAGTATGTGTTGGTTGTAAAACAGAGCTTGCTATACAGAAGTGAAAAGAAACTTTTAGGCATATCTTTACAATTATGTTTTATTCCCCTATATTAAAGTCTTATATATTATGAATAACTTTGAACATGTTGACAATAAACAACAATTACTTTAATATTTCTCTGTGGTTCAAAATGTCTGGACTGACGATAAAGATTCTTCAAATTCAGGGTCACACTAAGTTTTGAAATTAATCTCTACCAAGGTAGAAAACAGGTAATACGTTCTACTCTGAAAGAAGGATATTTTTCATAAAATTAGGATAACTGTATGAAATTCTTCCCTGTATTATTTCTCCTTAATACTATTTTTATTTGATATTTTCAAAAAGAAATTTTTAAAACGAAGATTATCGGCATTATTTATTGCAAGGGTGTATAGTTTGAGGTTTTGGTTTTAATAATTTTGAATGTGCTATGCTTCTCTGGCCTAGAGAAATTACTCAACTGGGTAAATAAATGGATGTGTAGATTCAGATGAACTTGGATTTGAAGTCTTCTCTGACACTCACCAGCTCCTTGACCTTAAAAACTCACTTAAATTTCACAGCTTTGTCTTTGAACCAATTCTAATCTGGGCAGAATAAATTTATGGAGTTTTTCTACAACACTTTGAAAGTCATCATTCCATCCTTCTTCGTGATTATTGGGCTTAACCTTGAATTCTAGTTCTACTTTTTCCTTATGCTCATCTTTATTTTTCAATTCCATTATTTTAGAGTTATCTCCATTCACACTTACATCTATTCACTTATCCATCCATCTAACCATCCACCTCATTTTTCAAACATCGAGTGACATTGTGTGCTAGACACTGCTAATTCCAGGGATGTTGAAAAGGGAGACACAGCCTGGTGAGAAAGATCACATAAAAGTTGTTTGCAAGATGTTATCAGGCCACAGAAAAGAGACACTGAGTCAGTTTGGCTGAAGCTCTGAGAAGCTTCTTGGACAATGAATGGAGATGGGCAGGGCAGGATTGGGAGATGAGCAAAGATGTGGCAGGGAGAGAAAATAGTGTAAGAAAGGACAAAGATAAAGTGGCAAATAGTACAATCCAACTTGGACCCTGGCTTATGTCCAGACAACTCACCTGAAATGTTGGTCTTTTTAGGTCTTGGGCCCTTCCTTGTCTAATAGAGCTTCCTGGTGATAGACACGTAAGGGAAACCCACCAGATTGCCCACCATGTTGCCCCCCTGGCCTCTTTGGAGGTGCCCTTGTGCTCTACCAGACCCTGCAGATGGGGTCAATAGCACATCCTGTTCTGGAAGCATCTCCTTATAGTCAGGGGCACAAATTATCTCAGATATTGATATTTTCTTGTTTACTTCATAAGGCCAAAATTTATTATCTGGCATGATCCAAAGTCTGGCTGTAGTATTTGTTAGCATATTTTATAAAACTCAAAACTATGCTTCAGATATCAAGTTCTGAAGATTGCTAGTGTTACGTTATTGGCCATAACAATTTGCATGGACTGGGTAATATCTTTGCAGAGACCCATGGAACAAGAGAGAAGACTGAAGGAAAATGTAATTGCTATTCAAGTAAATGCCAAGTGAAGTTAAAAGGGAAGTAGAAATATCCGATTAGAGGCAGGGAGAAATAAGAAGCTAAAACATGCACATCCTTGAGTTTTTATCCCTCTAGTCCAACTTTCATCAACTGTCTCTAGTTTAATAATCTTCTCTTTGTAAACTCCTTGAGGCCCAAATGATACTTGGCTCATCATTACCATATCCTTAGCACCTAACACTAAAATAAAAATATCTGTGGATCCTTCTGATATCTAACATTCATCAGCATAGCATAGGTTAAAATATATCCTTTCATGGCAACCCTGTGATGTACATTGCAGTTTATAATGTCTTTCCTTCTCTCTGTAGCAGTAACAATTTGTGTCTTCAGAAATTCTACCTAAACATTGTTGCTTCTCAAATGCCTTTCCTTAGTAACACTCCTCAGCTTTGACAATCTCTATCTTAGGTCTTCAGTACTTAGTATAATAGCAGTAAATACATATTACGTTTATATTATATTTTATAATATAAAATTAACAAACTAAAGTTTATAAACCATTCTCCTTTCAGATAACATGTATCAATCCTATGTTTTTGCGTAGGAGGTTAATATCATGTGTGCTTTAAAACTGAGGAAACTGAGGCTTAGGGGAAGCAGTAGTTTTCTTATGGGCTGCCAGCAAGTTCAAATTAGATTATGAATTAGACGCTTGTTTCTAGAACATAAACTGGACTTCCAGTCCAGTTCTCTGTAAAATGTGTCTGATATTTCTGTATTTGTACTAACAGGGTTTAAAAAAAAAACTGAAGGAAACGCCTTTCCCTAATTTCTAGTGTGTGCCATGTAGCTTTACATATACTGTGTTGGGATATATGCTGGCATGCCAAATACATTGGCACCATAATAAAAATTGTGTAACTAATGCAAAAGTCTAAATCTACAGTAACCAACAGGGAAAATAAAACCCAGTGCTTTTAGACATGACTTTCCCCAACTTTTTTCTTATTTTCTGTTACAAAATACAGACAAGAGCATACTTTCCTATCAGTGTGGAGACTGAGATGCTCTTACATAATTCAATCTAACCGCAGGGTCTTCCAAGGGGAAAATAAATGCCTCGACTGAGGCTTCACTAGTCTACATCGCACGCACAAGCATGAAGGATTCCTTTGCTGTCAAACTTTCAGTTGGGAGCAAAATCCCCCTGCTGAGAGCCCTGTTGCTCATTGCAACACTTAAGATTGATTTGGCACAGGGAGTCTTAGGCATCTCTGAGCTGGTAACTCTCCTTCCATGTGCCTAAAGTTTATGCAGGTACAAGAGATGGGATTCTTGACTATCGGTTGGTAACAGATGTGGCGAATCTGGAGAGCTGAACACCTGCAGTGCAACCAAAGATAAAATCGTGGCCCTGCCCCCAGCAGACCATGTGTTTGCAATTGTGTTTCTGGAAGAGGAAATATGTCTCATTGAACCATGAGAAAAACAAATGACAGAGAAGAAAAGCATATTGTCTTGATATCCTTATTAAGTTAATAAAATGATGCTGTGTTGCTATTTTTTTAAGTTATAAAGCAGAGCTCACAAAGAAGGGGCTTACAAGCTCATTGTAGCCCCATAATTAAGAATTTGAAAGATACACGATAACAGAAGATAAGATATGAAATGTGCCACATTATCAGTGTAACTATAAATACTACAGGAGTCCTAAGAGGAAGTGTCTCTAGGTGCCAAGGTCGGAAGTGGAATGGAAAGATCTAATAAAAAAGAGAGATAAGTTACAGATGAAATTTAAAGAAAGTTTGGGATTTGGGCACAATGAGCCAACTAGTAAAACTGAGTTAGAAGCAATAGGCATTTGGACTAAATGCTTACAGGCCACATAAAGCCTATCATAAGGAGAGTGGAGTATGTTCTGCAGGCAACAAGGAGTCATCAAAGTTTGTGGAAAACAGTGTGAGAAGTAAGAAGCTAGGCTTTGTGAAGGTCAACTTTAGAGTGGATAGTTTGAAAAAAGGAGAAGAAATTAAGTCAGGGATATTTCTAGGAAATTATCAAATCATCCAGATACAAAACAATGAGTGCTTTCACGTAGCTTACAGTACTGGAGAGGGGTAGAGGAATGCAAATGTCAATAGGAAGGCAATAATTACAGATTCTATAGGGCATCGCCTTTAACTGACAGCGTCTGTGATTTGATGTAAGCCTGCTAATGTCAAAATCATAAAGTGGGAAAAGTTTATCTTCAGAGCTTTCCACTTTTCTTTCTGGTTCGTTCACTCAATAAAGGTTCATTGAGTGCCTGTTTTATGTGCCAATCCCACTATCAATTTTTGGTGCTGCAATGGTTCTCTTCAACAAGCTTTAGAAAATGTACTCATTTTCTTTCACCAGGTTCTTCACCAACACTGCCTCCTACCTGCTAGGTAATAAATTAACGCACAGGTTTTAATTTGATAAAGAATTACTACTCACAGGTAAAGTCCTTCCAATTCTGTTTTGAATACATTCCATAAGGCCCATACAAAGAGGTGATAAGGATAGATTCATTCCTTGCATCCACTTGGCAAAGTAAGAGAGGAAGATGCTTCTATTCTCTTTCTCTGATTATTCATGGGCAGGTGCTACAGGCAAAGGCTTCTGATCACCCTTCTACAAATGTTCCAGAACAGCCATGTTACTGACAAGCTGTTAACAGCTTTCACTGCCTCCCTGCTTCTTGATTTTGTGTGGCTCCTTTGTACAGCTCTGTAAACAATGCAAAGCGCCCTAGCACTGTACAGTCCAGGTTATCACGTAGTCCACAATATTTGTGTGACTCAAAGATGAGAAGGTACAATGCATTGTCACTCTGTATTCTTTGAAGATTGTTCATGTTGATTCAAGTTTATTATGAAAATTCTAGGCAAGCAATAACGCAGAGAAAAGAAATTTGCTTCTACAAAGGGAAGACCCAGCTGAATTGATAGGAGAGATACTTGATGCACACTATACTGGGGACAGACTCAGGAGTGGGAGAGATGACTGATAAGCCAAGGTCTCATTCTTGATGATGTCTACATGACATTCTGTGCCTCATGCTGCTGGAAGGACAGGAACAATCCAGCCACTCCATCACAGACAGCAGCTAATTAAGGGTGCCTCTCCACTTCAGCATGTGCCTTACTGTGTCCTCTGGTAAGCAGAGCTTGCTCCATTTCTCAAAGTAAAAACCCCAAACAATCCTTTTGGTTTTGTAGGGTTTTCATGGCTCCAGAATCCCTCTAGTGTATCCTCTCTAAAATCCCCAGACTAGCGGAATGGATTTTTGAGTAGGGGGAGACCTCCAAGTAAAGAAACCAGAGAGCATGACTTCAGATGACTCATCTTCCAGAATGCTTGGGGTCAAGCTAAAGCTCTGAAAGGGGTATTTATGGACAATTGGGGGAAGAGAACTCTTGGAATATTATGGCAGTAATAAATAATTCATAATGCAAAAGCCCAAATACAATAGAAATCATTATTTTTTTAAATCCAGTTTTGCTTCAGTTTTTAGTTCTGTGAGCATATAGAATAGTGTTAGGAGAACAATAAAAGAAACCAAAAGTAAGAATGAGCAAGGGAGAGAGGGAGAGAGGAGGACCAAGAAGTCTGTATAACAAATAATTTACTGCAAGAAATGCTTTTCTTGCATTAGCATGCTGAGGTGCTCCCTTCTGTTCCATGAGGTACCTGTATAGAAAAGGTACTGACTAGGTGCTCTACCTCTGCCTAACATATTTCAGTCTCAATGAAGGTTGTGTTCAATAGATAGTAAACAGCTCAACTAAACACAACTTGTTCCTTTTTGTGTGCACTGAACATGCCTGCATTTCTACTCCTCAATACATCATGGTCTTCGTGCCACAGAAACTGCATAAGAATTTTCCTCTGCCCAGGGATGGCATATAAAATAGAGGACAACACGCTAAATTTGAATTTGAAATAAACAATGAATTTTTAAAGTATAAGTATGTCTCACGCAATATTCAAATTTCATTGGCCATCATGTATTTTCAATTAAACTTTGTATTTTGAGATCATTTTAGAAATATATGAATGTGTTTGAAATAACACAGTAATATCCCATGTGCCTTCTGCTCAGTTTCCTACAATGGCAATAATTTGCAAAACTATAGTACAATATCACAAGCAAGATATTGTCAATATATTAAAGATAGAGAACATTCTCATCACCACAAGGATCCCTTAGGTTGTCCTTTTAGATCTATACCTATTTTTCTCCCATCTACTCACTACTAATTCCTGGCAACAAATCATCTGTTCTCCATTTTTATAATTTTGTCATTTCAAGAATGTTATATAAATGGAATCATATAGCATGTAACTTTTTGTAATCGGCTTTTTTTATACAGTATAATCCTCTGGATATTCATCCAGGTTGTTGTGTGTATGAAAAGCTCATTCCTTTCCATTTTGGAATGCATTTTATAATATGGATGTATCACGGTTGTTTAACCATTCATCCCTGAAGGACCTCTGGGTTGTGTCTTGTTTTGGGCCATTACAAATAAAGCTGCTATAAATAATTTTGTATGAGTTTTTATAAATATAAGTCTGAATTTCTCTGGAATAAATGTCCAGGAATGCAATTGCAATTTCTGGATCTAATGGTAGTTGCTCGTCTATTTTTTTTTTAAGAAAATGCCCAGTGGATTTTCAGAGTGGCAGTACCATTCTGCTTTTCCACCAAGTTTGCATGAGTAAACAGGAATCTCTGTGTACTCTCCAGCATTTGGCTTTGTTACTATTATTTTTTGCTTTTGCAATTCTGATATGTGTGAAGTAATATTTCACAGTGGTTTTAATTTGCATGACTCTAAGAACAAATGATGTCAAATTTCTTTTCATGAACTTCTTTGTTTCCATATCCTCTTTGATGAAATATCTCTTTGTATAATTTGCTTATTTTCTGATCAGATTGTTATTGACTGTTGAGTTTTGAAAGTCCTTTATATAGTCTAGATAGTAGCTTGTATTAGTCCTTTCACATTGCTATAAAGGAATACCTGAGACTGGGTAATTTACAATGAAAAGAAGTTAATTTTGGTTCACAGTTCTGCAGGCTGTACAGGAAGCATGTTGCTGTCATCTGCTTCTGGTGAGGCCCTCAGGTAGCTTACAATCATGACAGAAGGTGAAAGGGAAGGCAGGACATCACCTGGTGAGAGAGAGAAAGGTGCCAAGTTCTTTTGAACAACCAACTCTTCTGTGATCTCAGAGTGAGAACTTACTCATTACCAAGGGGAGGGACCAAGCCATTCATGAAGGATCTGCCCTCATGACCTAAACACCTCCTACCAGGCCCCATGTCCAACATTAGGAATCATATTTCAAATCATATCAATATCTAAATCATATCATTCTGCCCCTGGCCACCCAAATCTCATGACTTTCTCATATTGCAAAATATAATCATGCCTTCCCAATAGTCTCCCAAAGGCTTAACTCATTCTAGCATCAGCTCAAAAGTCCCAAGACCCAAGTCCAAAGTCTCATCTGGAGATGAGTTATTTCTCCCGATAAGCCTGTGAGACCAAAAACAAGTGATTTACTTCCCAGATATAATAGTAGTATAGGCATTGAGTAAACATTTCTATTCTGAAAGGGAGAAACTGGCCAAAAGTAATGGGCAACAGGCCGAGCACAAGACTGAAGCCCAGCAGGACAGATACTAAACCTTAAAGCTCCACAATAATCCTTCACTCCGTGTCCCATATCCTGGGCTCACTGGTGCAAGTGGTGGGCATCCGAGGCCTTGGGCAGCTCCTCCTTTGTGACTTTTCCAGGATGAGCTTGCAAGCTGCTGGTGTCTCTATCATAAGAGTTTGGAGAGGAGTGGCCCCCTTCCCACTGCTTCACTAGGCAGTACCCTGGTGGAGACTCTGTGGGTGGGTGGGGCTCCAACCCCACATTTCCCCCTCATTACTTCACTAGTAGATTTTGGTTATAAGGGATCTCCCCCACACTAGGCTTCTGCCCGGGCACCCAGGTTTTCCAATACATCCTCTGAAATCTTTGTAGAAGCTGCCAAGTTTCCTTCACTCTTGCATTATGCATTCCTGCAGGCTTAACATTACATGGTAACTATGAAGGCTTAAGTCTTATGCTCTTCAAAGTGGCAGACATAGCTTTGTCTGGAGCACTTTGAGCTATGGCTGGAGCTGGAACAACCAGAATACTGGAAGCAGTGTCCTGAGGCTGTGCTGGGAATCAGGGACCTGGGCCTGGTCCCCAAAACCATTCTTTCTTCCTAGGCCTCTGACACTGTGATAAGAGGGGCTGCCTCAGAGATTTCTCAAATGTCTTCCAGGCCTTTTCCCGATTGTCATATCTTTTAGCACTTGGCTTTCTTTTAGTCATACAAAGCTCTTTAGCAAGTGGTTGCTTTTCAGTCTTCCTGTATTCCTCTCCTGAAATGCTTTTTTCTTCTTTATCACATGACCAGGTTATGGCCTCACAAATTTTTGTGCTCTGCCTCCCTTTTAAATATAAGTTCCAACTTTAAGTATTTTTTTTTTTTGCTCCCTCAACTGAGTGTAGGCTGTTAGAAGCCACCTTATCAACTCTTGAACACCTTGCTGCTTAGAAATATTTTCTGCCAGATACCCTAAGTCATTACTCATAAGTTCAGCCTTCTGCAATGTCCTAGGAAATAAACATAATGTAGCCACGTTCTTTGCTAGAGCATGACAAGTGTGACCTTTCCTCCAGTTCTCAATAAATTCATCATTTCTAGCTGAAACCTCATCAGCCTGTTCTTCACTGTCTATATGTCTATTAGCATTGCATCACAATTATTTAGCCAGTCTCGAAGAAGCTTAAAACCTTCCCTCATCTTCCTGTCTTCTTCTGAGCCCAGCAAACTCTTCCAACCTCTGCTAATAATTACTCAGTTTCACACTTGCTTCCATATCTTCAGGTATCTTTATAGCAATGCACAACTCTTAGTACCAATTTTTTTGTGTTAGTCCATTTGCATTGCTACAGAGGAAGACCTAAGACTGGGTAATTTATGATGAAAATAGACTTATTTTGGCTTATAGTTCTTCAGGATGTACAGAAACTGGTGCTAGCACCTCCTTCTGTTGAGGGCATCGGGAAGCTTACAATCATGATGGAAGCTGAAAGAGGAGCCAGCATATCACATGGTGAGAGAGAATAAAAGATACGCCAGGCTTTTTTAAAACAACCAGCTCTAAGGTGAACTCACAGGATGAGAACTCATTCATTACCATGGGAAGTACACCAAGCCATTCACGGTGTATTTACCAGACCCCACCTCTAACATTGGGAATCACATTTCAACATGAGATTTGTAGGGGATAGATAGCCATACCATATCATAGCCGTTTTTCAGATATTTAGTTTGCAAACATTTTCTCTCGTTCTATAGCTTTGCTTTTCATGCTCTTAACAGAGAAAATATATATATTTTTGATTTTGATGATATCCATTTGATCAATTTTTACTTTGATGGTTCATGCTTTTGGTGTCACATCTGAAAATACTCTTTCTTGCTCTATATCCTGAAGATTTTCTTTTATTCTTTTCCTACAGGTTTTATAGCTCTACAATTTACATTTCAGTTTATGATTCATTTTTAGTTAATTTTTGTTTAATGTGTGACACCTGTATCAAGGTTTACCTTTTTAGTTGTTGTTTTCCCTGTGTGTATACCCATATCTCTATCTCTATTTGTTGAAAAGGCTATTATTTCCTCATTTAATTGCTTTGATATCTATGTATATATATATGTGTGGGTCTATTTCTGGGTGCTCTGTTTATTCCATTGACGTATGTACTTGATCTTCCACCAACATTACCCAGTATTAATTACTGTAGCTATTAATTACTGAAATTCAGTAGCCTGATTCTCCCAAATTTACTTTTTCAAAGTCGTTATAGCTATTCTAGTTACTTTGCCTTTCCATATAAATTTTAGAACAATCTTGTCTGTATCTGCAAAGAATCTTTCCAGTATTTTGATGAAAATTTTGTAAAAACTATAAATCAATTTAAGAAGAATTAAATTCTTTACTGTGTTTGGCCTTCCAGTTTATGAATATAGACTGTCCATCCATTTATTTAAATTTTTTATTTGTTTCATCAACATTGTACAGTTTTCAGGATAGAAATCCTGTGCTCATTTTATTCGATTTATAACCATGTATTTCATTTTTTTCAAAGGATCAAAAAAGGCATTGAATTTTTAATTTTGGTGTCCACATATTTATTACTTGTATATAGAAGCATAATTGATTTTGCTGTTTATCTTGTATCCTGCAAACTTGTTGAACTTATTTAATAGTTCTAGGATGATTTTCTTTTCTTTTTATTTATATTGTATTGTAGAACTCTTGATGTTTTCTACAGAAAATCACATCATCTGCAAATAGGGACAGTTTTATTTCCTTATTTCCTATCTTTAATGCATTCATATATGTTGTGTTTGCTTTATTTCACTGCCTAAAATGTATAGCACTGTGGTTGAATAAGAGTAGTGAGAAATAACATCCTTGCCTTGTTCCTGATCTTAAGGGGGAAGCATTCACTGAATACTTAAAGCATTCACCTTTAAGTATAATGCTGACTTTATGTGTTTTGTAAATGCTCTTTATTATGCTGTGCAAATTTTCTTCCATTATTAGCTTTTCTGTGATTTTTTTGTCATGAATGTATGCCAAATTTTGGCAAATGTTTTTAATGCATCAATTAATATGACCATGAATATTTCCTCTTTAGCCTGTCAATGTGGTGAAATACATTTATTGATTTTTGAACACTGAACCAGCATTGTATACATAGAATAAACCCCTTTTATTCATGATGGATAATTATTTGTATATATTGATGAATTTAATTTGCTGGTATTTTGTTGAGAATTTCTATATTAATGTTCATTAGAGATATATGTCTGTGATTTCCCTTCCCTATAATAGTTTTATATGGTTTTTGTATTAGGGTACTAAAGGTCTTATAGAATAAGTTAAAGGAGAGATAGTATCTGGGAGATACAGTACAAAGCTGATACCATTTTATCTTTAAAAATGTGGTTAAATTCTCTATCAAATAGTGATATCATGTGTGGGTCATGGTATTTCTTTGGGAGGAGTTTTAAAATTATTAAGCCAATTTCTTTCATAGATATGAGGTTATTCAAATTATCTATTTCATATTGTGTAAGTTGAGGTAGTTGTGTTTTTCAAAGAAGAAGCCTATTTGTTTAAGTTGTCAAATGTATGTGTGTAAAGATGTTTGTAGTTTTTCTTTATTAACTTTTTGAGGTAAGTAACGTCTGTAATGATATATAATTTCACTCATGATTATGGAAATCTGAGTCTTTTTTTTGTTCTTTGTCAGTCTTGCTGGAGGTCTGTCAATTTTACAGATGGCTTTTCAAAAAAGAAAGGCTTGTTTTATTGATTTTCTTTATTGTATTCAATTTTATGTCTTCTCTTATCTTTACTATTCTTTATTTTGTTTGCTTTGTGTTCATATTGTTACTCTTATTCTGGATTTTTGGGATAACTTAAAAATTTATTTGGTAATTTTTTTTCTTTCATGTTGTATGCATTTAGTGATACAAATTGTCTTACCAGGACTACGTTAACTGTTTCCGATAAATTTCGTTTTGCTATTTTTATTTTCAATATATTTTATGTTTTTTTATTTATCTTGAAACTTCTTTGATTGATGGGTTATTTAGTTTTCATTTGTTTGGAATTTTTTCAGTTATCTTTCTCATTGATTTCTACTTTGTGGTCTGAGAACCACATTTCAATTCTTTTAAATTTGTTGAGATTTATTTTATGACCCAGGATATGGTCTGTCTGGCTGTATATTCCATGCCCACTTGAAAAGAATGTTCATGCCAGGCACGGTGGCTCACTCCTGTAATCCCAGCACTTTGGGAGGCCCAGGCGGGTGGATCACAAAGTCAGGAGATTGAGACTACCCTGGCTAAACAGTGAAACCCCGTCTCTACAACAAAATACACAAAAAATTAGCCGGGCGTGGTTGCAGGTGCCTGTAGTCCCAGCTACTTGGGAGGCTGAGGCAGGAGAATTGAATCTCTTGAACCCAGTAGGTGGAGGTTGCAGTGAGCCGAGATCACGCCACTGCACTCCAGCCTGGGTGACAGAGCAAGACTCCGTCTCAAAATAATAATAATAATAATAATAATAATAATAATAATAAAGAAAACAATGTTCAGTGTGCTGTTGTTGAGTGTTCTATAAATATTGAATAGTTACTGTGGCTGATAGCATTGTTGAGTTGTTTTGCATCCTTGATAATTTTTGTCTAGTTATTTTATCAGTTGTTTAAAGGGATGCCGAAATCTCCAAATATAATTCTTGATTGTTATATGTCTTCCTTCAATTCTTTCCACTTTTGTTTCACATATTTGGAAGCTATAGTTTGGTGAATAAAATTTAAAATTTCTATATACTGCTGGTGGATTGAATTTTTATTATTATATAAAGTTCATTTGTCTCTGGATTTTTTTGTTCTAAAATCTACTTTATCTGATATGAAAATATTCAGTCTTGCTTTTCTTTGAACAAATTTTTCATGATGCATCTTTGTCTACCACTTTACTTGCAACCTGCCAGTATAATCATATTGGAAGTGATTTTTGTGTAGACAGCATATAATTGGGCCATATTTTTAAACTTACTCTGCCAATCTCTATCTTTAATTGGCATATTTACTTCACTTTTATTTAATATAATTTTGATGTGTTAAGGCTTAGGTGTGACGTGACATTCCATTATTTAATTATCTGTTTGTTCTCAGTTTTTTTCTCTTTCTTTTTCCTGACTTCTGTGTTATTTGAATTTTTTTAAA
Source organism: Pan troglodytes (assembly GCF_028858775.2). Classification (NCBI taxonomy): domain Eukaryota; kingdom Metazoa; phylum Chordata; class Mammalia; order Primates; family Hominidae; genus Pan; species Pan troglodytes. The sequence continues at coordinate 48,679,824 of NC_072415.2, read as the reverse complement.
GAATTCTATTTTATTTGTAGTGTTTTATAGTATATCTCTTTGTGTTACACTTTTAGTGTTTGCTTTAGATATTGCCTTATTAAACACAACCTACCATCGTCTGGTTTCATAAAGTATAAAAATTTTACCTCGTTTTACATCCCTTTATGCTTCACTGTTTATCTTAGAATTGTCATAATATTTTCTCCACATGGCTTTAGAGCCCTATCATAGAGTGATATAATTTTTTCTTCAACTATCAGCCATATTTTAGAAAACTCAGAAATAGAAAGAAAGCCTGCTGCACTTATCAATATTTTTCCTTCACATGGTCTTTTATCATCCCATGTGTTCTAAGCTTCCTTCCTGAATTGTTTTCTTTTGCTTTACAGAACTTTCTTTATACATCTCTTCTTAGGTCATATCTAATGGCAATCAATTGTCATCAGTTTCCTTAATCTTACACTGTCTTGAAACCTTCATTGCTGCAGAATATTTTCTGGGGTATAAGATTCTGTTTTGATAATTCTTTCTTGTCCCCATGGTTTCTGATAAGGCACTGCCATTTCAATTGTTTTTACCCTATAAGTAAAGTGTCATTTTTATCTGAGTACTCTCAACATTTGTATTAGTTCACAGTTTTCAAAAGTTTAATTTTGATGTGTCTTGGCATGGTTTCTTTGTTTCTCAGATTAGGTAATTTCTATTGTTTTATCTTCCAATTCACTAATTTTTTTTGGTCTGTCTCTTCCATTCTGCTATTGAGTCAATCCACTTATATGTCAGTTATTGTATTTAATTTTTAAATTTCTATTTGGTTCTCCTGTGAACCCTCTATTTCTTTCATGAAACAGTTTTTACTGAGGCATTCTTATTTTTTATTTGGTTCATGCATGTTTATACTTATTCATTGAAGCATCTTTTATCATAGTTGCTTTAAAATCTTTGTTAGGTACATGTAGACTCTCTGTCTTCTCAATTTTTGCATTTATTATTTTTTTTTGTTCAATTCATGAACTTCCTGTTTTTTAGTATGGCACATAATTTTCAAATAAATCCTGGAAATGTTCATATTTTCTTATGAGACTCTGGATCTTATTTAAACATTTTGTTTTAGTTGTCTTCTTGTAACAATGTTGCATCCAGAGAAGAGCTGCAACCTTATTACTGTCAGAGGTAGATAGAAGGTACAAGGTTCTTATTCTCTTTGTTGTCATCCAAAATTGATGGATGGTGGTGATGAGGTATGCACCTTGTTACTGCTGGGTGGGGATGGGAATTTTTGCCATCTATGTGGTCTCCACTGATACCACAATAAAGGATGGCGTTGTTATTGTTGACAGTTGGTGAAAGTCCTTCCTCTCCACCAGGCCGCACCTGACACTACATCTGTTGGGACATGGAGTGGTGCCTTGTTATTGCTGGGTGAAGGTGGAGGTCCAGGTTATTCACATTATTTCCATTGATACTATGGGACAATGAGGCAAGGAGTGGCCTCAGTATTAGCCAGCAGAAATGGAAGTCCCATGTTTGTAATTGGTCCCTGATATCACCTTGTCAAAAATATTGAGGCACATTATTACAGCCTCTTGAGATTGGAAACCAAATGAAAGTCCAGGCTCCTCATCCAGCTGTTGCTGGCTGGCAAGGGTAGGAATGAGAATACAGGTGTTTTTTCCATGATGATTGCCTCCAGTAAAACAGTTATTTTCTAAAGCTCTCCTGTCTTCTTAGCCACTTTATTTGTTCTGTGGCTACATAGAGAGGGCTTTTACTGGGGCTTTTTTCGTCTGTGCACCTTGGCATTTCCAGGTTGGCAGCCTCTTCAGCTCCAAGTCTTGGATGTATGAGATAAAAAGAAAACCCAGGGAACTCACCACCATGTTGTTCCTTGGGTCTGGATGTGCCCACCAAGTTTATCTTCTTCTTTCCACCTTTCAAGAGCTTTTTCATACTTATTCTATATATACAGATTAGTGTTTTCGTGATAGTGATATTTTACAGGAAGAATAAGAAAAAGTGTTTATTCCACCATCATGAGAGGGACATGATGGAGGGCAGGATTCCCAGATTGAGCATGGAAGCTCTGTGTCCTTCCTCCCATAGCTTGACCTATGCATCTCTTCATCTGGCTGTTCATCTGTATCTTTTGTAATGTCCTGTATAATAAACCAGTAATTGTAAGTGGTTCCCTGAGTTCTATAAGCTGCTCTAGCAAATTAATTGAGCCCAGTGGGGGAAGGGTGTGAAAACCCTGACTTATAGCCAGTTGGTGAGAAGCACAGGTAAAAACCTAGGGCTTGTAACTGGCATCTGAAGAGGTGGGAGCAGTCTCATATAACTCAACTCTTCACTACAGGATCTGATGTTATCTACAAGCGGATAGAGTCAGAACTGAATTAAATTATAGAATACACAGTTGGGGATGGGCGTGGTGGCTCATGCCTATAATCCCAGCACTTTGGAAGACCAAGGTAAGCAGATCACCTGAGATCAACAGTTTGAGACCAGCCTGGCCAACTTGGCGAAACCCCATCTTTACTAAAACATATATAAAAATGAGCCAAGTGTGGTGGTGCATGCCTGTAGTCCCAGCTACTTGAGAGGCTGAGGCGGGAGGATTGTTTAAACCCAGGAGATGGAGGTTGCAGTGAGCCGAGATCACACCACTGCACTACAGCCTGGGTGACAGAGTGAGAATCCATCTCAAACAAACAAACAAACAAACAACAACAAAACCACACAGTTGGTTTCCACTGGAGAATTGCTTGGTGTATGTGAAAAACCCACACACATCTGATGTTAGAAGTATTGTGTTTAGTGATGTCAGAGTAGAAAAAACAGCTTTGTTTTCCAATTTTTTGTAATATCCCACTTCTGACACCAATTCTGATCCATAGGGGGAATAAGCATTTTTGGGTTTTTTGTTGTTGTTGTTTTTCCTACTCTCACACACCACTTATCACAATACTTCTGACAGTAAATATTTGGAGAAGCTTACACAAACATCAAGCAAGTCTTCATTGGGTTTGTCCTATAGTTCAACGCTATTATGACATCATCTACCAGGAGACAGCATCAGATCCCACAAGTTAAGGGCTCCATAACAAAAGAGTGCCCCTAACTCCCATTTCAGATGCCAGTCACAAGGTTCAGCTTTTGATCTGTGCTTCTGAGCAACTGGCTATAAAGCAAGTTTTCCACTTCCCTCCCTACCTTTGGTTCACTTAGTTTGCTAGAGAATCTCACAGAACTCAGGGAAATACATTTACTGGTTTATTATAAACATATATTACAAAATATGAACAGTCAGATGAAGAGATGCATAAGACAATGTGTGGGAGGGGAGAATAAAGCTTTCATGCTTTCTCTGGGCATACCACCCTCCAGGCACCTTTATAAGTTCAATTTTACAGAAGCTCCCTGAATCCAGTCCTTTGGGCTTTTATGAAGGTTTCATTACTTTGGCATGATTGGCTGAATAATTGGCTATTAGTTATAAGCCCAACCTTTAACACCACTGTTCTCCCCAGAGGTTGAGGGATAGGACTGAAAGTTCCAACCCTCTAACCATGCTTCGGTCTCTCTGGTGGCCAGTCCCTATCCTGAAACTACTTAGGGGACCCCAGCCACTAGCTGTCTCATTAACATGCAAAAGACATTCCCACTACTTCAGAAATTGTAAGGGTTTTAGAAGCTGTGTGCCAGAAAATGGGAATTGTTATCACAGGTTACAATTAATTAAATTAATTAATTAATGACTTTTTTTTTGAGACAGAGCCTCTCTCTGTCACCCTGGCTGGAGTGCAGTGTCACACTCTCGGCTCACTGCAACCTTCATCTCTCGGGTTAAAGCGATTCTCGTGCCTCAGTCTCCCTAGTAGCTGGTATTACAGGTGTGTGCCACCACGCCCAGCTAATTTTTGTATTTTTGGTAGAGACAGGGTTTCACCATGTTAGCCAGGCTGGTCTCAAATTCCTAGCCTCAAGCAATCTGCCTGCTTTGGCCTCCCAAAGTGCTGGGATTAGAGGGATGAGCCACCATGCCTGGACAAATTTTTAAATTTAATTATTATTTTCTAGCATGACAGGGTCATGCTCTATTGCTCAGGCTATTCTTTAACTCCTGGCTCCAAGCAGTCCTCCCACCCTGGCCTCTCAAAGTGCTGGGATTACAGGCATGTGCCCCCATGCCCAAACTTATACACACACGCATGCATTTCTAATGTGTGTACACATTAGAAATCAGAACATCACAATTTATTAAAGTGTTCACATCAGTACACCAGTGCATGACACCTAGATTGGTGAGATAAGTTCAATGGGTGGAAAATCTGTTATTGAACTTGTTTTATCTCAGCTTTTTTCTGTTAGTAAGGTAAATAGAGAAATGATGATATCTCCAGGAAAATGGCAGAAGTCTGTTGTTTTAAAGGAAGGGTAGGTAAAGGGGAAGCACGATTTGATGTAGGAGAGAAAAAAACAATCATAGCAACCACTTGCATTTACTAAAGGGCCACTAGCCAAGGCACTGCTTGGCTGCAGCTGTCTGTGGACTCAGCACAGCTGCACCTCTTAAAACAAGGTCAGATAAATTAACCAAAGTTAATTTCTCTAAATGACTTTGTCATCAAACTTTTATATCTTTTCTCTTGTCATAAGTAAACCTTCAGAGTGACTCTGCTTGTATCTCCGTAGGCTGAAGGGAAAGACAGGCATAATGTATTATTATTCTTTTTTGTAAAGGTCACCATCAGTTCTCTTCAAAACTCAAATAAGTTATGGGAGAGGGAGAGAGAGGAGGTTAATATCATATCATAGCACAAACCGACACTTAAAATGATGGAATTTTATTTAATTGTTGAGATCAACAATAATGATCATTTAATATAAATTGATTTTATTTTCCCCCGGAATTTTTCATTTTTATTTACGCTTTCATCAAACTTCTTCAACTAGGTTTAAATAAATTATATGTATTGTGACCTTAAAACAGAACGAAGGCATTGAGTGTCAGTGTGGTAAGAGAGCTGAAAATGCAACAGTTGGTAGTAAAAACTGGTTTGGCATCTCATTAAAAAAAAATGTTTTCTAAACTACTGAAACAGATCCAACTGAGAAGAAGTTGACCAAGGATTATTAATAGCTTTATTCTTGGGAGTACACTAACCGCTTTCTCTCTTCAACCATTCACCTCTGTTCCTGGTGCAACTTGAAGCCCTGGTCTATTTGAAGAATTTGAAATTCTCTCCTCATCCCATCTCCTTCCTCAAGCCAGCTCCTGGCATAGTCCCCACAGCCACAGAAGGATCAGGAGCTGCTTAGAATGGGATGGTTGGGGATATGATTTGTCAAACTCAAACTGTCCAAGAATCTGGTGGATTTGAAGTTTCAAAGAAAAACTAAAACCTTCAGGTTTGGAGTTTGGTTAATAATACGAAGGATTTAAATGGGATTTTTCTTCCAGGCAGTTCAAAGAATTTTATTTCTTAGTCTGCATTTTTCCTGAAATCAGTGAAAGAGAAAAGAAGGAGCAGAAATGATCAGCCTAACTTTACAAGGCAAAAAATTTTATGCCATTTTCCCAAATGGCAGTGGTTAGAGGAATGACATGAACAATGCTTTATTCATGGCATTGGTGTGGCTCAGGGCCCATGTTAAGAGGATTCCAATTACTAAAAGCTGGGGTGGAGAGTTTATAAATTTTAATGTCTAACTGATCATTAATAACATATTAACTGATCTCCTTCTTACATGTAGACCATGTTAAGGAAGAGATACAGAAGATTAAGGTTAAATTACCTTACTAAAGGCCCATGTAACCTGTTTGTTGAGCTGAATATAATTTAAGGTTTTGAGCAGAATAAACTCAGAAATTTAGAGAAGGGATTTATAGTCATAAGATAAAATATTCAGTGAAAGCATTGCACAAGAGGAAAGGTTGAGCTGAGCTTTGAAAGAGAAAGATAATTTAAGCAATATGAAAAAAGGAAAATTGCATTTGAAATCTGTTTGTTCTTTAGGTTTCAATGATCCCAGTAGGCTGTAGTAATTCTGGATACAAGATACAAGCTATCCTCTTAGAACAGAACTAAACCAGTTGTTGAGAAGATAGATGTTTGGGCTTAGCTAGTTTGGGCAAATTTGTGGGGTATTAGTTGATAATTGTCACTGGTTGATTCTGTGCATGGCAATATTTTGGAAACAAGATGCTAGCCAGGGCATGTTCTTTCTTTCAGAACATGGAGTGTTGCATCCAAGTCTCAGAAGACACTAGATGAGGGAGGAGAAACATTGGGGACAGGCAGGAAGGTAAAGACAATGAGATCTAACAGGAGGATTGACTCCCAGACCAGAAAAAGGAAGTGGCTCAGATGGCAAACTTATAGTTCCCTTTCCAAATATTTTTACTTTAAGCTGAGGCAATTATGCAGACCTGCTTTGTAGCATTTACATATCTCAGTCACCAGCCCCACATTTACCCATTCTAATAAATCTCCCCAAATATATCTGATCTCATGTTATCTAGGTGAATGGTCCCTCAGTATTTGTCCACATTGATCCATGTTTCCATGTTCTGTATATCTTTTAACACCTAGGCTAAGCCCAGCCTTTCCAGTAAATCCTCCCATGGCCAACCCAAACTCACATAGTTCTAGTCTATTATCTCTTTTCTATTGATAACTGGAACATGTATACTAAAACGCTTTTCCTTTTAGAAAAACACTTCTAAAACAGCTCATCCTTCAATCTTCCTAAGCTCACAGCTAGTCTTTGATGCTTTCCCTCAAACTAAAGTTCTTCCCTTCTTCGTCACTGAATTAAATTCCATTACCTTGTTGCTTCCACATAATTTAAACACGTAAGTAATGTAAGGTCTCTAATGCATTCCCTGAAGATATATTTCTGCATCATAATGTTCTACTTAGATCATAAACTACTCAAGGTCAGTGCGAGTGCCTATTTAACTCTCTTCATGTTCTTCTTACAGCAGCGTGTACTAAGAGATCCTGAATAATTGTCCTCATGAAAAGTAGTTGAAGGTGTTTTTCTCCTTAGCATTGGAAAGGAAATCAAGGTTAAATTAAAAGCTTATTAGAAACATTTGAAGTTTAATGAGAAAACACTATATTGTATCTAGGTATTTGTATTTCTTTATATCTTGACTCAAGATTAGCTTTCTTAATAAAAACATTTCAGTAAGTGCTAATAACTACTAAGTAGTCAGGTTTATGCCAAAATATCAAGGATAAAGTAAATTTTAATAAAAAATAGAATTCAAAATATAGATGAGATCTTTGCCTTGAGATTTCACAATATAAGAAAAAGTAGAACACTGACTTCATAGGTAGGGTCACTGGGGGGCTGAGAACATCAGGGTTGGCACATCATCATAGAAATCAGATGTTTTCAGGGGCAACATCCACCAGAGCATGTGCCTTCTCAGAGTAAGTGCACAGTTAGTCTTGTCTTAATAGAATAAGGCAGTTCTCATGTATTCTAGCAGTTGGCAATGTGTATTCTAGAAGCTAAGAGTTCAGTTCAATTTTAACACTAATGTTAATCAACTGTGCAGTTCCCCAACCCCAGCCAGGTCATTACAGATGGGATTGTTGAGGTCCTCCTGAAAGAATTTATTCAGTCACTTTGCTAGCTTCTTCTCAAGCACAGATGATTTACAAGGTCAGATATTATATGTACCCACATTGCCTTAGGACATTCAAAGTCGTTCCTGGACATAGCAATAACATACATGGTTTGAAAGGAAAGGTCTGAGACAAAATCAAACATGAGTAAACATTGTCATAGGAAGCTTGCAATTAGCCTGGGTTCACCTATTGTGCTTATTCTATATTATCTTGTAGTATCTTCTAGGTCTTATTCACAAAACTAACTTTTCTGGGACTTGAGTATAGAAGCAGAGAAGAGATCGTGTGCACATACATAAAAAATAAAATTTTGACATTAGCCTTGGGAGTTCCTATGCATCCTATTGTAACATTTCAACTAAATTGTATGATGTTGAATGCATTCAGTGATTCTCTACTGAAATTAGAAGATGGCATTCAAGACTGTGATTTCCTCTATAATCTAAATTGCTGTCACTCTCCTCTTTTTTTCAGAAATTCTAGCCATAGGATCTCCCTTTCACTTCTAGAAAATGCCACATTCATTTCCAACACAGGGCATTTGTCCCTGGTGATCATCCACCTAGATTATGTACTCCTCTGCCTGCCTGACTCCTATTCAGCCCACAGGTAACTGCTTGAAGGTCACTTTCTTACCTACACCTTTGGTTTTGCTGAGCACTTAAATCTAATATAAAGTAGATTTCTCTTATTACTTTCTTTCAAAGTACAATATTCTTTACCTTTATAATACTCACCAAAATTGTCTTCTTCAATTTTGGTGAGTATTATAAATTGTTTCTTCAATTTTGTGTTTCTCTCCCTATTGATCTGTTTATAGCAATTTTTCACACTACACTGTAGGCCCTCAATTAATTCACACATAATGGCCACTCTGGCCTGCTGACTAAACTGTCACACCAGAACTTCCCATTCCAGGCATCTAACTACCTGAAGTGATGTGGAGAAGGAGGGTGGAGAGTGGAAGACCACTGACTTTTGAGGTCTAGCTCAGGCCTAGACTCTGGTTAGATGTAGAAACAGAAGACGTTTTGTCTCTATTCTTGGTCCAGTCCCTAAGACCATATCTCACCTCTTACTGAGACCATATCTCACCTCTTACAGAGAAGACAATACAAGCAGAAATAAAACTTAGATCACTCTATTGACAATGTGCTTTTTGAACTCAAGACTGGAGACATAAAGACAAGAAGTTAGGGAGGGAGGCTTTCTCTGCAGACCCTTGATGGGGGAGCTGCAGTGCAAGGCAGTGGCTGCACCACAGCAGTGACCCAGTAGCTGACCCTACTATGCTTAATGGAGCAGCCAGGGAGCAGCATTATCATAGAAGCCACCAGCAGCTCTGGAAGGAGCACAAGAATATGAGTAAATGAGTTTCTAAGCACAAAGCATCCCTGGGTGTTCCCAAAAATAATAGGACATTTTGAGGGGCAGCATTGATGTATATCCCTTAGCTTTGCTTATTAAAATTATTGAATTGATAGTAAAAGACTAGAAGAATTTGAGGATACTTAGGTTCACATTAATGAATGTGACCATTTCCTTAATCAATTACTTTGATTCTAATACATACTTTTATTTTGTTATTATTTTTTACATTGTAATTTTAAAAAATTAGAATGCTTCTTACAATCTATGTCAAAACACACTTGCCAATTGCTCCTGGTGGAACAAGTTGAGATATATTCAGCATGGCTTGGGAATTTACTAACCTAAATGTGCTTAATGTTATCTGTCCTTCCGTTGAATGACTGGCCAAGTCACTGACATTGGTGGTTATTTAAACTTGAATGCCTAAATGTCACAGTGCTTTCAAAAGGCCCATGGTGGATGTAGTGTTGAAAAAAAATAGTTACTATGTAACAGAACAGAGCACAACCTCTTACCAGGCAAACCAATTCAGGAAGCAGAAATTGTCGAATCTCTGGAATATATCAATACTTCATGAAAGAATATCCCTTAGGCTCCAAACAACCATGTGTTATAAGATTTTCGATAAGACTTCAGAGTTTTTCTTACTCCCATTGAGGGGTATTTCCCTTATCGAAAAATATGAATATTAGTTTAACCAAAAAGGAAATGCAAATTAACTCACTGGTATTTTATGTGCCTAAAAATTACATCTGTTGTAAAGCTGCCACACCCAATTCTCCCAGGTTATAGGGGGCTGCCTGTCCCTGTGATGTTACGTATAACTTTTAATTTCCCAAGACACTTTGGTCTCTGGATGAGAAGAAGTTTCTACTCATACGATATTGGCACATGAAGCTCATATGTTATTTTGTAGATAGATTTGTGTTAGAGCTTTGTTGAAAGAACAGAAAGTATATTTGGTGAAGACAAGTCTATTTAATTTTTGTGTATCCCATAAAAAGATAATTGGCAATATGAACGAAATACAGTGTATGTGTGTGTACATGTGTGGTACTTATTATTATGTTATATGTGGTTGTCACAAATTCTGGGATTCAACTTTACTGCTGAAGTCTCAGGAGTACATGGCCATGAGCCACGCTTAGGATAAGATCAAGGTAAGAATGTAGTCTCAGATATGGAGGCTAAGACTGGATGATATCAATAGGGTTCTAACTCAGCAACAAAAGCCTTGAGGTTGAGGCTTAATAGAACTGTCAAGACAAGATTAGGAGCCTGCCTAGAGACAGATCAAGAAAGGTGCTGGCCCAAGACCCTGAGAAAAAAATTATTTTACGTCTTAGATCAGAACAGAACCTAGAGTCCAAGAAAATGTTTAGGCTAGGTTGGCAGATATTTGTGGCTCTAATGAAATCTTTCAGCTGAAATGTCACAGAATTCCCCTTAGTACTACCTTCTGTCTTCAGGGTTCCAGTGGTCCCCATCAATTAAAAATTTTATTTTCTTCATTTCAACCATGAAACTCTTGGCTCTTTGGAAAATGTTGGTACTATTTTCTCAACCAACTAATTCATTAATTGGTCAATTTATCTATTTATTTGGTATGCATATATGAATGGGCTACTTAGAATTGCCATGTAACTAAAGTAAAAACCTTGGCCTCAAGAAACTTAAAGTGAGAAAGACCAGCATGAAAATCATGTAAGTAGAGTATTCCCCCACAGGCAAGCTAAGTGAAAGATTTTTTATTTCTTAACCATTTGTTTGTATGTTTTTTTTCCTAAGTTTACTAGACTTTCTGCATTGGATTATTTCTTTAGAGCTAGGTGAGAGTCTGAAAACATTTTTAAAAAATCTATTTATTTGATCTAATTGTAGTCTGCTGGAAGGAAATTGAAGGTGTGTGGCATAAGAGAAGAGCAAGACCTGACGGAGGGAGGAGTCTGTCCCTCTCGCTAACACTGAAGGCTGTCTTACAATGAATATGCAAGGAAACCTTATGGAAAAATGTTTTCACAGATGTGGAAGCCAAGGGCATGGGCCTAGGAATGCTTTCCTACCATCTGTCACCTGGACCGAGAAGATAATTGCTGACTTCTGTGTGAGAAGCTGCTTCTAAATGCAGCGGGACAGCCATCTCTCTTAAATTATCATGCCCAAAAGACCATTACTTTCTGTTGTTTCTGTGGAACCCCTAAGGTCCTTCCTTAGATTAAGATTCCCATTCGGTGAATGTGTGCTGGAAATGCCATTATCCTGCTTGACAGACAGATGTCCTGGAAAGACTAATTGCAGGAAAAAAAAACAAAAACCTTAAATTAAAAATAAAAGCCAGTGTTTCAGTCAGGGATCCAACTTATGAAGAGCAAAGACCAAAGTAAGCATTGTATCTTATAAGTTTATAGAAAAGAGGGGATAGTTATAAATAAATGTACACTTTTCTCCATTCCATTTCATGTTCTTTACCAACTTTTTCTGTCATTCAAAAAGAAAGTCAGGAAGGTATAGCTCTTAATCATTGTTGGATTACTGTCTTTTTATAGTCCATGTAAAATATTCCTTCTCCATGAAGTCTTCACTTACAATTTAAGTGCAGATTAAACTGTATGGATGGGAAAAATACTAATCCTAAAAGATAATTCCTCTCTTCCTCAGTTAGTGGAAAATGGTCCATGTTCAACTTAAAGGAAGAAGAAGTATGAGGACAAAATATCCTTCAAAGGTAAGCAATCAGATACAATGAGTGAAAACAGGGCCTTGCTGAGGGGAGCCATAGAAAAGGTTGAAAAGTAGGGGATAGGAGGAAAAAGTAAATTTCAGGGTAGTAACTTCAGCTTGAGCAATGATCCAAAATGGAAGTATTCTAAGGATCCTTAAGAGACCACAAACAGACAGGCCCAGTCATGTATGGTCATGTTTCAGAAAGAACAATCTGCAGTTCATTGAATGTCAATTCCTCATCTGAACCTTGCAACGTTATGTTCTGTTTTACTGGAGCTAAAGGCAGAAGCTCAAGGAAAAATGATTCCAAATACAAAAGGATAGCTATCAAGACAAATGTGAAGCTTCTCCTCCCTTGTAATAACTGTAGGTCAACCAGAATGGCATGTGGCAAAGTTCAAATAAATTCATGGCCATATAAAGGTAAAAATAGTGCTTGGCATTAGGCAAGACTCTTTTGGTTGTTAGTGACAGAATAAAACACAAACCCATTCAAGCAAGAAGGAAAATTAGCCCATTTAACCAAACAACACATACACACACAATGGGAAGAGACTCAGCTTCAATGTCAACTGAATACAGTTCACAAATTGTGTGTGTTTGTGTGTGTGTATGTATATGTGTGTGTGTGTGTGACAGAGAGAGAGAGAGACAGAGACAGAGACCAAGACAGAGATGCAGAGACAGATATATAGAAGTAAAGAAAGAGGAAGGGAAGAAATGATATAGATTGTAGGGCTCATCTTAACCATATTCTAAATTTGTGTTAGCTTCAATCTTTCAGGGCTCTGCACATGGCAGGGATAATGGTCACTGACAACTCTGGGGTCACATCCTTATAGCTTGCTATTCAAGGGAAAAATATCTTCTTTATTTTTGCCAGGTACTGGTAAAAAAAAAAAAAAAAAAAATCCCCAGGAGATGTCTGCCTGACCTGACATGTATCCTTTGCTGTCCGTGAGCCAATCTGTGTAGCCACAGAAATGGGCTGTTCTCATTGGCTTGCCTGGCTCCCATACTCATTTCTATGGCCAAATATGTTGTTGTGATTGGAAGCCCTAGCGGAATCATTTGAGACAAGAGGTCTTCTCCAAATATGTTAAATTTAGTTCATCATTAGAGGAAAGCAGAAAAGGAGTTGGGCAGACAGAAACAGATTTCCTCCATTATCTCATATAAGACCAAGTTTCTACCTGCAATGGACTGTCTGGTTCCACAGAATGCACTTATAAGTGATGATGCCAGGCTACTATGAATAGCCCTTAGGTGTCAAGTCTTTATGTATATTGCTGACCATCTGGACTCCCTTTAACCCTATTCTTTGCTTGATTTCCTCCTTCTTACTGGTTTCATCTTGTGACCCTTTCTACATTTATCCTCCATGATTATGAGTCATAGTGTTTCTCTCAATCAGCCCAGTGTCTGAAAAGTAGACATAGATCTTCACATACTCATTACTGTTGGCCAATTAAATTGCCTCCCAAGAAGAGCAGTCAATGGTATTTTCCTTCTCACCCACTGACTGCCCCTAAAATTTAACATGTAAGTTGTAAAACAGTATTCCAGATTTAGTAAGTTCTGCAAGCTGTAGTTGTACAGGCATTGTGTGGTATAAAATTTATTTTATTTTATTATTTTTTGAGACAAGGTCTTGCTCTGTTGCCCAGGGTGGAGACCAGCGGCGCGATCTCGGCTCATTGCAACCTCCAACTCCTGGGCTCAAGCAATTCTCCCACCTCAGCCTCCAGAGTAGCTGAGACTACAGGCATGCATCACCACACCTGGCTAATTTTTGGGGTTTATTTTTTGTATTTTTAATAGACATGGGGTTTAAGCATGTTGCCCAGGCTGGTGTCAAACTTCTACATTGAGGCAATCTGCCTGCCTCAGCCTTGGGATTACAGGTATGAGCCACCATGCCAGGCCATAAAATTTATTGGGATTAAAGTGTTGGGATTACAGGTGGGAGCCCCTGTGCCAGGCCATAAAATTTATTTTGAACAGTTTCCTGTGTCAATAACATATAGCTTTAAGTATCAAGACTAAGGAGTTCTTCCACCACCAAGAAACAACAGTCCAATTTGTAAGTAAAAATTCATGCTTTGTTAATCTTTACCTCCCTAACAAAATAGACATGGCCAGTTATGTATACACACACACACACACACACACACACGGGGCACACATACTTATATGTGTGTGTAAATACAAATTCAACCTATTTTTAAAAATGTAAAAGTGTTTCTGATGCAATGTTGTATAAAATAGAGATGAGTTCTAGGAAGCCGTTGTAACATGGCCTTCCCCTCAGCAGAGGATATATCAAGTTTTCAGGTTCAGTTCTAGAGAAACTGTCCATGTAACAGGCCTTGGCCCACCCAGTTTGGGTTATAGATGTGAGATATGTTTAAATAGAAATGATTAGCTGTTTTCAGTCACATTAAATTAGTGACCCATTAGTCTGGGTGAGTCTCTAAGAACTGTTATTTTTTTTAAAGCTCCCAAGTTTAGAAACCATTGAGTCATAAGAAGGCAATTAGACCTTCCATTTCTAATTAAATTGTCATTTCTGAATACTTAAAACACTTCTGGGCTGTGCCAGCTGCTGCAGTATATACAGAGTAGAGGAAATTGGTAAAAATTTCCAGCGGAGTCTCTTCATACTGATTTCTCTGGCCTCAATATTCTTTCACCCCCATCAAAATATTTTTTCCTGTAACAAAATCGAGGTAAAATGGCATCTTCTCTGACACTGTCCCCATATCTATAGGTTTGGGGTTGCCAGATTTAACAAATAAAATATAGAATTTCCAGTTAAATTTGAATTTCAGATAACCAGTGATTTTTTTGGAAATTTTCATTTATTTATTATTCTTTTATGAGTATGTTCCAAATATTGCATGGGTCATCCTTATAAAAATAGCTTATACAGGATGTCCAATCAAATTTCAAAAATTCAAATTTGATTGAACATCCTATATTTTACCTGGCGGTGCTATTTTTGGTATTATGTTACTTTACTAGGGCTGCCAAAACAAAATACCACAGGTGGGTGTGTTAAAAGACAGAAATCTATATTCTCACAGTTCTGGAGAGTGAAAGTCTGAGATCAAGGTGGCAGCAAGGTCAGTTTTTCCTGAGGCCTCCCTCTCTCCTTAGCTTGAAGATGGCCACCTTCTTGCTATGTATTCGTGTGGTCTTTTCTGTGCGGTTGAGCATTCTTGGCATCTCTCCATGAGTCCTAATCTCTTTTTATAAGGAGACTAGTCATATTAAATTAAGGCCCCAACCTTATGACCACATTTAACTTAATTATCTCTTTAAAGGAACTATCTCTAAACTATATCCATACTATCACAATCTAAAGTACTAGAGGTTAGGACATTGACATAAGAATTTTGGGGAAACACAATTTATTCTAAGTATATTCTCTCCTCTGAGCTGACAAGGCACTCAGGATTATTGCTATTATTCCTTCAAAATCATGTTTTGAGCATTCTATTTTTTGTACTGTTCTGGTGAACATATGGACCTGTCCCTTCCCAGAGGGAGCTTACATTCCAGATGTAGGAGTCGGGTCAACAGAGAAGTGAGTACGTAGGTAGTACTGATTTTCTTGTGCACACCTCTTGACCAGACTGAGGTTCTAGGTTATTATTCTGAGTTATTCTGTTTTTCTTCTGGTCTACATATATGCTGTGTCTCAACCAAAGCCTGGCCTAGGTAGGAACCCATTAAACATTAACTTTGCATATCTTTGGAAACAGGTGCCAAGAGCCCCAAATTTCCAAACTTGTTGAACGACATGCTCATCCATCTTTTGAGGACACTCTACTAAGTTCCTTTGTAAATGCATCTGCAGTTGTAAAATCATTTCAAACCCAAACTCTGACTTCTGCTTCGTGTCATTCTAAACTACTTTCTTTTTGCACTTTTAACATCTCAAAATCCAGGCTCCTGGAGAAGAGGGAAGAGTAATGCATAGCAAGTGTTTCTGCACCCAGATTGTCTGAAAAGACACTCAGTTGTGTGTTGTCAAAAAATTTATTTATGACTTTTTTGTTTGTTTTATTTTGTTTCTCATAAAACTGGCTGAAGGAAATTAGGATTAGGAAAAAAAAATGTAAACATATTTTTGGCTAGAACAAAGACTGGACTCCCAGAAATAAAAATAGGATTCTACAAAGTGTTTCCACATGTCAGGTTTTCAGAGCCTGCCCATTAAGAGGCCTTAGGTCAGGGGCTTCAATAAAGGAGGATTCCTCTACGTATCACCTTTGTGTTTAGAGAAGTCCTCTTCACATTTACAATCAGTGGGTGGCTATTAAACTTATGAGGGATTTTGTTGCTGCTGTTATTGTTTTCTCTTTTCCTTTAGCAGCTTTCAGTCACTAGGAACTGCAAGTGAATTTAAAGTAAGAGGTATGTGTCTTAAACGCTTGCAATTTCCTGGTTCCTCAGCCCCTAGCAAATGTCTCATTGTGTTTAACTAATATTTACAACATTTTGCAACACAGCTATTTTACATTATTTTCAAGGTTACATTCCCCTGCCTTGCTTTGGAAACTCCTCAAACATATAGATTGATTATCTAGATGTATACAAATGAGACCCTTCTTAGGTTCAAAGACACTCATAAATAAGAGAAATGTGGTATTTTCCTCTTCTACTAAAGTCCTCCAAATCTCATAAGCTTGAGATAGATCTGTGACCTTCCCATCATATAAAGGCCCATATTTAGAAGACAAAGGATGTTTGCTCATTCACCCAAAGCAGCATTATATAGTGAACTTCCAACCTTCAGCAGAAAGAGGATGGGGAAGCTACATAAGATTTGTGAACTATGTGCTAAATTACTATAATATGTCCCCCATTGTGCTTCTACAACAACCTCACTGTGATGAGTACCTGAGTGTAACTAAGGTCATAGACTTGAATCCCAGCAGCGAAATCATTGAGTGCGAAATTGAGCATAAACAGGAGGGCGTTCTGAAGAAAACCCTGTGACTGGGGAGGCTGGGCACTAGGGAATGGCAAGTTGAGGTGGAGTCAGCCAGCTTCGTTAATTGTTAACACAGCTTCCAGTCAATGGTTTGGTTTTTCAGGGAGATCGGGACTAATTTAGACAGATGACAATAATAGTCTGTGTCACTAGAAACCCTTAATCACAGAACGTTGAGACGAATCTATAGATAAGTTGTGGTGTCCAGGAAGTAGACTTATTTCTGGTATACACAGCAAGAAGCAAAGAAATATGAAGACGGTTTCCTAAGGGTGCCCATCCAAATTTGTCATTGTGTGTAGGCGTTTACTGTAATGTCCTCTAAGCTTGAAAGAAGTATGAACAATAGGACACTTTCCTATTGTTCTATGCCAAACATCATGCTAGGCTATTGCAGGTGCATAATCTGTTGCGTCCACCTACCAGGGCCTGTGGAACAAATAGATTTCCTCTTATCATAGTTAATCAACAACAACAAAAAAACAAATACGGGCACCTTCCTATGTGCTTGCAAAACCCTACAGAAGCAAAGGAATGAAACAACAGTGACAGCACAGAATGAAGACGATGGCGGTGAACTGAGTTCTGTTCAATTCCCTTGAGTAAAAATGAAGAATTGTGCCTGTATTTCATCAGTTTTCCTTTACCTTCTTCAGAAAGCAAAAAGATACACTTTTGCTAAGTTTTCTCAAAATACAAAACTCCAGCAGACATTTGTTGTGTTTTCCACATGCAACACCGAAGAGAGATCTGCAGATGTTGCATAATCTCCTCATTAGTTGCAGAGATGCCCTTGGGAAGGGTCACATAGACTCTGGTATATACCAGATAAGAAAAATAGACAATACTCACAATCTATCAACCTTTGATATGAACAAAATACAAAATATACTGTATGTGGGAATCAGGCCTCACATAGTGGCCTTTTCCTCTGGTGATTCATCGCATGCATTTTTAACACTCAGTTTTGTTTTTTCTGACCTTAAAATAAAACAAACAAAATTAACTGATATCGTGTTAGTGTATTTAAAGATATTGTTTAGAGCAATTTTAACACAATTCAGTGTGTGGTTGAGTTAGATACTTTTCTCACTGGATTTTATTCTTTATATTTGTTTTATATAACACTAGAAGTTTTTTGCTTTAATAGCTCAGTTAATACAGAGAAAATGTTCTAGTGTGCACTAAAAGTTTTCCAAAATCAAAATATATTTAGAGAATATATTTAGAGAATGAATATGACACAAGTTTGTAGGATACATGACACAATAAATTCTTGCAAAGACACCCCATTTCACCTTAGATGTTTATTTACAATCATCTTCACATTTTCAGTAGTGAGACCAAATTTCCTTCTATGTTGTTTCCTTTCTATTTAGTCTTTCCAGTCTTGGAATTACAATATTAGTTGGAGAAAAAAATAACCCGTGAACAGTAAACTGATCTTCATGACCCTTTGTTTTTCTAGCTATTTTCCTGGTAGCTATTTTCTAAAACATAGCAATGCTCTCCTGTCAAATTCATGCCCATATTTGTATATAACTTCTATTTAATCTTCAGAATACTGGATTCATTTGTCGATGCTCTAAGAACGTAGGGTCAGAGAATCTTAGGTCTTTTGAAATGGAAGAGGTCTTGGAGATCAATTTTAAAATGAAGAGGTTATGTTGTATAGTTCCTTGAATACATTTTTTTCACATGTTTTTAAACTTCAAACCCTTTTGAACACTCAGAAACTCAGATTCTTTTGAAAAATATTAAATATAGCTATTTACAGAGAAATTTAGGAAGAAGAGGTTTCTTGACATACAGTTTTTTGAAGAAAACTTAAATTTTTCGAACATGTTTATTTCTGCAGAAAAATTGAAAAGATAAGTACAGAAAGTTTGTATATACCTGGCACACATTGTCACTTATTTTAACACATTACGTTAATAAGACACATTTCTTACAATTACTCAATATTGATGCATTATTATTTTAAAAGTTCATCAGTCTTTTCAGTATTCCCTACTATTTTTTTGTTTGTTTTTTGTTTTTGTTTTGAAACGGAGTCTGGCTCTGTCACCCAGGCTGGAGTGCAGTGGCGCAATCTCGGCTCACTGCAACCTCCACCTCCCGGGTTCACGCCAGTCTCCTGCCTCAGCCTCCCGAGTAGCTGGGACTACAGGCACCTGCCACCACACCCAGCTCATTTTTTGTATTTTTAGTAGAGACAGGTTTTCACCATGTTAGCCAGGATGGTCTCGATCTCCTGACCTCGCGATCCTCCCGCCTCAGCCTCCCAAAGTGCTGGGATTACAGGTGTGAGCCACCGCGCCTGGCCCAGTATTCCCTTGTTTTTACCTAGTCTTTCCCCCTCCAAGGATTCTATCCAGAATACCACATTACATTTAGTGGTCATGTCTCCTTAGACTCCTCCCAGCTGTAAGGGTTTCTCAGAATTTCATTTTTTTTCGATGTCTTGCCAGTTTTGAGGTCTGGTATTTTGTAGAATATGCCTCATTCGGGGTTGTCTGATGTTTTTCCCATGATTGGACTGGGGTTATGATTTTTGGGAAAAAGACCCCTGATCTAAAGTGCCGTTTTCATCAAAGTATATCAATAGTTCATATTATCAACACGACTTATTGTTGATGTAAACTGTGATCACCTGGCTAAGTTACTGCTTGTCAGATTTCTCCATTGTGAAGTTACTATTTTTTCCCTGTTAACATACATTATTTTGGAGGAAAATAACTGTACACAGTCTACCCTTAAAGAGAAGAAAGTTATGCTCTTGCTCCTTAAAGGCAGAGTATCTATACATATTATTTGGAATTTTTCTGAAAGAGAGATTGGTCTGTTCTCCCCTACTAATAATGTTATTATTTATTCAATCATTTATTTATATCTTCCTGGACTTGTGGATATTTATTTTATACTTTGAGTTATAATACAGTACTTCTTTATTTTGCTGCTCAATGGTTTTGAATTTTGGCCATTGGGAGCTCTTTCCTTATATTCCTGTGCATTTTCCTACTCTCAGTTACTACAAGATGTTCCAGTCTCATGATATATGTTTACTGCCCCATTCCTTGAATCAGCTATTTCTCTAAGGAGCTCTAGTTCTTTTCATTGAAGAATGGTACTGGAAACCAAGATCTGGGCACTAGGTATGCGTCTTACCACCAGGTGGTATTGCTTTTGATAGAACAAGAACATATATGTGTGTATAGAAATCTATGCATATGAGCATTTCTATAAATATATCTACATGTAATGATCTATATTTTTAATTAACAAAACATGAGTTCATAACTGGTATCTTAAACTCTAATCCATTACCAAATGCTTTTTTGTGTCAACTGATATGATCATATGATTTTTCTGCCTTAACCTGTTAATATGATGAATTATATTAATGTATTTTTAAATGGTGTTTGTAACTACAATAAATCCAACTTGTTCATGGTGTGTTTTTTTAATAAATTGTTAGATTCAATTTGTTAATTGTTTTTGATTTTTTTGCATTTATGTTCACAATGGTCTCTAGTTTTCTTGTAATGTTTTCTGTCTTGTTTCGGTGTTAGGGTCATGCTGGCGTCATAAAACAAACATAACTTCCTCTTTTATTTTATGAAAGAGATTGTTTACAATTGGTATTGTTTCTTCCTTATACATTTGGTATAATTCATGAGTGAAACCAACTGGACATTGTGCTTTTTTTGGAAAGCTATTAATGACTGGTTCAATTTTTTAAATAGATATGGGCATGCTAATTATTTATTTCTCCTTGTAGGAGTTTGTTTTACAAGGAATTGGTCCATTTCATGTATTTGTGGGTATAAGATTGTTTCTAACGTGAATTTAGCATTCTATTAATATGTATGAAATCAATAGTGATGATGGCTCTTTCATTTCTTGTATATCTAAGTTGTAACTTTTCTTTAATTTTGTTAGCCTAGCTAAAGATTCATCAATTTTTTGATCAATTCTAAAACCAGCTTTTGATTCCTTTGATTTCCTATATACTTTTTCTGATTTCAATTTCATTGTTTTCTTTATTTTTATTTTTTGCTTTATGCCTAATTTTTTTCCTCTAGATTCGTATGGTGGAAGATTAGATTATTAAATATGAGTATATTTTTTCTAATATGTGCATTAATGTTATAAATTTTCCTCTAGGAAGTGCTTTCCCTGCAGCCCACAAATTTTAATAAGTTGTATTTTCATTTTCTAGTTCAAAATATTTTCTAATTTTTCTAGAGACTTTGTTCTCTACACGTGCTCTCTAGAAGTGCGTTGCTTAATCTCCAAAGATTTGGGAATTTTTCAGCTACATCTCCATTATTGATTTCTAGTTTACTTCCCTTGTGGTCTGAAAACATATTTTGTATTATTTGTATTCTTTTCAATGTTAAGTACTTCATGGCCTAAAATGTGCTCTATGTTGGTAAAGGTTTCATGTGAGTTTGAGATGAATGTTCTGTTTTTGCATGTCGTGTTCTGTACGTCAATTAGATCAAGTTGATTGAAAGTGCTATTTAGGTAAATTAGAGTGTTACTAATATTCTTCCTGCTTGGTTTATCATTGAAAAAGAGATGTAGAAATCTCTAGATATACTAGTGGGTTTGTTGATCTCCTTCCAGTGATACCACTTTTTGCTTCCTATATTTTAAAGCTCTGTTGTTAGGTGCATACACATTAAAGATTGTTATATCTTCTTAGATATCTGATCAGTTTATCATTTTGTATTGTCCATCATTATCTGAATAATTTTCTTTGTTCTGAAGTCTTCTATCTCTGAATAGAACAAGTATTATTTAATAGCTCCTGTATCTTTCATTAGTTTAGATGTTAATTTGTACCTTTAAATTAAAGTGGATTTCATGTAGATAACATATAGTTGTGTCTAGTTTTTGTATTCACTCTGACAGGTCTGTTTTTAATTGATAGATTTAGTCAATTTGTGATAACGTTTTTATTGATATACTTGTTCTAATATCTACCATGCCTGTAAATGTTTCATTTTGTTGCATTTTTTTTGTTTGTTTCCTCTTTTTTTCTGACTTAAAATTTTAATTGAGGATTTTACATCTCCGCTTTCCTTTTCTTCTTAGCATGTCAGTTGTGTATCTTTAAAGTTTATCTTTTGGGGCTGACATGGGGTTTACAATATGCAGTTACAATAAATTTAATTCAATTTTCAAATAATACAATACAACTCAAGAGGAATGTCAGTACTTTAAAACAGAGTATTGCAACGTTTCATATAACTTTTGTTATACGCTTCACTTATTTTTATACTGTAACCACAGAATACATTGATATGATTATTACTTTAAACAAAGTTTTTCTGCAAGGTCAATTAAGATGAAAAAGAATAAAATATTTTGTTTTACCTTCTTTTATTACTCATCTAAAGCTTTTTCTTGTTTTATGTAATCTAAATGTCTGACCTAGATCATCGTGCTTATGTCAGTAGATTTGTTGTTGTTGTTGTTGTGGTTGTAACATTTCTTACAGGGGAGATCTGCCAGCAATGAATTTCCATTTTTTTGGTTTGTTTCTCTGTTTTGTCTGAGAAAATGTTCATTTCTCCTTCACTTTTGAAGGGCAATTTCCTGGATTAAAAAATTCTAGGTTTATAGTTTTTTCTTTTAACATTTTAAATGTCTTGCTCCAGTCTCTTCTTGCTTGCATGATGTCTGACAAAAATCTTCTATGTATTCTTTCTCTTTTTCTTTTCTTCTTTTCTCTTCTCTTTTCCTTCTTTTCTTTTCTCTTTAGGGAAGGTAAGTTTAACCACTAGACTTTTTCAATATTTTTTTCTTTAATTTCACTTTTCTGAAGCTTGAGTATGACATATCTGGGTGTAATTTTTATTTATTTATTTATCAGTCTTCATGTTTTATGAGCATCCTAAATCTGTGGTTTTCTTTCTGGCATTAATTCTGAAAATTGCCTAGCCACTATTGTTTTACATATTTATTCTGCTTTGTTTCTTCTTTCTTCTATTTTATTCACAGTTAGACTATACTTTTTGAAATTGTCTTACAATTTTTGAATGTTCTGTTCTCTCTTTTACATTTTTAAAAAATTTTATTTCAGTTAAGGAAGATTCTAGTGACATGTTTACAAGGTCTTTGATCCTTTCCTAGCCATGCCGAGCTATTAATGAGCACATTAAAGTCATTCTTCATGGCTGTTAGTGTTTTTAATTTTCAGGATTTCTTTTTATTTCTTTATTAGATTTTTCATCTTTGTACTTATATTAGCCATCACTTTTCCATGTGGTCTACTTTTTCAGTTAGAGCCCTTAACCCATCCATTATAGTTATTTTAAATTCCTTTTGTAATAATTCTAATATATCTGTCCTGAGATTGGGTATGATTTTGATTTGTCTCTTCAGATGATGTTTCTTTTCTGCTTATATCATGACTGAAAATTTTTGTTGAAAGACTATTTGATAAGTTGATATTAGGAACTGAGTTAAATAGGCCTTTAATATGAGGTTTTATATTAATCTGATTAGAAATTAAATTGTCTTTAATGTTAGCCACAGGAGGAGGAACCAAGATTTTCAAATTCTTTAAATGTTCTTATTTTTCCCTGTATTGTCTTCAGATGTTCCTAAAATTCCATTTTAATTCAATCTGAGACTTGCAGTTATAGAATCTGTAATACACTGATATTTACCATGGAGGCTTGTGTTAATATGGTGGTAGGGAGTTGCAGAAAGGAGACATTCTACAATATTATGATTAAATCATTCTTTTGGTGGACCTCTGTCCCTTGGCTGTGACCTCAGGAGTGTTTTTTCTTCCTCAAGTGAGACAGAAAGATTAACCAGGGTTGGAGTTGGGAATTGTACTTCCACCTATGTGAGGTAAGGCCCTGAGGAAGTTTTTTTTTTTTTTTTTTTTACTGGGAAGTATGCATTTTTTATAGAAAGCTGTGATGGTTAAATTTTTAGGTGAACTTAGAGTATGTTTTTGGATTAGGTACACATTTAAGTCAATAAACTCAGAGTAGGCAGATTGTCCTTCATCATGTGAATGGTCCTCATTCAATCAGTTGAAGGCACAAGTAGAACAAAGACCTCTGCCTCCCTGCTAGAGAGAATTCTCCAGCAGACTGCTTTTGGACTTCGTTTGCACAATCGGTCCTCTTGAGCCTCTTGAGTCTCCACCTTTCTTGACTTTTAGCCTGGAACTGCATCATCATTTCTTCCGGCCCTTAAGCTTGTCAGCCCAACACACACAATATAGATTTAGACTTGTCAGCCTTCATAATTGTGTGGGCCAATTCCTTACAGGAATTAATCTCTCTCTCTCTCTTGAACCTTCTACATAGAAGCAAAACCAATCGGATATAAGTATTCTGACCTAATTGTAGATCATACTGGGTGTTCAAAATGGTTACTTTCCTCTTCCTCTGCCATAGTCAAAAGGCAATTTTTTCTCAGCTCTACACTGTGATAACCTGGTGGGGTACTTGGGGTTTAAACCCACAAATCCTAAGACCCTCCTATATCTGTAGCCCCAGGAATTTTTCACTCTCATACTAGTGCACTCTCAGCCTCCTAGTATTACTCAAAATTACCTTTTAAGTGTTTCTACCAGTTTATGTCTCCAGTGGCTTCTGCATCCAGGTGAGCTGATCTCAGCTATCTGCGCATTTGATTATCTCTTCTGGTTTTGGTGAGCAGTTTGCCCTGTAACCCCAATTCTCTAATGGGTCCAGGAAAAGTCATTGATTTTTGGTTTGTTCAGCTTTTTTTTCCCATTTTAAGGATGAAAGTAACTTCCAAACTCTTTACTTGTTGGAGCTGAAATGATACATACAGTTTCAATGTTGCCCCTTAGCAACATATGACTGTAGGATAAAAAGTTTGCTTTACAAATAATGCTAACTAAAAAATGTTCTAAATTAACCATGCTTCTTAAAAAATAAATGAAAAATATGTAGACATTCAACAAATTGGTTTAATCTCATTATTAATTTTTATTATCTTAGAATTTAATTTGGGCAGCAATTTTAGGTGAATATATTTCTATAAGCCTTAGCCAAAGTAAAGTAAAGGATAATCTTTATGTTTGAGAAGACTTGAATTATTAATATTAAAAATTCATTTAGAGTTCAATATATTTAATATAAAAATTTAGGGAAAATAATCTCAGAACACATAAGGGAGTGTGACTATAATTTAATAATATCCATGAGGTATCCCTTCCAGAGGGATAATTCTGACAAGTGTGTCTTTGAATAGAGAGGTTTCCTTTATTCATATCTTAAAGCATCCTCTGTCCATAGGATGCAAAACAAAATCACCTGAGAAGTAAAGAGTTTTTTTTCACCCTTTGTCAATTTACATTTAGTCTCGTGTATCTCTTTTATTTATTTTACTTTCTTAAATTATTTTTTTTTCTCCTGGTACCGTCGGTACTTAAAGGATCTGTTATATGGGTGCTGTTCTTTATTTTCTTCTAATACCTAAAATAAGCCTTAATAATTGCTGCTGTTGCTTATTAACAATCTTAGTTATCCCATTAATGCATTGATGCAAAGCTGCCTCTACCCTAATAGACATAAATGATCTGTGCTTTGTCTTCCATCAAGGTCAGAAGTTGCAGCCATTGATCATATCCTCCCCCTTAGCAATAGATGGATTATGCATAGTATTTTCCAAAAGTCTGTGCAAATCTAATCGTAACTCCATCTCTTCAGGTATATTTGACAGAGAATAATATTCCGTTTCCTTGACAATGGAGTTTGCCATACTGATCATCTCAGTTGGTTTGGGCTGCTATAACAAAATACCCTAGACTTTGTGGCTTAAACAACAAACATTTATTTCTTTTACTGCTGGAGACTGGGAAATACAAGATCAAGGTGCTGGCAGATTTGGTGTCTGGTAAGGGCCCACTTTCTGGTTTTCAGATAGCTACTGACCAAGCCCATTCCATTCGTGCTGCTAAAACAGAATTCTAGAGACTGGGCAACTTATAATGAACAGAAATTTATTGGCTCACAGCTATAGAAGCTGAGAAGCCCAATATTAAGGTGCCAGCAGGCTCAGTGATTCTAATTCCAAGATGGCATGTTGAATGCTGTGTCCTCTGGACCAGAGGAATGCTTCATCTTTACATGGCAGAAGAAAAAAGAAGCAGAAAGGGGTAAAACTCACTCTTCTATAACAGCATTTATTCCATCCATAAGGGTAGAGCCCTCATGGGCTAATTACCTCCCAAAGGATCCACCTCTTAATACTGTTGCAAGGGCCAATAAATCTGAACATGAATTTTAAAGGAGATAAACTTTGAAACCATAGCAGCCACCATTTTGCTGTATCCTTACATGGCTGAGAGAGAGTTCATCTCTGTTATAGCTCTTCTTACCAGGCCACTAATTGCATTGCATCACGAGGGCTCCACCTTCGTGACCTAGTCAACTTCCAGAGGCCCCACATCCATATACTATCACATCGGAGATTAGTTGTCAACGTATGAATTTTAAAATGACACAAATATTCAGTTCATAGCATTAAAATATAAAAAAGAGTGAAATCCTCCAAAATACTCTTTTATAAGTACCAAATAGTTCAAAATTAGCTACAATTAAAGTTGAAACAATCAAACATAAGAGTAAAGAATAACCTGGGAAGGCCACACCATCCAATTTCCTTTCTTCACCACAGAGATAACTTCCTTATTTACTCATATCTGGGAGTATGTGAGACTGGTTTTATTAATAGAGATTGAGTACATTTCTATAGATGGAGACAGGGGACAGCATTAAGCTAAGTATTTAAAATTGCATTGTTATGCTCTAATTTCAAATAGTACAGTTAAAACTGATTATACAAACACCACCCTATGGGGCATTTGCCTCCTCTACTTAGCATATAGTCCTCTAACTATTTAAACAAATAGTTTTTTATTGCTGTTTGAAGATTTTTGGTTGACCGTTTTCTTGTCTATAAGGGTTTGGAAACTCAGAACCTTTGGAAGCCCACTGATGGCTTTCCATCCGCAAATTTTATGACAGGGAACTTTCCAAAATGCAAGTAAATAATGAGAGCTCTTGGAGCCTGTATTTCTCTCATTATCAGTACCATCTTTTGCTGCTTTGACAGAGTAAAACATGTAAGCAGCTGCAAATGCTGTGTGCACAAGATATTACATGGATACAACATCAGTCATGTATATCATGCCTATTGCAGTTTTCCAGAAACAATATAAGTTTGTCCTGGAACAATCACCCCATGAAGAGGGAGTGATTTGGGCACTTAATAGTAATACAGTAAAATGGCAAGTAAAGGAGAAACGCAGATCAGTATAATTGCTATCAAATTCCCACTTTCTGAAAGACCCTTAGACATCTTAAAGTCATGCAGGGGTGAAGGATCACAAAGAGGCAGGAAGAATAGAGCCTCACAGCCTAAATAGGCTTCTTGTAATTTACCCCCCACTTTACCTTAATAATTACCCCATGAATTAGCTGCTACTACAATTATTCCTCCTTAAAGGAAGAGAAGTGGAAGGCACAGGTATAAAATTCCTTAGTTTATACAATTCTTTAGTTTGCTACGAGGATTGACATCAAGGTCTTTAGCTCAGTGTTCTTTCTGCCTAGAAATTAGAATAGAAATTTCTTCACTGGACTCAAGATAGTTGACATTGGATATTGTAGCGGTCAGTGTTAACTGTCCACATATATTCATTTTCTTCTCTTTCTACATTCTATCAGAGACTTGATGGAACTCAGGAATTATTCCCTCTCCCAATATTACCCCTGTTGACTGAAGGGATGTTGATCTCATCCCACCCCTATGGGTAGGGCTCCTATTCATCTAAGAGCAGCAGGCAATACTATCCTTCATGCTATTTTTCAGTATAGAAATGAACAGATGAACCACTGACTCTCTGAAAAAGTTTTCTGGGTGACTCTGAGAAGGGATTTCCTTTTCCCTAAGACAGATACTTAAGAAGTAAGATTCTCTCTCTTTTGCAGCTTGCACTTTTCTAAACAACCTTAAAAAGCAGGAAAGAAGACTAAGTGCATATACAAAGTGGTGCATTGCTGAGATAGTTTACAAAGAAACAATGTCAGAGTCCTATAGTATGAGGACTGAAGATGCTACATTTCTGGATGCTGTGTTGTGTAAAAAATCCCTTATGAGTTCAGCCACTTTTAAACAAGTTTCTGTAACTTGTATGCAAAAACTTTCTGATATAATAATATAGCATTTTATTTTTAGGAATGTATATCCAACTATTCCAAACAGGAAGTGATGTTATGTTCCCCAGCATGACCTGAACTCCTATTCTCAAGTGATTCTCTCACCACAGGATCCAAAGTAGAAGGGACTACAGGTAAACTTTCAGAATTTTATCCAGCCTTTTAATCTGCAAAGGGTGTACCACCATTTTCTTCCCATCAAATCATATATCCTCCTTCTTGATGCTCAAAATCTTCATTGCTGGACAAATTTTCCACACTAATCAATTCATCTCACTTTGGATATTGAAAAAAACAGTATATACTCATCTTCCAAATGACTTTACTTTCACAATTCTACATAGCTGCTACCAGTTATATGCTGATCTAGCAGTGTCTTTAATCTGTGTTGGTATTGCCTCTTCCATTATCTTTCAAGCTCCTGCAAAAAGACAGGCTTAAGTTTCCCTTTCTATTTTTCAAAGCACGTAACATTAGACTCAAAATTCAAAAGCTTTTAATCAATTTATCCTAATAGTAACTGATATAAAATATTCCCATAGTTACATGGGCGAAGCAATTATGAAGTTTCTTGGTTTTCTGCTTCATAGATTCAATTCATTTCTTATCATAAAATCTGAATGGGGTTGACCCAACAGAAGCATTGGACTAATATTCCCAAAATATGAGCTGAGTTGAAATCAAGGACTAACAGGTGTGGCTGTTTTTCACAAATCTCTGTGTCACTTTAACTTTATATTACTTGTATTTTTTTCTCGTGGTGTAATTCTTATTTCTGCTCAGGCTAATATGGCCCCATTTTTGTGTCCTTGCATCTGACGTCCCTCCTGACGGACAGTTCACCTTTGCTATCCAATTTGAGACCATCATCTCCTGACATAGTGCTGTCCTATGAAGGCTCACCTTGCTTCCTTTGGGATGAGGTCCTGTTAATCATCACCGACCTAATAACAGTGATGTTAATGCTGCAGCCATAATACTCTTCTCTCCCTCCCTAGGCCTTCTGGGCTGTTCAGACCGCTAATGTCTTGTTAAAACTTTTTTACTTATTAATTTTATCTGTGACACAGCCTGATTAGCTTCTGAATTACTTCGTGCCTATTTTTAGTCTGCCATGCTTCTATCCTTCACAGACAGTTTAATCCCAAAGTATTAATTCGTCTCTATATAATGCTGACTTGTCTTTCTACAGGTATCCTAAATCTTCCTGTTTTCATTCAAGGTCCATCCACCTTGCTTTAACTTGCATTCCTTGCCCATTACTTTCATTTTTTCTGTGGATGCAGAGAACTCCTTGTCTGGAGGCCAAGAGAAAGTCTGAGGCCCATCACCAAACTATCATCAACACATGCAAGGAGGCATATAAGATTATTAAAAATCTGTGATCAACAAGGACTCTGGAAGAATCTAGGCTCACTCTTATGGGAGACACTGTTGAGATGCTCTTTCTGCAGTTTAGATGGTCATAAATTCTGTTGTTGAGGAAAACTAACAAATTCAATGGCAATATATATATAAGATGGTTTGGAATAAATATGCTCTGGAATAAACTGTCTATAACCAAGTGATAAAATATGTGGTCCAAACATTCAGTGCTATGTGTACACAGAAGGAAGACAGAGGAAAGTGGTAATTAGAGGGTTTGTAGAAAGCATTAACAGAGGATTTTGACCAGTGTTATGGTATGAATGATGTCTAATATGCCAGAAAGAAACAAGGAGGAATGTAATCAGGACAGGAAGAACATTACAAGGGAAAAATTTGAGAATGTACTTAAACTAACATGAGTTAGTAAAGATATGAAAGAAGAGTAACCCTTGGAAAGGAGGCATAGAATAAAAGTTACATAGACATTCTGAGTTGCACTGAATTTTAAATTGAGGGGCTGGATATATTTATACTGGGACAGGGAGAGTTATAGATTTAACTTAAAGTCAGTTAGATATAAGTGTTGGGCATCCAAACATTCAGCTGCTATTATGAAGCCCCATGTAATCTGTTTCACCCAAGACTTGACTCAGAAGTGCATTGATCTACATATACGTATGTATGACCTATATATGTGCATGTGTGTGTACACACACACAGAGATAGCATGCACTCATGTGTGTATGTATCTACATGAACTGAATTTCATGAGCTTCCCAATCAATTCCATTGTGCACATCTTTCTTTTCTCCTTTAATTTGGGTCTTCTGGCTAACAGCCTAATTTTCCCACTACTGATCCAACCTCCACATATTACCTCCTTCTGACTTTAGATATAACTTTGTTTGTACTCCTGATCTCATTTATGTCACCTGATGACTTGATGCACTCATGTGCAAACCTCTACTCTTTATTCTGGCTCTAGTGGGCCTTTGGGATCTCTAGCCTCTCATTCTATGAGCTGTTTCTGAGGATAGCTCTCCATCTGTTCTGAACTATGTACACAGACAAGATTTGATAGTCAGGGGACAATATTGTGTGAAAGGAAAAATTCACTTCTATTACCAGGACCATAGAGTAAGTCCTTTAAGAACAAGGGTGATAATCTACTCAGTTTGGCATACCCACTCTGCAGTGACTGGCATGGAATGCAAATTCAACAGACTCTACAACCTAAATACATGCAAATTTTATTGGCCAATTATACTTTGATAAAGCCAAAAAATAAAATTAAATCAAGAACAAATGGTACCAGCTTTTGGGATTAAACCATTTTTATTAAACAGATATCTATTAGATGAATATGGTCACAATCTTACCTCATTAAAGTATATTGTATACTTTAGATATGTGCAGAATATTAGTATCAGTTATACCTCAATAAAAGGGGTCAGTGTATGTATTGATAAGCTGTATGATAAAAGCTTTACAAAGAAGTGGAAGAAGACAAAATGATGAAAAGGTGTATTGTGCTGAGGAAACACATAGTAAATGAGTGTTACTAAAAGCAGCAATATGGATTGATGCAGTTGGCTTGGATGAGTCTGGGAAGTTTTCGCAGAAACACAGAACTAAGACTTAAGGGATAAATAATAATTTTCCAAATGGACAGGTAGAGGGATGATGCTCCAATGCAGGCAGGGAGGCACATGCAAAGTTGCTGAGGTATAAGCACGCCAGGTGTGCTTAGTATGGGTGGAGTGTAAAGAATGACATTGTCAGTTCCAACTAGCAAATGGTACTTGTGATGGTTAATACTGAGTGTCAACTTGATCGGATTGAAGGATACAAAGTATTGATCCTGGGTGTGTCTGTGAGGGTGCTGCCAAAAGAGATTAACATTTGAGTCAGTGGCATGGGGAAGGCAGATCCACTCTTAATCTGGTGGGCACAATCTAATCAGCTGCCAGTGAATATAAAGCAGGCAGAAAAATGTGAAAAGGCGAGACTGGCCTACTCTCCCAGCCTACATCTTTCTTCTGTGCTGTATGCTTCCTGCTCTTGAACATGGGACTCCAGATTCTTCAGTTTTGGGACTCAGACTGGCTCTCCTTGCTCCTTAGCTTGCAGACAGCTTATTGTGGGACCTTGTGATCATGTAATTTAATACTTAATAAACTCATATATATATCTTATTAGTTTTGTCCCTCTAAAGAACTCTGACTAACACAGTACTGTTGATGATAGGTTATTAGCCTGGGATGTCCAGGCTCATACAGAGCAGTGAAAGTGGAGTAATTGATGAGATCTACTTGACCAAAATGAAGAGTTAAAAAGGAGTAGGAAGTAAGATGGATTTAGAAGGAGGGACAGAAATGTCATGAGGAACAAAGAAAGGACAAGTCATTCCACAGAGAGATAGGTGGTATGAATGAGCACTCCTCTCCCTTATTTAACTTGTGATGCCTTTCATTCTTGCTGAGAATGCATTTTCAGCAAGTAGATAGTGGAAACATTTGTCCTTCTGGAACACAGGGGGTATGTAGAGTCAGTCCTACACTTTATCCAAAACTAAGTGGATTGTGTTGGATTATACTCAGAATCTAGGCTCTAGCCTGAACCAAGTGAGCTTTCTAGGCAAATCAAGCTTTCCATGCCATTTCTTTGTTGTGGTGGTATTGTTAATAATTATTGTAACTTAATTCTGAATCATTTCCGCATAAACCATTTTGATACTTATCAAAAAATGTTATTCATGTTCATCATTTTATATTGAAAGTTAGGTTTTTGACATGGATTCTTATTTCCATTGGACAGAAAACGAGACTGAGGTTGAGATTAAAATGAATTGACTACCATGACAAGGAAAATTAATCAGGGAGAACTAAGTGAAGCCTCACTCTATTTACAGTTTTTCCTGTGGCATGTTTAGTCTTTATGCTCAAAACACTGAAAAACCTCCAGAATCCTATGTTTCTTGCATTTCACTATGCCAAGATTTTGGATTAGCTATTTATTTTTTCTGAAACATACAGCTAACGGAGAAAGAGAGAGAAAGTCATATTTTAATAAATATGATTGTTACAACTGCATATTTTCTGGGAAGTATGATAAGCTCTATAATTAGCATGGATGCACAGCCTACTTATGGGGCATCTCAATGGATTCAACAGACTATCTCTTGAAACATTCTTGTCACACATGCTGAAAATAAGGAATATGAAGATTTGATTGGTTTTCTATTTAATGTTTTTGTGCTGCTTCTGATAACTTTAAATTGTCCTGTAAATTGCATTTGTCTGAAGTGCTGACTAAAGACTCATGGCACAGTGGCCTAAGGAACCGGACACTTGGAGAATTAAGTCTAGGAAACTTTAACTTAGCCATGGCCAAATGCAGTCATGGCTAAATTTAGCTCTGAGTTAAATCCTTCCTTTTTTTTAATATTCCACATCAGTAAAATAAGGGAATCTATTCAACCACCAGCCATTTTGCATTTATCTTTGTCATTTCTTTTGTAATATAACTTTTAAAAGCCTCTAGTGACCTTGGCCTATGATCTAAGGAATTCCAAAAGACAGGGATTGATTTAGTTTGTGGCTCACTCTCCAAATCTTTCACAGTCCTATCTATATGTGCTCCCACCATCACCTGGTTACTGGTTGCTGAGTCAGCCATAAAGTTATCGATGCATCCAGGAAAGTTACCCATTTCCTGGCTGTTCATTGCTCACTGCAGCCCAGCTCTACCCCATTTAGCCTAAATTAATCTTTGGGATTATACAATGAAAATAAATAAAAGCCTTATTGAAAAGCCCCACAACACTGTTCCTGAAGCCATAAAGGGCTTAATTAAAGGCTATAGAATATATGAAAAAATGCTCAACCTTACTAATGATCAGAGCAATGGAAACTAATACCATAATGAGATACCATCACATACCAGTCAGAATGTCTATTATTAAAAAATCAAACTTAACAGGTGTTGGGGAGGATGCAGAGAAAGGGAATACTTATACACAGTTGGCAGGAATGTAAATTAGTACAACTTCAGTGGAAAACAATATGAAGATTTCTCAAAGAACTAAAAATAGATCTACCATTTTATCTAGCAATCCCACTACTGGGTATCTACCAAAAGGTACAGAAATCATTATATCAAAAAGATACCTTATTTGTATGTTTACGGCAGGACTATTCACAATAACAAACATATGGAATCAACTTCAGTGCCTATCAATGGGTGATTGGATAAAGAAAAAGTGGTATATATCATGGAATACCGGTCAAGCCATAAAAAATAATAAAACTGTGTCTTTTGCAGCTACACAAATAAAACTAGAGGCCATTACCTTAAGAAAGTCAAATACCATATATTCTCACTTATAAATGGGAGCTAAATAATATATAAGGCCATTACCTTAAGAAAGTCAAATACCATATATTCTCACTTAAAAATGGGAGCTAAATAATGTGTACACATGGACATAGGGAGTGGAATAATAGATATTGGAGACTCAGAAAAGTGGGAAAGTGGAAGGAGGGTGAGGGATGAGAATTATCTAATGGGTACCAACGTGCACTATTCAGATGATGATTACACTAAAAGTCCAGACTTCACCACCACACAATATATCCATGTGACAAAACTGCACTTGTACCCCCTAAATCTATAAAAATTAAAATTGAAAAAGAAATTGCAAATATCTAAAAGTCATTGAGAGAGAAAACAGCTTTGGGACACAAAACTATCTTATTGCCAAATTACTACTACAATTTACTGTTAATCAGCTTTTTATTTTACAATCATTTTACATTTACAAAAAAAATCATGAATATAGTACAGAGATATTTTTATTGCCTGTGCTTTTGAAGTCTTACTCAAAAGAATCTTTTCCCAGACCAATATCCTGAAGCATTTCCCCAATGATTTTTTTCTAGTTGTTTCAGAGTTTCAGGTTTTGTATTTAAGTCTTTAAATTTTGATTTGATCGTATACTCTACACCTGGTGTTTTATTATTGAAGTCTTACACTCATTTTTATTTAATGTTCTTTTTTTGTGTTTCAAGATCCAGTCCACAATATCAGGTTACATTTAGTTATCATGTCTCTTTAGGTTCCTCTTGGCTGTGAGAGTTTATCAGAGTTTCCTTGTTTTTGATTACCTTAACAAAGAGTTTTGAGAAGTACTAGTCAGGAATATGGTAGACTATCTCTCAACTGGTATTTGTCTGATGTTTCTCACATTATTACACTGGGTTATTGGAGGTTTTGGAGCAAGACCACAGATCTAAAATCCTATTTCATTATACAACATCAAGAGTACATATCAACATGACGCATCATTGTTGATGTTAACCTTAATCACCTGGCAGATGTAGAGCTTGTCAGTTTTCTCCTCTGTTAAGTTACTCCTTTTTTCCTGTTAACATGCATTACTCTTGGGAAGAAAGTAACTATGCACAGTCCATAGTTAAGAACTAGAGGGTTATGTTCTACCTTTTTAAGGGTAGAGTATGTACATAAATTATTTGTAAATCCTTCAAGACATGAGATTTGTCTTTTTTCCTATTTATTTATTTATTTATACTGGTATGGATTCATGGCTATCTTTTTTATACTTTGGATTATAATGTAAAACTTATTTATGTTGTTGCTCAAATTCTTCCAGCTTTGGCCATTAGAAATTTTGATATATCTCTGCCATTGTAGGGGTTTTTCCTTCTCTCTCTTTCTCTCTCTTATTTTCTGAGGCTGCAAGATGCTCCAGGATCATATTATATATTTCCTATTTTTCTTCTAGCATTAACCATTTCTCCAGTGAGCTCCTGATTTCTTTTATAGGAGAATGGCATTAAAAATCAGAATTTGGGTACTAGATGTGCTCATTTGTACTGTAGTGTCATTGCTTCTAAACCCTCTCAGCTGACAGAGCAAACAAATGAATACATATAGAGAGATCGATACATACATACATATATCTATATATAACCATATGTATCTATAGTAACCTAAGCATCAGTTCATACTGATGTCTACAATTCTAATCCATTACCAATGGAACATTGTAGCCTCTTCCTCTTCCTGATCTGAAAAGTTCCACTTCAACCAGAAGAAACTTGGCCTCCAACATCGGCCATCCATTTATTTAATTATTGAATTCCGGGATACGGGCATAGTGGTTTTAGAATTTTCAAACTGTATTCCTGGGAAACACATATTTATCAATTCATCTTTTATCTTCAGTTTTATAGACTCTGCTGATTATCAGAGTTTCTTAGGTCTGCATCATTTCTTTTCACCATTGCTTCATATATTTGTAATTAAGTTACATTGTTTTGTCACATTCTGCATTCTCCCTTGGTGTCCTCTCACATCCTAAATAATTTTGTTTAAACTTTGCGAACATAATGTTCACTCTTTGTGCTGAAAATTTCTAAGGGTTTTCACAAATGCGGTGTTATGTGTTCAACACTGCAGTGTCATATAGAAGAGTTTCACTGTTTTAACAATTTTTTTGTGCTTTAGCTATTCAACCTTCCATTTCTTTCTCCCTGTCAACCACCAATATTTTTGCTGTTGCTACAGTTTTGTTTTATTCAGAATGTCAAAAATTGACATCATATGTTATGTAATCTTTCCAAATTGGCTTCATTCACTTAGTAATAAAGTTTACAATTTATCTATATATTTTCATTATTTAGTAGCTTATTTTTATCACTGAAAGATATGCCATCGTGTGAGTGTATCACAGTTTGTTTATTCATCTATTAAGTGAAATCTTAGTACCTTCTAATATTTTGGCAATCATGAAGAAAATCCCCACTCAGGTTTTTACATGGACATAAGTTTAAAAATCACTTCTGTTATGTATCGAAAAAGGTGATTGCTTGATAGCTGGGTAGGTCTGTGTTTAACTTTGTAACAAACTGCTGAATTGTCTTCCAAAGTGGCTGTACTGTTTTATATTTCTATCAGCATTGAATGAGATTTTACCATGCTTGACATTGTGACCAATTATTAGCATTGTCAGATTTTTGGATTTTAGCCGTTCTAATAGGTGTGTAGTGGTATCTCATTGCCTTTAATTTGTAATTCACTATTGTCAAACGATGTTGAGAATCTCTTCATATCCTTAGGATATTTGTTTATCTTCTTTGATGAGATACTTGCTCATAAATTTTACCTATTTAAAAAGTGGTTTGTTTTGTTATTATTAAATTTTGGCTATTCTTTTATATTTTTAATACCAGTCCTTTAATAGATATGTGTTTTGCCAATATATTCTCCATGTCTGTTGCTTTTTAAAATTTTTACACATGAGAATTTGTTTTGTTTTCATTCAGTTATTAAAAGACATGTTGGCTCATTCCAATTTGTGGCAATTATGAATAAACCTGCTACAAATATTTGTGTGCGGATTTGTGTGGACATAGATGTGCTCATTGAAGGAAATAATTAAGAGCGCAATTGCTGGATATAATGGTAAGCTTACATTTAGTTTTGTAAAAAAACTGCTACATTGTCTTTCAAAATAACTGAACCACTTTATATTCCTACAAGCAACGAATGAGTTATTGTTGCTGCACATCCTTGCCAGCATTTGGTAGGTATTATTATTTTAAACTTTAATTTTAGGTTTTGGGGGTACATGTGCAGGTCTGTTATATAGGTAAATTGTGTGTCACAGAGGTTTGGTTTACAGATTATTTCATCATCCAGATAATAAGAATAGTATCCTATAGGTAGACCCTCCTCCCATCCTCCACCTTCAAGTAGGCCCTGGTGTCTGTTCCCACTTTTGTGTTCATGTGTCCTCAATGTTTACCTTCCTCTTATAAGGGAAAACAAGCACTATTTGGTTTTCTGTACCTGTGTTAGTTTGCTTAGGAGCATGGCCTCCAGCGCCATCTGTGTTGCTGGAAAGGACATGATCTTGTTCTTTTTTATGGTTGCATACTATTTTATAGTGGATATGTACTAAATTTTTTAATCCAATCACCACTGAGGGGCATTTAGGTTGATTCCATGTATTTGCTATTGTGAATAGTTCTGTAATGAACATACACATGCAAGTGTCTTTATGATAGAATGATTTATATTCCTTTGGTTGTATATCCAACAATGGGATTTCTGGGTAAATGGTAATTCTGTTTCAAGTTATTTGAGAAATCACCAAACTGCTTTCCACAGTGGCTGAACTAATTTACACTCCCACCAGCAGTGTATAAGTGTTTCCTTTTCACTGCAACCTTGCCAACATCTGTTGTTACTTCCTTTTAACAACAGCTATTTGTACTGGTGTGAGATGGGGTCCCATTGTGGTTTTGATATGCATTTCTCTAATAATTAGTGATGCTGAGCATTTTTTCATGTTTGTCAGCCACATGTATGTCTTTTTTTTTAAAGTGTCTGTTCATGTACTTTGCCCACTTTTTAATGGGGTTGTTTGCTTTTTGCTTGTTAGTTTAAGTTCCTTATAGATGCTGAATATTAGGTTTTTGTCAGATGCATAGCTTGCAAACATTTTTTACCATTTTGTAGGTTCTCTGTGTACTCGGTTGATAGTTTCTATGTAAAAGCTCTTTAGTTTAATTAGGTCAAATTTTTCGATTTTTGTTTTTGTAGCAATTGCTTTTGGCATCTTTGTCATGAAATCTTTTCCAGGGCCCATGTCAAGAATGGTATATCCTAGGTTATCTGCCAGGGTTTTTATAGTTTTTGGTTTTGCATTTAAGCCTTTCATCCATCTTGAGATAATTTTATATGTTGTAAGGAAGGGGTCCAGTTTCAATCTTCTACATATCCCCAGCCAGTTATCCTGGCACCATCTATTCAATAGGGAGTCCTTTCCTCCTTAGTTGTTTTTGTCAACCTTTTCAAAGATTATATGATCATAGATGTGTAGCTTTATTTCTGGGCTCTTTCTTGTGTTTCATTGGTCTATGATATGGTTTGGCTCTGTCTCCACTCATATCTCATCTTGAATTGTAATTCCCACAATTCCCATGTGTTGTGGGAGGAACCCCGTGGGAGGCAATTGAATTATGGGGGTGGGTCTTTCTTGCACTGTTCTCATGATTGTGAATGAGACTTACAAGATCTGATGGTTTTAAAAATAGAAGTTTCCCTGCACAATCTCTCTCTCTTTGCCTGCTGCCATCCATGTAATATGTGACGTGCTCCTCCTTGCCTTCTGCCATGATTGTGAGGCCTTCTCAGCCATATGGAAATGTAAGTACCTTAAATCTCTTTCTTTCATAAATTGTCCAGTCTTGGGTATGTCTATCAGCAGTGGGAAAAGGGGCTAACACAGGCTATGTGTTTGTTTTTGTACCAGTACCATGCTGTTTTGGTTACTGTAACTTATAGTATAGGTTGAAATCAAATAGTATGATGCCTACAGTTTTGTTCTTTTTCACTAGGATTGCTTTGGGCTATTTGGGCTCTTTTTTGATTCCATGTGAATTTTATAACAATTTTTTTCTGATTCTGTGAAGAATAACATTGCTAGATTGATAGGAATAGCTTTGAATTTGTAAATTGCTTTGGGCAGTATGATTATTTTAATGATATTGGTTCTTCCAATCCATTGAATGTTTTTCCATTTATTTGTGTCATCTCTGATTTATTTCAGCAGTGTTTTGTCATTCTCATTGCAGAGATCTTTCACATTTCTGGTTAGCTGTATTCCTAGATACTTTATGCTTTTTCTGGCTATTGTGAAAGGGATTGCCTTCTTGATTTGGTTCTCAGTTTGGACATTGTTGGTGTATAGAAATGCTACTGACTTACATAGCATTCATCAAAGATATTGTAGTAGTCCATTTTCATACTGCTATAAAGAAATACCCCAAACTGGGAAATTTACAAAGAAAAAGAAGTTTAATGGACTCCCAGTTCCACATAAAAATAATTATATAATAATTTCATGAAAATGTGGGGAAAAAACATCAACAGATGTTTCTCAAAACAAGAAATACAAGTGGTCAACAAACTTGAAAAAAAGCTCAACATCACTAGTAATCAGAGAAATGCAAATTAAAACCACAAGATATCATCTCACACCAGTCAGTATAACTATTATTACAAAGTTAAAAAACAACAGATGCTAGCAAGTCTGCAGAGAAAAGGGAGCAATTATACATTGTTGGTGGAAATGTAAATTAGTTCAGCCACTGTGAAAATCAGTTTGTAGACTTCTCAAATAGCTTAAAACAGAATCACCATTTGACCTAGCAATCCAACTACTGGGGTATATATCCAAAAGAAAACAAATCATTCTACCCAAAGAAACACATATTAGCATGTTCACTGTGGCACTATTCACAATAGGAAAGACATGTAATCTATCTAGGTGTCCATAAATCATAGATTGGATAAAGAAAATGTGATGCATATAACCCATGAAATATCTGCAGGCATAAAAAAAAATTAAATCCTGTCTTCACAGTAACATGAGATGCAGCTGGAGGCCACTATCCAAAGTGAATTATTGGAGGAACAGAATAGTTCTGTTCTCACTTATAAGTGGGAACAGATGCATGTTCTCACTTATAAGTGGGAGCTAAATATTTGGCACTTATAGACATAAAGATGGCAACAATAGACACTGGGGACTATGAGAGGGTGAAATGAGGGAAGAGGACAAAGGTTGAAAACCTTAACTACTGAGTACTATGCTCAATAGCTGGGTGACAATATCACTTGTGCTCCAAATCTCAGCATCACTCAATATACCCATCTAACAAACCTCTACAAGTACCCCCTGAATCTAAAATAAAATTTGAAATTATTTTTAAAAACTCATTTTTTTCTTAGTTAACCAGCATACAGGTTTATCACTTTTAGTGATCTTTTCACTGAATCAGTTTTGACATTGTGGCTTTTATCTTTAAAGTTCATTGATTTATCTTCTTCTTTTTATCATCCTCATTATTGTTCTGCCTGCTTTATGCTTAAATCACTTTTTGTTTCCTAGTTTCCAATGGTGGAATCTTATATTGCAGACTAGAACTTTCTTATTTTCCAATATGTGCATTCAATGTCATAAATTTCCTTCTAAGTACCATTTTTACTGAATCATACAGATTGTTGATAAGTTACAATTTTATTTTTACTTAGTTAAAAATATTTTAAAAGTTTTTGTTGACAATTATTTACCCATGTATTGTTTAGAAGTGTCTTATTTAATATTAAAATTAATGATAACTTTTCAGCTATCTTTCTGTTATTGATTTCCATTTAAACTCTGTTGTATATGAGAACATACTTCTTATCATTTCTATTATTTCAAATTTATTAAGATGTGTTTTATGGGTGAATATTCCATGAGAGCTTGAGAATTTTTATGCAGTTCCTAGATGGAGTATTTGATAAATGTCAATTAGATAAAGTTGGTTGAAAATGCTGTCAAGTCAAATATATCCTGATAGTCTGTCTTGTTTATCAAATACTGAAAGAAGGATACTGAAATTGATAGCTTTAATGGTGCATTTAAAAAAAATTTCTTGCAATGCTATCAGTTTTTGCCTTATATATCTTCACAACCTGTTATTAGATGCACGCATGAAAAAGATTGTTATATCTTCTTAGAGAACATTCCTTTATCATATAATGCCTGTTTTATATCTCATAAATTTTCTTTATTTGAAGTCTGCTTTGTCTGAAGTTAATATATCTAATATAGAGGTATTTTGATTAGTTTTAGCAAGGTATACATTTCTCTATTTTAATCTATGGCTTTATATTTAACTTTGGTGAGGGATGACATAAGTTGGCTGCTGATTTTATATTAATTTCTGACAATCTATTTTTATTGTTTAGACCATTCCCATTGAAAGTGATTATTTATATAGTTGGATTGGCATTTATGATCATTGTAACTGTCTTTTTTCTTGTACTTTTTCCTTCTCTTGTCCCTTTTTCTTACTTTTCTGGTTTTAGTTGAACATTTAGTATGGTTTCATTTTATTATCTCTATTAACATAACAATTATATCTGTTTTAAAAATTATTTTAGTTATTGCCCTAGAATTTGATACTCACAAACACATACACACACATAGATATTATATATATGTTTATGTATATATGTATATGTGTGTATATATATATGTATATAAAGAGAGAGAGAGACAGAGAGAGAAAAGGAGAGAAAGTCCATCTTATTCTGTCACTCAGGCTAGAGTGCAGTGGTGCAATCATGACTCACTATAACCTCAAACTCCTGGGCCCAAGCAATCCACCCTCCTCAGCCTCCTGTGTAACTGGTACTACAGGTGCACACCACTATGTTCAGCAATTTTTTAAAAAATTTTTTCATA
The DNA here is from genome assembly GCF_028858775.2 of Pan troglodytes. NCBI lineage: Eukaryota > Metazoa > Chordata > Mammalia > Primates > Hominidae > Pan > Pan troglodytes. The sequence continues at coordinate 48,638,178 of NC_072415.2, read as the reverse complement.
GTGACAGGTTCTCACTATGTTGCCCAGGTTAGTCTGGAACATCTGGCCTCAAGCAATCTGCCTGCATCAGCCTCCCAAATTGTTTGGATTACAGGCATGAGCTACCACACCTGCAAGTTTTAATGAATCTATGTCTACTTAAAATAACACTGTACTGCTTTACATTGAGTGTAGGTAACATAGAACAGAGTATTCCCAAATCTTCACTCTCAATTTCTTATGAAAGTTCTGTCATTCATTTCACTTATCCATGTGCTATAGACCACCAATATGTTTTTTTTTTTGAGACAGAGTCTCGCTCTGTCGCCCAGGCTGAAATGCAGTGGCGCAATCTCGGCTCACTGCAAGCTCCGCCTCCCAGGTTCATGCCATTCTCCTGCCTCAGCCTCCCCAGTAGCTGGGACTGCAGGCACCTGCCACCACCACCAATGTGTTTTTACTATTATTAGTTTAAACACACATTTATCTTCTAAATCAATAAAGAATAAGATATCTTAGTTTACCTTCTTTGACCTCTTCTCTGATGCTGTTCTTTTTTATGCAGATCCAGAATTCTGATCTGTATCATTTTCCTTCTCATAAAACATATTTTATTTAACATGTCTTGTAAAGCAGGTCTGCTAGAGATGAGTCCTATTCTGTGAGCTGAGATTTGTGTGCTGAAACTAATGATATATCTCCTGCTTTAAGAAAGTAAGGAAAAATCAACATTCTCCTTAACATGTAAAGAAAACCCACAATCTCAAAATATTTAGAATAAAAAATGTAATCCACAAATCACTTGACATTCAAAAGACCAGGGAAATATCAACTTTCAAGGAAATAGAAAATCAAGAGATGCCAGCCATGACACAGATACTGGAGTAATCAAGGACTTTTAGTCAGCCACTCTAATTATGTTCCAAGAAGTAAGAATGAACATTTTTATAATAAATGGAAAATTAGAAATTCTCTGCAAAGAAATAAATAATATAATGAAAAATCAAATTGAAAATTTAGAACTAAAACATACAATAACAAAAATTTAGCATATATATCGAATGGACTTAACAGACTCATGGAGATGGAAGATTAAACACCAATAAACTTAATGATTGATCAATAAAAAAATCCATTTGCAACAAAAGAAAAAATATTGATGACAAATAAACACATTTTTTTACTAAGATCTAATATTTTTATCATCAAAAGCCCTAAAGGATAACAATGATAGAAAGTAGGAGTGGTTATACTGATATCAGACAATGTGAATTATATAATAAGGAAAACTACCAACAGTGAACTGGGACATTATGTAGTGCAAAAGGGTGAATTCATCAAGAAAACATAATAGTCCTAAATGTTTATGTGTCTAATAGCAGAAATTGAAAATACATTAAGAAAAAACATACAGAATTGAAAGGAGAAATAGACTAATCCAAAATTATAATTGGAGACTTCAACCCTCTTTTCTCACTAATGATAGAACAAGTATATTAAATGAAAAAAAAGTAAAAAATAACGAGCTGAATATCACAAGCAAAAAAATGGATCTAACAGATATTGATCACTCCACTGTCAACATCAGAATACATCTTTCTTTTGAGTGTATATGGAATATTCACCAAGATAAACCTATTTTGGGGCATAAAAAACCTTTAACACATTTAAAATCATTAAAATTATACAAAGTATATTCTATGACCAATATGGATTCAAACTAGAAATCAATAACAGGAAACCAACTAGACAATCTAAAAATAAATTTTGAAAATTAATCAATACATTTCCAAACAGTCTATGAGTCAGAGAACATCTGAAAGGTATTTGGAAAATATTTTGAACTGAATAGAAAATATAACCTATCTTAAGTTTACATTTTACCTAAAATAGTTTTCAGAACTTTTACAATATTAAATTTACATGTTATAAAAGAAAAAAGAAGAAAAATTTTAAAAATCGAATATTCTGGGCCAGGCGCAGTGGCTCACGCCTGTAATCCCACCACTTTGGGAGGCCGAGGCGGGTGGATCACTAGGTCAGGAGATTGAGACCATCCTGGTGAAACCCCGTCTCTACTAAAAATACAAAAAATTAGCCAGGCGTGGTGGCAGGCGCCTGCAGTCCCAGCTACTGAGGAGGCTGAGGCAGGAGAATGGTATTAACCCGGGAGGTGGAGCTTGCAGTGAGCAGAGATGGCGCCACTGCACTCCAGCCTAGGTGACAGATCAAGACTCCGTCTCAACAAAAACAAAAAACAAACAAACAAACAAAAAAAGAATATTCTAACTTAATAATTTGAAAAACAAGAGAAAAATAAAACCAATAGAAACAGAATTTTTAAAATTACAAAGATCAGAAGTAAATGTAATTGAAAACAGAATAATAACAAAGAAAATGTATGATACCAGAAACTACTTTTTTTAAAAAAATCAATAAAATATCATTCTAGAAAGCCTGGAAAAAAAGAGAAGAGAAATTACCAATATCATCAATAAAAGACAGCAGGTAACCAAATAATCAGAGATATTTAAGATATAATAGGGCACACTATGAAAAACCTGATGTTTATAAATTTGATCATTTAGACAAAATAGCCCAATATCTCAAAAGACACAAACTATAAGCAACTAAGGAAAAATAGATAACCTATACTTTAAAAAAGCAAAAAACAGAATTAATTAATTTCATACTTTTAAAGCTTTCCAAAAAAGAAAATCTCTAGGGCCAGATTATTTCTCTGGTGAACTTCGCTAAAATTTAAAAGAAGATGTAGTAAAAATTCTATACAATTTCCTCCAGAAAACAGATTTTATAATACTTCCCAAATTATTTATGATGCTAGCATTACCTTAATAACAAAACCAGGCAAAGACATGGCAAGAAATGAAAACTGCAGATAAATATGTCTCATGAATATACATACACAGATTCTTCTCAAAATGTAAGTAAAGTATACCCAGTAATATGAAGTAATACAAAGTTTATTTAAAAAATGAAAGAAAAAAATTAGTAGATAAAATCCACCACATTAATGAACTAAAGAGGAACAATTACACGATCACCTTAACTAAAGCATTTCATGAAATTTAACATTGAGTCATGCTTAAAAATTCTCAGCCGATTAAAAATGGAAGAGGAGTTCATTAAGTTGGAAAAGGCTATCTACCGAAATTAATAGATAACAAAAACTTAATGACAAAAAAGCTGAATATTTTTCCATAAGATTCAGGTCAAGGTAAATATGTTGATTCTAATCACTGTTATTCAAATTCCTATGGGAAGTTCTATCCAATGCAGTAAGACAAGGAAAAAGAAAGGCAAAAGTCATACACATTGGAAAAGGACACAAATATATCCTTTTTCACAGATGACATGATGTCTTTGTAGAAAAAGTTAAAGAATTTACTCATGTACATATATACACACATGTACACACAAGAATACCTAGATCTTGGAAGGCTATCAAAACATTATGCTGAGTTAAAGAAACCAAAGGAATGCATACTGTGTGCTTCCATTAACATTACATTATGGAAAAGAAAAAAACAACAGATTGGTGTTTGCCAGGAATTAGGATTGGGGGAACTGTGTACCTACAAAGAGCTAACACAAAGGAATTTTGAGGTATTATGGCACCTAGTATCTAGATTTTGATAATGGTATTCATTACATGACTCTATACATAAACCACAACTCATAATACTGTGCACTAAAATTTTACTGTATCTAATGAATAATAATTTTTAAATGAACAGGTGATGAATGAAAAGAATTGATGTGACAGTCATCAATACTGAGCATAGAGAAAGAAGATTAAATAGACACATAATAGAAATCACTGATTTTAAAAAAGTAAGGAAACAAAATAAAAATTAAAAGCAGTAATTTAAGAAAATGTTGCACAAACTTATGTGTATATATTGATATTATATATATATTTTTGAAATTATATGTTGAGAAAGCAACATGGTATAATACAATTTCTGGGAAAATAAACCTCAACTTAGTACAAAAACCACCAAAACATATTCTAGTAAAATGACTAAATTTTAAGTAAAAATTAATATAAAAAACCATTTGGATACCTAGAAAACGAAAGCATGTAATTTATAAGGAAAATAAAATTAGAATACTATTAGTATTTGTTTACAATTTTATTTAATTAAAAAATTAATGGCATATTAACTCATGATAAAAGAAAATGTGAGTCAATGATATCGTATCCAATAAAACTCTCAAGTATAAAAGGTACTAAATGTTATCAGCATTAAGAAACAAGGAGAATATTGTTCCAGCGGGCATGTTTTAAGGAAATCCCCAGAAGAATGAGCTTTAGACAATGAAAATACCTAGACAGATATTGACATAAGATTTGGTTGTGAGCAAAAAATATATAGTTATCTGCAGAACTAAGAGTAATTATGGGCTAAGGGGGAGACTATAATTCTAATGACCATAAGTTCTGAAAATATAGAAAAAAATGGAGAATTAAAAGTGCATACACAAAACTAGTTTTAATGGATTTTGTAATAATATTGGTGGTAGTATTAATATTATTTTTGAGTCTATGTGTTCATAATATGTCATAAATCAAATGAATAATTTCAGCATTGTTTAATTCTATCATCTCTCTGTTTTTGAAAATCAGGATGTTTTTCAAGGAAGAATTCTTCTTATGTGGAATAATGGAGACATGAATATAATTTAAAATTTTAAAATAAAAGTTCTGTAGTCTGAAATGTAAACATATGAGGTAGTTTATTTGATATTGTATATATATATACTATATATATGTATATCATTTACGTATATGATGGTATATTTATATCAATCCATTAGTAATGAGTATCCTTAGAGTCCAGATTATGGCCTTTAAATACCATTTCTTACTGTAAGAAATAAGCAGGGATCATTGGAGAAATAGCTAATTCCCAGTCTGGAGTTGTAAATGTATAACTTTTATACTTTGTAATATTCAACAGCAAGGATGATATCAAAAACTATTGGGATCATGTCAAATGGACCCAGGTACCACCTAAAAAGGCTCTCATCAGCCAAACATGGGAATATGCATACTTCAATAATTACAATACTCACAGTGGAATGAAACCCATCAAATATGTTTAAATTCATGATTTCATAATGACATTTTTGTAAACTGATCACCTCCAAAGGGTGATAGGGAACTAATTCATTATCATAGAAACTGGTAAGAAAAGGGTAATAAGGATTTATCCACTCTTTTGTATAAGAACTTATTGCACTGAATAACCCATGAATAGATGAGGGAATTTGTCTCCTGATAAAAGTATCACAACTTTTAAATAGAAACCGAAATGATAAAATTAGCTTATGCCCATTTTGCAACTCTCATTTAATAAATAGATACAGGGTTTAATCATTAATGGTTGCTAAATTCATAAAAAGAGAGAAAATCAGATGTCATGTGCCTCACACCGGCTTGCCAAGCACTACCTATAGTTTTGCCAATAAAATCTAATCTTAATCTGATCCTATATCTGGACCCAGCTGCCAATTTGATGTAACTATAAAGGACTTGTTGAAAGGAATAAAAGGGAAATCATAGAATAAAGGAAACTTTTAAAACTATTAAAATTAATCACATGAGAAAGATAAATTATATTGTCTGCCAAAGCACATTTCAGTTGTAAATCTATAAAAAGTAAGGAAAATATATACCATAAATATCAGAACAATAGTTACTCTTGAAGGAGAAAGACCACTGTAATTGGGAACAGACACATGACAGGTATCTCAGAGGTGGCTGGAAAGGTTATAATTCTTGACCAGAATAATTTGCTTTATAATAACTTACTCAGCTATGTTTTTAGTGTTTTAAAAATATTTTTATTTTACCTTAAAATAGAAGTGTTTAAAAAATGATTCTAAAGTATTTACCCTCAAAATACAAAGAAAAATTCTGGTTATATGCATTAAAAAAAAAGTTAGTATTCATTTTAATCTGAACATCTTGAATGTAGAGTCAAAGGACATTTTATTAACAAGTAAATTTGTGAGCACTTGCTTTGGGCCAGGCACTGTGCTATAAATTATTTTTGTGCATCATGTTCATTTCCTATTCTCAGCATTATTAGACTGCGTTTTACACATGCTGATGCAGAACTGGGTGCAGGCAAACAGGATGACCTACTCCTAATTACACAATGATTTAATTGACAGAGTCTAGACCTACCCAGGTTGTTGGATTCCAAACCCTGACATATGATTCATTTCACTATACAAACTCCTTTTTTTAAGTCTGAGAGGGCCCTGACTTACAGAGGATACAGTTTTAGTTCATGAATACCAGAATACTCCCTTCAACACATTTGAATAGAGTAAGTTTTTGGTATGATGCCAAAATAATACCAAAATATTGCCTCTCATTTTTCTTTATTGAAACTACCACTGCCCATTCTTATAGAAACCCTAAAACCTTTAGCAAACAGAAACACAACAAATGTTGAATTATGGAGCATAGTCAATATTCCTGGATTATTTTACTCAAAAAATTAATTATTTTCAAGTTGATATTTCAGGAATTATTATATTTGTGTTAGGTTTGACATAACTGCAGATTTTTCACCTGCTCTCTTGTGAAGTCTGGGCCAGAGGAAAAAAGCCCAAACATTTTATCAAAGTGACAAGACAATGATCCACCATGTATCTTGGCTGCAAAAATATGTTATTAGATTCAATTTATCATGAAAAATTGCTAGATTCTGAGAAGACTGAAATGGCAGCATGGCGAGAGTGCAGCTCTTCGGTACTAATTATCTTAAGAGTTGACCTTCCAGGTCACCCCAAACCCTGTATTAATTCAGGAGGAGAGTGTAGATGGCCAGCTCAGAGACGTCAGAAAATTCAGACGTCAAAATAGAAAAGGGTTCAGCTTAACTCTTGCAAGACTGCATGAACAGACACACATTACAAAGATATTTAAAGCCTCAGCAATCTTATACCAAACTGTCTTGCAATCTTGCTTATCATCTCTCTCTGTACCAATTTCCCTGCCTTAAAATGATAATACTATTCCTACAAGAAGTTTTCCTTTTTTCTGTCTCTTGTTGCTGTTTCAGACCTTAAGAAAGCCCTCTTTTTCCCAGCCACTTGCTGGGTGAATAATCATTCCTCCTGGTCAGCCTCATCTTGTGGTCTTTCTCCTTAAGGAATCCAAAGGTCTTTCTCTAAACAACTGAACAAGATTGTTCTCCCCCTATAATGCTATAGCACTTACTGTCCATGTCACATGTTTAACACTCAATATATACATTTTCAATGTGGCAGCTGAATTTATCCCTCTTATCTCTCTAATTTACTAATTAATAGTTGAATTTCTCTCTCTGCCTGGGGTAGCAATTTTTATGTAGAAGTAAGCATGAGTGAAATAGTTGCTGATTCTTTCATTGATTGTATCCCGAATGCCATTTTGCCTTCCTTTCTTTGCTATCTGCAGGCCGCTTTTCTTCCAACTTCAATCACAAGATGTGCCTGGAAGGCGGCACAGGTAAATTGCGTTTATGGGTTGAATTGTATTCCCTCACAATTCAAATGTTGAAGCCCTAACACTCAGTACTCAAGAATGTGACTGTATTTTGGCATAAAACCTTTAAAGAGATCATTAAGTTAACCAGGATAGTAGGCCCTAATCCAATCTGACTAGTGTCCTTATAAAAAGAGGAAATTTGGCACAAAAAAGGACACCAGTGATGTGTGCAACATGTGGACACAAGGAGAAGGCGGCCAATTCAAGCCAAGGACAGAAACCTCAGATCAAACAAGTGCTGCTGACACCTTGATGTTGGACTTCCAGCCTCCAGAACTGTGAGAAAATAAATTTCTGTTAAGTCACTCAGCCTACAGTATTATATTATGGTAATCCTAACAAACTAAGACATTGGAATTTTTTTTTTTTAATTTTCTAAGCTAAAGTGGGAATCTTTGGCTTTGGTAATTAAGGTGACCCAGAAGGTATCCAAGGGAAAACAATTTTCATCTCTTTGTTTTGTTTTAAACCACATAAATCAAGGGACAAATGAAAAAAATAGTTTGCAAAGAGACAGAGAGCAAATAATGAAGCAGGTGTTAGGAGAAGCAGAAATGGGGTATCATAGATTAGGGAGAAAGAAGCTCCTTGGTTCCAAACCTTAGTGAATAGGTCAAACTTCCTTACCCTGTATTCAATGAGAGAGTGCTTGACTTAGGAACTCTCCTTTCTGTGGGAGCTAATTTGAATATTTTCTTTGTACTTACAATGAATAGCCTGGGCTAAGATATCCATTGAGACAGAGGTGGCAAAGAAGTTAACACTGATGTGTGTATGAACCTTCAGTACTTGTTTAATTGCAATCTAGTATACGGTTTAACCCTAAATACTAATTTTCAGTTGAAAGTATATTGCTTTATTGATCCCTGGATTATCTACAAGGAGCAGAAATCCCTATTTACAGTGGCTAAATTATGAAGATTTGTTTATCTCACATTATAGAAAGTCAAGAGGGAGATGGCTGCTAGAATAGCTTGCCAGCTCATTGTCAGGGTGGATTTGCCTGGGCATTTCTCTTATATTCACTACCTCTTGTTGCAACATGACTGCCCTCAGTGTCCAACATCATGTTTGTGTTCAACGGAAAAGAGGGCCGAGTGAAAGAAGAAAGGCCATGCCAGCTCCATTTGTCCCTTTTTATGCCTGATGGGCCAGACCTGGCTCACAAATACACTGCTATCTTCAAGAGGGGACAGGAAAACCATCCAGCATCTGTGGTTGGAGGGGAAAAGAAAGACTGGTATGGAACAGACTTTAGGTGGTCCAATCAATAGAATTTTATTAATATAAATTTTAGTACACTGTGAACTTCTAAGCAATCTGTAAATATTTAAGTGTGTGTTTGTACTTACAGCTTTTGGAAATATGAATTACCAAATCTGCTATTTCCAAAAGCTGGCAACACACACACACACACACACACACACACACACACCAGCCGCCACACACACATTTAAATTTGGTAAATTTCAATTACCAAAAATTTCCAACACTGAATGACAGATGACGAGGGGCCAAAGAGCTGGCATGAATCATTATTTCTTCCTTTCCTTTTCCCACTCTATGGTCTCTCCTGCTCTTGGAATCACCATTTATCTCTAGAAGATTTTTTTTCCTGAAATTCCAGTTTGAGTTCTTCTCTTAGGATCACTGTTGATCCTCACTGTCAGATTTAGGTACCAGTTAGTGTACTATGTAACTACATAATGTGTGATTCTCTCTCTCTCTCTCTCTCTGAAAAGCAGAAAAATCAGCACACCTTAAATCATTCCCCACTCCAGACATACAAAGAGAATCTCTATTTCAGATTATGTTAGCATGAGTCTTGTAGTTGACATTCTTCTGTTCTCTTTTTGCTCAAAAATCAATGTAAGTTTAAATCCTATATCATAGTATTATTTGTGATAATATCCATTGTAGATTACAGGTATAGCTTTTCATTATTATCCTTTAATGCAAAGTGCTTGTGTGGGAGAGTGGCTTTCCTATATCTAATAGCACCGAAGCTTCTTGGTGCTGGGAGTTACCACAGCAAGCCCTACCTTGTTTGCAGCTGCCTGTAGTTTCCATACTCTCTTTCAGTTCTCATTCTTTGCATATTCTCTCTTCAGTTGGAGGAACAATCTTCCCCTTCTGCTTTATACGGGCTGCTCAGTGTTTACCTCCATGCCGTTGAAGGCCTTCCTCATTCCCAGTGGTGTGATGTCAACCCATACTCACTCATGAGAACCCATGAAAAATTTTTAGAGATTTTGTGACCCTATTGTTGTTATTATTAAGCACAGCCATGATTAACTTAAAATTAAGTTAACTCTATTGTAAACCATTATTAAAATACTAAAAACTAATTACTTCCTATTTTAACATGTTTTACTGTTATCTGTACTCCTGAGATTGACATCTACTGTGTGTGCACGTTGTAAATACTTCACCTGTGTGTGGGCTAATGTGCGTCTCTTCCCAGCTCATTATTCAGAGATATCATGGTGAAAGAATGAAACTAGCCAGGTGAAAGATATTGGAAATCCTAAAACTCAGAGTTTGATTGTTTTATTTTATTGATTGTGTAGAGTGAGAAACTGATGGAGAAGATATTAATAATGCAGAATAAACTTAAAAGTGTGTCATGTCTCTCAGTAACACGCAAAACCGAAAAACGTATTCTTCCAGTATTATTCTGTTATTCAATTTTCTCACATCATTGATGAATGAGTAAATTTCGGATGTATATCTTTCTTGTTCCACTTTCATTCTACTCATTATCATAAATGAATATACCAAACAACTTTCACATCTTCACTACACTAGTTTATCAATTGCAGTGATAGGTTTGATAAGGACCCAAGAGTCAGCAACAATCAACAGCAGGAGTCTGAGCATCAATGGGCTATAAGAAATTTATGTTAAAGAATATTGTATATTTTATTATTTTGTTAAATTTTTGTCATACATCTTTTATATTACTAAGATTTATAGTAAATGCATGCTTGTATATAAATACATACCTTTTTTTTACACAGATAGTTGCTTGGTAAACATTTACCAGCATATCACTGATCATTCCCACCATTTCAGGTCAGGGATTTCTTTTCTGGGCATTTGTTTTACCCAATACAAGGTTACCATACCCTATTTTGATGAGTAATTAATTATTTGTCACTTCTACCAGGTTTTGAGCCCCTAGAAGGGAGAAATTGTGCCTCCTATCTTTATATTCTTACAACTAATGTAAGGACTTAAATAAATACCATGAATAAATGGATCCCTGTTTCTAGTGTATGGGTGCAGAAATTCATGATCAGGAAATTAGGTCATTTGCCTACTATTACACAGTTAGTCAGATGCAGAGCTAGCATTTGAATGAGGGTGTGAGGCAAAGTTGCTTATTTTTGAGTAGAAAAACAAAGGTCTCCAGGATCAAAATTCCAATTTTCTGTAACAGTTTGACATGGAGGCAAGGGCACTCTTTCTAACTACTAGAATTTATACTGTTAGCTAGCAAATTGAGAGAGCAGAAATGAGGAATTTGATTGAGTTGGGGCTTGGAAAATGATACCCAAAATACAGCACTTTGACATACTGAACTAAATGGGCAGCCTCAAGGTCTCTCTGATCTTCCTTCACTTGTGTCTTTCAAAACTTTTTCTCTCCCATCACACAGAATGAGCCTGTTCATCGAAGTTCCTTTATCTACTTAGAAACTGGACCACCCAAAAGAAACACGATTGCCTTTCATCTCTTCCCAGAAATTTCATTAACCAGAGAAGATTAAAACCCACATCACAGAGGAATAGACTAAAAATTAAATATCACATCTAGAGTCCAGATGGACTTTGTCTCAAACTATTGTTTGTTCTTATGTCCCATGATAATTATTCAATTCCCAAAGAGAATTATGTACTAATCATTGTCTAAACATTGGGATTATTCATTCCCCCTAAAAAATGATTTACTTCTATGTGCACCCTCATCTACCCATCCCCAGATTATATACGCATCTGTGCCCCATGAGGTTACTGAGCAATTATTCTGCAATTCCCCATGCTATGCAAGTCATAATAAATTTCTATGTCTTTTTCTTGTATTAGTCTACCTTTTGTCAGTTTCTTTTCAGCAAACCTTCAAAGGATAAAGTGGGAAACTTTCCCTCTGCCCCTACAATTATGCTTGAATACCTTTCTAAAGCCTCGGTAATCACAGGAGACAAACACACAAGATCAGAGTCAAGCAGCTGAGAAGAGAATAAAGCATACTTGCTTAGAAATGCCAAACAGCATGGGTCAGAACATGTTAGGAAATGAGTATCACCCAGTGATCCTGAAGACACAGGGACAGTAACTTGAATTTGTGGTTGTTTCTTGGAACAGAGTCTGAATCAGAGGGAAAGGTGGATCTTATGATATTGAGATTGATATTTTTGTTTTTGTTTTCCCTCTCTTTATCCCCTTTCCTCCATACCGCTATGTAAGAAGAGAGTAATCAGTAGCCCTAACCTGTCACCAGGACACATTTTGTTGAACAACAGATTCCCGGAAGAAACTCCAGGTAACAAAGGCAGATAAGCTGCACATTTTTCTTCTTTGATAATAAAATCATTATTTTTGTTCCCTTAAGGACTATCTACTTACAGTGGAATTTAACATATAGTTTAATTTTCTTATCTAATCTTCCCCTTCACTTGACTAGCTTACATTTTCTGCCCCATTTAAAATCCCTTGTAATTCAAATGGCAGCAGCCTGCTTACAAAGGCTGATTGTATTGACAACTCTGAAGGAGGGAAAGTTTGGGTTTTTTTAAAAACATCCTCTCACCCCTTAGTACCTGCTACCTCCTGCCCCTATACACATTCATAAAAATTTCAGTTTGTATCTCAAGTGGGCGCTGTCCTCCCGGATCTTAATTCCTAAGGAGTTGGTTTATTACATGTGATTCACCCTATCAGCTGAACTCTCTGTTGCCCTCCTTTAATTATTACTGTTTGTAAAGAGCTCAGAAGATGAATGGTGCTATAGAAGTGTTAAGCATCATGATTTCATTGCCCTATTTCAGTTCTTATTGGAATAAAGTATCATCATAATTACCAGCTTGTTGCATTTGTAACTCAGGATGGGGAGACATATAGCAGTAATACCTTTAGTAGTTCCATTTCTGAATTTCTAGAGAAGCCACTGAATCTTGTAGTGAATTCCTGGGATCATTCTCCAGCTTCATACAGTGACTAGCTGTAGGAAAACAAACTTCCTGAACATAAATCATATATAACAGGAGAATTTTCAATAGTAGATTAAAATGTTTCTGGAATTTTTACTCAAGTGCCTTAGGTTTCTGGCTTTAATTAAATGATTATATGAATCAGGATAATCATTTAATTACACTAAGTCACAGTATTTTCACCTATAAAATGGGTGAAACATTTTGTTCATTGAGTCCAGAGGGTCATTATGAGAAGAATCAGGTTAGGTAATATACTTAAAAACACTTGGTAGCCTCAAAAAGACAGTTTAAATATTTATTATTTTATTTTTTATAAAATAAAGGAGATTAAATTTCTAGAACAAGAACATGTAATGGAAACCTTAAGAAATGTAAAATATGCTACTTGGAATTTATTTTTCTAGAGGTGAAATGATAAAAGTGACTCTGGCCCATAATTATTGACTCGAAAAGCAGAAGTCCCCTCTGGTTTACATTAGGTAGAAAGAATTTATAATGGGCCATTGGAACAAATAAAGAAGATGGTAAAGAAAGGAAGAAATAAAAGGTTACTCAGAGGCCAAAGTTAAGGAAAATAGAGAAGAAAAATGGCACAGACATGAATAGGGAAGGTGGGAGAAGTGCCAAACTGAGAGGAAAGAGGATAAATGCAGCGTTGACTTCTTAGGGCCAGTAATGATCACGGTTATTGTCCTTTCTCTCATCAGTAAGTTTTATATTTGGTTGACTCTGGCTGAAAGAAAGGCGGAATTGCACCGTGGTTGAAAGTGTGGGCTTTGAACTTAGACTTCCTCTGTTCAAATCCTGGTACTTATCAGATGTGAAAGAGTTATGTTCTCTCAGCACCTCATTCTCCTGTATTCTGGATTCTATTTGTGCTAATAAGAAGTCACCTGATATTTTTTCTTATCTTTTGAAGATTCATTCTCACCTTTCCCCTCACCCTTAGATCTTCTCTTTGTCTTTGTGTTCTCTAGTTTTATTAGACAATATGTAGGAGGGGGTGTCTTGGGATTTCTTGTAATATATTGTGTTTGAGGTTCTTTGGATTCTTGAATTCATAATTCCTAAGAATCCTTCCTTTACTTTTCAGCTCATAAGTGCATTAATGAAATAGATACATAGATGAGTACATGGATGAAAAGATAGGGAGAGGATGGATAGATGATAGATAGATTTCAAGAGGTTTCACTGTTTTCTACTAGCTGCCTTATTATTATAAACTTGGAAACCATCTTGTTCTATATCCAAGCTGAATATCACCACTACCCTTCCATATCACAACCAGGAATTTCGAATACACAGAGAACCCAGATGGCTGTGGTGATCATATCTTCGTGACTCTGTTTATATTTTCACCTTTTCCCCACTCTCTGGCAAACACTAATTCAGAAGACTTTGAAAAAAATCAAAAGTAATTTCTCTTCAAGAAGAAAAAAAATGAATTTATCCAACCATTCAAGAGATGAGGGTAAGTTTTACCTCCTGAGAAGAGGAAAAGCTGAGGTTCAACTCTGTTGAGCAAACTGTTACCAACAATTGGTGTGATTTTTCATAAGCAATTTATCTTCCTTAAAATTTCTAATCTTCTATCTCTAATATGAAGGGATAGAAATAAAAATCTTAAGGCTTCACCATACTTTAAAAAATTGTATAAATCTTGATTATTAAGACAATGCCTTTAGAAAAAATTATTGCACATTCAAACCACTTAGGAGATACTACTGCTGACAAGCCCATGTGAAGAAATAAGTTTAGTGGAAGATTTCAGAGCACTTACTATGAATGGGGTCTATGGATGCTCATCCAGTCACTACTGGTCTTACTTTGGGATCCCAGGGCATATGTTCCAGGCTCTGCCCTTGTCCTTGTTGCATCCAGGCATTTCTAAATCTAGTAGAAAAAAGCTATGGCACAAAAGGTATTGAAACCATGTTGTACCAAATGTTCAGGTAAAAGGCCTCACCCCACCTATTAACACATTGGATGTTATTCCAGATATAATTATAGATTCAAAATTTTACTTAGAAATACGTAATCCGTAACCAGATTTTGCCTATCTCATCAGTATGCACTCATAAATGTCAATAATCAACAATTTCAAATGATTTACACTGAAGGCTAAATCCCTTTCAGAAATTATGAGGAGCTAAAAGATTGATAGCTCATACCTATATAGAGGTCAGACTCCACATAGATCTCTAATAAGTCTGCAACCCCAGATATTCAAGTCTTCTTTTAATGAAGACATAAACCTCACAGAAATGTTCACGCTTACTGATAGGCCTATTTTCTGTTCTGCCATTTTGCTTCTATCAGCCTTGTTTCCCAGACTGATTATTAAACATATCAAATTATGTTACTGTACTGTGGCCCCTCCAGTGAGTCGCCATTTGGGGTTTTGTTGCAGTTTGTGATGAAGTATGCTCACGAAATACCATTTGATGACTACTGCCCCACCTACAGCAGATGAGAAGCAGGCAAGACACATTTGGGAATTTCTTCTAAGACTATAGGTAATTGTAGTGCCACTTGGACCCTGTTAGTTCAAAGCACACCCAGGAAGCTCAGTGGGATTTCTTCACTTTTTGGGTTTCAGGAACAAACCCAAAATGGAGGTAATGGTCAATCCTTTAATCATTTACTGCAATTGTATAAGCAACAGGTTAAAACCAAAGAAAGTTTTGACACCTCTCATTTTATTCTCTTTCATGGAACAAAACGCCTTTTGAGAGTCAGGTAGACCAGTACAGATGTGAGAGGAAGAGCCACAGGGGTGGAGGAGAACTAAGGGAAGACAGTGAAGGAGGAGCAAATGCCAAGTGAAGTAAGAGCTAAATAATGATTCTATGATTTAGCAAAAAGTTTACTGCAGGTTATTTTAGGAAGGGCAGATTTAAGCAGGTTTGGTAAATAGTTGAAGAAGTTCTCAGAATTACATAGGAGAACCAGTTGCTGAGATGAAATTAGATACTTACAGCCATGGGCAGTAGGGTGCAGTAGAAAAGACCAAGGTGTCAGACTTAGGACAGGATTATAAGACTTGCTTCTAGAGCAGCTTATGCTGTTAAATCACAGAGTGACCTTAAGCAAGTCATTAACACTCACTAAGCCTTTGAGTCCTCGTCAGTCACAGTGGGGGTCTTTGTTTCTCCTGCCAGTGAGATGCAAGGTTGTTATTTAGAGAACTTCATGCATGGAAGCCAGTGATGCATGCTGAGAGGATGCCAGGGCACTAGGAGGAGTACAAAGGTAAAGCTGAAAAGGATGTAAGAGAATAGGACTTACATAGGAGAAGGCTGTGTAAGCATATGCTAAGAAGAAATAATGGAGAAAGAAAAAAAGGAACTTAAAGTAAAATTTAAAAAAAGGAAATGAAAAGACTAACACCAAAAATGAAAGTGCCCAATAAAACTATAAGGTCAACAGCAGTAGGAGTAAAATGCTGGCAAGTAGAGATACCTTATGTGCAGAAGGGGTTCCTGTGTGTGTGTGTGCATATAGAATATATAAAAGATATATTATACATCACATGTTATATATAATATATACATAATATAATCTATACTATAATTACATATTATATGTAATGCATAGGAGAATTAAATGAGATACACATATTCATTCACACACATAGCACTTGATTCATTAAAGATGTTAAGAAAATGCAATTGTCTGTCACTAATACCACTTATCACATGTGATCTGGAGCCACTCACTTAAAAACGAAGTCTCCATTTTCTAATTTTAAAAATGCATTTAGCTATTATGAGTACTAAGATATGCACACACACAAATACGCAAATACATGCACACCAAATAAAGTACCTGGCTTACCAACATTGTTTAATAAATAGCCTTAACTGTCATTTATAATTATCATTGTTACATAGTAAAAATATTTGTAATAGTAGGAGATATTCATGGAAATGCTAAGTAATTAGGATAAGAGAGAAGAGTGGAAGGGATGTAGGAAGAATTAAAAAATGACAGTATAGAAAAGCAAGAAAAGAGCTGAATGAGTATTCCTGCAGACGAAGAGGAAAAGAAGACAGTATGTACATATTGAGAAGTGGGAGGTATCATTTCATGGGAAGATTTGTGGGAAACAGTGACACCAGAGATAAGAGCAGAGGCCTAAGGAGAGATCACACTGTGAGAACCCTGATTATTAATTCTATTGGGTATATCAAGGGACATATTTGCTGTAATTCAAAATCTAGGATGCAAGAAATTTGATATGAGCATTGGATGAGATGATAAATTGGATTTATTATAGAGAAGGTGTCAAAAGTATAAAGGACCAATACTATTCAGAGAACTTTGTGATGATTCTACTGAACAGGCCAAGGCTAAAGACCCTGTTCACTAATATGAGGATGAAACAGTGCCTATGGGCAATTTTTGATTAAGAACTAAAATCAGTTATAGCAGTGCAGAGGACATCTAAAGATCAGCTACTGATGAAACTCAGGAAATTATTTAAGTAAAAGGCACAATAAAGTAAAGGTTTTAGATCTGCAGAATAAATACCATTTGTATAAGGAACTCTGGATAGCTTCTTGGGACAAAAAGGACACATCTATCCAGACTACACAAGAAAATAAAATAATAAAAAGGGGACCAAGAACAAAAGACAGACTCCAGAACTTTGATGGGAAAAAAATGTCCATGGAGCTGTAGCATCTGCTCAAATTAATACAGAAAAAGATGCTCAGAGTGTTGTTAACATATTCACACAAGTGTCCCTTCCTTTAATAGGCATCTTTGAGATCCTGTCTCATTTTGGGTTCTGTGATAATCTCTAGGGATAAAACCCCTTTCCAAATAATAACAAATAAGTATGCAAATAAGATAATCCTTACATTTAAGAACCCCACAGTGTACTAATAATGTACCACTAAAAACAGCTTCTGGGGGTATTAAAATATAGGAGGGAGGATAATGAAGATGAAGTGCAGGTTGTGAAATGAAAGAGGGAAAAAAGTGAGAGACAAATGTAAAAACCTGAAGAGATCTGGCAATGGAGAGAGCACTCTCATCTCTTTCCAAAGAGGCAGTTGCTCTGAAGGCTAAGGAAAAGGAACTAAGAAAACCCATTTATATAAGTCAGTAGATAGTGCTGCAGTCTTGCCAATGCACCACAATGTTTTAGTCTTGTTGTCTGAGGTAGTACATGGAGTTCTTTGTCTCAGGACTAAGAAAACTAAGGAGCATGGACACAGGGTGAGGTTGGAGTGAAAGTTTAATAAGAGAAAGAAGAAAGTTCTCTGCAGTGTAGAGGGGGCCCAAGAGAGCTGCCCACTATGAGGTTGGGTCAGGGGTCTTTTATAGACTGGAAGAGGAGGAATGTGCTGACTGGTCTTCAGGTTGTCTTGAAGAAAACACTACTCAGCTTGACCTGGGACCTTGGTTGAGGACCAATCAGGGGCTGAAGTGAAAGCTCTGCCCAGGACCTTGGCCCAGGACCAATCAGAGGCTGAAGTGATGATTCATAGAGGCTCGGCTCACAGTTTAAAGTATGCCCAAAAAAGAAAAGGAAGGGGCCCACCACAGCCCATTACGTATGTGCCTACAAAGCGAGAAGACGCTATCTCCTGGAACCCCTCTGGTTACACAAAGGATAAAGGCATTTCTATGTTGGGCCTTGTTTCTTTAACTGAGTGGGCTGGAGGTTTCTGTAAGTTTCCTTATCTGAGTGGGCTAGAGGTTCTTCTACCTGTTTAGCTACCAGTGTGTTTCAGGCACAACCCCTGTGTAAGTTTATTCACTCAGATGTGGGGATGAGGCACTGACCTGTGGGTCGGGGGGCTCTCTGTGGACATTTTTCTTTCTGTCTACCTAAGGCAAGCTAGTAAACTCCTCTCAATAGCAGGTATAAACAAAACGAAAGCAACTGGACTAAAGTATATGGAACTAGGTAACAGAAAGAAAAGAGTAGAGGAATGGGTAAATTGTAAATCTCCCACACAATGGGAAGAGGTAGGAATAGAGAATGTAAGATGTCTCATTTATACAGTTTACACAATTAACATTGGGGAATATGATTTAAAAAATAATTAAATGTCAGTGGATCAGGACAATTGATACCTGCGCCAGACATAAGAACAAGTGTGCTCAGTTGCTTTTACTTAGAATATTAGGTGACGGTGTCTCATACAGCTCAGACACCATTCATCATCTTATGTCCCACAAAGTCTGGAACAGGTGTCACTTTATGATAAAATGTACATAATGAAGCCAGTCTGTCAAGACTCAAGCTCTACCTGACTAGCTGTGTGATCATGGGCAAGCTTTTTAACCTTTTCTTCTTTACTTACCTCAGATATAAAATGTGGAAAATAGTTGCAAAAAACAGCACTTAGGATTATGTTCACAATTAGATTACCTGTGTAAAGAACATAAAGTCCTTCTGACTTAGTAAATACTCCAAAAATATCAGCCATTCTTATTAGCATCATAAGTACCATAATAAATAATTGGTTCAGAGGTGTAATAATGCCACCAAGGACTTAGTTCTTCATAACAGTTTATTCTGCTAGTCTGGAGCTTAGCAAAATCTCCCTGTGGTCAAGGAACCAGTAGTTCTAAAGCTCATTTCTTCAAAAGATAATGGCCAAAAACCAGAAGAGTGGTAGTGTCTGATTATTTTCCAAATATAAATCAGGGGATACTCCTCCCCACCTTCTCTTGTTGTTAGAGAAAATGGTCTCTCCCAGAAACTTCTCAGAGGACTCGCTTATGCTTCTCTTTGCCTAGACATGGCTTATCAATCATTCTTAGTTATTGGGGAGGTCGAGACAGCAAGAATTTGGCATTTTCAGCATCATTTTGGAAGACGGACTCTTTCATTAAGAAGTAAAGAAGATGTCAATGATTTTTAAATTGTTAAGCATCAATGTCTACAATATTTTGAAATATAAAGCAAAAGTCTTTTATCATAAGTGTTATTGATTTTTAAGAATTTGATAAGATTCTTAAATAAGTTTGTGTTGAATTTGAAAGAAACCTGCAAATGTGATGAGTAAAAACAGAGGTTGTACTGAGTGAAGTAGATATTTTAAGCTACAGAAATATACAGAGAGTATAGATCAAACAAAGGTGAGGGGAAAAATAAGGAAGAACGAGGGAAATTTGTGTAGATAGGGTGAAGGTTAAACAAAAGAAAAGATAAAAAAAGGTGAAGTCATTATCTATGAAGAGCTTAGAGAACCCAATCATAGTGCAACACAGCAATGTTGGATTTGAGATAAGAACTTATTAGGTTAAAATATTGATAAAATTATTTATTTATGGTAGGAAGAAAAAACCTATGCAGTAAAATATAAAATTATAGATTCATACTAGAAAATCTATTTGAGAAATTTTAAAAATCATCAAAAATCAAATATGTTGTTGATGAAGCAAAAGTGCTGCTAATTTTATGGCATTGTAAAAATCTCTGAAGGAACATAAAGAATGATTTTGAATTTTTTTTGCCGTTGTATGTGGAAACAAGTGAAATTCCCAGGACATTAAAATAAAATAGATTAACAATTATATTTTATGGCAATAAAGATTAGAGATTGGAGACAACAAATACTAATAAAAATTCTAGAAACTCTGAAAATGCTAAATGTTGGATCAAAAAGAGGTGGGATATTTCTAATTATTGGTCCCAATATAAGTCAGGTGACATATAACAAGAGGAAAATGGGATAGGCATTTACTTACAAGCAGCCAGCTTTTATTTGGTAGATAATTTTTCATTAATATTTCATAAATATAAAGTGTGTCAGAGGAGCTGGTGTGAAATGTTCCAAATCTGTGTGTGTATGCCAGCCTGAAAATTTCATGGGACCTTTTATTGTATATCTGTAGACCTTCTCATCAAAAAAATACATTTGATAAAAGTACAGTGAAAATGTTTCGAAAGGAGCCATGTGGCATAAGCTAGAATGAGCTGTAGTTTATGCACAGTGCATTAGAACAGAGATAGGAGTAAAGCTGTTCCTCAACCTCAGCAGTATTGAGATTTTGGAACAGATAATTCTTTGTTATAGGGAACATTCTGTGTATTATGGTGCGCATAGTAGCATTCCTGTTCTTTACACATTGGATAGCACCACTTCCTGGCTGTGGCAAAGAAAAATGTCTCCAGATATTTTCAAGTGTCATTTGAGGAGCAAAATTACTCCCAGATGAGAATCACTGGGATAGAGGAAAAAGGCTACCATATAATAATGATAAAGTAAAGAAGAAAATAAAGAGGAGAGGGGAAAAAATCTCAAATACTGTAATAGCAAAATGGATAGAAAAGAAGGAATGATGAATAGAGAGAGGAATAAGAAGAAAGAAGAAAATAAGGAAAGCGAAGAAGGAATATGGTAGTCTCAGAGAAAAAGGACTTAAGAGAAAATATGACATATATAATAAATGAGAACTTCTAGAAAATATTTTTAAAGTAAAGTTGTAAAGAAAAGTTGAGAAATGAAACAAAGAATAAAGGATAAAATGAAAATTATATTAGGATATTATGTAATATCATTGTGTGTGGTAGGCATGGAGTATGTTTTCTTTTTTTTAACATGTATTATGCTTCCATTAGGTTTTAGATCAGATTATAAAGGGGAAATTTAATACATATGGTCCTATGAAATATTAGGATACATTTAGAAAACATCTTAGGGATCACCTATAGGAGAAAAAGGATAAAGCATAATATTTAGATTTATTTAATATTTAATATCTGCAATTTTACCTTGAATATGAAAAAGAATAATAACTGAGATTCTCCTTACCCTTGATAGGGTATACCTGTCTCCCATAAGAAATAGTGGAAGACTTAAAGGTTTTTAAAGGGTTGAGGGAAATAGAAGAAATTGAACAAAGCAGAGATACCACATATAACGTATAATCACAATTGGATCCAGCCAAATGCTGGAAAGACTGTAGCCATCCATTAGAAGATAAGTCTTTGGTTTCCAAAGGTACCTTAGTTTAAAAATTACACCTAAATTCAAGTAGCAAAAATTATTTTAAAAAGAGAAAGTGGTCAAGTCCTCATTATAGGAAAAGAGGAAGATGAACTATCTTTGGGGCAGACTATCTGTGAACCACTGATGCACATATGTTAGTAAGAATCTGGAAGGAGCCAGAATGGTGAACTATTATTGCAAAAGCATAGGTGAGATAGGTGAGAAGAAGCAATAACTTTGAGAGTATTGTGCCATAAAAAATTGATATGCAATGACTGTGTAAGTTTTACTGATTTCCTTCAATGAAATAAGCACTGAAAATATAAATGATAGGTAAATATCCTTTATAACAAAAAAAAACTTCTGAGAATCAAGTGAGAAAAAGGACGTAGTAGTGTGCTAATTTGAATGAATGATTTAAAAAAGATACATGCTGTCATCTGGAACTCTAAACTCTCTCTTGTGAACTCTTAAAACATTATTTTTCACACCTGCAAGTCCTACATGGCACATACAGGTGTCTCGTGAGGAAGGAAAAGACAGGATGAACAGGCCCAGAGATTTCCAGTGACCCTCTATCTACAAGGCTGCACAAAAAGGTGCAAAAGAAATGAAATGCCTGAGAATGTCTCATCATCCCTAAATTTCTGCACACATATACAGAGGCATAATTACTAATGATAGCACTAACAAGTAGTGTTAATCTCATAATCCTCCACAAACCAGATGGAATGACTTCTGGAGGTCACAAATTGGTTTCCTATCACTGTTGTCTTATATTTCTGAAGACTGTTCTCCAAACTAACACTAATATTGACAGAAGTTTCCAAGGCACCTAGATTATAGCCTCCCAGTAAACAGAAATATCGTATCATTCGTATCATTCACTTTATCATCACTATTGCAGACTACCGCTATACTAAGCATGAAGTGGGTATTCAAATATTAAATTTAATATTAATTTAATACATAATATTAAAATTCAAATATTAGACTGAAATGAGTGGAATTAAACTGATCAGAAGAAATACACATAATGAAAATTGAAACAATGTATTGAGCCACAAGAATTATAGTTTTGCATTGGCAATAGGTTAAAAATAATTGTGCATGAACTCAATATTCTCAGCAATGCAGGGAAGGTGAACCAAAAGTAAACACTATGGTAAACACTATGGTGAAATAGTACCACTAAACTCCTTTCTCTGTCATTCAATGACTCTTACAATGTGGTTACACGTTTTCCTCTCGATATAATCTTTCATTTCACAACGCGAGTATTCTCTTTCAACCAAAGTTGACTCTCCCCTCAAACATACTTTGCATGAGTTTTAGCTGGCATTAGCTCTTGCTTGCAATGCCTTTCTGAGTACATGTATACAAATCTACTTGTCTTTCCAGGGAAGTCACTAACACCACTATCTACATCCAGATTTTGTAACCTCCTCTAACTCTCAGATGTCTATAGCATGTTTAGTCACACACATATTTATTAAATACTGTATTATTCTCTTTCCTGTGTTTCAGTGTCGCCTTCCCTACTTGATTATAAGGTACTTGAGGATAATGCCCTCTTTATTACAGCCCAAGACTACTAACTATTTAATAAAATTGTATTAATTAATTGATTGCTAGGTCCAAATTTTAAAAGGTGTAATCAATTATAAAAACTTATTCTTCAGATAAAATCTACCTTTAGTTATCTAGAAAATTTAATCTTAAGAAGTGTACAAGTAGAGATTTTGACTCATGTATTTTGGTGATGAATATTCTGGGTAGATTTTAGCTTTTTAACATAAGAAAAAGGAAAGAAAGCATAGGCAAACAAATCCTGTTTTGGGTCTTTCCCCTTTTCATCACATAGAAAGTGTTGGCTGGCAGTGCTCAGAACCCTAGAGTCTGAGTATATTGTAAATACAGTCTAAAGCACACCCAAAAGATTCTCATATTAAAATGGAGAGTGTATTTTTTTTTTTTAAAAAGAACTGTGCTCCCATAGTCTTCTATTGGAGCCTTCCACAGGAGTTGATAAAAGATTGTCATTAGTCCTAGAACCAAAGAATTTGAAATAGGGAGCAAAAAACCACAGGGCTAATATGGTTGGATTGGGATCTACAGGTGTTGGTGAAAATCTTAGGTATCTTCATTGTTGATATAAAACCAACTCTATCTGTCTATGTCTATGTCTATGTCTCTATCTATCTATGTAATCTACATATCTATTGAATTGTGGAAGTAGTATGTTGAAATAATTGAGTGAAGACATTTCAGATTTGAACTTGGCATATGAGTGGACTGAACCACAATATATTAGTGGAAAAATTATAGAAGGAAGTATCAGTTTATTTCTATTTACCTGTCTTTTGTCCCAATTTATCAGCTCATTAACAGTTCTCCTAACATTTGTGTTGGGGCTATTGTAAAACCCAACACTAACATTCTTTTTGTTGCTTGTTTCTGGACAAAGCTAAGAAATTTGCCTGTAGACCAGGAATATAGCATCTGTCATGTTGCTCCCTTTTTCTTACCCCAGATTCTGTATATTGTGGCCCTAAACTCCATAGAGCTTTCCAACTCACTGTTCTCTGCTTGCAGGCAATGGTGCATACTGTTCATGATCAAATTGAAGTTTTATTTGTTGCACTATCGGTTGTTTTGAAATATGATTTGGGCAGAGTTGAGCATCCCTAGCTGTCTTCAACACACTGGGTAATCACACCATTGCTCAGTAGGCTAAACTATTTTAAATCTTTCAAAAAAATAGCTTCTCTCCTTTCTGCAGGTTTTCCAGGAACAATCTCCATGAAAATGACTCCTAATTTAAAGGAAACTAAGGCATTCCTCACCACGGACAAGGAAAATGACTCTTTTTGGCCAAATCATAGAAATGAGCTTTCTTAAGTACATTGCACCTTTAAAAGCTGACATTGCCGCAAAGCCTGAATGGTACCTTGTCAGCATGGAATAACCAGACTGGGCCAAGTTGTCATTTTTGACAGGTCAGTGTAATGAGCAAAAGAACGCTGAGTTTGTCTAAAAGTTTTCACTTGCATCAGCAGGGTAGAGCTGTTTGAGGTGATAACAGCCCTACGTATGTGACTCATTAAATGTGTCGCATTATCAAACATTGTGTCCCACACTATCACAGCCACCACATTTATGCTTTGTTTCCTCCCCCAAGTACCCCCCAGAAGTCTTTACATTTCTAATTTAAAATGAGTACACATTGCAGAGCTTTGAGGCACTGGATATTAGCTGTGTGTGATTAGATGAATGCCAAATGTTCGGTTCCTTTCAAAGCAAATCACAGAGATAAATACTAATCTAACTCAATGTAGACTTCTCTCTGGACATTTCTCCCCTATTTTCTGGAATTTCTCTGGTAACATTTTTGTTATTAAGAAAAGAGGGGCAGAGAATAAATAAAAGGAACAAACAGGAATTGGGTAATATTGACATCCGATGGCCCTTCTGAATTACTGGTGACAGTTGATATACATGGTGCCTATTTACACATGCCGAGGAACCTGCACAAAGAGTTACCATTTGGATAGGAAGCACAAATGCAGAGATGTGAGATCACCTGAATTCAGATTTGTCAATAGATAGCAAAGCTTGAGGGTTCAGCTTCTTCCAGTGTACCAGCTAGCTGCGATGCCCTCTCTTAATCAGATGCATCAAACAACAGAAAACATTCTTCCCCCGCTTCAGAAAAATTCACTTAATGTTCATGACTAATTAAATTCTCACTCTAGTCATGATTAATGTAACAAATAATTACAGCTTAGATCTAATATAGATACAACTAATTGTTCTGCCCACAGTGCATCGTGACTAACAATTAAACACAGCTTTTAAAGCATAAGGAAGAACTGAAGAGTGACCTTCACCTGGCTTTATAGCGTCTGTTCTCCTCATTTCTCGTTTCATGGAAAAAGGTTTTTTATTTGTTTGTTTGTTCACATTTCTCTTTTATTTGATGTTAGGTAAGCCTTACTTCTTTACACTTCTTGCCACTGGTTCAACTTGTTGGATGTTGGAGTTAGCAAGTGGATCACTGTTAGAAAGTAGTAGAGGGAGGTTGTATCAACTGAATTTTCCCCAAGGCTCAAAGTGCAAAAGTGCCCTTCACATTGTCATAGTGAAAGATAACAGGGAACTGTCAAAGCTCAGACAGCAAAGTAACAAACCTGGGCCATGTGTCTGACTGCTTTGGTACCAGTAAGTCCCATCCCAGGAGAATTTTTTTTTCCTTTTATTCTGCAGCCCTAAAGTGGAAGGGACTGCAGCTGAGTTGCTGGAGAGACATTGGGATGATCTCTGAATATACAGTCCACCACTGCAAGCATTCACAGAACCTTTTGGGGATTCTCACAGCTGTGGATTAAAACAAAGTTCCTAGTTTTCTTAAATATCCGATAGTATTAAAATTGATAACTTCCCCACATACTTTGGCAAATAGGGGGTGCATTGAATGCTCTACTGAAGATCTGCTTACGCAATTAGTATATAAATTTCCATATCTATCAACTACTTTGCCTTTCCTCAACAATTACAAAAATTCCTTTTTTCAAGGAATATTAAGCATAAGTTATCTATATGAATTAAAACTCCATTAATTAAAATGCCCAGGGAATGAAACCTCAGATATAATTATGCTTCAAATAATATTTTTAATATGCTATTACTAATATTTTTAAAATATACGAGGCCAGTTTCCTGACTTGGTAGAATCTAGTAGACAGACTATTATTTTACTGTTTAAGAAACTAAAGACATTTTGGATAGATTTGGGAGCCAGAAATAGAAAATTCTATTTGTACAATTTACACAATTAATCTGATACAATTCTTCTAAATATATTCACAGCTATGTAATAATTTATATTGTTTGAATATCTACCATGTGACCAGTTTTTGTCTAGTGATAGTGAGTCAATAATTTCTACTTTTTAATCTTCACTGGATAAAGTATATGTAATTCTAGACAGCATTCAGTTAAACTAAACTCCAACTCAGGCCATGCAGGGCAAAGTTACTCACACAGCACAAAGCTAACACTGCAGACATCTGTCCTCCTCCACACTTTCAGTGCTTTGTTTTTCACAGCAAACTTTGCAATGACACATTTTTTATTTAACCAATAATTTTTGGCTAAGTTTCTCTACACATTTTAGATAAATTCTGTCCCCCGTAAGAACTAGTTTTGAAGAAACTGGTTGGATGCTAAAATTTAAGTAGTGACAATAATACTACTAGCCAGATACAGATGTGGTGTGTTGATCTGAAATTTCTTGGTTCATTCTTTTCAATGAATTCCACCTTTTTCACTCCATGTATGAGTTCCTATTCCAATTGCTTTCCAAGTCTTTCATTTCCTTTAGAATTCAGACCTTGTCTTACTCTAACCAATCTTACTACCCTTAAGCTCCAATAATTCATGTCAATAAGACTTGAAGGATGTGTTGTGTGGACAAAATGAATGGGGCAGCAAACTCAGAGAGCCATTGTGTCTTGCCATCTTTGTACCTGCAGGGGGCAGAGCAGAGTGCCAATGATCTAGGGGTGGCTGAAATATGTTCATAATGGATGAGTGGATGGATGAAAGAGTACTGCAGAAGAGAGTTTTGTGGTAGATATTTCCTCTGGCCCCTATGGTGCCCATTAGTATCTTCCATGGTTAATTTTCTATGGCAACATTATTCTATGATAAGCACACAATTCCTCAGAAGCCCGCATTTTTAGAAATTTTAGTACGTAGACAATCAAATTTGACAGGGTCATTGGATGGTCACAACCATCTTCAAATTTCCAAAGAGGATTGAATTTAAAAATAGACTCAACATGTAATTTTTATAATTCAGCCTTTTCTGTATAAAATTTTAAAAACAAATATGAATATTTACAGCCATTATTCAAACTTTTTAACCACCAAAGACACTCTCCTTAGTTTATTTCCATATGATGCTAAATATTTGAGATGCCATCAGCAACTAATCAGAGCTTCTATCTAGTTTAAAAACACAAAGGACATTCATTATTTGGACAGTAAAATGATATAATTTCAGCCTCAAGCAAATTGACTCAAATGTACTTATTCTTTGCAGCTCCATCATGAGTAAATATATGATTTTTGATAGACTTCTTGAAATATTGAAAATAACTCGTGAGTAGGATCCTCACCCTATCCATTATGACCTTGCAAGAATTTGAAGGATTCAGGGGCTCTAGGTTAGGAACATAGCTTATAAAAGCATTAAATCATATAAAGATGGTATTTTATGTCAAATCTTTACATATATATATATAGCTTACACATACATACACACACACACACACACAGAAAATATTTCTTGGCTGCCCAAAGTGTGAGATTTTCTATGACCCCTTTATTTTTATTCTATGTAAGCTCCTTTAGATTACTAAAACCCATAACAAAGACAAATTAAATTTACTCTAATTTTAGACATTACTGAAGAAATTCTGTAATCTTCGTTTCATTTGGAAGCAAATAAATAATATTTGTATCCTGACATATTTATCAGTGGTATGCTCATTTCAAGCTGGTTTTCTGGGAGACTTTAATTTATAGCTCCTATTATTTTGTTTTTGTTTTTAGATCTCAAAATGAATGTCATGCCCATGAAAACCACCAGACAGGAAACTAAAGTCTTGTATTTATTCCTAGTCCCTAAATCACCATGGCACTGGAGGAACGTCATCCGTAGGAGCCTGGCTTTGTGAAAATATTGTAAGAAAATGGAAATCAGAGGTTCCAACAGCAGAACAGTTACTCTACAATCACTTCATACCACAGGCTTTTGAAGACAGTAGTATCATGGCTACAATCTCAAAATGCTATTTAAAAAAATATAATTCCTTTCTAACTTACAAAGCCTCTATTTCTTTCCTGAACTATTCTCCTTTGATCAGACCCACTGGTTTCACCCTTCGAATAAATTTTACATGTTGCTGATCTGTTTCTTTGTTCAGAAAAAAACACTCTCCTTTCCTTCCATCCTTTCTGCATCTTTCTAGACTTTGAAGCTCAGTTCAGTTGTCCTCAACTCTGTGACGCTCTCCTCAACCACATCACACTCCTGACAGTGCCACTGTTCGATTAGAAGTCTCCACTCACAACTGTCAAGAGGATCACCTGAGCAATGTGTAAAGAATAATCATGTTTGGGCCCAACCCAGGCCAAATATCTTGGCTTGGAAAATTAGTTTCGATGAGTTTTAAATGTGTCACAGTTGAATACAAACTGAGTATCTCTTAATGAAATTTCTTGGGACCAAAAGTGTTTCAATTTTTTTTTGGATTTTGAAATATTTGAATATGCTTAATGAAATATCTTAAGGATGCAGCACAAGTCCAAACACAAAATTCATTTTTGTTTATAATACACCTTATACACATAGCCTGAATGCAATTTTATACAATATTTTAAAATACTTTTGTGTATGAAACAAAGTTTGTGTACAATGAACCATCAGAAAGCAAAGATGTCACTATCTTAGCCACTCATGTGTACAATCTGTGATTGTATGGCATCACCATGATTTCTGACTCTGAATTTATGTGCTACCAGTAAGCCAGCATTTCCTTGTCCCTATTTATACATAAGTACTTAACAGTAAAATATATGACATGTCATTAGTACTGGGAAAAGATAATGTGTTCAGGGTAAATAAGCGGCACGTAGCATCACCAGAATACCTGTATCAGCTGTTAAACAATAGCGACAACAAACAATGCCAGGCTTTCCTATCTCTACCTACAATAGTGTACTTTGATTAAAAATTTACTGTACATGGTCTTTTATGTTTTCAGGTGAGAAGGAACATCAGATTCAGGGACCAGGAAGTGGGTCTTCTAGTGATGAGGAGGCATTCTGCTGGATAGCTTTTTAAAATGTTTTCTCCAGAACCATCTGCCTCATTAACAATATTTTTTATTTGGAAATCTCTCTTTGATTTTATAAACTGACACAATTTATTGTTCTGTTGTAAATGCATCCTTTCTAGCACTTCAATAAGCCCATCATACATTTTTACCATGTTGTCTATAGGTACATTTTCTGTAGTGTTAGCAATCTTATCTTTATCATCACTATTTTCATGATCACCTTGATTCAGAACCATTTTGGTTATTTCATCAACAGTCAATGAATGAACAACTGGAGCCTCATAATCAATGTAGAAAACTTCAATATCCACTTCCTGCTTACTGACTGCCTCTGAAGATACATCTTTTGCATACATAAAGAGGTCATATATCACTTTTTTCTCACTTGACATACGGAATCCTTCAAAGTCACTATCTTGTTTAATATCATCACTGAACATAATTGCACACCAGAGGTTGTGCCAGACATGCACAACTGTGTCCTTAGTCACTGTGTTCTAAGTATTAGCAAC
Source organism: Pan troglodytes (assembly GCF_028858775.2). Classification (NCBI taxonomy): domain Eukaryota; kingdom Metazoa; phylum Chordata; class Mammalia; order Primates; family Hominidae; genus Pan; species Pan troglodytes. The sequence goes on along the minus strand of NC_072415.2, from coordinate 48,608,038 downwards.
AGCATATAGGGCATTTTTTATGCTAAATTCCTTTTGAAAATCTTCCACACCCATACCTCTGTTCACTGCTGCTAACATGCTGTTCAAGAGAATGATTTTATATTTACTCTTCATTTATCTAAAGATACTCTAGTCACATGGATGAATTAAGGAAGTTACATTTGGGGAAAAGTACATGGCATAAACATTATTTTTGATGAGAATTTCTGCTGGAGGATGAGCAGAACAATTGTCAAGGAATAACAAAATCTTGTAATACTCGTCCATTCTAGCTTCCCTGCAGTGAGCACAAGCCGCTAGTACAAAATATGCATGAAACCAATCAGAAAGGATGTCCCTGGTGATCTATGTCTTGTGGTTAGCAAAATAATAGAGTGATAAGAAATTTACTCTTTGAAAACAGTGTGGATGCAAACTTATTCCTACCACAGCAAGTTGACATTTATGTATGCCTGCTGCATTAGCATATCCCAGCACTGTTACTTGTTAGCATCTTTAGTTCCTGGGGTAACTGTCTCATCAGCTGTACTCTATGTCTTTCTGGAGCAATAATACCAAACAGTGAGAATACATCAGCATTATAACTTTGTTGTTGTGTCAGATTTTTATCAGCAAACCTTGGCACACCTATCAATGAACTTTTCCACTGCTTCATAATCAGCAGATGCTTTGTCTCCACAAATCTTTATAAATTTAATGCTGTGTCTTTTCTTTAATATCTACAATCAGTCTTTTGAATATTCACAGTTCCCTTCAACTTTCAGTTCGTGATAGATGATAGATCTTTGCTTGTTTCATGATCAGCATACAATTATGTGGCATGTGTTCACTGCAATGCCAGTGGATCCACTCTTTAATACACATTCAAGATCTTCATTTTCACCTTTTGCAGTGTTTTTCTACTTTTCTTTTTGTCTTTTTTTTATTTCTGAGACAGAATTTTGCTCTTTTGCCCAGGCTAGAGTGCAATAGCATGATCTTCGCTCACCACAACCTCCACCTCCCAGGTTCAAGCAATTCTCCTGTCTCAGCCTCCTGAGTAGCTGGGATTACAGGCATGTGCCACCATGCCTGAGTAATTTTGTATTTTTAGTAGAAATGGGGTTTCTCCATGTTGGTCAGGCTGGTCTCAAACTCCAGAAATCAAAGTGCAGGGATTGTAGGCATGAGACACCATGCCTGGCCTTTTCTATTTTTTATTAACTTCTGTTCTTCACTTTCACCATAGAACTTCAACAGTTTATTCTTCTGCTTATTTAAGTCCCATATAGTGGTCATTCTGACACCATATTCTCCTGTAAGATATTTCACACTTACACTGCTGTCTGGTTTCTCCAACAGCTTGGCTTTCTAGGCTATAGATAAATATAAATGCTTTCTCTTTTTCTTATCACCGTTATCCATAGAGGTATCTTCAGGCCTTTTTGACATTTTCAGTGATATCCTCTCACCACAGAGCAGAGAACAAGCAAATGAACACAATAAGTAATTCATGTAGGTGGGGCATTGCCCATGTGGGGCATTGTGGGGCATTGCCCATGTGGGGCATTGTGGGGCATTGCCCATGTGGGGCATTGTAGGGAACTTGCCATTGGTGCATACAGCCCACACACATGCCATTTGTCCCCCTTTTTGGATATACTTTGTGGGGAAATATGGGCATGCATGGAAAACACATGTTGCAGATAAAGGGGGCTGGAAGGGTTTTTCTTCCCTTGAGGACACAATAAGCTGTGTGTTGTGCTTCTGCATTTTGATTGATACTCATCATATGAGGTCAGGTGGGAAAATTTCCATTTATGGTGTCATTTTGACACTCAATTCATTTCTAATTCTAGAGCATTTTGGATTTTAGATTTTCAAATTAAGGATGCTCAAGCTGTACAAAGTGTAGCTGAGATTGAATTGCACTGATCCATACTAATTTTAGATGCACCTATAAGTTGAGATAAGCAGATCGCAGCAATGATGTCCTACATAACCTAGGGAAAATGAAAGTTCATCTGGGCAAAATGGTGAAAAGAATCCAGAGCTTTACTCTCTTTTCTCTTTTTCTCGCTATCCTTTTTTTTCCCTCTGTTTCCCTTTTTTCCCTTTTTCTTCTCTAGCAGCACTGATGTACCAATAAGTCTCTCTATTCCCACCCAACAATACAATAGAAAAACACTTAAAACTCAATATTCTATAAAATGTTTTCCAATTTTGAAATCTGGTGATTTATTTTTATATCTATAATGTAGTCACCAAATACTAAAAATTTACCAACAAATAAAAGGACAAAATACTGCCTGAGAGCTATGCTGATGCCACTTTCCATCAAGGCCGGATAATCTCCTGCATTTTAGTGCCTAAGCAGTTATCATTCTGTGTCCACATTCCAAACTCATCAACAAAGTTGTAAGGCCTTCTGGGCAAATATAAGGTATGATTCCCCACATAAATCTTAAACACTAGTACATAATTTAAGTAGGCATTCAACTCTGATTGAAATGTTGATTAAAAATGTTATAGACAATTGTGATTAACTTACTAATTGTGCTATTCTTTGCTTATTGTCTGTTCCTCAATATGAACCAATGGTTCTAAACCTTGTGTACACATTGGAAACACCTAGAGGGTTATAAAAAATACTCTATTACCCAATTATTTAAATGCAGAATCTTGGGTCCTGCTCAAAAACAAATGAATCTGAGCTCACCTTTTAAAATGGTTCCCAAATAATGCTATATCCTTCAAAGATCAAGACTGGCTAGAATCTAGAGTGTCAAATAGTTCTCAAATTTAATAATGCATTAGAATCATCTGGAGGTCTTATTAAAACACAAAGTTGCTTGGCTCCTTCCTCAAGAGTTTCTAATTCAGTGGATATCAGAATGCTACCTGAAATGATGAGGATTTTCAGGATGAAACCTGAAAATTTGAATTTCTGACAAATTCACAGGTGATGATAAATGACATAGCTTGAATATTTGTCCTTTTCCAAATGTCATGTTAAATTGTAATTCCCATTGATTGAACTAGAGCATTGTGGGAGGTGTTTGGATCATGGGGGCTGATCCTTCATGAATCGTTTGGGTGATGCTCTTGGTAATAAGTGAGCTCTCACTCTGACTTAACATGAGATCTGGTCATTTAAAAGTGTATGGCACCTCCTTCTCCAGTGTCTCTCTCTTTTGCTCCTGCTTTCACTAGGATGTGTCTGTTCCGACTTTATCTTTCACCACGATTAAGTTTTTTGAGGCCTCTCCAGAAGCCATGCAGATTTTGGCACGATGTTCCCTGTAAACTCTGCAGAACTGTTAGCCAATTTCTTTATAAATTACCCACTCTCAGGTATTTCTTTATAGGAATGCTAGAATAGCCTAATACAGAAAATTGGTACCAAGGAGTAGGGCGTTGCTATAAGGATAACCCAAAAATGTGGAAGCAACTTTAGAACTGGATAGCAGAGAGATGTTGGAAGAGTTTGGAGGACTCGGAAAAAGAAAGGAAGATGAGGGAAAGTTTGGAACTTCCTAGAGACTTGTTTAATCGTTGTAACCAAAATTCTTGTAGTGTTATGAACAGCAAATGCCAGGCTGATGAGGTCTCAGATGGAGATGAATAATTTTTTAGGAGCTGGAGCAAAGGTCCCTTTTGTTACACCTTAACAAAGAACTTGGCTGCCCTGTGTCCCTGCCCTAGGGATCTGTGGAACTTTAAACTTAAGAGTGATCATTTAGGGTATGTGGTGGAAGAAATTTCTAAGCAGGAAAGCATTCAAAAGTTGGCATGGCTGCTTCTAATAACCTATGCTCATTCGTGGGATCAAAGGATGATTTAAAGTTGGAACTTATATTTGAAAGGGAAGCAGAGCATAAAAGTTTGTAAAATTCACAGTTTGGCCATGTGGCAAAGAATGAAGTTTTCTCAGGAGACGAATTCAAGCAGACTTGGAACAATCACTTGCTAGAGAGATTTGCATAACTAAAAAGGAACCAAGTGCTGATAGCCAAGACAATGAGAAAAAGCCTGCAAAAGCATTTAAGAGATCTAAGAGGCAAGCCCTCTCATCACAGGCCTGGAGGCCTAGGAAGAAATAATTGTTTTGAGGGCCAGGCGAAGGACCTCACTGCCCTGAACAGCCTCGGGACACTGCTCCCCATATCCTAGCCATGCCAGATCCATCTGTGGCTCCAAGGGCCCAGGTACAGCTCGAGTTGCCACTTGGAAAATGCAAGCCATATACCTTGCTGGATTCCAAATAATATAAGCCTGCAGGTATAGAGAGTGCAAGACTGGTGAACTTTCAGCAACCTTGGTCTAGATTTCAGAGAATGTATGGAAAAGCCTGCGTGTCCAGGCAGAAGCCTCTTGAAGAGGCAGAGCCCTTACAGAAAACCTCCACTAGGGCAGTGTGGAAGGGAAAATGTGGGTTTGGAGGTGCCACATAGAATTGCCACTGGGGCACTGTGTAGTGGAACTGTGGGAAGAGGCCCACCACCTAATCAAGAACGATGGATCCCCCAGCAGCTTGCCCCCTGCTTCAGGAAAAGCTGCAGGCACTCAACTCCAGCCTGTAACAGTAGCTTCAATGGCTGCACCCTACAAAGCCAGAGGTGAAGCTGCCCAAGGCCTTGGGAGCCCACCCCTCACACCAGTGTGCCCTAGATATGGGATGTGAAGTCAAAGGAGATTATTTTGGAGATTTAAGATTTAATGATTGCTCTGCTCCATTCTGAACTTGAGTGGGGACTATAGCCTCTCTCTTTTGTCAAATTTCTCCCTTTTGGAATAGGAATGTTTACCAAATGCCAAAATTCCCATTGTATCTTAAGAGTAAAAACTTATTTTTAATTTGACATAGTCATAGGTTGAAGGGTCCTATCTTGTTCCAGATGAGACTGTGGGTTTTGAACTTTTAAGTTAATGCTGGAATGAATTAAGATTTGAGTAGAATTACTGGAAAGGCATAATTGTGTTCTGCAATGTGAGAAGGACATGAAATTTGGGAGTGGCGAGGAGTGGAAGAATATACTTTGGATATTTGTTCCTGCCCAAATCTCATGTTGAATTGTAATCTCCAACGCTGGAGGTGGGTCCTGATGGGAGATGTTTGGATTATAGGGGCAGATCCCTCATGAATGGTTTGGGCCATCCCCTTGGTGATAAGTGAGCTCTCACCCTGAGTTCACGCAAAATCTGGTTGTTTAAAGGTGTGTGGTACCCCCTGCTCTCTCTCTCTCATTCCTGCTTTCACCATTTGACAATGCTTGCTCCCCTTCACTTTCCACCATGACTGAAAGCCTCCTGAGGCCCCTCCAGAAGCCTAACAGATGTTGGCAACACGTCCTCTAAAGTCTAAAGAACTGTGAGCCAATTAAAATTCTTTTCTTTATGAATACCCAGTCTCAGCTATTTCTTTATAACAATGCTAGTATGGCCTAATACACTGAGGTACCTAACTTGTCCAAGGACAATATTTGACAAAATCACACATTTAGAACACTTGTTCTACAAACCAACAAACAAAAAACCAAAACTGACCTTTCAGCCCAAACTGAAGAGATTTTCATTTAATTTGTCTAGGATAAAGCTTGGATATTGAATTTTAAAAGATTCCCAAACAATTTTCATATACAACAAAATTTAAGACCCACTTGTCTAGACTACGGAATAGGACATTTGAAAATATTGAAGTAAAATTTAAATAATATAAAATTAACCATTTTAAAATGGACAATTTAGTGGCACTTAGTGAATTCACAGTGCTGTGTAACCACTACCTCTACCTAGTTTCAAAAGAGTTTCTCCACTTCACTTCAAAGTAAGACCTTATAACCGTTAAGCAGTTTATCTTCATCCTCCCACTCCTATAGTCGCTGGTAACCACTTACCTGCATCCTGTTACTATGGATTTGTTTATTCTGGATATTTCATATAAATGGAATTATGCAACATGCAACCTGCTACATCTGGCTTCTTTCACTTAGCATAATGTTTTGGAGGTTAATCCACATTGTAGTATGTTAGTACTTCATTCTGCTTTATTGGTTAATATTCCATTGTATGTATGGGCCATAATTTGTTTATTTATTCTTCTGTTCAGGACATTTGAGCTGCTTCCATCTTTTGGCTGTTGTGAATTGTGCCACTATAAATATGCATGCATATTAACTTATTTGAATACCCGTGTTTAATTCTTTCAAGTTTATGCCTAGATGTGAAATTGTAGGGTATCTTAGTCTGCTTTCTATTGCTGTAACAGCATACCCCAGACAAGGTAATTTATTTAAAAAAAATTCTCATTTCTGGAGGCTGAGGAGTTCAATATAAAGATGCCAACATCTTGCATGAATCTTCTTGCTGTATCATCCCATGATGGAAGGCAAGAGGGTAAGAGTGGGCAAGAGTGCAAAAAAGGGTCCAACTCACTGTTATAACAAACCCACTCTCATGGTAATGATGATAATGACATTAATCTATTCATCTCTCATCACCTAATCACCTCTTTTAAATATATATATTTAGTATATTTAGCATATATATATTTAGTGTATTTACATATATTTAGTATATATACATTTAGTACATATAGAGAAAGAAAGAAAGAGAGAGAGACAAAATCATATTCTGTTGCCCAATCTAGAGGTCAGTGGCGTTATCATAGCTCACTGTAACCTTGAACTCTTAGGCTTAAGAGATCTTTCTGCCTCATTAGGTCTGACATCTCAACACTGTTGCAATCTCAACATTGAAAATTTAGTTTCTAACAGATGATATTTGAGGGACAAATTCAAATCATACCATACGGTCTTATGGTGATTTTATCTTTACTGTTTGGAGAACATCCAAATTTCTTTCTACAGAAACTAAAGCTTCTTACATTTCTCTAAGCAATGTACGACACTTTCAGTCTCTTCACATGCTCTCCAAATTTTGTTATTTTCATTTAAAAAAATCATTACTGTCATCTTAAAAGGCATGAAGGTACCTCATTGTGATCTGATTTGCATTTTTCAAATGACTAATTATGATGGCATCTTTTCATGTGCCTGTTAGTCCTTTGTACAGATAGTCCCCAACTTACAATGGTTTGATTTCTGAATTTTTGACTTTACACTGGTACAAAAGTGATATGCATTTAGTAAAAAGTGTGCTTCAAGTATCATACAACTATTCAATTTTCCCTTTCAGTACAGTATTTAATAAGCCAACCTATATATTTAAAACTTTATTATAAAATACGCTTTGTATTAGATGATTTTGTGCAGCTATAGGTTAATGTAGAAGTTTTAAGTACATTTAAGGTAGGCTAGGCTCAACTGTGATGTTTGGTATATTAAACACATTTTCACTTATGATATTTTCAATTTACAATGGATTTATTGGTCATTATCCCATCATAAGTTGACAAGCATCTAAATATCTCTTTGTATAAAAAAAGTTCTTTGCAATTTCAATACCTTCGCCCATTTTTAATTTTGTTGTATGTCTCCTTTGTTGAATTGTACAAGGTCTTTTTGTATTCTGGATGTTAAACCCTTATCAGATATATGACTACAAATATTTCCACCCATCTGCGAGGTGCCTTTTACTTTCTTGATAATGTCTTCTGATGCACAAAAGTTTTACGTTTTGGTTAAGTCCAACTTACCTATTTCATCTTTTGGTGTCATATTTAAGAATTTATTGCCAAATTTAAGGTAATGAAAATTTACCCCTATTTTTCTTCTAAGAGTTTTATGGTTTTAGCTCTTCTATGTAGCTTGTTGTTCCATTTTTATATGATTTGAGCTAGGGGTCCAATTTCATTATTTTGCAGGTGTATATTCAGTTGTTCCAGTACCATTTGTTGAAGAGACTATTATTTACCCGATCGTATAATCTTGGTGCCCTTGTTAAAAATCAATTGGCTATCAATACCAGGGTTTATTTCTGGTCCGCTGATTTTATTTCATTGGTTAGGCCCATATGTTTTTCCTAAAGCCAGGACCACACTGTTTTGATTGCTGTAGTTTTGTAGTAAGTTTTGAAATTGGGAAATGTGAATCTTCCAACTTTACTCTTTGTTTTTAAATTTTTATTTTGTCTATTCAGTACTACTTCACATCTTATATGAATTTGAGGATTGTATTTTCCAATTCTAAAAAAACAGTACATTGTAATTTTGATGAGGATTTCATTGAATCTGTAGATTGTTTTGGATAGTTTTAACATTTTAATATGAAGTATTTGAATATATATGTACAACGTGTCTATTGATTTATATTTTCTTTAATTAATGCCTGCAGTTATTGTACTGTTCATTTTGTAATTTTTATTGTATAAGTCTTTTACCTCCTCGGTTGAATTATTCTTATTTTATTATTTTGAGTGCTATTATAAATATAATTGTTTAGTTAAATTCCTTTTCAGATAGTTCATTGCTGCTGTATAGAAATATAACTGATTTTAGCACATTGATCTTAAATCTTGCAACTTTGTTGAATTTAGTTGATCTAGTAGTTTGTGCATGTGTGTGTTCTTTGTGATTTCCTATATATAGAATCCTGGTATCTGGGAATAGAGAAAGTTTTCCTTCTTCCTTTCCAATTTGGAAACATTTTATTTCTTTATGTTGTCTAATTTCTCTGACTAGAATTTTCAGTACAATTTTGAGTAGCGGTGGTGAAATGGGAGTCATTACCTTGCTGACCTCAGTGAAAAAATCTTTTCCTCTTTCACCATTGAGAATGATATTAACTGTGGGTTTTTCATAATGTACTATGTTATACTGAGAAAGTTTCTTTGCTTTCTACATTTTTAAATGGTTGAAAAACAGTCAAAATAATATTTTGTGACATATGAACCTTATATGAAATAAAAAGTTCAGTGTTCATACTACATTTTCATTAGAACCTAGCCATGCTCATTCTTTTTCACAATGTCTAAGGCCCCTCAGAGTTAAGTAGTTGTGACAGAGATGATATGGCCTACAAAGCCAAAAATATTTGTTAACTGAGCCTTTCCTGGAAAATGTTTGCCAGCTCCTCATCCAGCCTTTCTGGACCATACGCTCTATGAATGCAGGCACTTCTTCTTTTATTTAAACACTGAATCTCTGATACATCATACTATTTACTGTCTAGTAAATAGTACATAATAAGGATTTTTTGAATTAATTAAATAATTCTGCAATCAACGAATCTGGGAAATCTTTAATCTTTTATTACCTACTAGTTCCAATGGTTATCTAAGAAAACAACAAATAAAAAAAACCTTATAGATATCTTTATTGAATCAGCACCAGAGTTTAAGGTATAAAGTTGACTGGCATTACATATATGAATGAAATTATATTTGTGCATGTGTATCTGTGTTTAAAGAGACAGACTCATATACACTGTGCTTGGTACACAAGTAAGAATTTGATTTTTAGTTGCTTTTCCTTCTTCAGTCAAAATAACTAAAAACTCTAGCAAGCTCTACATCATATTGAGTGGTATTATGTATTTTGATTCTTGTTTTTATGTAAAATTATCATAATCATGTCTGTCATAGGACTTTTGTGACTATTCCTTGAATAGCAAATGCATAGCACCCAGCACAAACCCTGGAGAGAATAATATTGGGAAAAAACAAAACTATGGATTCAGAATTTAAACATCACTTTGCCAATTTTACTAAATTTCTGAATGCAGGAATGAACAGCTTTATATTGTAGATGGATATAACTTAAGATTCTGTCTCATGGATCATTTATCTCATGTCATTCAAGGTAGTGGGATGTATTATAATTCATTGAGGACAGGGGAATCGTGCGATACTATAGAGACAATGTCCCAATACCAAAGAGGGAGAAAGTCTCTAGCCATCCAACTAAGGGTGACCTTGTAATAATGAGTTAGAAACCTCAGTCTTTTGTAAAAGGTAGTATTAGCATGCCTGAGTCACTCTATTTGTTCAGTACAACATGGAAATATTTGCTTGCCTTTATTTCTTTCAAGGATATGAAATTGGAATCAAATACCTGTGACCATTATTATTGTCAAAAATAATAAACATGTCAGACCCTATGTTAGAAATTGTGAAGTGATAGGAAAGACCAAAAAGGAAGAGAAATACTGGTGACTGGAGGCAGTTGACAGAGCATGATCATGTGTGTGTGGTAGAGGGTGGTAGGGTATGCCTCCTCTCTCTGCCTTCACGTGGAGCTCAACATTCTTACACAGATAACACTGGAAATCATGACTTTGTCTTTTCTCTTCCAGACATCACGTCCCACAGATGTCTAGAAATGGGAATTTTCACCTCAACTTTTTATATTGAGAGACTTTTTAATCCTGTCTGGGTGTGATATCTGAACGTCTCCTGGCCCATCCGGGACGCATCTCTGCTTTATCAGTAGAGTGTGGCCAATTACTTAAGACAGTGGGTCCCAAGTTGCTGAACTGTGTTCTGAAGATCAATGCCAGATACTGTTAGAACATTTACCAGTCCATAGCAAAATTAGAAAAGGTAGAAATAACAAATTATATTCTATATAAAGCTAAATGCATTTGATTTAAAGATAGCCCTTTAACATGAAGTTATTTTCTCAGTATTAAAATGTCCCTTTTGTTCACATCACAGAGGCAAAATAAAAAGTTGTCAAGACTCTGTCAGCACATATCCTCTCTTCTCTCCTCACCTTCTCTTAACATTCTGCTGGCCTGTGAAATAATTATTCTGGGAAAAACTGATTTAGACATAAGCTACCTTTGGCTGAAGTGGTCATGGAACTTAATTTATTTTTTTTAAATGGACAGAGCAAAAATAGGTAGAGAGAGAAGGTGATGTGAGATTTCCATATAGAATGAACAAGGTCAGAAAAGGTACAAAGAAGGCATATGTTGGTAAAAGAGTGTGTGAGAAGAAAAGACATTCAGTTTGAACAGAATTGAAGTCACAGGAAGGGTGGAAAGTAAGCTGCAGAGGCAAGTTTGAGTCCAATTGTGAAGGAAAATGACTGCAGATTTTTGCACAAGGAGTGATGTGTCTGACAGAGCTCTTAGAAGATTATTTATCTGAAACTAGTGTTCAAGACTGTTACAGTGAATGCAATGCCAGGGAGGCCAGTTTCAACTCTAACACAGAAGTCCTAATACGTATGAGTATTAACATGAGCGTAAGAAATCACCTGCGGGAGTACACAAGATAAATTCACAGGCCACCCCAAAAACCACTGCCCCCAAATATCTAGAGATTGGCCATATATAATTTATACGTAGGGCCCCCAGGAGACAAAAGCTGAAATTTACAACAAGCAATGCGGTCAGACCCCATCCTGGGGCCATACTTGTAAGAATTATTGCCCCACTAGTGTATAAAGAGCCTCTAGGATATGTGTGTGTGCAAGGGTGTCTGTGTGTGTGAGACAGAGAGAGAGAGAGAAAGAGAGAAAGACAGAGAGGGAGGAAGAGAAAGGAGAGACTTGGCTCTTGAATAAAAAGGAACAGTGAAACAGTGCACTTGGAAATACATGTCTAATGCAAAAATAATACACATTTTGTCTCCATTTGGACTGTACTTCCAGGTAGAGGTTGTGCTCAATGAGAATCAAGTTGAAAATGTTTCTCTGGTCCCATTTAAAAGGTTATACATAATGAGATTTCTGCCGTTGTGGGAAAGTTAAGAATTCTGGGTGACTTGCCAAATCTTTTGATCGCAAAGAGTGCTTTTAATACACATTGCAAAGCATTTGTCTTTGCAAGGTGTAAAATGCCAACGCTCAGCTTCCTTTTTTAGTGTCTGATACTCTCCATAGCATCATTTATCTTCAATTTCCCAGCAGTGTTAACTCTTTAAGCTCAGTAGCAACAGAGCTACATGTAGATACATATGACTTCAGTCTAGGGGTCAGTAGAGTTACCTCTGCAGTTTTACCCACACTTGGGATTCAGAGACTATGACAAGCAGCAAAACAATTTGTCTTTTCAATTAATCAGTACTGTTGTTGAGCACCATATACATTCTCAGGCCATTTCTAAGAAACATGGCACATGATCAGTGCTCTCAGAAGAGGATGTAAAGCCTATGATATTTATAGAATTTCCTAGAAGGGTATATAAGAGACTGATAATATTGGATGCCTCTGATGAGACAAAGGGGAGAAAGGGAAGGGCTCCTTTTCACTATTTACCCTTTAATACCATTGAATTTACACAATTTGCTTCATTTACCTATTTAAAAATAAAATATACAATGACAACTTAAAAGTTGGTTTGAAGGTAAACACTTATCGGTAGGAAACAACTAAAATGCAATTTCACAGTGTGTGCCAGATGTTTAGTGTCACATAGATTCTAGGCCCTAGAAAAGGGAAGGAAGAAGAATGAAAACTGGAATAATTAAGGATGATTTATCCAGGTCTCTTGCACTGCTTGTAGATTATGAATGAGGTCATGCACACATGGACCACAGTATTCAAAAAGTCCTCAGTCATTTTGGGTAGTCCACAAAGGTGACTCAAATACACTCACTAGCATCCTTCTGAAATCTCTGCCCTTGCCCTTTAGGCATGTGCTCTGTGTGCCCACAGTTGGGGCAGAGCCTGGGCAGTGCTGTTTCTGTCCATCTTGCTCCTGCCTGGGGTGCATCTCCGCCCACAACACTGCGAGATGTTTAAGCTAAGCCAACACCTCTACAATTCACTCACTGCTCATCCTGCAGGTGTCACAGCAAAGAATGGCCTTCTGGAACTCCAGCTCTATGCTACACTTTGTCACCTGGAGTTTCTCAGATTTCACAAGCTCTATCATGAAAACAATTTTTTAACCACCTCTGTACTGTCAATTACAGCTGGTCTGTTCTCTGCATAAGGCTGGTCATGGAATGAATACCAGGCTGTTCTCACACTGTTCACTCTTTCCTGACCCTCCTTTCAGAAGCCCACACATAAATTACTGCAATGAATATGGTTTCATGCAAAAATATAACTGGATAGACCAGTTCACCATATATGCAAAATATACTTATATATAGACTATACATATGACATTAATAGGAGATAGTTATATGTTTTTATTTACAAATGAATCATGCAATGCTATATGCTTGTTAAATTTACATTCATTACATTTTATTCTGAAACTTTTATGATAGATGCAATGCTGGAGAAACAGACCCCAACTCAATGGCACATCCCATGAAATTTATCAGATGGACTTAATTATCTCCAATTTATAAGGACATGAAAATTAATCTCTTCAAAAATATTGAAAGGCAAGTTTCAAGAAAAACATTTCACATATTCCAACTCTTAGCACATCTTTTGTTTTGAATCCTCTTATTAAAAAGGACTTTTTAATGGTGTACCACGGCTGCCATTTTTTCCCACAGTTTCACAAACACTTGTTATATTTTGTCTTTTTGATAGTAGCCATTCTAACAGGTGTGAGGAAATATTTCATTGTAGTTTTAATTTGCATTTCCCTGATGATTAGGGATGTTGAGCAATTGTGTCTCCTTTTGGAAAATTTTTATTCAAATCCTTTTTACACTTTCAATTAATTGTTTTCATAGCAACTGAGTTGTTTAAGTTCTTTATATATTTTAGATATTAACTCCTTTTCAGATGTATGGTTTGCAAATATGCTGTCCCAATCTGCGGGTTGTCTCTTCACTCTGGTGATTATTCCTTTTCCCATGCAGCAGCTTTTGAGTTTGCTGTAATCCTCTTTGTCTATTTTTGCTTTTGTTGCCTGTACTTTGGGGTTCATACCCAAAAGCTGCCCCCTAAATTTTCTTTTAGTAGTTTTACAGTTTTCAGGTCTTATATTTAAGTCTTTAATCTATCATGAGTTGATTTTCTATGTGGTGTGAGATAAGGGTGTAATTTCATTCTTCTGCATGTGGATATCAAGTTTTCCCAATACCATGTATTGGAAAGGTTTGTAGACTCATGGTGGGAATATAAATTAGTACAGCTATTATGGAAAACAGCACAATAGTCACTTCTTATTCATAAATGATACATTCCAAGACCCTCTGCAGATGCCTAAAACCACAAGTAGTACCAAATCCTATTTACGCAGTCAGGCACCCCCATAGCTACATTTCTGTCAACAATAAACTGTATATACAACACCAATTTCATAAGATTATAGTGGAACTAAAAAGTTCCTACCATCTACTGATTTTGTAGATGTTCTAACATTGAAGCAAAATGTATTACTCACATTTGTGTTGGTATTGGTGTAAACAAACCTACTGCACTGTCAGTCATATAAAAGTCCAGCACATATGATTATGTACAGCACATAATACTTGATAATGATAATAAATTACTATGCTGCTGGTTTATAGAGTTACTATACTATAATTTTTATCATTATTTTAGAGCATACTCCTGTTTATTTTTTGAAAGCTAACTCTAAAACAGCCTCAGGCAGGTCCTTCAGAAGGCATTAAGAAGAAGGCATTATTGTCATAGGAGATGACAGCTCCATGTATGTTATTGCCCCTGAAGACCTTCCAGTGGAACAAGATGTGGAGGTGGAAGACAGTGATATTGATGATCCTGACCCTGGAAACAGAGCATAAAAGTTTAAAAAATTTGCAGCCTGACAATGCCATAGAAAAGAAAAACCTAATTTTCTGGAGAAATTCAAGCCACCTGCAGAAATTTGCATAGATAAATAAGAGTCACCAAGATAATAGGAAAAATGCCTCCAGGGCATGTCAGAGAACTTCACAGCAGCTCTTCTCATCACAGGCCTGGAGGCCTAAGAGGGAAAAACGCTTTCATGAACTGGCTCCAGGGCCCCCTTGCTCTGCGCAGCTTCAGGACATGGTGCCCGGCAGCTCAGCTGCTTTAGCTCCAATAGGGCCAAGGTACAGCTCAGGCCATTGCTTCAGAGGGTGAAAGCCCTAAGCCTTGGCAGCTTCCATGTGGTGTTGGTCCTGTGGGTGCACAGAAGACAAGAATTGAGGTTTGGGAACCTCCACCTACATTTCAGAGGATGTATGGAAACACCTGGATGTCCAGAGAGAAGTTTGCTGCAATGGTGGAGCCCTCATGGAGAACCTCTGCTAGGGCAGTAAGAAAGGGAAATTTGGGGCTGGAGCCCCCACACAGAGTCCCCACTGGGACACTGCCTAGTGGAGCTGTGAGAAGAAGGCCACTGTCCTTCAGACCCCAGAATGGTAGATTCACCATTCTGCTTGCACTGTGCACCTGAAAAGGCTGCAAGCACTCAACACCAACCCGTGAAAAGCAGCGGGGAGTGGGGCTGTAGCCTGCAAAGTCACAAGGGTGGAGCTGCTCAAGGCCATGGAAGCCCACCTCTTGTATCAGTGTGACCTGGTTGTGAGACATGGAGTCAAAAGAGATCATTTTGGAACTTTAAGGTTTAACGACTGCCCTGTTGGGTTTTGGACTTACATGGGGCCTGTGGCCCCTTTACTTTGGCCAATTTCTCCCATTTGGAGTGGGTGTATTTGCCCAATGCCTATACCCCCATTTTATCTAGGAAGTGACTCACTTGCTTTTGATTTGCAGGATCATAGGCAAAGGGACTTGCTTTGTCTCAGATGAGACCTTGGACTTGGACTTCTGGCTTAATGCTGGAATGAGTTGAGACTTTTGGGGACTGTTGGAAGGATATAATTGTGTTTTGAAATGTGAGGACATGACATTTGGGAGAGGCCAGGGTAGGAATGATATTGCTTGGCTGTGGCCCCACCCAAATCTCATTTTGAATTATAGTTCCCATCATCCCTCTGTGTTGTGGGACAGAGAGGGGGAGGTGATTGAATCATGGGGGTGATTACTCCCATGCTATTCTCATGATAGTGAGTAAGTTCTCATGAGATCTGATGGTTTTATAAGGGGCTTCCCCCTTCACTCATTTATCATTCTTCTCTCTTCTACCACCTTGTGAAGAAGGCTGTGTTTGCTTCCCCATATGCCATGATTGTAAGTTTCTGAGGCATCCCCAGCCCTGCAGAACTGTGAGTCAATTAAACCTTTTTCCTTTATAAATCACCCAGTCTCAGGTATGTCCTTATAGCAGTGCGAGAACAGACTAATACAGTGCCTAAAGCCAATAATGCTGCAATTCTCAAGTATATTTTAAGTGTTCTCATTTCAAATAAATAAGTGTATGAGGTAATACATGTTAGTTATCTTGATTTAGCCACTGTACAATGTGTATATGTTTTAAAACATCACGTTTTACATAACAAATATATACAATTTTTGTTAATCAAAAATTGAAGAAGAAAGGATTAGATTGGTGCAAAAATAATTACAGTTTTTGCCATTAAAAGTTAGTAATTGTGGTTTTTGTGAAAGAAAGAGCAAGAGAAAGAGAAAAAAAGAAAGAGAGAAAAAGAGAGAGAAAGAAAGAAAGAGCAAAAAGAAAGAAGGAAGGAGAAATAAGAAAGAAAACTCTTGAGTCAAACATCTCATAGTGGCTTGATGGAAGAAGCATTAATTATTTTCTACCTTTGTAGAAACTCCTGGTAGATCTAAGTCCTAAATAGCTCTGTAAATTTCGTAGTAAATGCTCTTTGCTGAAGTGTGTACAAGGACTGAGTCAAGAAGTGTTGGGTATAAATGGGCAGAAGTTGCCATGAGAGATGTAAGAGGAAGATTTACAGAAAGAATACAAATTTACATTCTTAGCGGATGTTCTGTTGATGGCTTGTAATAGTCTCCTAGGAGGTTTACCTTGTATGTCTGGTATCTTCAGAACAAATAGCCTTAGCTTGCACTGACCTTGATATTGTTACGAATTATTTGAACAGGGCAAAACTTGGAAAAACATCTCTAATGTATTAGATACCGTCCTGCTAAATGCAGCTTCTGGAATAAAGGTCATCTCTATCTGTCTGTTTACTGTGTGCTGGAGACATGCCAGGCTATAGAAGCCAGCCAACATAAATATGTAGATCATTCTGCCTTTGCACAAGTTGATATCCAAGTTTGGAATTCTTTTCCATTAATATTTGCAATAACCTGTAAATTTTACAAGGATGAGATGCAGAAAGTTATTTAAATATTTGAGGTAATGTTATATATGGAATCAGTAAAGACAACTTCTTAGGGTAGGCATACTTCAAAAGATAATGACATCAAGTAATTTATTGGACCCAGCAAGGTATCCACTAGTTTTCAACCTGATTTCTTTATTTGATTAGCAGATGACTTTGGAAAAAACTATTTATTGTGTCTCCTATCCCAGTTTATAAATTCAGAAAGTTGACCTAAATGACCAAATAGGTTCCTTTTGGCTTTAAAATTCCATGAGTCAATGAATGCAAATGGAAGTAAGACACCTGAAACACTAAATAGGCAAAATTTAGAATGCATAATTCCTTTTAAAAATGTGATTCAGGAATGCATGTATAGCAGTTTGTGCTAAGAAATGCGGGGTGGGTACCTGTGCTACCTAAAGAGGGGAGGGGCAATAACTAATTCACAGGGCAAAA
The DNA here is from genome assembly GCF_028858775.2 of Pan troglodytes. Taxonomy (NCBI): domain Eukaryota; kingdom Metazoa; phylum Chordata; class Mammalia; order Primates; family Hominidae; genus Pan; species Pan troglodytes. Next base: position 48,590,602 of record NC_072415.2, on the reverse strand, counting down.
CAAGTTTATAAGTTTATAAATAACTCCTTTCTGGCATTCAGAAAAATAATAACCAAAGAAGTTTATTTTGTCTGTACATACAAAGATGTGCATGTCATTGCATGAGTATATAGTTTATCTGCTGGTTCACCTAGATTATGCCTGAGCTGTAGTTCTCCTTTCATTCTATTCATGGAGGACAGATTCATGGACTGGTGGATGAGGTAGGATCTGAGGGACAAAAATAATTTACTCTTTACCCAAAACAATTCTCTCTGAATTCTTACATAAGTGAATGCATTGAAGACTTTCACAATGCATTTCATCTGTCATTGCAATAATATATCAGCCTCATTTACAGAAATGTGATTATCACATCAGGCTGTCCAAGGACACCAAAGGGCTGAGATATAGGATAGGGACATAGTGACGAGTGAGAAAGGAATAAGAAAGGTTTCTACTTCTAAGAATGCCCATTTAAAAGACCAAGTGAAAAGTTCAGCAGTGGTGTTAAGAATATCAGGCACAGCAGGAGCATTGACAACACAAGGGATTGATGTGATGTGGGACAGAGGGTATCAAAAAAAAAAAAAGGGCAAGGCAAATGCCATATGATGCAAACTTCATGAACTGAATGCACCCACTTCCCTTAGGGGACATGTCCATATGTCTTACCTTGAATTCTTTTTTTTTTTTTTTTTAGATGGAGTCTCGCTCTGTCACCCAGGCTGGAGTGCAGTGGCACAATCTCAGCTCACGGTCACCACAACCTCCGCCTCCCCAGTTCAAGTGATTCTCCTGCCTCAGCCTCCTGAGTAGCTGGGACTACAGGTGTGCACCATCATGCTCAGGTAATTTTTGTATTTTTAGTTGAGACGGGGTTTCACCATGTTGGCCAGGATGGTCTCGCTCTCTTGACCTAGTGATCCGCCCACCTCAGCCTCCCAAAGTGCTGGGATTACAGGTGTGAGCCACCATACCCTGCCCCCTTGAGTTCTTAGAGTCCTCATTTACTCATATTTTGCTCATTAAAATAGTTTGATTATCTTATTTCCACCAAGGAGATCGAAATGAAAGGATGATGCTAGTAAAAGATACAATAATAACTGTAAAAAGTGACCCTTAATATAGTTATTGAAAAAAGAAGGCAAATTTGTTAGAACCAGACATGAAATCTTGGAAAGTCAGGTGGTCTGGACCACTTGTGGGGCTAAAGGGAGATGAGCCACATTAACAACAGGCCAGGCCAGGTGCCTTTTTTGTTGTTGTTTAAGATATTCTGCTATGAATAAATGTCAAGAACTCTTTTTCAAGGGTACTTTGCACTGCCCTTCCTTCTCCATTTTCCTTGCTCTTCTGAGGCTGCTGTGGAGGATCCAAAGCTTTCCCTCTACCCACTACGCTCTTGGGATTGGAGTAGAGTGAAGCCATCTGAAAAGAAGGTATGCCTTACTGTCCCATGCAGAGACATCTGATTAGAGCTGACTATACAATTAATTTCTGCCTACTTGTGAGAACCCATATATATTATGAGAAGATAATAAACATTAACCAACTTTTAAAAAAGCAAACAAATGACCAAATCTTTACAGCATCAAGAGAGTCAAATCAGTAGAAAGACCCATGGCATTGAATAGAAAAAATATTTGTTTTTTACTGAACTGACAAATTCATCTGCAGTTTTGTTTCTATGCAGTCAGGCAAGGAATATTTATTGAGCACCTATTGCACTCACATAACATTGCTTGGGAATGTAAGATACTCTAACATCTTTTATGCTAAAGTTTCTGCAAAAAGAGCATAGCCTGTCTAAATAAGCAGTGCAAATAAAGGGCATGTGAGAAATAAATTAACATGCATGATTGGAGTTTTAGGGAGACAATAGCCAATTCTAGATGAGGCAAATAGGAAATGATTCCCGGATATGCTGACCTTTGAACTTGGCCTTGAAAAATTGCTAGTTATGGGAATGAGGACATACCATATTTTTCAATGATAACATACAACTTAGGTTTTTGGCATTTAGTACTACCCAAATCCACAGGTACATGAGTAATGAAAGTATACATTTAACTCAGTAAATGTATTTCTGTCTCCCAACAGCCTCAAAAAGCTACACTTAAGTTGATTAAGCACTTACACAAAAATTATATTTTATAATTGAGGAAACCTAATATGTTCACAGAGTGGCATGGCAGGGACATTGTGGAGCAAAAATGGGAGTAGCAAAAATGTGAACATGTAAAAGGAGATTTGCTGCAGGGATGGGTAACATACTTGATTTTCTTGCTGTGTGACATAAGCCTAATCACCTAACCTCTCCATGCTTTGGGTTAATTACCCAGGAGACAGTGCTAGAAAGAAGGGAAAAACATGATTACAAAGAGTTTAGGGCCGGGCATGGTGGCTCACGCCTGTAATCCCAGCACTTTGGGAGGCCGAGGAGGATGGATCATGAGGTCAGGAGATCGAGACCATCCTGGCTAACACGGTGAAACTCCGTCTCTACTAAAAATACAAAAAAATTAGCCAGGCATGGTGGCGGGCGCCTGTAGTCCCAGCTACTTGGGAGGCTGAGGCAGGAGAATGGTGTGAAACCGGGAGGCGGAGCTTGCAGTGAGCCGAGATCGCGCCACTGCACTCCAGCCTGGGCGACAGAGCGAGACTCCGTCTCAAAAAAAAAAAAAAGTGTTTAGTTGATTTAATAAAATTCTATATAAATGAGTAACAATTATTAGAAAGCATGTTTAATTAGATATTGATTAAGTTATAGAGCCAGATTTGAAAGATTACTTCGCTTTATAGAAATTGTGTTTCTATTTACACTTGGCTCCAATTTGTTTGTAAACATACACATTGTTGTAACCATAAATAAAATAAAGAGATCTCACCAGGAAGATGAAGAATGGATTAGCTGGAAAGCCAAGGTAAAAGGTGTTAAGGCTCAGCCAAATGACAATGTAAAGAATAATAGATTCAACCTTCTTTGAAATACTGAGAGTTACACAATGAATGTGATATCTCTTTCATTCTAGAGTCAGGAAGAATGGAGGGAGCAGGGTCACATTGTGATAAAACATCTATGGATCTCACCTAATAGTCTATTCTGGGCTCTTTGAGATAGGGGAAAGGAAAGTGCTAGCTGGGATTAATGGGAAATTCAGTTGTCTCTAGCCATGGATTACCATGGATGCACGTGGGAGTCACTAACAGTAAATGGCACACTAAGGTCAGAAAAGGTGTGAACCAAAGTGGGCCATCATCTGAGATCCCTTCTCATTGAGAAGGCAGCCTGGTCCCTTACACTGCTCCTCTCTTAGCACTTTTAATCTGCTTCCCACCATTCTGAAGTTACCCTGCAGCTCTCTCAACTGAATCTGGCCATGCATTGAGATTGACTATGTAGAACCCGTGCCAGCTTATCTCACATTCTCTGTTCTCTTTATTGCTTCAACCTAATCACACATATTTTCTGTACACTTAACTTGTAGTGTATTATCATGTGACATATTTATGTTGTTTTCTTGTATTGTTACTTAAATCACTAATTCACCAGAAGCTTAAAATCATAGGGGAGGTGAAAGACCCCCCAGAGGAAATAGAATATATCATATTCACTTTTATACTCTACTGGACACAAGGAAAAGGAGCATTTCTTAAACATTTCTTCAAAGGGTGGGAGAAGGAATAAATAATTTATTCTTCATCATGTAGCAGTGTGGTCAACCGCTGTGTGTCCTCAACTTCTGTGAGGGACTACATAAAAAGAGTGAGGGTGCCTGTACCCCCCAGCCCTGGTTACAGCCTGTATTTCTGGACCCTGAATCAGCACTTCATGTCATAGCGCTTTTAGTTACACCTTCCATAAAGAAACTACAAGTAGCTAAACAGTATCCATAATAATGCCTAATTAATCCTACCTGTGAGCTTACTGATTGGGTATTGCAGTGCTCAAAATATGCCCAGAAACAGAGGTCTGCTTTGGTATTTTTAACTTTGTGATTATTTCTATTTGATTTATCCTCACATTGACTATTTTAACATAGCTCTTATTGTGCAGTTTTTTACTCATATAAAATATTTTATATGTGTATATATGTACACATGTTCATACACACATGTATATATATTATACATATGTACTGACAATGTTATATTTCTCCTGAGTCTTGTGATAGATCCTGGAAAATAGGGAAGGTTAAGAAATACCCCCACCCTTTTGTGTTCCAGAAAATAACCTCCTGCAAAGAGTCACCCTTCTTCATATGATTTAGGTAAGACAATACACACACATATGCATACATCCGCATAAATCAAATATGCAAATATACACACATATATATTATAAAATTCACATAATAAAAAAAGGTTTAAAAAACAGCAAATTCCTCAAAAATAATCACCTAATATTAGGCAGATATTTTGTGTTACATATGGAGGTATGGAGGGAGAAATGCAGGAAAGGAAGGAGAAAGAGGAAGGTGAGGGAGAAGGTATGGATGAGAGAATGCTAGTTTTATTAATCTGGGTTTCTTTTATATGGATGTAATTTTTTAAATGGAAAGTATTCAATCTCTATTTATGTGAATATAACCAATGAAAACAAGTATGACTAAAATTGCTAGAATAACTGAATTTGTTAAAAAACTTTAAAAACAAAATTTTTCCAAGAGATTCTGTGATGGTTAAGTAAAGCAGATTTTTAAAATTCTGCGTTTCGATTTATGGCAGCATCAATTTACTCTACATCTGGAAAGAAAAGGGCACTAACATTCTCACTTGTCATTACACCTCCCCTCTCCCACTTTTCACATTAAGGTGATATTTTTATTTTGATTATTTCAAATGTATTGAGATTTAAAGTAATTACTTTTTAAAATTTTTAAATTTTTCCACAGGTTATTGGGGTACAGGTGATATTTGGTTACATGAGTAAGTTCTTTGCTGGTGATCTGTGAGATTTTTGTGCACCCATCACCCTAGCAGTATACACTGCACCCTGTTTGTAGTGTTTTATCCCTTGTTCCCTTCCCATCCTTCCCCCCAATTCCCCAAAGTCCATTGTATCATTCTTATGCCTTTGCTTGCTCATAGCTTAGCTCCCACATATCCGTGAGAACATATGATGTTTGGTTTTCCATTCCTGAATTACTTCACTTAGAATAATAATCTCCAATCTCATCCAGGTCGCTGCAAATGCCATTAATTCATTCCTTTTCATGGCCAAGTAGTATTCCATCGTACATATATATGCAAGTTTCTTTACCCACTAGTTGGTTGATGGGGATTTGGGTTGGTTCCGTGATTTTGCAATTGTGAATTGTGCTGCTATAAACATGTGTGGGCAAGTATCTTTTTCATGTAATGACTCCTTTCCTTCTGGATAGAAATCCAGTAGTGGGATTGCTGGATCAAACAGTAGTTCTACTTTTAGTCTTTAAGGAATGTCCACACTGTTTTCCATAGTGGCTGTACTAGTTTACATTCCCACCAGCAGTGTAGAAGTGTTCCCTGATCACTGCACCCATGCCAACATCTACTGTTTTTTGATTCTTTGATTATGGTCATTCTTTCAGGAGCAAGGTAGTATCACATTGTGGTTTTGATTTGCATTTCCCTGGTCACTAGTGATGTTGAGCATTTTTTCATATGTTTGTCGGTCATTTGTATATCTTCTTTTGAAAATTGTCTATTCATGTCCTTAACCTATTTTTATGGGGTTTTTTTTCTGATTTGTTTGAGTTTACTGTAGATTCTGGATATTAGCCCTTGTCAGATGTATAGATTGTGAAGATCTTCTCCTACTCTGTGGGTTGTCTGTTTACTCTACTGACTGTTCCTTTTACCGTGAAAGAGCTCTTTAATTAAGTCCCAACTATTTATCTTTTGTTTTTATTGCATTTGCTTTTGGGTTCTTGGTCATGAAATCTTTGCCTAAGCCAATGTCTAGAAGGGTTTTTCCAACATTATCTTCTAGAATTTTTATAGTTCCTGGTCTTTAAGTCCTTAATCCATCTCGAGTTGATTTTTGTATAAGGTGAGAGATGAGGATCCAGTTTCATGCTCCTGTATGTGGCTAGCCAATTATCCCAGCACCATTTGTTGAAAAGGGTGACCTTTCCCCACTTTATGTTTTTGTTTGCTTTGTCTAGATCAGTTAGCTGTAAGTACTTGGGTTTATTTCTGGGTTCTCTATTCTGCTCCATCGGTCTACATGACCATTTTTATACCAGTACCACACTGTCTTGGGTACTATAGCCTTATAGTATAGTTTGAAATCAGGTAATGTGATACTTCCAGATTTGTTCTTTTTGCTTAGTTTTGCTTTGACTATGCCAGCTCTTTTTTGATTCCATATGAATTATGGAATTGTTTTTACTAATTTTGTGAAGGATGATGGTGGTATTTTGATGGGGATTGTGTTGAATTTGTGGATTGCCTTTGGCAGTATGGTCATTTTCACAACTTTGATTCTATCCATCCATGAGCATGGGATATGTTTCCATTTGTTTGTGTCATCTATGATTCCTTTCAGCAGTGTTTTGAAGTTTTCCTTGTAGAGTTCTTTCATGTCCTTGGTTAGGTATATTCCTAAGTATTTAATTTTGCTTGCAGCTATTGTAGAAACAACTGAGTTCTTGATGTGATTCTCTGCTTGGCCGCTGTTGGTGTACAGAAGAGCTGCTGATTTGTGTACATTAATCTTACATGCAGAAACTTTGCTAAATTCTTTTATCAGTTCTAGGAGCTTTCTGGAGGAGTCTTTAGGGTTTTGGAGGTAAACGATCATATCATCAGCAAACAGTGACAGTTTGACTTCCTCTTTACAGATTTGAATTCCTTTTATTTCTTTCTCTTGTCTAATTGTTCTGGCTATGACTTTCAGTACCATGTTGAAGAGGAGTGGTGAGAGTGGGCAACCTTGTCTTGTTCCAGTTCTCAGAGGGAATGCTTTCAACTTTTCCCCACTCAGTATTATGTTGGCTGTGGGTTTGTCACAGATGGGTTTTGTTACATTGAGATATGTCCCTTGTATGCTGATTTTGCTGAGCGTTTTAATCATAAAGCGGTGCTGGATTTTATCGAATGCTTTTTCTGCATCTATTGAGATGATCATGTGATTTTTGTTTTTAACTCTGTTTACGTGGTGTATCACATTTATTTACTTGTGTAAGTTAAACCCACCCTGCATCCCTGATATGAAATTCACTGGATCATGGTGGCTTATCTTTCTGATATGTTGTTGGATTCAGTTAGCTATTATTTTGTTAAGAATTTAGGTGTCAATGTTCATCAGAGATATCTGTCTGTAGTTTTCTTTTTTGGTTATGTCATTTCCTGGTTTTGGTATTAGAGTGACGTGGGCTTCATAAAATGAATTGGGTGGGTCCCTCTTTTTCTATCTTGTGGAATAGTGTCAAACAGATTGGTGCCAATTCTTTGAATGATAGAATTCTGCTGTTAATCTGTCTGGCCCTGGACATTTTTTTGTTAGTAATTTTTAAACTACCATTTCAATCTCACTGCTTGTTATTGGTCTGTACGGTGTATCTAATTTTTCCTGATTTAAGCTTGGAGAGTTGTATTTTTCCAGGAATTCATCCATCTTTTCTAGGTTTACTAGTTTATTACTTTTTACAACATTTTTTAAAAATTTATCTCTGCATTTTGAATTTGATTCATTCTCTAATTTGCTGGAATTTATATTTGGGATATTTTCTTTTTGTTGTTTTTAAGAAAGGCTTATGAGTATTAAACTTTCTGAATGTCTTCATATTTGAAAACTGCCTGTTTTTGTCCTACTTGAGCTAGATCTTGGCATGTACTGTGATAGTATTATATAGTCATATAATATTCCTGTAATATCGTGTGTGTTGTATTTATGTGGACTACTTTATTCCTTCCCATAATATTTGAGACCTGGGTGCTTTCCCCTCTGAGCTAGGAGCGAGCTAGCCAAAATCTTTAGAGTTTTATTCTGGCCCTGGCCCTACATCAGGCAGCTGGATCCTGTAATTCTAGCAGCATAGCTCTATTCAACTCCTCATCTGCCCTTCAGATGTTATCATGTCTGACTGGCTTTCCTTGTCCTAGCGGCAGATTCATTTCACCAGGTTGTAGGGTGCTCACCATTTCCATAGACTCTGTGGGTTATTTGTTCCACCAGATGTGTGGAGTCAGAACATTCATATCTACCAGAAAAACGGCCCTTTCATTCATGCCTCCATTTTGCCCAGTAGTTGTGTCTAAAACATGTCAGTCAAAAGAGAGAATATGTTAGCATATAGTCAGTTTGCTCCGTATTTGAGAATAATCATGAGAATTCTCAATATTGTTACTTCTATTCTATTACAGAATCTTGTGTTTCTTTCTTGAGCTCAACTCAGGAATTGTATGGCATTTGTCAGTGTCCCTTATTCTGGGGTAGCTATAAGAGAATTTCTTTGGTGATTTTGACTATATTTTGGGTCACTTTTTTCTAACATCACCTTCAAGAGTCTCCCCCAGTTGTCTCTGAATCTCCAAGTTTGTCCTGCATATTCAACCGGGAAGTTCTTCCATGCTTTCGTGTTAGCCTCCAGTGATGCATGTTTCTTGCAGGACCCATGGGAGCAATATTTTATCACTGCCCCTGATACCAGCCCTCCCCTGCCAACATGGCTTCCTTTTCCTGGAGGCTGCCTTTCTCCTAGATTCCTCAACATTGCTAAGGCCCCAAGCATCCAAAAGTACTATCATGTTATACCTAGTCCTCACAGCCCCTCTATATACTTATTGAACTTTGTCTCTGGAGAACTAAAGTTGTCCGGCCTATAGTCAGAATCTCATGAAATCCTTTCTTCAAACCAATGTCTTGAGCTTTCTTTGCAGCCTACTTTCTCCTCGCACTCAGACCTGGTCCATGTAGCTGGATTAAGGGAACAGCCATATTCTTCAACTCTCTATCATTCCATGTCCTTATAAGCCTGACAGAGAATGAAGAGGACAGGGATCAGATGTCAGTACACCAATTCCTTGGAAAGAAACCTACATCTCAGTTTAAAAATGTTATGATAACTATGTAAAAATAATTTATATATTAGTGTATGTTTGTGTGTATGTGTTAAAATCAATACATCTGGCTAAGTCTTTGTGTAAGTCCATATATTTGTGTATAATGAATTTCTTGAAATCATTAATAGGAATGCAAAATGTTTAGACTTTTTCTCCTAAGAAACCCTAAAGCATCATACTGACAGAAAAAGTGCCTGTATCATAACAGTCTTTCTGTGGTGTGTCTTTTTTATTGTTTTAATTTTAGCCAACTTAATGAATTAAAAATAAGCATAGTTGATTTAATATTTCTTTGCTTACTAGTAAGATTGGGTATTATTACAAATGCTTACTGGAAAGTTGTATATCTGACCCTGTCCTTTATCAATTTATTTTGTTGGTGTGCTTTTTTTTCTTATTGATTTATGTATAAATACTTCTATCAATCAATCTTTATCTTTTTTTATGTTTTGGTCATAATATTCTTTAGGAAAAGTGAGCATGCACTTTTATGTGGACTAATCTTTTTTTTTAATGTGGACTGATCTTTTTTTTTTTTCTTTTTTGAGATGGCAGGAGTGCAGTGGCATGATCTCAGCTCACTGCAACCTCCGCCTCCCAGGTTCAAGCAATTCTCCTACCTCAGCCTCCTGAGTAGCTGGGACTACAGGTGTCCACCACCATGCCCAGTTAATTTTTGTATTTTTAGTAGAGATGGGATTTCACCATGTTGCCCAGGCTGGTCTTGAACTCCTGACCTCAGGTGATCCACCCATCTTGGCCTCCCAAAGTGCTGGGATTACAGGCATGAGCCACCGTGCCCAGCCTATGTGAACTAATCTTTATAGGTCCCCTTTACATCATTCTTATCCCAATGGCCTCTGTCTTCATTTTTTGATATTGTTGTTATGTTTTCATTTTGTCTCAATCTCCACTCTTAAACCTGTGACTTGTCACTTTGAAACCTTGCTTTGCCTTTTGCCTGATACATTCCTGGACATCCACCCCAATTTCCATTCTCTGGTCAGAAGTCTTTGTATTTGTCTTAATATATCTGTTCTAAATGATGGGTTTTGTTTTTCTCTGGGTTGATAACCTCTGGGAAGATAACCTCTCTATTCTATCTCCTCTTCCAGTTTTGTACTTTCTTCCAATATTAAACCCCATCCCACAGCCCATTTACTCTCTTTATTCTCTTGTTTTCTAGATAGAATCTGACATGTAACATTTACATAAGCAAGTGAATAGTTTTAATGTATTTTGTGCCCTTCCTCTATATATGAATATTACAGAAACAATAAGACTGCACGCCAAGCAATTTCAGGAATTATAAAACTATGAATGTATGTGAGACAATGCTTGTAGACTTACAATACAGCAAATTTTTTCAGAAGTGAATTAAAAGTTGTCTAAGGTAAATTGTCAGTTTCTCCTGCTGTAGACATTCCTGACAATTTGCTCATGCTAGTAAGCCAAGAGTCATCCCTTTAAAAATATTACTCATAGGAGACATAGTGTCTTCTATTGTGTGTAATTACAATGAACTATTTCAGATAATAACATTGGAAAATGATAAAAAATGTTGTATGGCCCCTGTCCCTTGTGTACTGCCCTATCCACATCCATATTGCCTTATAATAAAATGGCAAATGGCTTATTTGCTTTTTGGTTTGGGTAGGTACGGGCTGAGTTGACACACTCTTAAATTTCATCTATTTTCAATCAAATGCTCTACATAAACTTGGCTTCTCTCAGCTGCCTGAGCCCATTACTAAGTTAAATATTCCTTTTTCATTGGCTCCATCACAGTGCTATAGATTTGAATGACACAAGTCATCTGTGATTGCGCTTATGAAAGGTTCTATAGCAACTTAAGATATTGTTTTCAGATTGGACCACATTGTGCAACTCATATCCTAGTTCTGCCTTGACTCCCAAAAGGACTTCTTATGTAGATAATAATATATTTGAATAGAAAACATCCAGTCCAAAATATTTGCACACACAGTAATTGAATGACTGCAGCTAGAAGATAATTTTCTTATTATTAGTCCTGAACAGTTTAGCTCTACAGAATACCTACAGTACATTTCCAATATGTGCTCAGTTTCATTGAATTTTTTTTTCTCTCTGACATCTGGTTATTTAATCTTCTGCCAACATTGTGTCTGTAAAGCATATTTTTCCAGCTATGCCCACTCAGCTTTTAGACTATTGATGTTTTCATAGAGAACAGTGCATGTGTGTCAAATTTAGCTATTGATCTATGTTTATTTGTTAATGCATACAGTTGTTTAGACAGTGTTATGGCTTGCCTGATTATGGATGTATAAATAAAAGGAGGGAAAAGAAAAAAATACTTGTTTTTATATGAATTTCATTGTTGAGTAAAGACTGTTTATTTGAAACAAAAATGCATTGGAATCAATGTTTCTTTAGATATGAGTTATCTTTTTCCATTTTTCAATATCAAATGGAAGTCATAGGAGGTAGAGCTATAATATAGAGAGAATTCTATTTTTCAACAAAATAAAACTTTTTTAACCATATTGTGTCAAATTGTCTTAAAAATAAATTTCTGTATACTCCAAAATATTTCTCCCTATTAAATACTGTCAAAACAAGATTTATTTTTTTAATTCCCACCTATTAAAGATTCTTTGCTAAAAGTTTTCAAATATAACATCTTGCTTGAGTAATTTTGTTTCTAGTCATTTTCCAGTACTGATTTTCTCTACTTATTCTGTGCAATATTTAGGATGAAGCTGCAATTTAAATAGCTTTAAAAGTATTAATATTGACCTTTATTTTCATCAAAACTGGCAAAAAGCAATGCACAAACATAATGTTATCATCGTGCAATTTCAGTGTGTGGCAGTCTTAAGGCAGATATAAAGAGAAGTAAAGCATGAGTTACTTGAGAGAATGTAAACATGAAGGCCCATATTTAAGATAACTAACAATCAAACATCCAAACATACAGTAAGTTGCAATTAGAACTCACCACTTCACAACTACATGCTTTCGGCTAGGCGTAGTGGCTTGTAATCCCAGCATTTTGAGAAGTCAAGGTGAGAGGACTACTTGAAGCTAGGAATTTGAGACCAGCGTGGGCAGCATAGCGAGACTCTGTCTCCACAAAAAAATTTTTAAAATTAGCAAGATGTGGTGGAACATGACTAGTCCTAGCTACTAGAGTGGCTGAGTGGGGAGAGTTACTTGAGCTCAGGAGTTTGAGGCTGCAGTGAGCTATAGTCACTCCCCTGCACTCCAGCTTGGGTGGAGCTTTGGACATTTCACAGAGCTTCCATACCCATGACCTTAAGCAGCATGCTACTGATGAGAAATGTGTACTTTTTCTGAGAAACACACCTCTTTGACTTAGGGAGGAGACTTACAAAAATGAAACAAAATAATTTGCTGAAGACCATATAGCTAATCATTATCACATTAGAACTAGGTCTGAGGTATCCCAAGCCCAGATTGCCTTGGAAAATGCTTATTACTTAAACAAGAATCCAGTATGTTCTAGCACAATATAGGAAAAACTATAGTATACCAGCGGCCTGAGTTTAAATCTGGCTCTACTACTTACAAAAGGTTTGACCTTATGCATGTCACTTATTCTCTTTCTTCATGTCTGAATGAATCCTCAAATCTTTAGGTTGTTTTAAAGATTAAATAACAAATTTTTAGGAGCTTAAATAGTATGCTAAAAACTGAGGATATATCAATGAATAAAACATAATTCCCGCTTTCCAGAAGAGCACATTCTTTTGGAAGAGAAAGAAAAGTAAACTAACATTCAGTGAGAGTACTGATCCATGAATAAAGATCAACACAGGTGTTAAAGGAGCACCTGGAGGAGCACCTGCCCACGTCAGGCCAGGTGGGGCTGAGGATGAGAAAAAGCTTCCTGAAAAGATGGTGCTTGCCTTGGTTTTGAACAGATACACAGATGCCATTCAGGAAGGCAAGGAGACATTCCAGGAAGAGGGATCTGCAAGTGCAAAAGAAAGAGGCAGATAAACCATAATAATTTTCAGGAACTGCAAATGATCCCATATATAGTCTCTGGATAGGGAAATGAGAATATCGAGATGAGTCATAAACTCTTATAAACTTTAAAAAATTTATTTTGATGTGTTTGGATTTTATTCCAAAACAAACATGTACCAGTAAAGTATTTTGAGTACAGGATTTTCTTTGAAAGATCAGTTTGATGACACCATAAAGTATTTACAGTATTAAAACAATGTTCAGACCCAAAGAATGTATTATAGGATAAATACATTTCCTTTGTTTATAATTTTTAATTGTTCTCGAAACTAATAATCTTTTTTTAATAGTTATTATATATCCCTCCATTTGTTTTTACTTCTTCACTTTGAACAGGCATATACTCCAGTTGCCTCTTAGGAAAGTGTGTATATGAAGGATACTTGAGACTTCTCACATCTAAATCTTCATTCAACCTTCAGATTTACTGACTACTTGCCCAGGAGTAAATTCCAGTTGGAAGCAGATTTCCTTTAGATTTTGGAAGTATATCTGCTTGCCTTCCAGATTCTGGTGTTATCGATCTGAAATTTCATGCCTTCTGCTCTGCAATTCTTTGAATGAGACAAATCCTTTCCTCCTGTGGGATCTCCCCTCCATCCCTTCTCCCCTTCATCTCTATTATTCAGAAAATTCATTAAGATGAATCTTGGCTTGAATTTAACGGGTCTTTTCCAGCTGGAAATCTATGTCCCTCAGTTCTGAGATGTTTCATTTTATTATTACCTTGATAACTCCCCTCTCCACCATTCCTCAATTTCTATTTTCTCTCTTTCTGTGTCCTCCATTAAATACAGGAATTTCTGATTTGACCCTTTAATGATCTTACATTTGTCTTTCTATTTTCTATGTCTTAATAATTTTGTTCTAGTGTCTAAGAGATTTTCTTAATTTCAGTTCTAACTCTATCCATTTTTATTGTATAACTTACATATTTTAAAAAATTCTAAGTTATCCTGTTTATAACATTCTATTATATTTTCATGAATGAGATATTGTCTCACATCCACCAAATATAACTTCCCAAGGCAAAGTCTATTCATCAACATATCCTGAGTGCTTGGAACAGTAGCTGGCATAGATGCTTTATGCTCCTGCTTAATGAATATTTGTTTCATGAACGAATAAACGATGCTCACTGAAGCATTCAATTATAGTTTCACTGAAGATTTCTTCAGATTCCTGTTTTGTCTCTATTTCTTTTGGTTTGTTATATTGTGTGATTTTCTTTCTTGTCTTTCATTTAAAATACTTTACTTAAAGACAAAATAAAACAAATCAATGGTGAACCTTAGACATTATCCATACTTAAGAGTGAGATCCAAATGTGTTGATGAGAAACTATGCATGTCATGGGCAGGGCTAGAATGGCAGACTCTACCACAGTATTATATGATGGGGACTTGGCTGTCTCATTCTCTTTGTCTTTTCCAATATCTGCACATCTTTTCTCTAGGGCTGGGGAATTTCCTTGTAGAATAATACTTCCAGTCTTCTGCCTAGGGGCAACAGTCCTCACTTTCAATATTCTGGGATTTTGTTAAGGGGAAACAGCTACAGAAGTGGGGAATACATATGTAGCTTCTTTTGTTTGTTTTTTCAATTCTTTCATTTTTATCACGGCATCTCCATCCCTCACCTTTGCCCGTCTCTGAGGCAAGTACATCGCTGTGCATCCTCTCTCAAGGGTAAACTTCATTTATTCTTCTGAGTGGAGGAGGAGTCTCTTGACAGCATGGACTTTGAATTGGAAACTTTGTCTCAAACTGTTCTTTTAATAAATGCCAAAAAAAGTCCACTCTATTTTCAAACCCAATCTGAAACTCCCAAACTTGACAGTATCTGATACTTCAATTTCTGACTTTTTTTTCCCAGAGTGGATCATATTTCTGTGTTTTACACCATAAAACTAATTATCTTCTCTAACTCTCCAGTCTGCTAAATCAGTTATTACTCATATAACTGTTTAGTCAAAAGTTTTGCTTGCCGTTTTAGTTTGATGTTTTCTCCTGTTAAATTTTCTTTGTTTTTGTGGGCTTATTTTTTTGACAAGTTGCCATTGTAATGGAGTTTCAAGAAAGAAGAGCTACAAATGTATATGTTTTTGTTCCAAAACGTACAATTAAATTATTTGGAACAGAAGGATAGATACAGAGAAAGAAAACTGGAAATACCACAATTTCTTAGAACAGTTCTTCTGTAAACAGCAAGCACACCTGTAAATTATTTTTTGTAGCAGAGTCATTAATATTGTAGGTATATTTCAGGTTTCTTTTTCAGTACTACTACTGCAACTCTGGTGTGTTAAAAGAGTGATCATGCTACCCAAAAAGAATTGTTTTCTCTTTTGTAACCCTTTGCATGTTCTGTGTCCAGTTGAAACTTTCTGGTACTTCTTTTCTTGTTTTAACCTGGGAGACTCTCTTATATACCTTAAATATAGTAAAAATATCATTATATTACACATATGTACCACTGATAGAATTGTTTTAGGTAGCATAGATAGCTAAATTGAACAGCAGAAGTCTTCCCAAATAACTCGCCATTCTCTCTACTCCAATTCACTTTCCAATCTCTAACCCACTAGTTTTCCTACTCACATTTTTGTGCACTTTAGGAATTATTTAACTCTGCTTGTTACATATATTAGATTTATTTATGAAGGTTGAGTGATGGAAAGAGACTTAAAATCAGACAGACCTAGATTTGAACTTGAATTTGGCCTTCCCTGCTAGCCACATGACCTGAAACCAGTTATCTAATGTCTCTGAGCTGCAGTTCTGTAATCCTTAAAATGGGAATAAAGTAGCACACACTTCATTAGGCAGTCATGAAGCATAACGCATGTGATAAACTGAAAGAGTACAGCTTTTTTTCCACATATTTGTTTGCAAGTGATAAATATATAAACTATCAAAAGTTAGAAAAGAGGTCTATATTTTGATGAGCCTTTATACATACTATATTCAAATATTTTAAATTTGAGTAACTAACTGAGCTGACTGAAAAATCTCTAAAAATAAAGACAAGATAATCAGCAGAAAAACAGAATGAAAAGGAAACCTGAACTTGGCAGGATTGGTCAGGAACAGTCATTTAACTAGGATACCTTCTGACCATAAAGTCTGTTTTTTTTCCTAGTTCAGCCTAAACATCTTATAATATGAATTTAGTTATGTTTCCTGATTATATCTGGCACCCTCCGTGATATAATAAAAAATATCAGCAATTTTGTGAATCTCTACCCAGTGCCCTTAACAAGCCATGTTCCCCTCGGAAACACAGAGACAATCACAAATACTGCTATTAAAGATTCACATTCTGTGACCTCTAGGGCTTGACCTCTTGGAAATATGCATTGTTCTGGGAATTCAGAGAAGGGAGAGAAATGCAGACTGGAAGATATGAGGTTGCAGATGGGAAGAGGCCTTAAGTAAAGACCGGAAGCATGTCCAGGGTTTGATGGTTTGAGGAGAGTGGGACACATTAAAGAAGGAGAATAGTTTAATTGAAGACCCAGACAGGGGCATGTGGAGAAACATACAGGAGACTGATGATATCAGAGAAAACCACAGCCATGGTTGGACAACTGGAGTTGGCCCCAAAATATCCAGAAGATTTGATTGTAAAATAAAAGTTCAGAGAAGTGAAGTGACTTATTCAAGGCACAGAGCCAATGAGTAGCCAAGTCATAAATGCATCCTTTAGTCCGGGCCTCTTTTTGATTCTGTGTTCTAAGGTTCCCACGGAGTTTGAGTCAGCATTCTAGGTATCAGGGCAAATACATAGAGGCACACACATTTGATCAATTTTTATAAGAATCGTAAATTCGGAAACCCACACATAGTCAATGCTAGTAACTGTCACCTGGACCTGATATAAAAGCCAGGTCTGAAAATGCAGCCTGAAAATGAGCCTGCTTCAGTCTGGAGTTTTCCATTCACACAGCGAATACAGCCCACATCTAACAGACAGCCTGTACGATATGCACATGAGTTGCATATGGATAACTGCACACTGGTTACATGACTTCTCGCTGAGGCCCTGCTTCCCATGGCATTACACTGGGCATCGCTTAGGCCCACAGTACGTCTCATGAATGATTTGCTCCTTGCACTGGTCCATCTCCTGTTCCTTTTTGCTCATAATAAGGTAAAGTGCCCCAGCACATTTTTGTCTCCTACTTATTCCTGTTTCTGTGTTCCATTTCTTGGTTCTAATCTCCATTAAAATAAAGACTAGACAGGAGAATATCCCCCAAATAATGGGTAGAGTCTTGACATCAGGAATGGTACTCTATACCTAATTGGGCACAAGTCATGACTTGGCTACTAACTGGCTTTGTGACCTTGAACAAGTCACTTTACTTCTCTAACTATACCCAACTGGGCACAAGTCATCATCTACCTTCTTTCTGTTTTCCTGAAATGAGGCACTGTCTTCTCACCTTCTTTGTAAGCTCCTCTATGCAGGAACTGTGCTTTATGCTTTGTCCTCCAACCCACAAAAACACAAATTGCCCAGCCTAAAATTTGGGCATCTAGCATCTAACAACTGTTGATTGATGGGTGGATTGGTTGAAAGCAGAATGAGTATTACTGGCCAAGTAATTATGCTGATGGATGAAGAGAAAGGAAACGAAATTCATTAATGCAAGTATCATTGTAGCCTTCTCTGCAGCAGTTTCCCCATTTTTGTGTATCTTGTGTATCCCCATCTCCCCTGGAATGCCTTGTGTGGTTATCCAAGAATATCTTCCCTACACTTTCTCCCCCTCATGTAAACTCTCACCTCTTTCTTTCCCTGGTACCTCCTATGCCTTCTTGGGGTTTGAATTCTTAAAAGAGAACATGTAAACATTCTCCTGCAGCCTGCTGCCTGCCAGAGCCAAAGGCGCTGTCAGCGACAAGCCAGCAGCGGCAGCACGGTGCTGGGCTGTGTTTTTGCAAGTACAAGACAGAAAATCCATGTAATTACCTCTGAAGCCTGAGAAGCTGTGCCGCCTGACAGAACAGCATGTGTAGGAAGCACTTTGTCAGGACTCTGCTGACTAATTCCCCACTCCACCTGGGGTTGTGTGTGTGAGTGTGTGTGTAGGCGTGGGTGTGTGTGAACATGCTGGCGTCTGTAAGTCCCACCAGCAGCTCCCTCATATTTAACTCCAAGACTCCAGCCCCTCTCTTATTTACTGGCAATCCCAGCACTGCTTTATCTTAATTCAGAGGAAATCTGGGCTTTGGAAGGCCCTCAAGATAGCCTTACAACATGGCAGGAGGCAGTCTTCCCTTTCCCTGGCATTCAGTGCTGCTGCTCAGAAATAGAGCAAAATCTACTTCCTGCAACACATTGGCCATAAAGAAGTCCAAACCCGGCATTCCTGAAGGTGAGAAAACCAAATCTTCCCAAAGTAGAGTCCCTGCTTCATCCTGAGAAGCTGTAGGACCCAGAGCATCTCAACACGTGCTCTTGGATCTTGCACCCTCATTCATTTAAAGGTGTTGCAAATTAGCTTGAATGTCTAGGTCCACTTTCCAGGGGAAACCTAGACTGAGAGGGAAGTCCCATGGAGTCAAAGAGGAGGGATATAGTTATTCTTTATCTTGCCTTACTACAATTATGAACCTTGGATGATTCTTTACCTCTTGCTGACTGATAACCACATATGATGAGGGGATAATTGAGTGACAGAACTGGGTTCAAAGCATATGGCTGTTAGTGACTACATTGGGGCTTTCCCCACGAAATTGCAATATCTTAAGGTAGAAGGTTTGGTCTTTTTTTCCTCCATCTCTGTATCACCAGCACATGTAACAGTGTTTGGCATACAGTAAGGACACAATAAATATTTGTTGAATGAATGAAAGAATTAATAAATGAACGCATCAAGACAATTCAGCTTTCTAAGTTTCTTTTTTTTTTTTTGACATGTTAAAAAAAGTTCAATAACATTTATTTCCAAGGTTATAGTGTAGTCGAATGGAATAAAACAGTCATGGGACTCTATAAATAGGCACTACCTTATTTCCCTATCATCAAAAACAAACAGCTTAAGGAACATTTTTCCCCAATTAATGGTTGGCACCCTGAATATGATTCACTCTATGACATGCCTGGAGTTTTGCCATGGACATGTTTGGCATCATGTGGAGAAAGAAATAACCATAAGGGGAAGCTCACACTATTGTGTAGAAACTTGTTTCTCCCTGTAGCCTGACAGATAAGTTCCAAAATCTATAAGAATCCCAGTAGGAATCTAGGAGGCAGGCATACAGCTCAGTGGGCAGCCAGTGTTAAGACTCGCTGCCAGGCCTTCTGGATCCCTTGGTTGCAAATCCCACTCCCCCCAAACAGAGAGGCTGTGCTTTCAATCCATTCCCTTTCCAATTGCCTTGGACGAATAATTTGATGCACAGATTTATAATAAAAGATAGGGAGCTGGAGATGAAACCCTTTACTTGGATATTTGCATTTTATGAGTGTACACCTAAATGTAAAGAATGGGTCAGTATTAGTGACATTTAAGGTATCTGTGAAAAATAAATCTCTGACTGCTTGAGATGTCATAAGGAATGGTCTATCGTACTGCTGTACATTAGCCACCCATCACTGTGCCCGCTACACATGGGCTATCGATGAAGAGTGGGTTTCAATTTTACTCATGAAGCTGGCTTTGCTATCAAGTTCTTTGAGTGGGAATACTCATTGGCTTCAACCTATTGCTTTGATAAACTTTACTTTTTTGGAAACTTTGTGTTTGGAAAGTATGAGCAGTCATATATACACAACATCACTGGTGTTAGATATAGAAGGTGGCTGTAATCAGCCAAACCAGGCCCCAACAATTCCCCATAGAATATCTGCTAATGTTTTGTCAGCTGAGTTTTATATGACTTAAGCAAAAAGACAGAGCCCCATGAGCAGCATGGCTGGAATTATGAGAGCTAATAATGATAATGATGAATAATTCATAAATGATATATCTGTGGTGTTTCCTACGTAGAGATTTCTCTAAAGGACTTGGGCTGAGAGACTTAGGCAGCAAAGCACTTTCTAAGCATGCAAGGGTTAATGAAGAAATAGATCAAGACTAACAGGAATTCTTTCTCTGCTGGCCCAGGATTTAGTGCCAGAGGAAGGGGCTTTGCTTTTCTCTCCTGCCCCTGACCCTCAGGCTACCACCTTGATTAGTAAACCCAATCATTTCTGACTTGTACATGCTACTGTTCATGCTACCAACTACCCCTTTTGAAAATCTAACCTAAATAAGAACTTCCATTCCCCCACAGTAAATATTGAAGTTTCTCAAATCTCTAATAATAATAAAAGTTTGTTAGTAAGAAGACTGCTATGGTGTGACTGTGTCCTCCTAAAATTCACATGTTAAAACTGAATCACCAAAGTGATGGTATTAAGAGGTGGGGCTTTTAGCAGCCTTATAAAAGAGGTGGAGAGAACTGTTCACCCCTTCCACCATGTGAGGATACAGCAAGGAAACAGAGCAGCCCTCGACAGACACTGAGTCTGTTGGTACCTTGATCTTGATTTTTCAGTCTCTGGAACTTTAAGATAAATTTCTATTGTTTATTTGCTACCCAGTCTCAAGTATTTTGTAATAGCAGCAAGGATGGACTAAGCACCAAAATTGTGTGGCCCCAAATTTTCAGGGTTTTGTTCTTACATTAACTTGTAAACTGTATTTCTATTACACTTGGCCTAGTTTGAAGAATTGGTCAATAAATTGACTCCCCTTATATCTCTTTCTAACAGATATCTTTTTCGTCTTGTTTCAGAAAATTACTTTTCTCTCTCTTGTTTTTGTGAGTTCTAAATAGGGTGTGAGATAAGAATTAAGCCTACAACTGAAAATATTAATTATTTCTGTGTGAAGAGTAAGTGGTAGCTTGAGGATTCATGAGAAGAGAATGAAGCAAAAGAAAGCATAGGATGGGAGAAAGTGTTCATGAAATATCTGGGCAGAAACTGGAAAAATAAGGATCCACATCAACAAAAATGATCTGCCTGTATATTAAAAATAAAACACTGCACTGAAGTCCACTAAAACATTTTAGTGGACAGCATAGCAGCATATTCACTGTTTCTATGCCCAAGGAATGTAAAACTGACTTGATATGCAGGGCACTAAGAAATAAACAAAAGTAGTTACATAATCATACATGTGACAATATGGGAGATGTTGGGGAAAATAGACAATTAATTGTGAAAGGAGTAGTAGTGAGGACGTACTGTAAGTTTAAAGGCCTAAGAAAGTCTGAAGAAACTCAAACCAGATGCTATCTCTGTTTACAAATTCTAAATGCCTGGTTTCACACAAATGCATCGCAAATATGCCCCCACAATAAAACAAGTTCTGTGAAAGTTAAATAGCATATGCTACTCAGAGTTCACTCTATGTAGGCAGCCAGTCTCCCCTAAATGAACAAGAGGGTGGATGGGAGAGATGACCAGTAACATCAGCTCACTGGACAGGTTTTTCTGAATGCCCTTGAACCTCAAATCAGACTGAGAACTTACAGAGACACAAAGAAAGTGAAGATGTGAGCATTTTCCTTTGTCTGTCACTTGCAGACTGCGTGGCCTTGGTCAAATAATATCATTCTGATCTTGTTTTCCCTTCTGTAAGGACAGAATAAGCTGGGAGTGGTGGCTCACACCTGTAATCCCAGCACTTTGGGAGGCCGAGACGGGTGGATCGCCTGAGTTCCAGGAGTTCAAGAGACCAGCCTGGCCAACATGGTGAAACCCTGTCTCTACCATTAAAAAAAAAAAAAAAAATTAACCAAGCATGGTGGTGTGCACCTATAATCCCAGCTACTCGTTAGGCTGGCAGGAGAATCACTTGAACCTGGGAGGCAGAGGTTGCAATGAGCCAAGATTGTGCCACTGCACTCCAGCTTGCCTGGGAGACACAGCAAGACTCCATCTCAAAAAAAAAAAAAAAAAAGACAGAATAATAGTAATAATTCTAAATGCTATCTATCAGTGTCATGAAGTGATTAGGTGAGACAGCATATATCAAAGCACTTTTGGATACTTAAGTACAATGCACAATTTTTAACAGCTTTCTTGAAGTATAACTGACAAAACAAACTGTAAATTTTTAAAAAGTATAATTTGGCAATCTTTGACATATGTGCCCCTGAAACCATCATCCTAATCAAGGTAGTGAACATATCCATCATGTCCAAAGTGATGCTCCTCTGTAATACCTCTTTCCTGTCCTTCCCTCCTTGCACCTCCCCAGGCAACTACTAACCTGCCTTATGTCACTGTAGATTAGTTAGCATTTTTCCAGAGTTTTAGATAAATGGAATCACGTAACATGTTCTATTTGTTTGGCTTCTTCTACTCAGCATAATTATTTTGAGATTTTCTCATGTTGTGTGTTACTCATTTTTACTTTATTCGTTTTCATTGATGAGTAGTATTTTACATACTCCACAAATTGTTTATCCATTCACCATTGAAGAATATTTGGGTTGTCTGCAGTTTTTAGCTATTATAATAAAACGGTTATGAACACTTATGTACAAATAGTTATGTACAACTAACTGAATAAGCAAGCTTTCTTTTCTCTTAGGTAAATATCTAGAAGTAAAATGGCTGGATCACATAACAGATTATGTTTAGCTTTTTAAAAAAACTGCCAAACTGTTTGCTGAAAAGATTGCTCCATTTTACATCCTTACCACCAGTGCTTGCGGGTTTCACTTCCTTCAAATCCTTGCCGAAACCAAACGTGATGAGCCTTTTAAATTCTAGTCATTGTGTAGGTGTGTTGGTGGTGTTACCTCACTGGACTTTTAATTTGCACGACTCTAATAACTAACAATGTTCTGCATCTCACGTGCTCATTCTTCATTCCTTTTTTAGTGAAGTATCTGTTTAAATATTTTGCCCATTTATATTGAGTTGCTTTTTTTTTTCTTATTATTGAATTCTGGAACTCTGGATATAAGTGATTTTTCAGAAATAAGATTTGTAAATATTTTCTACTTTTCTATAGCCTTTTTTCTTAACTGTCTTTTGAAGAGTAGGTTCTAATTTTGATAAAGTCAAATTTGCCAATTTTTTTTCTTTTTAATAGTGCTTTGGTGTCCTATTTAATAAATTTTGGCCTATCGTTAGTCACAAATTTTTTTTTCTATATTTTTTTCACTAGAAGTTTAATAGCTCTAGATTTTATATTTAAATGTATGATCTATTTTGACTTGATTTTTCCATATGGTGTAAAGTGTAGATGAAAGTTCATTTTGTATGTGCATATTCAGTTGTTCTAAAAACACGTGTTGAAAATACATTTTCCACAGGACTGCCTTTGCACCTTTGTCAAAAAATTATTTTATACATATATAGACAAGTCTGTTTCTGAACTATATTCTCTTCCATTAACTTATTTATCTATTTTATGCCAATACTACACATGCTGTTTTGATATCATAGTTTTGCAATAATTCTGAAAACCCTGTGACGTCAGTCCATTGATCTGTTTCCCTTCGTTAGAGGTGTTTTAACTATTGTGTTACATTTCTGTATGAATTTTAGTATTAGCTTTTCATTTAGCCGTAACTTACATCTTAATAATAGTGAATATTCTGGCCTATGAACAAGATATATTTCTTTATTTAACCAATTCTTTAATTTATATCAACATTTTCTTTTAGTTTTGAGGATACATGTCTTTCATATTGTTTGCCCAACGAATCTCTCCAGATTTTACAGTTTTGATTTCTTGTGATTTTTTAAATTTAAAGTTCTTATTGTTTATTGCTAGTACATATAAATATAATATATTTCTGTATTATAATCCTGCATCTTGCATTCTCTCTAACCTAAGTTATTACTACAAGTAGCATTTTGGTAGATTCCATCAGATTTTCTATATAAATGATCAGTTAAACATCTTTCTTTCCAATATAGTGCTTTTAGTTTCTTTTCCTGGCTTCATGGCACACATCATTTTACTTAGCCTGTCATTTAATGTTGACTGGAAGTGGCATATTTGTCTTGTACCTAATATTATAAGGAAAGGATTCGTTTTTACCATAGTGTATGATGTTATTTCCTGTTTTTTTTCACAGATTTCCTTTATCTGGTTGAGAAAATTCCCTTCTATCCTTAGACTGCCAATAACTTTTGTCAAAAATCGGTAATAGATTTGGTCAAATACTTTTCCCCTTTGATTCTATTTAGCAGAGCATGTGATTTTTTTTCAGTTTGTTAATACAATTAGTAGCATTAATTGCTTTTTCATTGGTAAATAAATCCCACATTCCTAGGATAAATGTCACTTAATCATTATATACTATCCTTTTATATATTGCTGAATTCAAAGAGCCAACATTTTGTTTAAAATTTTTGTATCTAGTCACATGAAGAATATTGGTTTGTAGTTTATTTAATTAATAATCCCTTTATTTTTTTCTATCAAGGTAATATTGAAATCAATATCTACTGAAAGAGTGTGAGTGGAGTTGGTATTATGTCATACTTAAATGTTTGTCTGATACATCTAAACTGTTGAAATACTAGGCAAAAAGTTGTTCTTAATATTTTATCAACACTTCTTAATATCTATAGAATCTGTAGTGATGCCACGTCTCATTTCTGTTATTGGTAAATTGTGGCTTTTCTCTTTTTTTCCTGATCAATCTGGCTAGAGTTTTACCAATTTAATTAGCCTTTTCAAAGACCCAGCTCCTGGTATTATTGATTTTCTTTTGGTTACATTTAAAAAATATTTCACTGATTTGCACCTTACACTATTATTTACACTCTTTTTATTTTGGGTTTCATTTGTTGTTATCTAGCTTCTTATGGTAGAAGTTGTGGTCATTTATTTGAGAAGTTTTATCTTTTCTGAAAAGATGTTTAGTGCTATAAATTCTGATCCTGCATGTATTTAACGATATCCCACAAATTTTTAAATTTATTCTCTTTTGTTTTTATTCAATCTCAAATATTGTCATAATTCAATTTAGATTTTATGTTGCCCCATGGGTTATTTAGAATTGTGTTAGTTTTCAAATATTTTGGGATTTTTCAGAGCCCTGTTACTGATTTCAAATTTAATTCCATTGACAGAAAATAAATTAGATATTTAAAAATATATCAAGATTTATTTTATAGCCCAGAATACAGTCTATATTAGCAGATGTTCTATAAGTAATTTAGAAGAATACATATTTTCCCAGTGGCAAGAGATGTGTTTTATCAATATCAATTATACCGAGGTGATTGATTTCTGTTCAAATTATCTGTATTTTATTAATTTTCTGCCTACCAGTTCTATCATTATTAAAAGAGGAATATTAACATCATCTTGTATAATGTGGACTTATCAATTTCTTCTTTTTTAAATCTGTTTTTGCTTTTCGTGTTTTGACACACTGTTCTGAAGGGCACATTTAATATTGTTATATCCTCCTGATGCATTGAACCCTGTGTCAGAGATGACTTTCATTTCCTCTGATATTACACTTCTGCCTTGGTATCTATTTTCTCCTATGTTAATGTATCCTTTCCAGCTTTCTTTTAATTAGTATTAGCATGGAATTTCTTTTTCTATACATGTTTTGTCATTATATTTACATTATGTTTTTACTATTCTCATCATGATATTTACGTTATTATTTTTGTAGGCAGCATTCATTGAGATTTGCCTTTTAACCAATTTAACAATCTATGCTTTTGAATTGGTGAATTTAGATCATTTACACTTAATGTGATCATTGATATGGTTATTTTAAATCTATCATCTTGTTATTTATTCTTTTGTTTTGTTTTGTTTTAGTTTTTTCCAATACTCCTTTTGCTTTTTCCCTGGCTTCCTTTGGGTTAATGGAGAATTTTTTTTCTTATTTCATTTTCCCTCCTTTATAGGCTTATTACTAGTAACTTTCAATATTGTCACCTTAGTTGTTGCTTAAGAGTTTACAATATATACTTCTAGCTTATTACAGACTAACTTCAAGTGATAGTATACCACTTCGGGGATAGTATAAGAATCTTAAGCATTAGACTTCCATTTCTCTTTTCTTGGCCTTTGTGCTACTGTTGTCAAACATTTTGCTTTTATATATATTATAAGCCACAAACTACATTTTTTAATTTAAGCAATAAATTATTTTTAAAGACATTTAAATAATAGAAAAAATTACATATTTACCAATACAGGTATTATTTCAGGTGCTCGTTTTTTGTATAAATTTATATTTTCATGTAGTATTTTCTATCTGCTTGAATCACTTTCTTTAAAATGTCTTGTAGTGTGAATCTTCTGATGATGAATCGTTTAAGCTTTTATATATCTGAAAAAAGTCTCTACTTCACTTTTAGTTTTTAAAAGATATTTTTCACACGGTATAGAATTCTAGGTAGTATTTTTGTTTGTTTCCTATTTTGATTATTTAATAATTTTACTCCACTGTCTCTTCCTTTGCATTACTTTTAGATGAGATATTTGCTATTTGTTATCATCCTTATCTTAGTTGCTCTGCATGTCTTCTTCGGCTAAAGGATTTATCTTCATTTCTGATTTTCAGCAATTTGACTATGATGTGTTTTGTTACTTTTTTATTCATCTACCTTTTTTAAAAGTAAATTTTAGTATGTATATTTAAGGTATACAACATGATTCTATAAGATATATGTAAATAGTAAAAAGCTACTACAATGAAGTACATTAGCATATCCATCATCTCACATAGTTACCCATTTTTGTGGCAAGAGCAGCTAAAACCTATTCATTTATCATGACCCCCACATATAGGACAATTTCATTACCTATGGTCTTCATGTGATAGATCTCTAGACTTCTTCATCCTACATTATTTGCTACTTGGTATTCTCTGATCTACATCTTTGTGTTTCTTTTGCTGGAGATTTCTTGAGCTTCTTGAATCTGTATGTATTAATAACTTTTATCAGATCTGGACAATTTTTAGCCATTATTTTTTTCAGGTTTTTTTTTCTGTCTCCTCTTTCTCTCTCTCTCCTCTCCTTTGAGGATGCCAATTATACCTATAATAGGATTTCTGCATGTTTAATCTTTTTATGATTAATTTTGGACATCTCCCATTACTGTGTCTTCCAGTTCACTGTATCCTTTATATTTTATAAGATGTCATAAGATCCATACAATAAACTTTTCATCTCAGATATCTAAGTTTTCATCTCTAGAAATTTGATTTGAACCTTTTTATAATATGTTCCATGTCTTTCATTAATTTTTGAAGATAATTATCTTATTGCCCTTTTCCAATGGCTTTTTACATCTGCATCAGTCCTGAGTTGATTTCAGTTATTGATTATTCTCATAATGTATCCTATTTGCACACCCCTTTGAATGCCTAGCAATTTTTTTATTGGCTACCAGATATTGTGAATTATATCTTCTTAGGTACTGGCCACTTTTGTATTTCTATAAATATATTAGAACTTTGTTTTTTGATGTTGTTATGTTACTTGAAAAACTGACTCATCCTTTTATGTCTTGCTTCTGTTTTTCTTAGGTGGGTATGGAGTAGTGCTTCATATAGAGCTAATTATTCTTATTACTGAGGCAAACCCTTATTATTCCCAATGTCTTATGGATAATGAGTGTTTCCAGTAGAGCTGGAAAAAACAGACTATTCCCTCTCCTAGATGAGTGCCAGCCTGTGTTAATTTTTTGGATAGTTATTTCCCTTGTCTTTCCATTTATTTGCTGATCAATATTATGCTGAGTACTTGAGAGTGATTATTTGCAAATCTTCAGGGTTCTCTGTCTGCATACCTCTGTCCTTTTCAGAGTTCTCTCCTATGAGCTCTAGCTCCCTTGGCCTCTCAAGATTCTCAACTCTGTGTGTACAACTCAGGAATTTATCTGCTTTCTGCTTCATCTCCCTCTCCCTGATGTCATCCTCTAAAAATACTCTCTAGGCAATAAGTTTGGGTAAGCATAGTCGTACTTCCTTTATTTTCAATCACTCAGGGATCATTATATTTCATTGCCTTATGTCCAGTGACTTGAAAACAAATTTTTGCACATATCTAGTCCATTTTCTACATTTGTTTGGTTATTTCATGTATTAGGTTAAGTCCAGCCCCTGTTACTCCATCTGCACAGAAGCAGAAGTCCCTGAGGTAAAGTATTATTATTTAGAAAATTATTATGGCTTAAAAATATAAAGAATTTTAAAAGAACATGATAGTAACAAACAAGATGAATAAATAGACATAAAAATAGACACATAAATAGATATAAATTTATTATTTTCAAAATATGCTAATGCATCTAAAGCAACCGGGGGGCAAGAAAAATGGAGAGGAGTAAAGAAGGGCTTTCTGTTGTTTTTTGTTTTTTGTTTTTGTTTTTGTTTTGAGACAGAGTCTCGCTCTTTTGCCCAAGCTGGAGTGCAGTGGCACTATCTCGGCTCACTGCAAGCTCCGCCTCCTGGGTTCACGCCGTTCTCCTGCCTCAGCCTCCCAAGTAGCTGGGACTACAGGCGCCCGCCACAGCGCCCGGCTAATTTTTTGTATTTTTAGTAGAGACAGAGTTTCACCGTGTTAGCCGAGACAGGGTTTCACCGTTTTAGCCAGGATGGTCTCGATTTCCCGACCTTGTGATCTACTGCCTCGGCCTCCCAAAGTGCTGGGATTACAGGCGTGAGCCACCGCACCTGGTCGGGTTTTCTGTTTTAAATATTCCTCCATCCTAAGCCTCATTATGTTTGTTATTATCTTTTTTATTCACTAGAACTCATCAAATAATTGTCCTTGACAAAAAAAAATCCACTATATGAAATGGTTTGAAAAGAATTGGCTTTCTTAGTGTAATATTAGCTGCCTTTAATAAACTACCTCTACTTGATTTTGCAGATTTGAGCTGATCACAGATTTCACTTATCCTAAGCACTTGCATTTTTCCCAATATATCTGTCTGTTTCAGGCTTCGTGTCTACTTACAATACATCTTTATGTTAGATGTATTCTGCAGGATTTTTGTCTGACTTGCTTCCTTTTCTAATGAGATACTACTCATTTGACCGCCCTGAAGTTTTCATGACTTATACTGTGACTTTAACTCCCTGTAAGCCATAACAGAATGCATCTCTTCTTTTATGATCTCTGTGTCCTATACCTACTACTTTCATGAAACTTAAACAATGCATTGCTCTTTTATCCTCCTTACAACTCTGTCAGATTTATTATATTATTATATATATTATTATATTCCACATATGTGTAGCACATTATGATGCATAAATATTCAACAATATTTTCTTAAATGAATATCAGCACATATGCACAAATTAATAGTACCAAGTGTGTGAGGGTTTGTATGCAGTATAATTTGTCAGACCCAAAGCCATGCTCCATTCTCTTTCCATTTCCATGGGTTCCATTTCTACCTGTAACTATGACCAAACACTGAGGCAACAATAGTGAGGAAGATCCTAACTTCACAGCCTACTCTATGGTTTCTCTTTGTTTGTTTATTATTTGTTTTTATAATGTGTTGATTTGATCTTGGACTCAGAGTTTCAATGGTACCCTGAATCATGTCCTGTCCTTTGAGTTTTAATTTTCTCCTTCTGTGTTAGTACAGAATTCAAGGAAGCATTAATTGATTTTGACAGGTGGTAAAACTGGGTGGGTGGGTCAAGGCGAAAGATTATGCCCTGAGATGAAGGAATGAGGCAACATCACCTTCCAATGCCCTGCACATTTTTGCCTAAGGGTTTTTTTTAAAATCTCAGCCTGCCAGGCAGTTGTAAGTGGTCTCAATTAATCGAGATTTCTGAAGCTAAAAATCAATTTCTTTTTTTAAAATTCACATTAAGGATCAAGATTATTTTATTATTACATAGAATGAATTCAGCAAATAGAAACCTATTCACTCACCCAGCACAAGGAAGACTCGAAGTAAGAACAAGAAAAAAGTAATGGAGATATGATTTAACTATGGGAATGCCATCAGTCAGACGTAGGTAGTACCAGTTCACTCACACTTTCCTATCAGACTGAGGTGCCCTTTCTTTCCTTATTGTGTAAATAAATTCCACCCATCCTTCATGGGCCCTGTCTTCCAGGAAGCCTTCCTTATTGTTGCCTGTTTTCTTCCAAATTACCTTAGCATTTTAGTCTGAAACACTTAGTCTTGTGCTAACTTGCAAATCTTACATCATTGTATAGCACCCTGTCATATACTGTGCTAGCTCTTCTTGGGACAGAATCTTGTGTTTTTCTTCAATAATTTCTACAGTAACTGGCAAAAAATGAAGCATATAGGAAGAGTGTTGCTGAAGACTTTTTAATTACTGCTTTATAGCTTGGTTGATGAGACATGGGCATTTGTGAGCTTTTTTTTTTTTTTAGCATTTCTTCCTATACCCATGTTCTCCAGGGGCATGCATGTAGAAGCTAGTGAAGGGCACTATGAAAACATACTTTTTCTAACTTTGAGAAATGGGTCAATAATGTCTTAGGGAGATTGTGGAGTGTTTACCCTCACTCTCTTCCCACCAACCAATTCCATGTTTGACATACTGAGCCTCCGAGCATACAGTCAGCCAGTCTTTCAAAACAGCAAGCAATCAAGTTTGCTGTTTGTTAAACTAGTACAAGAGCTTTTATCTTAATCTGAACCATGAGGCAATCAACTACATTTTGAGAAAATATTACACTTAATGACCTCTGATGCCCTTTTAATGTTCTTGAATTTTATTGAGCAATGTATAAGAGAAAGAAAAAAAATCTATCAGAACTACTGAACAGTTCTATTCACAAGCAAGCTATTTGTTCAGATTATTGAAGCAACAACAACAACAACAAATGTAGAAGACAACAGGTCACCTAATTGGGGAGAAGAAGTGGGTAAGCAATTCATATCAGGAAATAATTATAGTCCAACATTGTGCTGTAAACGAAAATCACTGTCATTAATAACAGCAATCTAGTTCTAAGGGAAGCTGATCGTTGAAGACAAAGAAGTTTGTAGCTAACATTACCTCTCCCTCAGTCATTCTCATGAGGATTTAGGCATGGGCAGTACTCCACATTTAGGGTCAGAAAAATCTATATAAGGTATTCTCTTATGGGAAAATTTCTTTGGTTTATAGACTTTTTTTATTGTTGTTTCTGGATACTGAAGTAAATTGTTCTATGGCTGTATCTGTGTTAAGCTTTTGCTATGGTTTCAATGTGTCTTCTAAAGTTCATGTGTTGGGAACTTGATTCTCAATGCAACAGTGCTGAGAGGTGTGGCCTAAAGGGAGATGCTTGGGTCATGGGGACATTGCCTTAAATAGATAGACAATGCCATTTTTATTGTGGGAGTGGGTTTTTAATAAAAGGATGAGTTCGGCCCCTTCTTGCCCTCTTCCTCTTATCTTCTTTTGTCTTTCTACCTTCCACCATGGATTGACACACCAAGAAGGCTCTTACCTTGGACTTCCCAGCTTTCAGAACTTAAGCCAAATACATTTTTTTAATTATAATTTACCCAATCTGTTGTATTCTGTTATAACATCACAAAATGAACTAAAACATCACATATGCCATTGTAAAAGGGCCGTAGTAGCAAAATTCTGTTTCATGGTCAGCCTACTCTGAGGACTGGTTAACATTTTATGTACAAGTTGACTGCCCAGGTTACACACCTCTGTTCTTACACTGAGTTCCATACTGTTGGCTCTCCCAGGATTGACAGTTATATGCTGAGCCTTGCCCTATTTCCATCACTGCCCCCAGCATTGCAAATTCTGTTATAACACGCTAACATGAGAAGCACAGTGGATGTCTACAAAGAAATGTGAGGTATGAACACCATTTCAAGATTCCCACACATACCTTTTCACAGAAAGACTCATTATACCATGCTTTTCATATCTAAAAATGAGGAAGCCATTTAGCAAGAACATAAACTTTTTAAAGATTTCTTTCAGGTGGTTATGAAGGTTCTGTACCTATCTACCCACATTCTTGTGCTCCCTTGACTTTATGAGGTAATTAACAAATGAGATGTGAACAACACCCTTTACATACTGTTATCTAAGTGTCACCTCCTCCAATTGGGGGAGAACATTGTGTATTCTCCCATTCTGTTAACTGAGAGCCTATCTTGGAGTCATACTTGAACTTTTTTCATTAATATAATTGCTGCCACATCTGGCTCCTGTAAGGCACACTGTGAGGTCTGATGTTGTCAACTCACAGGTCTGGGAAGGAAGACAGGTTACCAAATCAGCCCTGATAGACATGCCAATAAACCAGGCTGCAGTTGGATAAGGAGTAATTAAGGGAAAGGTTCTCTCTTCTTTATGCACCGTGTGCTATTGGATTCAGAAGCTGGTGGCTGGGGAACTGAATGTCTCGTTCATGTCTCAGTGAGTTGGATCTGGGAAATAGTCTCTCACCTCCATCTCATCAGAAGCTGCTTTGCTCCAACCCCCTTGGGGTAGGCAACCAGACTGGAAACAAATTAATGAGGAAACCTTCTCTGTGTCCAGGTGGTAGAGAAAAACTGAAGGATGGGACTGCCAATCTTAAACTTCAATTTTATTTTCCTTTTATCCACTAACCACTCTCACTGAACTTTATCTGTAAATCCTCTTTTGTTTCTCATTTTATTATCTTGTTTTCTACTCTCCAGTTAGTGTTATGTGAAGGTAGAAGAGGTAGTTACTCATATGCTCTAATTTTGTAGTACTAGACAACACCTCTCCCAAATACTATGTCTTAAAAACTGGTGTCCAGTCCCTAAATCTGTTCCTCTCATTAGAAAGTCATTAAGAGGGTTCAATGAACCCTGAAAGAAGATATCATATGACAAAGATAGTTCTGGCTTTAAAAAAACAATAAGAAGTTAGAGAGGCTAATTTTGGTTAAATAGATTCAAGATCTGTCTACAGTTTCAGCTGAACACAAGATGGTGAGTGGTCTAATATGGTCCTTTTATCACAGAATCAGTAGAGATATAGAAGTTTCTCTGAGATACTGCCTTGGTTCCTGGAGGCTGGAATGTTGGATGACCTACTGAAGTTCCCAATTCATCTTTCCACTTCAAATGGGGCAGGCTTGAGCATATCTGCCTTAAAACTTCAGCTTCATTTATATTTTCTCCTAATGAAATGATCCCACTGCTAAATACTGTTTCAACATTTTTCCCCTAGTGTTTCTGTGGTACTATGTTCTTATGAAGAGAATGTTTAATAATGTGATGAATATATTCTAGTTGTTACTAAAGCAAAGTCAGTTTTGTAGGATCTCTGCTTGTGGCTTCAATTTTGTTATTGAGGACAAAGGAGGTTAAATTTTTTCATAGCAGAACTATTCTATGCACCCAATTATTTTACCCCTTGACCAAATTCACACTATAAAACAATTTTTTAATCTTGTTCAAGCATTTTGGTAAGTAGAAGAATAAGGTGAAATTGTATTATTTTAAAAATGTATGTTTACATTCCTTGTGCATACTCAACCCTAAAAGAATATTATTTAACTGAGGATAATAAAAAATCTTGGAGAAAACAAAATACTTGAATGGTTTCTGCTATAGTACATTGCTACAGCAATTCTACCCATGAATGCCACTAGTTTCAGCTTCTAAATGTCCTAGCCACCCTGGAGAGCCCAACACTGGACATGCTACCAAGCGTTTAACACCTGTTTAATGAATGCATATTGGTGGAATGGATAAATGATGCTGCTGAGTCTCTGCTTGTGGGTCCTGATGGGATACTCTGTGGATGCACAGAGGGTCAGCAACGTGACTTTTTCTCATCTAGATCTCTGTTCCCAGCAATGACCTCTTTGAGAAAGACTGGTTTCAAAAATAACCTTCCATAAACACTAATAATATTGTGGTAAACCACAGCAGCACTAGTCACATGGATATCTATTGTATTATTTTTTGAAACACGCATATCATTATGTAAACTTTTTTGTGAGAATGACATATCTCATACACACACACATACACATACACATTGACATTCTGTACTTCTGAAAAGAGAAATGAATTGGCATATAGTGGACAGTCTAGGTCCAGTTAGTATTAAGTGGAGACTAGAATGTTATCTCAAAGATAATGAGCAAGAAGTTTCTTGCATCAAACTTGGAATTTTGTTTGGACATCATGGGCAGTCATTGGTACAAGGCGAAAATAAGAACACTGGGGGCCCTGACATGAATATTCTGCTACGAGCGTTTTCTACTTATCTCCTTGTGAGACTCATGGAAGTTCCTGCTGAAAGAAAAATATTTGTTTCAAGTACACTTCTCCAGTTCTAGTTTCTGTATTCATACCTTTTATTGTTGTGTTCCAGCAATTCTGAATTTTCTCTTCTCCCAGATCATAGTATTTTTCCCTCTTGCTTCTCTGCCTTTGGACGTGAAATTTCCTCTTTTGGGGATTCTTTTCCCAATCTGTTTACCTAGCAAAATCCTGCTAGTCCAGAAGCGAGTCCTAATGTCACTTATGGAGAGCCTCCCCTGACTTCCCATGTAACTTCAGATCTGCCCTTTCCAGCTTCCACTGCAGCACTCATCCCATGGACCATCATGCAGTCAAATGCCATATACCACCTCTCCCTCTTCATGAGATTGCCAGTTTCTCAAGGGTGAAGCTCAGGATCTTCTCATTGTGCCGCCATAGTGACTAGTCCCATATAGCACCTTACTCAAAGTAGATGGCCAATATATGTTCACAGAAAAGAGGAACCAAAGAAAGGGGAAAAAATTAAAAATATGAAAGGGGAAAAATGAAGAGAGAAAGAAAAAGGAAATTTTCACAGAAGAATCCATTTAGCTGCTGCCATTATGGTGTAAGTGAGTCATGCAAATACATATTTCTACATACGTCAGAGAGCTGTGGAGCTATTTCAGATGTTCAGGAAAGTGAAGAGAGAAGTCCAGGATATGAAGAATTGTCAGAGAGAAGGATCCTGAGTGACTAGGAACAACCTGATTGAGAGTGGGGGTGTGACAGGTTTATAAATGTCAAAAATGAGAGTGGAACATTGGAAAGCAAGGCTGAAGTGGAAAGGACAACTCCTCCTGCACAGTGCTGTTCAGGGCCACCCCATGTTGTAGAGAATGTGGCAACATAGCCCTGCATCACCTCGGCTCCCTTAAATCCCACATCTAATTTAATGTGGGATAAAAGTCATCTAATGTCAGCGGAAGCATGGAGAATAGGAGAGAGGAGAGAAATGTCTATAACTGGTGAAGGCTTTTCCCAACCTGTTTACCTGGCAAAATCCTGCTATTCCAGGAGCCAGTCCAAATGTCACTTCTGGAGAGCCTCCCCTGTTGTTTTGATACACACAAGTGCTAACCTGAAGAATTTTAAGAACAATATTTAAGTGTAAGTTCAGGGCTATTAGTGTAATTAAACTGATATCAGAGGCACCTGTTGCAGGCATGTAAGAATAGAGTTTTGTCAAAGGCCCAGAGAGAAGGACCCACACCAAAGCACATAAAGACGCCCTCATACAAGTGGCCCTACCAGCCTCCTTATACCTAAAACTGCTGTAAGAAACGTACCTGCTTCTGTCTTATAACACTGAGAGAGTAAAAACGCTAACAAATAGAGGGAAAAAAGCATGGTGCCCAAGATTCATACTCATGTGTGAAAGACTGAATGTCGGTCACATACCTTTATAGATCCAGAAGTTGGTTCTAAGCCCTGTGCTCCAGGTGCGGGAAAAGGTACATGACTGAGGAAGGAGAGCAACTAGAATCCAGAGGCCGAGAGCATCAAAGTCAAGTACCACTAACTCAGCAATGCTGCTGGTCACTCACTGTGTGTCTATGCAGGGCTGGGGTGAGATGATAATTGTGGCATAGTAGAAGCTGGAATGATCTCTGTGTCTAAAATTCTTCTTTGAACAGTTAGGGAAACTAAGGTTGAATAGGAACATGGGATTCTTTGCTCTAACCATATTTGGTTAATGACCCCTACAGCTAGATTTCTTATTTTTTGACTCCTAGTCCATTGCTCTTTGCTTTAATCATGATTTCTTCCATAGTAGTATCCATGACCTGAAACTGAACCTTGGGTGATAAAAATAAAAATTAGGAGGATTCTAATTTTTGTTGTAGTTTTCTTCATTTCAAACTTAAGAAAAAACAATATAAAACAAAAATATATCCCATGAGGTTATATGAGATACAAATAATAAACTGCAATTTAAAAAAATGTACAATTGCCTTTTAATCTGTAGCCTACAGCAAGGGGGAAAATGCAAGGGAAAAATTGACACAAGAATCAACTGGAATTGAAAGAAGTTTCCATTTGTCTTTTCAGTGTTTTATTATTTCTGGGTCAAGTTGCAAGATTTGGAAGTCTCCCTGCTTTCCTAGCAAGGGGCCCTGCTGTTTATGTAAGTTAATCCTTTAAAAGCCTTATTTTCTTTTTCCTAGAAGTATGGATAGGTAGAGGCAGGAAGAAGGGTCTTAAAAGCATGACCTATTCCTTGCAGATCTGCAAAGAGTATCAGACTATCTTCATTCAACACATAACACAGGCCTGGGAGACCTACATTTGCAGGTGGTAGAACCAACTGAAAAACCTAATCAGAAATCAATTCTACAAACAGGAGGAGATGTTCCTTTTTGTCTGACTCAACTACGTGGGAAGGAAGAGACAGTGTGAGGAGAATGGGCTGGGGATAATATATGAGTAGAGATTAAGACATTAATACCCACAATCCTTTGGGTCACATGATTTTTCTCTTTGAGTTCTCAAATGTAGAAAAATGAAACTTTGAACCAAGAACATTTTTAGAAGCAGTCTAAACCAAGTTCTTTCATTAACAGAAAAATCAGAAGCCCAGTCAAGTGAACTACCAATGAAATAAACAGCACACAATCGGTTGATGCATAGAAATAGTGTTTGCCTCAGTGAACTGATCTGGACTCAAGCCCTTTAAAAGAGACAACCTGAGGCTGCTCTGGATCTGCTATAGAGCAAATAAAGTTTTATCTCCATGTTATTATTACTAGTTCCACTTCGAGCAAAAACAAAGAAAATCTGTTTATAAATGTCTCCAGTTATGTTGAAGGTTGGTAAATACTAAATTCTCAACTTCTTATATTAATCAAACAATTCTATTAACATATTGATTGCTTTTGTAAACATTATCATGAACCTGCAGTAGCCAATGCTATATTTAAAATGTTTCCCAGCTCAGAAGAACCTAAAAGTCAGAGATATTTTTTCAGAGGGAACAATTACTCATTATATCTA
The DNA here is from genome assembly GCF_028858775.2 of Pan troglodytes. Classification (NCBI taxonomy): domain Eukaryota; kingdom Metazoa; phylum Chordata; class Mammalia; order Primates; family Hominidae; genus Pan; species Pan troglodytes. The sequence goes on along the minus strand of NC_072415.2, from coordinate 48,553,278 downwards.
ACGAGGATTCTGAGTATCTTCTTTGCCACTGGACAAAGGGAGAGAGATTCTGGAAGTAAAAAATTCTGGGTTAGGTGACAAAAACTTGGCCATTCTTGGCCATAGAGAAAAGAGCAGCCATTGGCTCAAACTATTCAATGCTTTCTAGGTTCCAAATGGAATGGTAAATGGGGTATATTTGAAGCATTAGGAGTTCTTCCAATAGCAATGTGCTCCCTTTCCTTACTTTGGTCTGTCATGGACTGGTGTACAATGACACATAAGAGAGAACAACTTTTATGGTTTCTGCCAAACTAAATCAAATAAAAAGAAGGTCGTGAACATACTTTTTGAATGCTAAATTTTTGATCAAATATTAATTATTTCAGGTTTTAAAAAGAAGTGAAATGAATGTACCCCTTAGGGGTCTGGATTTAATGTTAAGGAAATCTGAAGGTGCAGTATCTCACAACTGCTAGCCACCATGGCCTTCAGAGGACAACCTGTAATTATATCACTTCACCAGGAGATTAATTAAAAATGAGGACTGCCATCGAGTGTCTAACACTATCAATTGTGTACAAATTACTGCAGTATTTACTGTATATTAATTGGTTTGTAGAACATGAATGCATAGCTTGTTAATATAAATAATGCACAATATGGCCAGGGGCCGTGGCTCACATCTGTAATCTCAGCACTTTGGGAGGCCAAGGCAGGAGGATCACTTGAGGTCAGGAGTTCGAAACCAGCCTGACCAACATGGTGAAACCCTCTCTCTACTAAAAAAAATACAAAAATTAGCTGGGCATGGTGGTGGATGCCTGTAATCCCACCTACTCGGGAGGCTGAGGCAGGAGAATCACTTGAACCCGGGAGGCAGAGGTTGCAGTGAGACAAGATCATGCCACTGCACTCCAGCCTGGGCAACAGATTGGGACTCCAACACAGAAAAATAATAATAATAATAATAATGCACAATATGGAAGCGTATCTTTAGTTCACATAAACGCTTTATAATTACTTCTCTCTGAAAACTACATCTGACTCTGATCACGTAATGAGAACACAACACAACATTCACGAGTGATTGCAGCAGAGTTTAATAAGCCCTATGAAAACAGACCAGCAAAACCACCTGGAAGATCACTATGATCTTGGCACTATAAAATTTGTTGTGGAGGAGAAACATAAGAAAAAATCAGGATCTCTGCCCCAAGTCTAATACTACAAAGCAGCTTAAAATAAAATGAAATAATTCCAATACCAGTTCTACCATGATTCAGAGAAAAGAACGTTGAGATAATAAGAAGTTAATCTGGAGAGGAGACATAAAATATGGAGTAGAAATTAATTCTTGAAATCTGGATACAGAGTTTCTCTGAGCTAGAGGAAAAGTCAGAGAAAATTTTTTTAGCAGAGGGAATATTTTGAGTAGAGCAAGAAAGAGAGAGGGAGGAGGAGCCAATGATATTGGAGGAGAGTGAGTTAAGAAGTTTGCTGGAGCAGAGAGTAGATAAAATAGAGACAGTCCATAAAAAGCTTTTGCCTACCACAGGTCTTAAGTTCGGTTCTCCAGGAAGCAGGCTCTGAGATGGAAACTCGTGCACAATTTAGGTAGTTCTCTTGAGAACACCTGTGGCAGTATGAAAGAAGCTGAATAAGTGAAAGCTGGTTGATGGTCTCTCCTTGTGGTTGTTTTTTTTAATTATTATTATTTTTCTTTTTCTTTTTTTTTCTTTCAGACAGAGTCTCACTCACTCTGTTGCCCAGGCTGGAGTGAAGTGGTGCCATCTTGGCTCACTGCAACCTCCGTCGACCTGGTTCAAGCGACTCTTTTGCCTCAGTCCCAAGAGTAGCTGGGAATACAGGCGCCTGCCACCACACCTAGCTAATATTTTTGTAATTTTAGTGGAGACAGGGTTTCACCATGTTGGCCAGGCTGGTCTTGAACTCTTGACCTCAGGTGGTCCACCTGCCTCAGCCTCCCAAAGTTCTGGGATTACAGGCATGAGCCACATGCCCAGCCTCTCATTTGTTGTTAATCATTCAAATTTTAAACTATACTTATTGGCAGAGGGTATTTTATATTTGTTTTCGATAAAGTCTTCAAATGAATCAATAGTGGGCCACACACACATACACACAAATATCTAAATAAAAATAAATAAACTGCAAAGTTTTACCAGGAGAAATAAGTTCTGTCCCCTTACAGGAGGCAGGAGAAAAATATTTTGTTCATTATAAAAGTATCTCAAATTCCAGTTTTCTTTAAATGTTCATGCAGAGATAAAAAAATGCATTTTCAAAATGCCCATCTTAAAAAAAAATTTAAAAACATCCTTCACTGCACCAAGTCATAACGAGGCATACCCAGCAAATGCTGCACAGTTAATGTTGCTCATAGACCCCCGTGGAGCGGAAGGATTTTACTAGAACTGTATGAAGTGCCTTGAAATTAATTTTCCTATAATAGAAACTACTTAAAAGAATTATCTTGCTGTGCAGCAAATCAGTTCATGTGTCAGATTTATGCTTTCATCTGGAATTTTCTTAAAGGGGGCAAAGGCAACAAAGAGATGGTTTGGATGAACTTAAAATCAGAGTCTACCCAAGCCCCGAGCTTTGTTCTTGGGTTTAAAAGACTTCAGAAATGTTGAGACCTAAAGAAATGCAAGACTGTTTTGGATAATTTCAAGCTAATGGAACTTCTAATATACACCATTATCTTAGAGATGAAGGTACTGAGGCTGTAGGAAGGAGACAGAGAGTTGGTCAGTGGTGAACAACACACACACTTACACAAATGAACACACACATACACACAGCCACACACCTATCTGTTGAGGTGTGCATAGACATGTCTCTTGTTTAGGGATTTTTCTCAATTAATTATACAGTTTATCATCTGTATTAGTGTGGCAGGGCTAGGCTTTAGGACAATAACAAACCAACTCAAACTTAACGCACTAAAAGTTCACTTCTCATTTGCTTCACAGGTAGATGCAATTTGGAGGGCCTCTCTGAGTGGTCCCACTACCCCCAGATACTGACTCAGAGAACCAGCATGAGGTTCTACCATCTCAAAGACCCATGCTTCCGGTAGTACTGATGGAGGAAAGAGAAACCAAATAGAGTGGGAAGATCAAGCAGCATGTTTTATGACCACAACGGGAAATGATGTCCATTCCTTCTGCCATTTGCTAGAACTAGTCACAAGGTGCTAAAGTAAGTACACGTCATACCGTGAAATAGAGTTTTATATTTTTTCCAGGAAGAAGGAAAAGGATTGCTGAGCATCCAGTCAGTCCCTGCAACAGAATGAAATTCATTACTCCTCCACCTGACATCAATAGCATTATCCACACCTTACACTGGATTCTACACTCTGTTTCGCCCTATGGGAGATTCTAAAGATATGGGGGGGGGGGGAAGGATCAACTTTCCAGAAGAAATTTACATTCTAGTGGTGCATAGAGAGAATATGCTATAACGGAGATAACAGTCACATTCATCAAAAAATCTGAATAATCACTTCAGAGAAATATATGAGCAGGAACATGGGAGCATGGCTGTGACTGCGGTGAGGGAACAGTATGGTAAAAGATGATAGGAGAGTGGAATAAAGGATGAGCAACAGAGGATGTAAAGATAGAGGCAGATTCCAAGCAAGCATATCGAAGCAACAATAACACAGGTTGTGAGGGTGTGGTATGTTTCTATGCCTAGCAAGAACAGACAACAGATATACTCAGATCCTACTAAATTGTCCTTTTCCATTCTTCTTTTTTTTTTTTTTGACAAATATTTTTGGACCCCTTCCTGACCTGAAGAATGGAGCAGGAATTAGTTCATCAACAGCAAATTTTGGAGAAGCCTCTAGACTAATGCTCTCAGTAGTCCCCTGAAAGGTATCATTGTCTCCTTCTTTAGAGCCAAGATGAGCTCTAGGATGATTAACTTTGGCAATAAGTATTCACTGGGTACCTGCCATGAACCATGCCCTACATTTCCTTCTGGATCAAAGTCATAATACTTCTAGGGAATGTGAAAAGGATATTAAAATAGTCTTAGGACCAAAATCCAAGACTTGATTGTATTCAACCATAAAATATGGGAATCTAGAAAAGAGAAGAGTCAAGAAAATATGTAGAAATGGAAAGGAAATCAGTGTTGGGAGAAAAATGTAAAAAGCAAAAGACGCAAAGATTTAGGAAGAAATATCCTTGAAGTAAGAAGTAAACATGATTGAAAACCCAGTTTTTCAATCTTCCATGCCATAGTTTATGAGAATACTGCATAATAATACTGAGGGCTTGTAAACAAACAGCCTTGGAACCCACGAAGTGTTAAGGGAGAATCATGGATTAGCAGAGATTGTTCCTTCTTGCTCTAACACATCACTAGAGACACCACTCACTCAAAATCACTGACTGAAATCATGAAGGAAATGAGGTGTGTATGTGTTTGTTATGAGGTTTGATTTCCAGGCCCTGACTAAGCATTGTTGCTGAGAAACAAATGGACAAACAGCTTGTTACTTAGTGTCTCTTCAGTTAAGCAATTTTTTTCAGCATGCTTAAATCAAGTACCAGACAAATCTCCCTGATCAAAGTGCAAAGGTGAGCTGATGTGTCAGAAGAAGGGGTGAAATCTGCAGCACTTCTGTTCAACATGCCCAAGAGGAAAAACAAGCAACAGCGACAGCACCAGAAGAGGAAGATTCTTCAAGGTAAAGCTCAATGCATATTGATCATACTCTTTACTATTCATTATCATCCCTTCCACTCTTTGTTGGTTGAGTTTGAGTACCAGTTGGAGTTTTGATCTCTAGGTTTTACCTTCCTATGTCATGAATCATTTTCAGGAAAGCTTTAAGGAAATATTCAGCAACTGAAATATCTGAAAAAAAAATACTTCTGTTCTCTTTGTTTTAATTACAGTCCTCACAATGTGAAAAATATTCACCATCAGGTTGTGTAGTGAGATTGTGAACATTGTGCTCAAATTTGTCTGCAACACATCTTGCCATTGCTGGAAGAGACAACCCTCTTTTTTACTCAGTTTTGTTCCAGGCAGCACTTCTCTCTCTTTAGTTTGAATGAGTAGGGTATTTTAGCTCATTCTGTACTCTAACTCTGGAAAATTCATCTCAATCCCTTGATCAACATACATCTTACTCATCCGGGTAGTCAATTTCTTCTTGACTCTGTAGAAAGATATGCTCTAAGGGGCTGAGTAACAAGCCTTTAACTTCTGTGGGCCGAGATTCCTAGCCAGAATCCCTGTTCAGTACCTCTGATCTGTAAACCATGTGTATGCAGTCTTCTATTTCTAAACTCTCCTTATTCTAGATTTGTATTTCTAATTTGAAATTACTTTTTTATCAAAACCATTTTAATATGGGCCCCTCATTTTCAACATGAAGAGATGGTAAGTTTAGGGAATTCTCTATGATTTGTCAATGAGGTTAAAGAAAGTAGAGACTGTATTTGTGAGTTCTAATACCTAAAAGTAGGTGATATGTGTACTTGACAGCTAACCAGTGCTGGTCCTTATAAATTCTAGAGAAGAACAATTATATAGTCTATTAGTTTCTAGTCAACCCTCTATTCTCAAAGCTTATTGTATTTCTAGTCAATGAAAACCTTCTGCCTGATTTGAGGAGTTAGCATGTGAAAATATTTGCTGAACCTGGTTCCCTGATGGGAAATACAATCCACTAGAATCAAATGTATTTGTGAAACATAAACACATTTTCATTATCTGTAGCTTATAATCAAAGCAAAGTTTCTTGCTTTGACAAACATCCTATTCACTTTGGAAACAAAAGTGAAGCACAATTTTTCCATTTATTAATTGTACATCCCTTCGGCAAACATTAGCTACCAATTTGCAGTTGAATCTTAAGTCAATCTCTAGCCCTAAAAGGCACTGCTCAGTTTCCAAACTCCTAGGCTTCACATTCAGAGTGGGCTATAATCCTGGAAAGATGCATTTTTCCCATCAACATCCATAATGCTTCCCTAGGTAGGAATTTGTCAACGGAGGAATTTGTAAAGTCACCATCTTCACAGAGGCCCTAGAGAATGAATTTAGCTGATGTGTGTAAAGACCTCCGAAGGTGAAAAATGGGGCAGGATAATGCCAGAGGGACTTTCTTGGCAGTGTTGGGGAATCTTCCATGAAGAAAACAGAAACAATTCTCATATGACCGAGAGAGGGCTATTTTCTGAAAGAATTACCAGACATCATATGTGTAGTTCAAGAAGCAGTTATTTAGATGAGATACCTTTACAATGGCCCATATCTACTCATTTCAAATTTTAAAATGTTTTAAAGCAAGAAGGAGATATAAAACCTTAAAACTTAACAAAAATATTAAAAGGCCCAAAGGAAGAGATTGCAAACCTTTGAAGATACTAATCCTCAATTCTAAAGGGAGAAAAGGACTGCTAACAGTCTTACAAGATGTCCCATCTATAGAAAACTACTTCAGCCCTAGAAACCTTGCTCTGTTAAATTATTTTGTAAAGTTAGAAAAAGAAAATTCTACCTAAACCTAGGTCTGATGTTATAGTTTTTCTTTTGATGTAGATGTCTTCTAAATATTGGACAGTGGACAAATAGGGAATTCTTTTATACTGTGAAATATATATATACACAGTGGAAATATATATATATATATGCATATATATACATATATAGATTTTTTTCAATCAGTAAGCTTAGTAGTTTATAAACAGGAAAAGTATGAGATTCAATGGAAACATCTACATTTTGGCATCATTTATTGGCACTAGGACATATTTTAATAGGAAATATTATGTCAACCAATCAGTAATTAATAAAGAATAAATAAACATTGCCTCATTCTTTTCCTTTGAGCACTAATTTGGAACTTTTGATGGCTTTACCTACCAAAACTCCTCCAGTCTCTTTCTTAATTAATTAATGACTTCTGCAGCAGGCTGTCTTTTAAATACAACACTTCAATTCTAGTTGCAAAGCTCTCAGTTTCTTTTTATTTCCTAGAGGATAAACTCTTATGCATAAATTCTTAGCATGCTAGTCACACTTTCTACAATCCAACAAATCCATTTTCCCTTTTACTCCCTTTGCAATTGCTACGTAAATCTGGATTTGGTGCTCTAACAAGCCCTGCATTACCTGACTTCCCTTCCTTGCTTCATACCTACTTCCCCTGCCTATATGTATTTGCTCCCACTTTAAACAATCCTTCAAGGCCCAGATAAAGAGCTCCTTTCTCTAAGCAGTACTCTCAGTTTACTGCTATATAACTACAATTTCTTGCTCCTGTGAAATCATATGAGCCATTGTTTTTACAATAGAACATACCTTGCCTTGTGACATCATGTACAGATATCTTCTATTGTTAACTAATTAAGTTTATGTTCATAGTTTGTTACTCCAAAATGCTGGTGAGTAACTTACAATTAAGAACAGCTTCTTTTTTTCCCCACCTCTCTTTCTTCTTTGTTCATTTACAACTACAAAGGACTTTGTACATAATCAATACTCAAAAAATATCTATTAATTAAGAAGTGTTATGAACTCCAGTTCCCACTCTAGTCTTCATTTTGATCATTTACATGTGAATATTTAGGAGAATGACAGAGCCTTTGAGTGATTCCAATTTCATCATTTTTTGGCTGTTGTGGTTTTTGTTTATGTGATCCTTTTTTTTAAATCCAACTTTTGAAAGTGGTCATTTCCTGCCTAGTGTTGATCACAATGTAATTTTGAATAAAGCACTTTCTCTAGGGTCCTTTGAGCTCTCAAGTAAAAAGCATAATGTAATGCAAAATTTGTACTCTTATATATGTATTCCATTGCTTATCAAGTAAAATCCGAATGATTCACCTATTGGAGTTGCAAATGTGATTCTTGCCAGAACAGTTTTCTTATAACACACATCCACAATTTAACAGATTTAATCATCTGACAGTTTCTCCAGATGTTCTAGATCCTTATTGTTTCATTTAATTTTATTCAATTAAAACTTTCTGTCCTCTTTTTCTTATTTAGTGTCCAGTCCTTTATCTGCCAATAGTAAAAGTTTTCAGGATCATGGTCCTATAGAACCTTATGTGAAGCTTCTACATGTGTCATGTCAACATTACACTGAATCCGTGGAGCATCTTTTTTTTAATTCACAATGGCAGGGAACCAGTGTAGTTACATTTAGTTTTCAGCTTATTCCGTGCAATGCTGGTGAGCTAAGAACCCTGAGGGAAACAGGTCTTTGCTGTAGCTGAGTTCCTTCAGATCCTTAATTTTATAGATTGAAGACTTATAACTACTAGTTGTGGGTACCTCACTACATTGACCTAATAGTAAACAAGTGTAATACAGCACATAAATATTTGAAATCCAGTCTTAAATGAAAAAATATGTATTCTATAATGAATACTTAATTAGGACTGCAAACTGAATATAAGGAATAGAGCCCCTACTGCTTCTGAGACAAAGCAGAGTAAAATGAATTACCATCATGCAGGGAATGATATTAATAGTGTCCAGCTTTATAAATGAATCCAATTTTAAGCCACTTTAGTTGCTATCATACTGAGAAAGAGTGCAACATGTCTAACATATCATTTCCTTTCTGGCAAATGACAAGATTCAAACAGAAAACAATTTTAACTTGCTGATGTTTGCCTGCATTAAATATTTCTAATTACTGAGCACTCACAGTCAAACATCATTCAGAAACAAACGTCAGTGCTCTTTTCAGCATCAGCATGTTGAGAAGAGCCATCTTTTTATTTTTCCCCTTTTACAAAAGAAATAAAGTAGTTGAAGGATTGTTTGGGTGACTTTACAGCATCGGTAATTGTTGGTTCACTCCCTTCAGTCTATCTGAGGGAAACAGTTGATGTTTTACTATATGTGGTAGCTTAGGTTTATGTGCTATGTTTGTTATTCAGATTGTTCACAGGTGGGTGAATTCACCAGGAAGTAACATAGCAAAGAAAGATGCCAGATTAGCCCAGGAAATACCATTTCCACCTGGTAGGAGCAGTGGCCGTTCTGGTGATTATTGTAGTAACGGGAATGATAACTATATAAAATTGAACCTAAAATAAATCTATTTTTCAGAACTTTTTTTTTTGGTGGGGGGGATGGAGTTTCGCTTCTGTTGCCCAGGCTGGAGTGCAATGGCACGATCTCTGCTCATTGCAACTTCCGCCTTCCAAGTTCAAGCGATTCTCCTGCCTCAGCCTCCCAAGTAGCTGGGCTTACAGGCACCCGCCACCATGCCCAGCTAATTTTTGTATTTTTAGTAGAGACGGGTTTTCACCATGTTGGCCAGGATGGTCTCGAACTCCTGACCTCGTGATCCACCCACCTCAGCCTCCCAAAGTGCTGGGATTACAGGCGTGAGCCACCGTTCCCAGCCCAGAACTTCTAATTATGACAATCTATTCACCTACTATTGAGATTCTCTATTGTATGCTCAGCCTGTGCTAATCTTTGGATTAAATAGAGAGCTGGCAATAATGGAATTCCAAATTTGGAATTTAAGTCTTGCTCGGCAGAAAAGATCAACATACATGAAAAGTATTGCTCAACTCCACATGATACAAAAATCCTAAATAAAGTGGTTAAGAACTCCATGTAAGGAAGGGAGAATCAGCCTCAGCTAAGAGGTATATATTCCATTGCTGAGACAGGAGGATAGCTCATTTTTTAGAAGTCCCTCATTGTGTTTAACCAGAGCAGGGGCTCAAGGGCCTTGCTCAGTTTGGAAACACTCCCTTCCTCTAAGTAGTCTTACATGATTGTTTCTAGGCAACAACCATATTCTCAAAGGCTTTATATGAGAAGGAAATAGTAAAGAGAAGACAGGGTGAAACTCCTTGGGATCTGTGCAGCAACTTGAACTTAGGGTAGTGCTCAAGGTCCTAGTGCTCAAGGTCCTCTTTCTGAACTATGGCAGGGCTGGAAGAGAGATGTCCTACTGCCTTAACTACCAACCCCCTTCCACTGATAACCTCATTCATGGCTATGTTCAGGGTGAAATCAAGGCCCATACATGCTCTAGTATATAACAGTATATGAATATATATCTTTATATAATACATGTAATATATATTATATAAGTTATATATGTGTGTGTGTGTGTGTGTAACTAATATAAGTCAGATGAAACACAAGTTTAGGTCACCCAGATGCCCACCCAGGCTACCCATCAACAAACTCTGCCTCTGTAGATTATCTAGCCTCACATTCTCCCTCAAGCGTTGACCATCAGGAAAAAATAGATGTATCATTAGGTTAAGGGAACAGGAAGTCCTCAAGCACATTTAATTAAACCGCCAAACTCCAAGGCACTAAGACAGTGGGTAGATGGATGGATGAATGGATAGATGGATAGACTGATGGACAGATGGGCGGATGAATGGATGGATGGAGAAAAAGGACTAAATGGATTAACTTCTTCCTGGATTGTCTCTTTCTGAGCTTTACTTTCTCTTCTCTAGCTAGTGTGAAAATGTGAAACCTGAGATATCTCTTGCTTGAGAAGCTCTTTAGTTATTAAAAGAATGACTCTTCAATTTTATGACTACCTTGAATATCTTAGGCAAAAAAAAAAAAAGACGATAATGACGATTACCATACAGTGAAGACAATGTAAGTCCCAGGCTGTATGCTGAGGGTTTCATTTGTATTTATTCATTTATTGTTCACAATAATTCCATGAAGTAGGTAATATTTTTCATATAATACCCACTTTTGCAGTAAGAAAACTAAAAAAAAATGAAATGTTCAGTCACGTGCCTGAATCACGTAGCTAGGAAATATTTGATCAGATATTTGAACCCAGAAAATGATGACCTTTGAGAACTTGCTCTTATTGCATAGGAATTAGGCTCTTCAAGATGCTAACAAGAGGCTGAAAACAATACCTACCGGAGGACCTCATATATTCTCACCTCTACTTCTTTTTCATTGTTTCACAAAGCATGCTCCCCCAAACCTTCACTCCACAAAATGCTGACTGATTTTGCCCCTCTCTGCAGATGAGCTCTGGAGGGAGTCAGCCGGCCTGGATAAGATTGTAATCGCACAGATATGTCTTGTTTGGGGGAAAAGCACAGTGTCAGGAGGGAAGAATGGATGCTCTCCATCCATGGGCGACACCCCTTCCACTTCATGATATACGGACACCAAAGACACCGTATATCATGGTGACATGCACTTAAACTTAAAGCTGGTCCAAGTGCTTCTGTGCTCCCCGGGGGAGCTGCCATAAGCTGTGATCTATGGAGAGGGCCCAGGGCTGCTCTCTGCTTGAGTTTGTTCTGTTTAGAGAAGTCCTCCAAATATAATTATTGACTCCACTACAAAGAGGCATTACTTGGAAAAAAATAAGTGATATGCCTCAGAAAAAGAAGGAATATGAAAAAGGAATTTGGTTTTTGTAGAAGTGGCTGTCTAAAATAAAGCGGTATGTTGTAATACAAATGAGTTAGGCTGGGAATCAAAACACCTAGTTTCTGGTGGTTTTCTCACATCAACTTCAGTGACTCTGAACAAGTCATTTTACACTGTGGGTCTCTGTTCTTTCACATGTAAAGCAGTAAAATTAAATGGGTCCTTTAATGTTTCTTAAAGTTGTCTAGAAAAGGAATTTCATTGTTACTGAAAATTAAAGTTCATTTTGTGTCCTTTTGGTATCTTTCCTGTCTAGTACAAGGCAGGCAGAGAGGCGTGTAATAAATATTTGTTGAATTAGGAGACAGGAAAGTTTGCTTATGGCTGCACAGAAAACAGGAGCCATAGGACCCTGACCTTCAGTCTGAAATATACATTTGATAAATCTGCCTCAATTTTTCACTGGACTTACTAGAGTTATTTTTATGAAAAGCCAACAAACCAACAAAATATCTTATATTGTGCGTAAACATAATGATAAAAATGAGGTTCCTGCCATTCCCCAGTGATGGCCTGGAGCCATTGTTATATTCACCAGGGATTGATCATTATTGTTTTGGTAAAGATATTACTGCGAAAGGGAAAAACATTTTTCACAAGTCAGACCAATAAAAATGCTAGAGCTATAACTATATATATATATATATAGTCCTGGATTTCACTGGAGACGAATGTAATTAAAATAGCTGTTCATCTTACCAGTTCTATTTTATTAAAAAAGATGATGCAATTTAGAATGTAATTTTAAGTTTTAGTGTAAAAATGTAGTTCAATTCTACAAGGCAGGCACACTAATTTTTATAAAATTTAAAATTTTGCTCAATATATAAAAATGTTCTACATCATACCGTGTCTCACAATAAAGTAAGTTTAAAAAAAAATAACCTTTTTGATGGTTTTATAGATGATAGAAATGCTTGTTCTTTGGTGTTGTAAAGAAATAGCACTTGAACATAAATTTAATTTCTACTGCTGTGTCCGGTTTCTGTTGGCTGGAACGGGACTTCATGTTCTGTATTTGTCCTGATTGGCTAGCAACTTAGAACTTTTAAAAGAGGCAAAGGCAGAGGAGAACAAAGGAAGGAGGAAGTAACTTGCGGAATGCTGAGAAAGGTAAGAACACTTTCAAATAAGGAAGAGGAACAGGCTATGAGTTAATGCTTGCTTGGACTAGTATAAGCATGCCAGGGCAAATATTTAGGCTAGATTGTGGGAGCTAAGAACATAAAGTACATTGCTTTCTTTATTATGGCTAGCAGATATTTAAGAATGTTAGCACAGGTCTTTGAATACATTTTGCTTCTAAAAGAAGTTACTATTTATTCCTAATTAGACGGGGAGGAAAGTCTTTGAAGAGGACTCTCTACTTTACTTTTTACATAGGGTTTTTGTTTACTGCTAAACTACCCTTATTTTCAAATCCCCAAAACCATCTACAATGTTTTGTTTTGTTTTGTTTTGTTTTTTTTGAGATGGAGTCTCGGTCTGTCACTAGGCCAAAGTGCAGTGGGTGATCTTAGCTCACTGCAACCTCAGCCTCCCGGGTTCAAGGGATTCTCCTGTCTCAGCCTCCTGAGTAGCTGGGACTGCAGGCCCGAGCCAGCACACCCAGCTAATTTTGTATTTTTAGTAAAGACAGAGCTTCACCATGTTGGCCAGGATGGTTTCTATCTCTTGACCTCATGATCTGCCCTCCTCGGCATCCCAAAGTGCTGGGATTACAGGCGTGAGCCACCGCACCCAGCTTACACTGGTTTTAAAGCAGCTGGCGATTTGGTATAACATCCCTGAATTCTGTACCTTACTCTTAAGAAGACTTGCTTATTAAGGGCATTTGTACTGTTGAAGCATTGAAGGTCATATTTGGGATATTTTAGACCAGCTCTATTCAATGAAAATATGATGTGAGACACATGTAATTTAAAATTTTCTAGAAACCACATTTAAAAAGTAAAAATAAACTAGTAAAATTACTGAACTCTCTCTATATATACTATTTTAATTCCAACATGTAATTTATATAAAAATACCAATAAAATATATGACATTGTGTTTTCCTCTCAAAGCCTTCAAAATACAGTGTGCTTTTCACATTCACACAATACACCTCCGTTCAGAACCACCTCACTCTACGTCCTTAGCAGCCTCATGGAGCCTCATAAAGCCCAGTGCTGCTTCAAATAACAGCTTCTAATGCGATAAATGCTAGAGTCTGATTTGTTTATTTGCTTTTTTTTAAAGTTTGTTTTGTTTCACCTATTTGTTTTTACACATTGGGTCAATTCTGAGATTTTGTCAGTACAATGTAAGTTTCAGTTATTTTTTCCTTAGTGTAAATAATTCTGTAGCTGTCCCTTTTACATTCTTTCTCATCCCATTTTTGACAAAGGATTTCCAACAATGGCAGACACTGAATCAGAAGAAAAGAAAAGAATAAAGGGTCTTCTACTATATTGAATTAGTCTCTCGCTCTCTCTCACACACACACACACACACACACACACACACCACACGCATGCATGCACGCACGCACATACCCAAATGAGAGGTGACAGCATGCTGGCAGCCCTTGCAGCCCTCGCTCGCTCTTGGGGCCTCCTCAGCCTTGGCGCCCACTCTGGCCGCGCTTGAGGAGGACTTCAGCCTGCCGCTGCACTACGGGAGCCCCTTTCTGGCCTGGCCAAGGCCGCAGGCTGCTCTCTCAGCTTGCGGGTAGCTGTGGAGGGATAAGCGTGGGCGGGAACCGGCGCTGCACATGCGCTTGTGGGCCAGCGCAAGTTCCGGGTGGGCGTGGCCTCCGCCGGCCAGCACTGGGATCCGCCCGCCAGGCCGCAAGCCCTGGGCAGTGAGGAGCTTAGCACCTGGGCCCCCAGCTGCTGTGCTCGGTTTCTCACCGGGCCTTAGCTGCCTCCCCGTGGGGCAGGGCTCCAGACCTGCAGCCCTGCATGCCTGAGCCTCCCCCACCCCACCCGCGTGGGCTCCTGTGTGACGGGAGCCTCCCGGAATAGCGCTGCCTCCTGCTCCACGGCGCCCTGTCCCATCCACCGCCCAAGGGCTGAGGAGTGCGGGCGCACTGCGTGGGACTGGCAGGCAGCTCCAGCTACGGCCGGGGGGCGGGATTCACTGGTTGAAGCCAGCTGGGCTCCTGAGTCTGGTGGGGACTTGGAGAATTTTTATGTCTAGCTAAGGGATTGTAAATACACCAATCAGCACTCTGTATCTAGCGCAAGTTTTGTAAGCACACTAATCAGCACCCTGTGTCTAGCTCAGGGTTTGTGAATACACCAATTGGCACTCTGTGTCTAGTTAATCTGCTGGGGACTTGGAGAATCTTTATGTCTGGCTAAGGGATTGTGAATGCACCAGTTGGCACTCTGTATCTAGCTCAAGGTTTGTAAATGCACCAATCAGCACTCTGTATCTAGCTCAGGGTTTGTAAACACACCAATGGACACTCTGTATCTAGCTAATCTAGTGGGGAGGCGGAGAACTTTTGTGTCTAGCTCAGGGATTGTAAATGCACCAATCAGCACCCTCTCAAAATGGACCAATCAGCTCTCTGTAAAACAGACCAATCAGCTCTCTGTAAAATGGACCAATCAGCAGGAAGTGGGTGGGGCCAGATAAGAGAATAAAAGCACGGTGCCAGAGCTAGCAGTAGCAACCAGCTTGGTCCCCTGTCACTCTGTGGAAACTTTGTTCTTTCGCTCTTTGCAATAAATCTTGCTCCTGCTCACTCTTTGGGTCCACACTGCCTTTATGAGCTGTAACACTCACCATGAAGGTCTGCAGCTTCACTCCTGAGCCAGCGAGACCACAAACCCACCAGAAGGAAGAAATTCCTAACACATCCAAACATCAGAAGGAACAAACTCTGGACACACCGCCTTTAAGAACTGTAACACTCACCGCGAGGGTCCATCAGATCAAGAACCCACCAATTCCGGACATACAAACATACTACTTTTCAATTCTCTGATGAGTGGCAGAGTAGTTTAAAATTGCCACAAAATCCAGGGACTTCTATCAATTCAAGATACCATGAGGCTATGGTAACATCAGCGAATGTATTTTGAATATCTACTACATGGATGGCCTTGTGCAGACAGTAGACGACAGCGAGAGGGGACTTACTAAAATGCTTTTAGAGGTCTATTGGGAGACAGAATTTTTTGCTGGATAATTGGTGAGAAAATAGTCACATTCAGAGCCTACGAATCTAAAACTGGGCTGTACATTCACTGGGAATTCAGAAATTCCAGGCAGCTAAGTGGTCTGATCTAGTATTTTGTAACCATATGTACTTTCCACTTTGTGTGATACTGCCAATGAAATGGCTTCCTGGATCCTGCTAGCATCCGTTTTACACAGGCATAGTGGGGAACGAATGTATCTATTGGCAACTCAGGAAGCCAGAATACAAAGAAGTTTGGTAACTTACTCAAGGTCCCATCCAGGAGATGTGAGACCAGAACCATGGGGCTCTGGCTGCCGTTCATTTACTTTTTGTAAACTCTATTTCCGTAATCATTTTTGAAATATTTGTCAGTGGGGAAAGGACTTAGAAGTTTATTAGGATTTAATTAGTTAATAAGTTTAAGAAAACACAATGTTTCCTCTGCTATTTCTCCAGACCAGATACCCCCTCTTAAGTGAAGCTTAACTGGGCACCACTCCCTTGTTGAAAGTGTCTCCTCCTTTGGTGGATCTTTCTGTTAACTCCTTCCCTGCTAGAGAGGCTCTAATAATATTTTAGTGGGCACTCACGCATGAGTTAGGTAAAACTGCCCCACCCTCTCCTCCTCTGGGCTGAGTCTGCACTGAAAACAAGCTTCTCCCTACAGCAGTACACACAGTGTTTGTCATGTAGTAAAGTTTCAGTCCCGGCATGGTTTGACTGACACTGATTAGGAGTCTGGGGAGCTCAGACTTCCACTTTCCAGTGACCTTCTGGTGGACCTGGCATGAACTTCCCTGTTCCCTACCAGTCAGTTCTCTGTCCCAACATGCTTGTGTTTGGCTTCTCCAATGGCATTTCGGGGAACTCCTTGCTTCTCCTGCTTTCAATGCAGCAGGTAAATGAACATCACACTCAATTTCAGCATCAGACCCATCCACACCTCTCCATTGCCTTCACAATGAGATTCTTCTTCCAGCCCTCAATATTGTTCTATGATAGGGCTGCTTATACAGATACTTGATGTGTTTGTCAAAAGGGGAATGCCCTAAACACACAGTGCCTATATTTCAACTCAGCATTTGGCTACACTTCTTAGATTATTTTGTATAAATATGTTCTAGCTTGTAGCTGGCTGAAGGATGGGATCAACACACCAGCATTAACCTGAAGAGAGATTTCCCGTGGCCTGACACTAAGCTCTGCCCATGGCCTTGACCTGTTCATCATTCTCATCACTTTATCATTTGCAGGTTGAATCATCATTTGAAGTGTGTTTCAAAAAGGTCATTGTCCCAGAGAGCCAGTATTGCTTGGAGTTGTATAGTAGCAGTTAGGTGCAGAAATGGAACCAGAAGTGCACATACTGAATCTGGAAATGGAAATTTCAGTGGTTTCCAGTTGATTGGAAACTTGTTCCCACAGAGTATACCAGCTCAAACACGAAGAAGTAAACAGACTGCCCAGGAGGCAGATATACCTGGACATTCTTCAGGTGGACAAGCCAAACCCTTTATGAGCATACCTTGGAGCTGGCTTCTCCACCAGTTTTCTACATCTTAGTTAGTGATGTTGTCTTCCATACAGCTCCCCAGTCAGATATCTGAGTATCATCCTCATCTCTCTCTCTCTTTTCCCTACTCTCAGCTTATCACCTGACCTTCTCAATGTCTCACAAATCCACCACAAACATGGGAAAAGGACAGAATCAGGACAACAAGTACAGTTTGAAAAAGCTCTAAGTATGACCCAGATAACTCACCCACCTCCAGTTACCTGGATTCAGAAATGCAGTATTATGGTATGTCATCTCTGCAGGGACCATTCCTATTTAGCGACCCAGCCTTTCCAAACACATTTGGGTTATGTAATAATACAAGTAAAAACAGAGACTTGAGGATCAACTAAAAATCTAACACATATTTCTATTGCCTCTGAGATTTGTAAAAATATTTGTGAACAGGAAATTATATGAGGGATTTTGAACCCTCAACCCAATTAAAGGTTAGAGTGAGCCCCTGCACCTCAGAGGTAATGGCGTTTAGGAGTTTGTATCATAGTAAGAACCACCAAGTGGAACTTTTCCTCTCTGGTTGTTATCTGCTTGTTGAGTTCCAATGTATGGCTTGGGGCTGAGGGGAATGCACAACAATACAGAGAGCCCTAGAGGCCAAAACACAGTCGAGCTGTGCAGACCTCACAACAACTCAGCCAGCCAAAGAACTGGAGAAGAAAATGGCCTGAGGAGGTGATAAAGAATATCTGAGCCCTGGTGTCTGGAGAGAGTAGAAAGGGATTTGGATACATCCCGGCCCTAAGTTTCCCGAGGCCTTTGTCTCTGTCACCCGTTTTGTGGGGACCTGGATAGGCAGTAGCCATACTTCATGTGGCAGAATGAACAATGTAGGCTGAGGGACAGTTGGCAAAACCTTGGCAGAGTTTTTGATGCTTATTTGAAAACCTTCACCCCAGGCTCAGACCCTAACTTGGATCTGCTGTTCTCACTCCTGTAAAACAGATGAACTTGACACACATCCAGCTTCTCTCCACATATGCAGTTGGTTCCACAAGGAGACTAGGGCTCACAATCATGGAAGGATCTACCACCAGAAAGCATTAGAGAGCCTCGTCTCTTGCAGTCAGAGATGTTAAGCAATGACAAACCCCATTTTACCTCTAGGAAGTTGCTGCTTAACAGAATTACAACTGATTCCTGGATGTTCTGAAGAATGAGGCCAACAGGCTTATGCACTGTAATACTTTCTGCACTGAGGATAAAAATAATTCGCCAACTTCACTGAGATTCAAAACAAGGGTCCCGTATATCTGAATGCATGGCCTCATGCATGCAGCAGCTTCCCTAGAAGAGCTTGTACAGGAGGTCCCAGACCAGAAAGGTCTCGCTGGAATCTGAAGGTCCACTTCTCTGGCAGTCTGTGACCTTTTCTCAAAAATAATGCTTTAAAGCACCTGAGCCAAAATGCATAGAATTACCAAAGAGACCTATTATTTTAAAAATTTATCCACAAACACCTTTTTCTCTCCGCAAACATTTTAGGAGCATCAGAACTACTGGGAGGGTCCATGGTAATAAAATAGTTTGAGGTAAAAAGACAAATAAACTATGTATACAGCTGAAATCATGTCTTAGGACTCATCTACTCCTGCAATAACCATACACAACCCTGCCAGTATGCACAAGAGAAAAGAATCCATGAAGCTACCTACAACTTCTGCATTCTAAAGTCACCAAGAGTCGGAGTGGGAAGACAGTCGCATCTGTAAATGATCAATAGAGTCCTTCTAGGGGTGAAATCCTAATCTGTAAGAGTTCAAGCTGACCACTGAGGGCCACGTGGCTGACACATGAGAGGAAAGAAGAGGAGAGGCAAATAGATCTTTTACTGTAGGACCTCACTGCCTTTGTGACACAAATGACAAAAAGGGGAGTTTTGGAAGCCTTGGGAAAAATAGCTTCCACGGCTGACGCTGGGTATCAAGTAATTGCTTAGATCAAGTATTATGCCGGGAGGTCCAGTTCCCCACCCCATCCTGTCTATCCCTGTGTGGGTGGACACTAATAATGAATAATCCCTCGTGGAAGAGGCAGTAACCAACAGTGCCACTTTTCTTGAATTTTCTATAGGGAACCATCTCAAATTGTTGGTATTATATATTACTTTGCTCATACTGCAGCTTGGTCCTAAGTTTATACTTCTTGAGTCCTGTGGTCTTGCAATTGTTTTTAAGACCATAAAGTCCTCTTAAAAAAAAAAAAACTTGCTGACCCTCTGTTTTTATGTATTTAGTTAGTTGCATTTCATGTATGTCCTGATGTGGTATTAGATCCACTCAAAATAGGAATCATAAAAACCTTCCTTTATATTAGGACAGGTAATTTCATTTTCCTAAAATGAAAGCCAGTCCCTTTACTGTAACCCCCAGCACACACATATTCCTGAATTCTGGCTTTGCTGTGAGTTGGAATGCTCTAAGGGAGCTGCCATCTACAAAACCATAAACCCATAAACAAACTCTCTGAACACCGAGGATAAGCTTTTTGTTATTCTCCTTTTTTTCTGTGGGTTTGGCTATTGAATTGCAATGACCACTGTTTCTTTTAAATGCACTTTATGCCACTTCCCATAACTGCTTATTTTTATCATCTCTTTTCACTGATAGAAGCTTCCAAAATCACTGCTTCGGCCCGTCCCTCTGTTGCCTCTCCCACAGTGAAGCACGGTGATTTCTCACAGTACCTGCTCAGGGAGTTGGAATAAGGAGCTATTACAGCTTCAATTGGAAACTGTGGAAAAATCAGAAGAAGTCATTCTCAGATAGTTAACTGCATTTGGTCCAAGATTAAACTGCATGAAATGGAGCATTTGGGTCATTGGATAGATGTGGCAAATAGCAAAATATAATAAACAGACTCCAGTCTTCCCATCCAAAACCTACTAAACAAAAGAAGTACTTTGCGTGGCTGCCACAGACACCCAGATAGGTTTTTATTTCTAAATATTGTGATTAATCTTTCAGTGTCCAGGGCTTGGGGAGGACCCAAAACATCACTGCCCAGTGAACTTCTGTAAACTCACATCTTCATTAAGGGTGATATAATCTATACATTGCAGATTTGTTTACCCTTAAACCGTCCAATTGTCATTTTATGGGAGGTGTTTAGGGCCCCTAAAGCTCTGAACTATTTTAATGAGCCATCTCAGGCTTCTGTTTCTTTGTGAAAACAGTAGAATGCAATTGCCTATAGGCTACTTTCTTAACTGCCAGCTAATGTGGTTGTGTTTTAGTTTCAGAGACCACACAGTTCAGGTCATAAGCCTACTCTTTGCCTCATCTTTCTAAATTACTCCATACCTGGAAAAAAAATTGGGGCACCTCTTCCATAAACTCTACTAAGTAATAGAGGATGAGACAGGAGCCTAGGTTACATGACGCAGTCTCAATCATATTTCTGTGTTGGATTGGTCCCTTGATGAGAGAGTTTGAATACCCAAAGTTTCCTTATGCTCAGCTTCTATACTCCACTGAGGTCTCTGGCTTCCTTCTATACAACACCACCTCCTTTTTCTCTCCCTCTGGCAATCTGTTATGAACTATTCCTTTTGCTCCATCAGGAAATTTCTCGGGATGTCCACCTAGTCCTGTCCACATCTCCTACTATAAATTGGTCAAGCCCGTGGAAAATCTAAGCATTTCTGCCCCACACCAGCCCCCACCACACATATATGAAAAAAATTGACATTTAACATGTGAATCTTGGTGTCAAGTCCTGGCTTGCCTGACCATGAACTGTATACTGTTAAAGAATACCAGCTGGGATCTGGGACAAATCTGTGGGTCTTGCATATCAGCACAGGTCCAACAGAGATGGGGAAGAGAAGCCAGCCTCAGCCTGGTAGATTGGTATCCTCCATCCTTCCAACATGACCATATAGATGAAAAGAAACCTCATGATCCCCTTTATCCATAAAGAGGACAAGGAAGAGAGACAAAAGGAGGAAATGCTATGAAAATTACCTTCATCAGATTTTTATCCTCCAGATGTCTTTTTTAGCTATTTTTCTATATCTTCTGAGGCTGAAAGAGCTATATCCACTTAGCTGCATTCCAGCCTTATAGTGGATACTGAGGTCTAATATTGCTTATATTTTAATAGACAATAAATGCCATCTCTTTGCCTGTGCTGTGAGTTGCCTACAGAGTAGCCCTAACCCACTCTCTAGGCAATAAAGAATCTGATGTGGGGCTCCACAACCCAAATAACAGAGGAAACACAGAGATAAGGAAAGTGTGGAGTGCTCCAGAAGAAATCCTGTGTTTAAGGAGTGGGGGAATCATGTGTGCAGCAGACTGCAGGAGATAAGTTACACAATCCAAAAATTCTGTTG
This sequence comes from Pan troglodytes, assembly GCF_028858775.2. Lineage (NCBI taxonomy): Eukaryota > Metazoa > Chordata > Mammalia > Primates > Hominidae > Pan > Pan troglodytes. Next base: position 48,531,750 of record NC_072415.2, on the reverse strand, counting down.
GAACCAGTAAGGCTGTGTGGAAATAAAATTCTGCAGACTGCAAAATGTTTGGTATCCTCCCCCACTCACCTTGTCCCATTTCTGGCCCTGGAAATGCCCAGAGTCTTTTAGCCGGGCTCTACTGGCATGCCCTCTCTTCAGCCCTCGCACCTACAATTGACACATATTAGTTGGCAAGAACAGAGTAAGAGTGCCACTATATTTGCCCACTATATTTCGTGACCTATTTGTTATACCAACATAGGTATATAAGTAAGTAAAATGTCAGGGTGGAGTTCTCTCTCCATCCCACACCATCTGTGACATTGGGAAGTCACTTAGCAGCAAGGATGAAATCCCTATTACCTTATCTGTGAAATAGGATGAGAGTAATACCTACCTCATTGGGTTATTGTAAGGATTAAAGGAGATAACATGAATGCTTAGAAGAGTTTCTGGCACATCTTAAGCCCTCAATAAATGTTAGCTGCCATCATTATTTTTATTAAACGATTATGGTTTAATATGTAACACTTCCCAAGGGAATTTTAAAGAATTTCAATTCTCGAACCCAGAAGTATTGGGTTTCAGTGATGGAATTCCAAACACCTTAAAAAGCCTATATGGCTACAAATTCAGGGCTTTTTCGGTGTGTGATCATGGAATTATAATCTGTCTGTCCATGTTTAAGTTTACTAGTGGATCCATGTCTGAGGTTAATTTATTTTTTTAATTTCATCTCTAAACTAAAGATAGTTTCCAGTTTTCAATGTGATTTGAGAATGTGGGGACTTGGAAGGCATAGCTTTGAACAGCATTGGCCTATAAACAAATGCACTGAGGCATGTTACTGAAGGCAGGCTCTGCATCTCAGGAAGGGCCATTAATTCATTTTTATGCAAGAAAGTCCATTTCCAATTATTAATGAATATTTTTAATCCTGAAAATATCGCTCAGACTTAGTCACACATCACTGAACCCATTTTGTTTAAAAATTAAAAAAAAATCATTTTGACTGAGGTTAATCCTTGCTTTTAGATTTTCTTTTGAAACAAAGAAAGTATAGAGTTCTTAATAAAGGCAGCTATCAAGCTTTGAACTAAGTATGTTTAAAATGGTCACAAATAAATTCCAGTGTCCTAATTTTAGTTTACACATCAAACATCTATGTTGATGTCTACCATGCTGTCATTCGTTTATACATTGATTTGTTTAATAATTCATTCATTCTCAGCATACATTTGGTCCGGTAAGGGCTACCAAAAGAGGTAAACACTACAAAACAGCAAAGAAAAGCCTCTTAGAAATACTTAAAAATTGGAATAATCGAAAATGTTAATGAAACAGTCATTATAAAAGTAATATCGAGATCAATTAAAGCCATTGTTGATGTAGAAGGGGATCCCTGAAACTACAAGGAGGAAGAAAAACATAATAGAATATAAAAAACTATTTTTATATGAAAATATACCATACATGACAGCAAAACTCAAACAACAGATTAGGAAAGATACAGATGAGAAACAGTTTAATATTTTTAACACACATACAATTCCTATAAACCTGTAAGAAAAATAATCTCTATTTAAAGGTCTGCCTTAACGTTATTTTAAAAATATTTGTACCGAGGTGATAAAATTGTTTTGTTATTTCTAGCCATTGGTCAAAGTGTTTGCACTCTGTACTCTGTAATGACAGAATAAGCATGGGAGATGGGACATGAGGTGGGGGGAAGAAATCATGGTCCAGTTCAGATGCTCAAGAGCGTGTATCTATTGATCTGTTTTCAAAATGACTGATTTTTAAAAATAAAAATATTGTTCCTTTCATTAATCACCAATCAAAACTTTCATCTATTAGGACCATTCATGATTTCCTTCACAATCATCAGGGTATTGTTTCACCCAGCAGCACAAATCAGGTTTCATATGAAAGAAAATAGGTACCTCCCTTCATGTTGTCAAATGTTCTCTCACACAAGAAAACGCCCCTTTTCATAAAAGTATATACTGTGTTTCTTCTACTTGCCTTAAATATGAATTAGAGATGTGCCTGTTTTACTAGGCTCACTTTTATTTATTTTTTATAATTTCAACTTATGTTTAGGATCCAGGGGAAATGTGTGCAGGTTTGTTACATGGGTATATTGTGTGATGCTGAGGTTTGGAGTACGAATCCTTTGTGTGCTTACTCAGTGCATTAGTCATTTACATCATACTTTGAATTTACCTGATCACCGGCTAGACAAATACAAGGAGAAAATTCGTACATTGCTGGCATATAAGAGTGTTAGAAATGTGGTATAGGAGAGGCAAAAGGAAATTGCACAACTTCGGTCCAGGCTATGCGTCTTGCCCTTCCCCAAATCTGACTTCTCTTACCCCATCACCAAGTTCTAACAGCTGTCTGAGGAATGGTGACTTATGGCCAAGGAGAAACTAACTGTCAATGCTGTCTGATGTTTGGAAAACATAAAAATTCTCCTTGTATTTGTGTAGTCATCATTTTCCAATTTCCTGTGATCCAAGTTATTTATGAGCTTTTTAGTGTGGCCAGCACGGGGCTGAGTACGGCCCCCAGAAAAATGTGGTTATAGACCTTGATGCCTGCTGGTTAAAAATACACGGGGCTCTTATAAATACACAGACACTGCCTCTGGTCACTCACAGGGCTATTATCCAGACGCATCCCTGCCTTACCTTGAGGATGTTGTTCTCAGATTACAGATTTTACTGTCCTTTCTCTGACCGTGTAGAAAATAAAAGAAAAAGGCAGAAGGAAATGAAAAGAGACCAACCATTAGCCTCACACAGTTCATGACGGGCACAGGAAGAATAGAAGAGCAGGGGACGACAGATGGGGTCAGGCGGGACGAGGTCGGAGAGGAGTCAGGTTCAGTGGAGGAGAGTATGAAGCCATAGGTAGCTCTGGCCATACAATCAAAGAAAGTGTAAGCACATCTGGGGAGAGGAGGAGAGTAAGTCAATCACAGTAAATGTGACAATGTGTGAAACACCTCCAATTCCCACTCTAGGCTCTAAAGTTATTTGAAATACATTTTTTTCTTTCCTACTTTATACCCATATTCATCTTGAAGAAAATCAATTCTAAAGTAAAATAATAGAAAACCCAAATTTTGTACAGGACTGTGGAGTCTAAAGTTTTAACATTTATAAGAAATGGCAGTACCAGGTCTGGTCTTATGCATGTGAAAGTCATGGAGCTCAGGGTTTTGGAAACCTGGCCTTTACCCAGCATAGCCAGGAACTACTGAGCACAGTGCAGCCTCAGCTGGTTTATGATTCTCAGAGCAAACATCGCCCAAGTGGAGCTGCTCTTCAAAAGTTCAATTTACAAGGGAATAAATATTATTTTGGAAAAGAGAAAACAAAAAAGGTTCTTAATGAAATCTAATATATTCTGGAAACAGTCCTAGACACTAAGGATGAACTACCATGAACACTCAGCAGACAGGAAACTTACCTTCATATGGCATAGACTCTATTGGGAAAAATGGTTGCTGAACTTTGGTGGTAAGTGCTATAAAGAAATCACTGCAGGGTGGGCAGACAAGTACTGATGAGGGATGTTACTATATATATGGTAGTCAGGGAAGCCTGTTCTAGGTGGGTGACAATGGAGCAGAGATCTGAATAAAATAAGGACAAAAACCTGTGGTATTAAATGAGTCCTGCAAGCAAGACTCTTCTTCCTATTCAAGTTCAGAGACATGAATTAAGAAATGGAAATTAAGAGATGGGAAATGTATCAGTCAGCATTCCAGCAGGAAGGATATGCCACCCTTTAAAGGGTAGTCAAAGTGGAATTGGTTTAATGAAGAGATAATTAACAAAGGTGAAATGGGTTAAGGATAACCAGCAAAGTGTTGACCATCACAGGACTAACAACAGGGGAAGCCACATTACCCTTAGACCTGGAGATCTGGGTAGGGAGAGCAGTTATCAGTCTGGTCAAGAGAGAGAGTTAGAAATGGATAGAGAAAGAAAGCGAGAGACAGACAGACTGCAGAATAGAAGTTGTGGCCTTCAGAACAAGAATGTAACTGTCCTAGTCTGTTTGTGCTAAAACAAAATGCCACAGACTGGGTAATTAGTAAATAAAAGAAATATTATTTGTCATAGTTCTGGATGACAGGGAGTCCAAGGTTAAGCCATCAGCATTTGGTTTCTGGTTTCTGTTCCTCATAGATGATGCTGTCTAGGTGTTCTCACATGGCAGAAGGGGCAAATATGGTATCCCTACGTAGCAGAAGGTAGAAGAGCAAAATAGGGCCTAAGCTAATTTCCTCCATCCCTTTCTTAAGGCATTCTTCCATTCATAATAGCAGATTTCCCATGACCTAATCACTTCCCCAAAGCCCACCTCTTGATACCACCACAATGGAGATTAAGTTTCAACACCTGAATTTGGAAGAACATTCAGACCGTAGCTGTAACTACTGCCAAGTGATAGCCTTGCAGGAAAAGAGTGGGAGGAAAACCTCAACCTCACCTTTCTCCTATCTCTGATCTTATGCTGGTGCCTCCCATCGGTCAAAGCCAAATGGAAAACAGCAGGCAGAGAAGCCCTTGACAGAGAGCAAAGGTGAAAGTTAGAGAGTAGGTAAGAAAGCCAAATGGAAAATATCCAGTATGAACAATTTTTAAAGCATGTAGCATTTAAAACAAAACCTTTGATACTTATAATGCTGATATTAAGGAACTGGAAGTGTATGGATTCTGATGAAAAGGAAATATGCATGTCTTGGATCACTGGGAAGAAGGGAACCAGTGCTGAAAGGGAGCACTAAGAGGAAGTACAGAAAGAGTAGTAACAGAAACCCAAAGCATACATCATTTTCTCTGCTCACAATGGTTTCTAGAGCTGGCTGTCTGCTCACAATGGTTTCTAGAGCTGGCGAGGGGAAGGTGGATAGAGTCCATGACACTGTAAGCCGTGTTATTTCCAGCTGCCTCTGAAGCCTTGGGTTTTATCTCTGATCTGCAGTGTGCTGTCATGTTCTGCGATTGTAATAATAGCAGCAGAGATAAGCACTTTTCAAATAGATCGCTGTGAAGATGAATAGACTAGATGGCTTCACAGCACCTTTTCCAGTTGCAACTTTCATGTTAACTAATGCAACATTTCCTTTATTTAAAATGCACTGAGATATTCAAAATAAGAAAAAAATTGTTCTTACCTGGACTTTGATTAAAGTAATGGGTACATTTAATCTGTTTCCACTAGTTAGAGCAATTCAATTTAAAAAGAAACTTGGTTACCCTAAATTAAATGACTGCCTCTAATTGAAGTATATAGGTGCAGTTTAAGTTAGCCCTATAGCAATGACCTCAAGTAGAACTCTTAATAGTTTGTCCTATTGATTTATGAAAAATTCTTGTCATCTAAGTGGTAATATCACTGGACCTACTTAGGAAGCACATGTGTTTTCGCAAATGAAGAGTGAGTCATATAACCCAGGCAGGTCCCAGACCTTCATTTTGCCAGATGAAATAGTAACCCAACCCTAAATCTGTATCAAGTACGTACTGTGAATCAGGAGAAGAAACTAAAGCTCAAGGAGTTTAACCCTAATTGACTCTATTAGTGACAACCAGGGACAGGAACTTGGAGAATCTTTGTCCTAGACTTGGATTTTCTGCATTGCCCTGAACTCCCTTCAGATTTCACAGTACACTTCCATTCCTGAATAGATTCGTGGGGAAGAGACATTTCCCCACAGGGGTCGGCTAGGTGATATAAATGTGTCTCTCAAAAAGTAAACACCATAAACGGTGTGGCCTATGATAAACTGAAGAGGATAAGTTTCTCATTAAAGTATGCACATCCAATTTAAAAAATAAAACAAAAAGCATATTGTCACTGAAGCATATCTGTGGGCTGGATTCAGCCTGAGACCTGCCAGGAGGACCACCTTGAAAATTAGGCTTCTTAGAAAATAATTCTTTCTCTACAATTATGCATGATCCTAACTGAAACCTTTCTCTCCTTCCCTGCCTACAGTATTGTCTTTCTTATTTAAATGACTTCATGTTTCTCACCACTAAAATTCTGTGTTGATATTAGCAACTTTTAAGGATAATTCATTTTCAAAATGGCTGCCCACACACAGAAAGAGAAAGGTAGGATTGAATTTAAGTATTTACATGGGATTCCAAAGTGTTTCTGATATTTACAATAAATTGAAATACCCATAAGAGTAGAGGCCAAGAGAAAACTTACTACTTTATGTACTTCCTGAAGCATAACATATATTAAACATCCCATCGTTCTGTCAAGTGCCAAATATTCAGGTCTATTTCAGAGGGATGCAATGTTTTGGCTTCCCCAGGATACATTGGAAGAAGAAGAATTGTCTTAGGCCACACATAAAATACACTAATGATAGCTGATGAGCTAAAGAAAAAAATTGCAAAAAGGCCTCATAGTGTTTTTAAGAAAGTTTATAAATTTGTATTGGGCCACATCCAAAGCTGTACTAAGCTACATGCAGCCCGTGGACCATGGGTTGGACATGCTTGTTCTATGTGTTCAACGGGAAGTAGTAGCAACTTCTGGAAGAAAACAAAGCCAAACTTTGTAACTATGCCGAGAAATGATTCAGCATGATTTCATATTTCTGCACTTAGCCTGTCTGTGCTAGAGTCTTATATTTGAGAAATATGGCTAAAATATGTTACAATTAGAAGTTTTTGAGATAATAAAATCTGCAAATAGCTGTAACTACAGCCTTCCCTCTCTTGAAAGGTGTAGCCATTTTATATGTCTAACAGAATGATCCACTGTAACATGAAGAGAATCAGATATTCCATAGACATTGACTGTCACAAAAATAAATTGAATAAATGAGCAGTTGAAGTTTATAATTATGTCTAAGGGACTTGTCTGTAAGTCATACACATAAACACACCCACAGAACTATTCCTCAATAACTCTGGAAATATTTAATCCTTAATTTATGCCAACTGAAAATTTAGGCAGGGAATAAAAATCTAATAATGTATGAAATTCCATCCTTGAACACTTTTAGGAAATTTTTCAATGCAAATGCTTTGTATGTCTCATATCAACATCTGCATTTTCATAGTTCCATGCATACAAAGTATGTATTGAGTAACATGATATTTACAATAAATTTGAATACCCAGAAGAGAGAACACATACTGTCTGCTATGAACATAGGAGAAATGGTTCTCTCTCAGTTTTATCTTCAAAATGTTCATAAATTAGTTAGGGAAATTTATTAGTTGAACATAATAAAATTACTAAATTTATGAGTTTAATTGTTGAGTTTATAGTATAAAAAATAAGTGCTGTTGTTCCAATATTGTACCCTGGGGGGGATAAGATTGTCCCATGGAATAAATACTTAGTCTTGTGGTAGACTAGGTGTTTCATCATTTATTTAAGAAGCATATGTTGAATTCCCATGCTCCAGGCAGTGGGTTCTTTGCTTTGTGGTGACAGTACAAAAAACTGACAGTTTCAGTCTTTAGGAATAAAGGAAGGTATATACTCGTCTTGAAATATGGGTATCATGTGGTTAAGTGGAAAGGGGATGGGGAAGGCACTCCAGAATTATGAAAGCAGGTCACACATGTGGGAATGAATGAGTGAGTTGGACTTGGAGAAGAGCCTGGCTGAATAATTTATTAATCAGATGGGTAAGAGGTATGTTTATAGATAGTCACAGCCATATTGCAGAAGATCTCCTTAAATTTGATATTTTTCCCATTGAAAGCCACTGTTTATCAGAACTTTTTTGAAGTCTATGTCTTACTCCTTTGCCTTTACCTCAGCAATCTAAGGCAAAATAATTATGATACAATTGATAATAATTATTGATATTGATACATATAGTACCTATTTCATTGCATTGTCTCATCTTGTCATCTAAATAAGCCTGGGGAAAATGGATAGCACTGTTACTACCTTCTTTGAATTAGGAGGAAAAAGACAAACAGAAAACAAAAAGAGGTTCACCTTTGGTTACTTAGACTGGGGCCATGCACAGATGGCCAAACTCTTAGCCTAAGACCCTTGGAGCAAAAAACAAAAATCGTAAGTGTGTTAAAAACACATATATTGTAAGTATCAATGACTGAAAAAAAAAAAACAAATTTCAAAGTTTAAACTAAAAGTCTTCATTTTATATATTTTTAATTATTTCTACTGTATAAGTAACTGCTATAGTCTGGAAAGTCAGTCTATCTGAGCAGCAGCCTTATTTTACCCCAGGAGCAGGCACAGTGCACTGTTTATTCTGAAAACCCATACTTTAATCCCATAATCTCCCTTCGTTACTTGGTTAGCATGTCTCTGTGGGTTGACACAATATGTGTGAGTACTGGGAGAGAAGGTTATCAACTAGAAAAATCCCTTGATCATTATCTGAGCTCGATATGGCCTAGAACCTAATCGATCACTTTTTAAAACAATCCAAGTAATATAGTGAGAGATGGGGATTGGAGTAATAGTCCATTTAATGACAATAATTAGCCATGTCTCAACTCTTCTACCGGATTGAAGTAGGGATTTATTGAAATATGTATGTGAAATTATAAATAATTTTCAATGAAGAAAGAATGATAGGATGAACTGGAAATCCATACTCCTAGCCCTCTCCAAGGAAATGGGAGGATTTTGATTTCCAAATAATATAATCAAAAGTGGCATCACTACTCCTAGAGGGAAAAGAAAGCTGGTTATAGATGCTAAGAGCCAAATTCTCTATATGATGAAGGTTTTTTTAATCTTTCTTTTCTTGCTTTATTGAGAGGGTCAACATCAAAATCATGCTAATAGGGGAATACATTTTAATCAAATGTTATGTATTCTGAGAAAACCCAGTGTTTGTATCTTGAGTAAATGAAAATCAACCATTGATTTTTCTAATATAGAAGCTGATTTTAAGTGATAATACCTCCCCTACTTTTATAAGTAGAAATCTCAAGGTTGTAGAACCTAATTTCACCACCTTGCAAACCTTTCCATTATTGTTTGACAAAATTTTATGAAGTTTGTCATACAATAAAATCCCAAGTTTATAAAATCCCAGAAAATATCTAGGGACAAGCTTTTTTCCTCTTCTATGGGAAGAAGTAGAATTTTCTCGAAAGAAAGGTCTATGTGCAAAAGAAAAAGGGAGGGAGAGAAAAGGAAAGAGGGAATGAGGAAAAAGTGGGAAGGGAAGAGGGGGAGAGAGAAAAGATAACTCATCAGTAGGAAGCCTGAGAAAGACTTGATTCTCTGAGTCAACCATCAATCCTGCCTCAAGCTACCAAAGAGTTTCCTAGAAGACAGAAGAGGAGTACCTTTCTACTTCAAGTCACACATCCAAAGATACTGTATACTATTTTTATTAACAACATTAAATATGAAGTTGTAATCCGTGAGCAGCAACGAGAGATCTGGTTGCAAACTGAGTCATGGTTTGTCGGTGGTAATTATATGGTAGGATCATATTTGTGTTTCATATTCAATAGATTTAAAATTTTGATATATCCAGCAAATAGCAGACTATCAGGAACAGACTATTGCCAACTATTTTCACTGGAGACCAAAATGAAAAACAGAATTCTGAATCATATAATTTCAATAAATGATTGGTCTGATGGAATTAATGCATAGAATGATACATTTATTCATTTTATTCTCAGAGAAAATATATATAATTTATCCACTGAACATCAGAAGATCTTACTAAAGAGAGTCAGAATAAAGAGATTAGTGTACACTGAAGCACTGCACAATTAGATCCTCCAAAGAGGATAGGAATCATAGCTAACAAATACTGAGTGTGCTAGGTACTGGTCTAAGGTCATTCCATGAATGTATTCACTTAAGTGGGGTGGAGGTGGGGGGATCAACTGTTACTTCCATTTTACACATGAGTAAAAGAGGTGTAGAGAGATTAGTCCCTTGACAAATGTGATACAGGTAGTTAAGTGGATGATGCTGGATTTACTATAGATCGTCTGGCAACCTAAGCATCCTAGATGCACAGTGATCTTTCTGCTGATTGAGACACAGAGCTTCCAGTGAGGCATCCAAAAAGATGAGATCTGGAACTCCACATCTTGACAAATTCTCCAGCTGGTTCTAGCAGAGCCAACACAATGATATGTGTATTAATGTCCACTGAGCCTGGACCCATCCACTGTAACTATACCACAGAACAGGAAGAGTTGTTCTTATGTTTGTCTTCACCCATCATCTAGCATGGATAGGCCTGCAGTTAATATTTTTAGTTTATTACATGGATAAATCAGTAAATCAGTAAACCACTGATTGGATTAGATATTTAGGCAGCTGGACTTGGCCTGAAGCTAATCTCTGAGGTGCTCTCACAGAACCAGGGTTTGGAAACTCCTTAATCACTCATATAATTTTCTGTGGAATATTGTAGAGGAAGACAACTTTCCACATTTCTTTTCCTTTCACTTTTCCTAATTTCATTCTAAGTGTTTTGCGATGATCTTATTGTCACCATATCACTTACCCCAAGAAAGCCACACAGACCTCGTGATTGTTTTGTTTTGTTTTTCTTTAGAATGTAGTATGCTTATTGACTTGTAGACTAGCTGGATTTCCATAGGTAATCTTTTGCAGGACTTGTATTAGCATGTCATCCACATAGGGATCCATTTAGAATCATCATGAATCGATTTGCTAGAGCTTATGTTTTTTCAGTCTTTGGAATTATATCCTAGGAAAACAGAAAACACATTCTTTCCTGCTGTATGAAATATGCAGGAGACTACTTTGGGTTACAGTGCTCTTTTGCATTCGCACAGATGCTGAAAAGCAAATTCTCAGCTGGTCGGTCTCACTCAGAAGGTGTGCTTCACTAATAACTGTGTATGGGGGAGCATTGCCAACTCAAAATATAACAAGTTAAACTGCATGTTTTATTAGCATTATTCTTAATGCTAATGTAATGTCTATCCACGAAGGCGGCATTGTTAGATTGTTAGTACAGTAGATTGTAATGACAAAAGGAATTAGATGGGTTTTCTATGTTAAATCAATCATTAAGCAGTGCTATAATTATTTGCTGTTGGGAATGCTCTTTTTTCTATTGTAAAATTGACACAGTCTATGAAAGTAATTGCTGTGTTTTCATCCTAGGGCCCTTTAAGATTAGAGTCTGGGAGGAAGATGTGGCACTTCTAATCCTTCTGACATTTCAGAGGGACTATCCTGGCAGGAATAATATCACATCACCATGTAATTAATCAGTGCATTTTTCCTGTGGTCTGTGAAACCCATGTTTCCCTCTGTATTTGAGAGACAGAAAGGTGGCATGTTCGAACCTTCTGTAGCTTTAATTACAATGTGATTTTGGGTCCAATTATATTCTTGGCCAATTTGACCTTTTCAGGTTGCATATTCAGACCATTTCACTTATTCGGGGGGTTGAAGATTTTAGGCATCAATGTATGTGGGTTTGAAATCATTGGATACCTGTTTCCTTCATTTCCCTGTGAATAAGAAAGTCTTAAAGAATCTAAGCTGGTAATGATGACATTGCATTAGAAAAGAAAAACCTTTATTAGAGAAAATGGCATGCCTTCACCTCACAGATAAGGCCAGCATAGCAGGAACCTTTGTTAAAGTGCAATAACTCTCTCCTCTCCTCTCCTCTCCTGTCCTCTCCTCTCCCTCTCTTTCTCTCTCTCTCTCTCTCTCTCATGTGTGTGTGTCTGTCTGTCCCTGTCTGTCTCTCATTCTATAATAAATGTAAAGAACTTATATATCTATGTGTGGGATTGTGATAAAATAATCTATGTTTACTTTATGGGTAATTTGCCTTTGAGATAGGTACACCAAACTATGTGTGGTTTTGATGTTGCATGGTATTATCATTAATATTAATATCAACAAAAATGAAAGAGGGACTCTTATTTGCAGGGTAATGGAGCAGATACTGTGGGAGATGCACAAGAAAAGGATACAATTTCTTTTCTCCCAGTCCTCCAAGAAAAACACACAGCAACTAGTAGCTAGAGTAGAGAAGAAAATATGATAGGATCATAGAAGTTGAATAAATGTGAATTCAGAGAAGAATAAAATATCATGTGCATAGGATATTCAAAGATAGATTCCTGTAAGAAGTGAGATCCTTATTTGGATCTTATTTTGTAGAAAATGAGAAACTCATGGATGTTTTTAAGTAGAGTCATACTATGTGAGAAGTAGTGATTTAGTGAAATTAACGTGGAGTCATTGTTTGAGTAGGAGAGGAAACACAGGAAATAAAGGGAGTAGGTTACCTGCTATGAAAGGTTTCCATCTTAATAGTGTAGGACTATATGGCATCCCTTAGATCATGGGAATAGTTAAGTCTGAAATAATTAAATTAATATATATTGAGATCTAAGGGCGAGCACTTCAAGGAGATGCAGGAAGCATTCTGAGTGTCCATCATTAGAAAACTTTCCAAAACATTAAAACATTAAAGTGCACATGGTGAATGAATGGTATATGTAAGCATTGAGTGTGTGTGTGTGTGTGTGTGTTTGTAAATCTGACACTATAACTTTCATGTATTTTATTTCATTCTATTTTATCCTTCCAACTCTTGTCAAGTGGTTAATATTAACCTCATTTTATAAATTTGGATGCTGAGATCCATTTGTTTAAGTCAAATAAATAAAACAAAACAAAGTGACAGAAATAGTACTCAAACCCAGGCCTTCTGACTCCATATATTTTATTTTTTCCACTCAGAATTTCCAGGCTACAAGTCAGGAAAGGGAAATTTATTAAGTCTGTACATGCAAATGTGAAACTTTTGTAGTTAGTTATTTTTCAAATCTGTGCTAATGAGATAGATTGGGAAGCAAAAATATGGGCTTAATTGCAGTTCACAGGGTGAAAATGCACTGTGACTGCAAAAGGTTCTTGTCTGTGGCAGGTGCTGCTTAACGATTCATCATCTATTAAGGCGAGACCGTGGAAAAATACAATAAGGCTGTGATTTTCAAGAATCATAATTCAATTTTTCAAGGAAACAGAATAGATAGTGTGGACTTTATGAGAAATTCAGAAAGTATTTATGACTCTTTATTTGGTTGGCTTTTATTTATTTGGTTGTTTTTCACTTTGCTGTCTCCTCCCTTAACCTTCTCACAGTCAGGGATTTTCAACGTATGTATATTCATATGCTCACCAAAGGAGGCCTGACTTGCCCTCCCAAGGGGAGGCCTTTGTTCTAGCAGGTCTTTGATGTCCCTTGTACTGGGTGCTTCCCTGTCGGTCCTTAGTTCTCTTTGTTTAGGGCCCCTGATTTCCTCAGTTCCACTCCCCACCTCAAATCTAAGCTTATTAGTCTCTCAGCTGCAGTTTCAGCTACACCCAGGGCAGGAGACATGAGCCTCAGGACCTCCCCTCCCCCGATGGGTGGACTTCAAGATAACATCATCATCACAGCAAGGTCAACCTACTGGACAAAAATCTAACCTCTTTATTTTCACAGGATTCCTCAGGTCCCAGCTAAACCTTACCCTACAATATCCTGGATCTAGGAATGGAGCTCCTGACCTTAATCACCAAGGCCTGATGCTCTCTATGGTCTTCATTCTTAGACTGACCTTTTGCTTTAGTCCGTGTCTATTACGTGAGAAAAGGATTTGGTTGTTTGTTTTTTCCAAAGTATTTTCTTGGGGACTGGAAAATGTCTCATAAAGCTCCTCACTGGCACAATGAACAAGACACTGCACACACATGAAAATTTTCATTAAAGAGCTGCAAAGAGAAGAGATATTGACCCTGAGATGCCTGGTTTTACCAAGAATATTAGCAAGTGAAGAAAGCAAGCCACAATACCTTTTACATGATTTCAAATGTCATGCAACAAAACACCAGTCCACAAATTTACAAGAACAATTACAAAGTAATATCTATTAAATGCAGTAGAAATATTTCCTCTGGGATGGGGGTTATGAGAAGACTGAGTATGAATATTTTTGTAAAAGCTAGTATATCAATTAACAGATACATCTTGTGGCCTTATGATCAAGATGTGCCTTTATGTGAGTAGTATGACCAAGTGGAGGCTCTAATATCTGAAAAAGCAAAATGGAAAAATAATAAAAATAAAAAAGAATGGTGGTGGTTTATTATCACATTTTCTTCTAAATTTCAATTTAACTTTCACTTTTAATTCACCATTTAAATCAGGTAAATTCACTCTGCAAATATAATCAAGGGATGTTCATATTGTATTAATAGATTGCTTTAGTTTTTTAGTTCTCACAACTTAATTATTTAGTGCCCAATTCCCTTATTTAATGTTAGCATATTAAGGCAAAATCTAATTTGCAGTAAGCAGCTTGAGGCCACAGAATCACAAAAAAGAGTAGATGGAGGCAGGTGAATATGTTGAATTTTTTATTTTGTCAGTGCATCTAAGAAGCTGATGGATGTAGTCTTGCGTCTTTCAGCATTTCGGTTGAGTAAAGCAGGGTAGATATTTAGCAGGGATGCTTGCATTTTAAGAATATTTAGTAGTTCCCCGTCTGAATAGGGGGCAATGTCTGTCACTGGGCCAAAAATAAATTAGATATGAGCAAAAAATAAAGGAGAAAAGAATTAGACAAGAAAAAATGAGTAAAATTTTGTCGCATAGAAGATGATTGGTAAATAAACATTTACAGGCCATTTCTGCTCTAGCAGTGTTGAATGTATCTAATCTACTCATGACGCCCTCCCTGTTCATACTGCTGTATGTTTCTACCTCAGAATATATTCTTAGACTGAGGTGGAGACAGCTAAACTAAGTAAAAGGTAAATTAAGGCAAATTAGAAAAGATTTATTCAGAACACCTATTATGGGTCGGCCATTTGCCGGACACTGTAGTTGACAATAACTGGAAGAGAATCCTCATCCTCAGCAGCAATCCTGGTAAGGAACCCCTCAGTGCTTTTGGGGTTTAGATAATCACTAATTCCACCCCCCATCACCCCTCACATTAAAGAGCTGTACAACAATGTGTCAGTGTGGAGTCAAGAACTGCTTTGGATCTTTACATAAAACCTAGAGTTGCTAGAGGACTTAAACATAGAAGCAATGAGGTTGTCAATATGTAGGGAAGGTTTGTTCTTAACTGCTGAGTGACTGGAGAGGCTGTGGCTAGGCAGGAACAGTAGAGTAACCTTGGCATTTGGATTTGAAGGGAGGGATGTAGAGGGATGTTCAGCTTGAAACTCTCCCAAATGCTTTATGAAACCATATGAGTTTGGCGATTATAAAAATAACACTCACATATAATGATTGTCTCCTCTTAAAATGAGATCTGAGTGCCAGTTTGAAGCTCCAGTGATGGGTAATTCAGTGGAAGCTGCCTTTGGCAACTTGCAAAGAACTGTCTGAGGATACAGCTTTGCTATTTCTTAGTAATATTTGTCTTTAAGGAGAAGAAATGAGTCATGGTCAAATTTCACAAGTCTCTGCCTTAGACTGATTGAATCATCCACTATGCCCAGCTTCTAGCCTCCTCTAAGTCAGTCTAATTGAAAAGAAATTCAGATTTTGAGTGACTCTAAAACAGATCATTAATGGAAAGGCTGAGAGAGAGATTCGAAAGCAGCTTTTATATTCCAATTACAAGAAAATTTACAATCAGCAAGTACTATGTTTAGATTAGCCTATTACATGTTAAAGGAAGAGGCCATGGTGGTTCCAGCAAAGAGTTCACTGAACTAACAAAACACATCTCTATCCAAACTCACAGGCTTCAAAAGCATATGCTCATTCATAGACTTCACTGTGGAACACCAGAACGAGTAATGGCTCTGAAGACAGACAGTCATCACTTTAAATCTCTACTCTCCTCTTTGTCATTTATTATCTATGTAACCTTGGACATGTCTATTCAATTGTGTTAGTTTCAGAATGCGTATCTGTTGCAGAGTTGCCATGTTTATCAAGTGCGTTTTATAGTTACCTATTTAGCACAGTGCCTCAAATAGGGTAACCTCTCAACAAATGTTAGTTACTATTATTATTATTATTATTATTATTATTATATCAGACATTATCACCATTGCTTTTTTCTTCCTTGCAGGCAAAACTACATTTCTCTGGAGTGCCCAATCCTCTCCAATGTGACTTGGATAATTCTCAATAATTTAAGCAACTTGGAGTCCTAATGTTTTTTGCCAGAGACTAATTTAGAGTTTGCCAATGGACTGTCTCTGACCAATGAAGAAGTGAGGGGTGGTCTCCTGGGAGCTTCTTTGAAAGTTTCCCTCACTTCACAAAGAACACGAGGAAGAAATACTTGCTCTTTTGAATGTTATGTTCCTGTATAGGGCACCTAAACTGATATTGCCATGGGCATCAATGAAGGACATTAGGCAAAGGCAAAGACAGCATGTAGAGAAAGATAGAACTAAAAAACAGAAGCAACCCACGTTCAAACGTCATCATGAAGCCACTGAATTAGCCTAGTAATGGACCTCAGTGCTTAACTATTATTGAGATACTTCATTTTCTTTATTGTGTAAGCTAATTTAAGGCATATTTTCAGCATTCTGAATCTTAAAGCATCCTAAATGATGCATTATTAAATAAATATTATATTTTTCTCCAGGCCCCAACCCTTCTATCATATAAACAGACATATGTAGATGTGTGTATAAAAGCATACACACAATAGAAAAAGGCTGACATATAGAACAGCATGCCAGCTTAATATGTGGCCCTACTAAATGATAAGTCTACTAAGAAAAATCTGTTTTATTTTATTTGTCTGGGATTGGCTAAGAGTCTCATATGGTAAATATTCTGAAAAAGGCAGTCTTTTCTCTCAAATGACTTATAATCAAGCAAAGAGCAAAAGTGTATAAACAACTTTCATGCAAGTCTGTGTGTAGTCTGTATCTTAAGAGAGGTATAAGACTGAGAAAGGAAAGATTGCAAGGGGTGGCTCATGATCTCTGACCAAGGAGGCACCATTTGCATCACAAACAATATGCATTTATGTTCCATTTACTTGGCATTATAATTAGTACCTCTAGTCTAATAAAAATGTTGCCCCTTCTTGGGATGGTCACCAACATCTATTTCTTATTTCCTCTCTGACATTCATCTTTCCTGAAGTCCATTTAATATTTGCCAATTCCAGAATAGAAATACCAGCTTTCATCACCAGACATTCTTCTTACATCTATTGTTTCTTCTTACAGTCTGTTGGCATAGACTGAGTTTTGAGACTCAGTTTTGAGATTCAAAAGCCTTCTCTTTCCACTTTGAGTTTTAAAAATCTATTTTAAAACTAAACAAAATTGAGAATGGACTTTTTTGTTGTTATTTGTGGCTCTGTTGTAACCTCCTGTCCCTGAGGCAGAAAATCTAGACTGCCCTGGCTACTACAAGGAATGGAAGAGGGCTGGGTAAGGATGATGAACATAGAAGAAATTTCATGGAATAACAAAAACATGTAGGATGATACAAATACCATCTCTCTACAAATGAAAAAAACTAGAGACAGAAGGAATTCTAAAGAAAAATGAGTAAAGTCACAGAAGGGGAGGAGTGAATTTTCTGTGACAATCTGGGATGTGTCAGTAATATACAGGCACATTTTAAGCAACTTTCTCCAAAACAGTTGCTGAGTGAAATATGAACTTGCTGTGCCTTCGTTTCATTCAACAATACATCAGATAAAAATACTGGGAAGTCAACTTGGCAGAAACTGTGATAGATTCTAGTATATAAGCAAGGGTCATGTGAGACCATCCCAAAGTCCTAAGCAGAATGCTCTAATTGAATCCAGTTGAGAGGACAGAGATGAAAGGTAAGATCACAAGGACATAGTTGTTCTCTAAAAAGGCAGTTTTAAGACTGAAGTTTTTAGATTTTAATCAACAATTGACCAGACCACTAACATATCTAAATGTATGCACCCTCCTTCTCAGGGTCCATTCCTGAGAAATACCATCTCTTGTATCATGGCCCATATCTAAGTCAGCTTTTTCAGGGCTTTTTGAATGCAATTGTTTTTCCTCAGCTTTCTTTACTTCAAGATAGAGACTTCTCTCAGAACACGTTCCAGTTCTCTCTCCCAGGCTGCCACAGCTCTTTAAGCAGACATTTGAAGAACTGTCAGAATCAAGGGACAAAGAGCAGAAAGGGCAGACAAGGGAAGCAGAAGGCAGTGCAAAAAAAATGGGAAGTGCTGCGGTGGCTGGCCATTGTGCCAATTTCATGCTTTCACACCTTTGAATGAGTGTTCAAAGTGTTTCATTTTGGGAGCCTCAGACAGTGGAACACTGATTGCAATGGCTTCAGGCATTTCAGGGCACAGCTGGCCACTCGGCCACCCCTGTGTCCTCGGCGGTTTTCTGAAAATAAGGGAAATAAAATATAGGTTATTTTCAGCTCTGATAGGTGGACCTCACTGTGAACAACTGCAGGATCAGTGTTGTTTTTTCCCTTTCTTTCATTTTCTTTTCTTTTTCAAACACAGACCATGCCACATCATCTTTGAGAAATATGATTTTTTTTTCACATAGTATGGAAGAAATAGCAGGAAAGGGAGATGCCATTTAAGATAAATAATAACAAATTCTGAGCCTGGGTTATCCCAGTGGTGTAGACAGTCCCAAATTCTGTCTCAGAGAGAAAAAAAAAAAAAAGCTGAGGATGGGGTAGAGAAACATTCTCTAGTTATTGATATAATACACTTACTAAAAAAACTTTTAAATGAATGCTTTTATAAAAAATTATTTATTAAAAGTAATTAAAACTTTTTATTAAAATTCTTTTAATGTTTAGCCATATTCCCTTTAGAATAGTGCAGTGATAAATAATGTCCCCATATTATCCCTTCTTCCTGTGTTCTCCCTTTGAAAGCTAAATGTCGGAAGACCTGAATACTAGACCTAGTTCTGCTGTTTACTGCTTGTGTTATGCTGGCAAGTCATTTACTTTCTCCAGGACTTCAATTTCTTGATGCACAAAGTGAGGACTAAAATATCTGTTTTTCTTGTAACATAAAGTCAAAGAATTAGTTAAAACTTGAAGAATTTTAGAGTTCATATAGTTATTATTTTACAGATCAGAAAGTTACCAATTCACACGTGGTTGGTAGCATATTCATAATGATCACCCAGCTGTCCTAATTACTAAGGTGTGCTTTACTCACTATTATTATCTTCAATTTTGCTTCACATAAATCTTCCATTTCTATAAATCTAGTCCACTCATCCCTACCCCAACCACCAATATCCTAGCCCTTCTATTTTCCCACAAATGGCCACCATCTTGGAATGCCCTCACATGTGTCAATAATATCTACTCTGCTTCATGAGCACAGGAAGTACATCCTCATCACCGCAGCCTTCCTTGACCACCCTTGCACTCCTGAACATCATAGCACCTAATAGATCCATAATCTACTGATGCTTAAGTCATCAATCTACAAATCCAATGAATAATGCATATATATTAGTCATGGCAAAGGAGCCTGACTCACACTTATTTATGTCCTCAGCAACTGAAATTGTGTCTTAAGTCACAATTTCCTTATATGTCAAAGCGGAAAAATAATAGTGATTATTTCATAGGACTTTTGTAGAGATTAAATTTTATGTGTATATCTATTTCAACATAGAGCAGCGCTTGACCCTTAGTACATTCTACATTATCTTGATAATTTCTATATTATTTGTGATTGTTGATGATGATTATAATGACGATGGTGATAATACCTCGAGGTGATGAAAATGTGTCTTCTGGATGAGTGCTGACCAATCCCCAAACACTATTCCTAATGATACTTACCAGAAAGTAAAGCACTAATTAAGGTAAGGGCTCCTTCATCCTTGTTTAAAGAAAATTCTATTCCTTAATTCCATGAATGCTTAAGATTGCCCGAATTTCTTGGCGCCAAACTAAAAATACAATATAATGTAGATTTCTAGAACAACTAAGCCTTAATTGCTTTACCTTATGGTTCTGATTTCTTATAACGTTGGTTCATAGATAATAAGAGTTGACAATCGATGACATTTCTGGATCTTTTTAAAACTTTTAAAGATAGAGGGGGTATATAGGCTTCTTTTTCGATCTGAGAAGACATTGGTACCAGAGATATCTTTCCTGTACCTAGAATTTCTCTAAACTTTAAACACTAAATTGGAAGTCATAAATCAGGTACCTTGTCATTATGGTATGTCCCCTCCAGTGAAAGATGGCATTCTCAACTGAAATTCAGGATATCAACATATTTTTATAACTTTGCTTCTGAGTGTGTGGCAGACAAATCATTTCTTCTTTCTGAGTTGCAATTTTTTCATCTTCAGTATTCTAAGTCCAACTTGACTTAAAAATTTAAGTTTAAAATTCTGACAAAACAATGGTCTTTGGATAAAGGTTAGCAGAAAAATTTCCCACCCAATTTGGGCCAACTTTACATTGCTTAATCCCACAGGTGTTTCTATTAATGGACCAGCATTCCTGTAGTATCAACCCCAGGCTCACAATTAAAATTCCATGATATAAAATTTTACAAAAAATAAGGAGAAAATATATAGAATCTTAGTGGCCCCACTCTGTATCTATAGAGCATGACTAAGCAATCTCGTGTGCCTAGCCCCAGTTAAACAATTCGTTCATCAACACAATGTAGCTGACAACGTACAGGAAGCCTACAAATTATTGATTGTGCATAAGAGCAACAGGGGAAGAAGGATACAGGCTTCCTCAGAGAGTATTTCATTCGACAGGAAAGAATTCACAGATGGGAAATATAGATAGTACTTACTTCCCTTCTCTTTCTTCACACTGTAAGTAGATCTTAAAACCCTAAGTTATGTCAGGTTAGGGCATTGGTATAAAATAGTGTGATGTTTTTGTATAATGTTATAGTGAGGTCATTTGAAGAACTGGTATATTAGCGCACAGTTAACATATTTTTGCATTCCTCGCAAATAATCATTGATCTCTTTGTAGATATTTACTCTGAACATCTATGGCACTTAATCTATAACTCTCTTAAGAAAAAAATTTTATTACTTTATAGTTATGAGTTTCTATATACTACTTCCCCAACATACTATACTATATGAAATTTCAGGATATGTAACTTTTATTATTTTATCTGTATATTCTCTAAGATCTACCACAGTATCTGACACAAAAGATGACGTTATGTCTTGATTTGCCTAAGGCAGTTCTGGTTTATGCCCATGGTCCTAGCATGATTATAAATAGCAAAACCTTTCATTCATAAAAGAGCCCCCACTGGATGATAAATTATTTGTTCAACCTGCTTATACAGATATGTTCCTAATAAATAGTTGTAAATGATGACTCCCCAGTGTAATACCCCCTCTCTTGACTGGATTATGTGTCAATGTTCATCTTCTACTTTATAAGTAATCACACAGCTCCACAGAGCAGTAGTATCTGATGAGAGTGGTCAGGAATTACTTTAGGAATTGTAAAAAATTCAAGTTTGATGTGAATTTGGAAGCCATTTTTTTTCATTCAAAGCAGGAATTCTGCTACACACTCCCACAAAGATGGCTATATACATATATATACACCTTGTTTATGAATTTAATACAATTACATGTGCCTGGCAGGCATTGTCCTAAGTGCTGAAATGCAGCGGTGACTAGAGCAGTTGTGTTGCTTGCATGTATAAAGTGTATAACTTAGTGGAGGAGGCAAACATTTCCCAGAAAAATCAAACACATAAACATCTAATGGAATTGTAATACTTAATGGAAAAGTGTCAAGGTGCCATAAAATCAAATATCAAGGTCTAATGTAAATGAAAGTGGCAAAGAGTCAATTAAGGCCTCTCAGGGAAAGTAGCATTGATGCTTCAACTTGAATGATGAGTAGGGCAAGGTTTGCAGAGTGTGGACGAAGGGTGTTCCTGGATGTAGGAATAGCATTTAGCGAATTTCTGAACTCGAAAAGAGCACTGAGATTTTTAAAATCTGAAGGTTGGCTAGCCAAACATAGTCAAAGTTAGTGATAGAGATGGAGGTTGATGCAAAGTAATATTGGGAGAGGGAGGACAAGACCAAATTATGTAGATTTGAGATCACTCTTTCTTGCAGCAGCCACTCTTTAATTTTGTCTCAATCCTGGTTAAGTTCCTAGACCTAGAAACTATGCATAGAGGAACAATACTCATTTATAGTTTACAGCCTTTCTCCACCTTTAGTGTTGTGGTTTTTTTTCTTTTTTTGAACATTTAAATATTCATTCACTGAAAGGGGGTGAGGGTGAAGACAGGGAACTGAGAGTAGAAGAGGGGAGTGAAAAGGAAAACCAGATTCATTATTTCAAAGTAAACTATTCCAATCAGTGGGACTATCTACTCATTCCTTGCTTTTTTTTTCTTTTTTTTTAAATTAAAACAGGCATTTACATGCTAATTGGATCTTTATTCCTTGAGAGTCCCTCTGCTCTTGTAAAGTCTTCCTCTTCTGAAGCATTTAATCCCCAGCTTGAAACATCACTGTTGATTGCAGTGGAAAGACTGTGATGTCACAAATGGGGGATTATGACTTCACAGGGGAAATAAGAGAGCAAGACAGACACTTTGAAGAGACTAAGATCTTTTATTTATGAGAATGTCTCTATTAATCAAAAGGGGAGAGAAATACCAAACATATAGAAAATGACAGCAGAATTGTAGCTAAATAAAATGTTCTTCAAAATTATCCTGGCAATGTCACTTTCTCTTTAGAGGATTCCTGAGAAATGCTATTACAGACGATAAGTTTGAGATCCAAATGTCCCTATACTTAGCACTTGAGAAATGCTTAGCCCTGGGGTAATCAGAAGTGTAATCACACCACAGAGCAAAGTCCAACACGGTGTGCTAAAAAGTAGAGTGCAATGTTATTACTCATGGTTCTTCTGCAATGTTCTAATGGGTACTTAGAAGAGCTCTCTTCATTTCCTTGAGCCCATGACATAATCTAGCTTTGAACACAGGTAACCACTACCAACAGGTACATTTTTTTCTCTCAAAAGAACAGCTGACTATTTCCAACCCCAACATTACATTTTTTGATCAAGTTAAAGTTTCAATTTAGGTAATTGTACAAATTTAAAATTAAATTATGGTTGTTAATAACAGATGTTACTATTTATTGAATTACAGATATGTTGCGAAGTGCTTCAGTAAATTATGTGGTTGTCTTTTCTAACTTCACACTTTTGGTGCCAACTTTGTTGTAATACCCATGCTTATGGCTATTCATGTACCCCAGCCTCAGCCAGTGTTTCTCAAAGTGCTATTAGTGGACCGCGGGCATCAGAATGGCTTAGGGATTTTGTTATAAAGGGAGATTCACAGTCCCTAACCACTGGAGATGACTGGATGCACGCTGGATGAGGCCAAGCAATCTGCATTAGTAACAAGAGTCCCAGATGGTACTTATGCACACTGAAAATTGAGAACCATAGCCTTAAGCTTATTATGAAGCAGTGGGAAAATCACCTGAGAGCAGGAAGTCCTGCGTAGCTAAAAACTGAATGTAGATGTAGGGAATTGCCCTCCTAGGTAAGTACTCAGCTTCTCCTCACTCCACCCGTTACAAATGTGGTCTTCCGGTTTCTCCTTGTCCCACAAACACTTTTGTTTCCCACTAAATCTCAACATCACCTTTTTGAAGATCTTTCATGGGCCTTAGTTTAGAGCTTAGTTTTTATGGGGCTTTACTCACAGTGCTGCCAACTTTTCTCTCCATAAAAATAGAACAGCTATGTTTTTTTTTTCTGTAACTGGTTTTATTGAGGTATGGTATACCTACAGAAAGGTACACAAATCATGAGTGTACTGGTTGATGCGTTTTAACCAAGTGAATAGACTCACGTAGTCATCTGCTACAAAAAATAAACAGAATACCACCAGTACCCTGTTAAGTTCTTCTTTTGAACCTTTCAGTCAGTATCTTACCAGGGTACTTACCTTGATTTCTGTTTCTGAGATTTATAAAAAGTGAATGATACAATATGTACTCTTTGGAATGTAGCTTCTTATGCTCAAAAATGATGTTTGTGAATCTCACCTATGTTGTTGCATATAACAATATGCACTTTCTTCTCATTTTATTAAGTGAATATACTTCATATGTTAATCTGTTTTTCTGTTGATTGACGTTTGTGTTAATTACAATATTTGGCTATAATAGTGATATTATGAATATTCTAACATGTCTTTTAGCTAAAATGTGTATATTCTGTGTTATATACTTCAGGGTGAAGTACTCTTAGCTTTAGTACTAACTGTTAATTTAGTATGCATTTTAGTTACTAGTGTGTTATATGCATTTTTTCTTTTTCGTTACAATTCTTTCATGAATTAATTCATACTTTTCTCCATTTTCAGCTAGAGTTTTTTGTGAATGAAAAACTGTTTTTAAGACATTAAACCTCTGTTACATATTACCAATTACACTTCTTCATGTTTTTGTTCATTATTTTATTAATATTTATTTTGATATTTTACTGCATATATTTGCAAAAAAAAAAAAAAAAAAGACCAAACTGTAAGCATGTAAATATAATGTGCAGTGGGTTTATTATCTCAATATCACAAAAATTCTTTTTTGCTGTATTGATTTTTCATTTTAGTTCACTTGCACGTATGTGAGAAAAAAAGTTTGTATATGTGTATATACATATTTAATATTAAAATTTGTATCTGTAAAAAATAAATGTGTGTATGTAACATTTAATTTTATCTACATTTAAAAATTTAAATCTATAATCCCTCCAAACATTATTTGGGTGTGACTTCTATCAGGATCTTTATTAAATGAATATTGTGAATATGTTCTAAAAATGCTGTCAATTTGCAGTATTACATGATAATTCCCACTGCACCATTTTATAAGTATGAGATAAAATCAAGTTTTTTAAATTTGACATTTTTATAAGTGAAAATTGGTCTTACTGAAGTATAATATATCCATAGAAATATAAAAAAATTAATGCACATAGAACTGTATGTACTAACAGGGATCTCATTTTCTTAGCACCATTGCTTCATCTCCTTTCTTCAAAATGATTATCATATATAATATTATTGACTCTATTTCTGAACTTGAATCTTTGTCCATTCTTTTTCCTTATTGTCCCTTTCTGACAAATATTATACTCTTTAAGTATGGATGCTTTATGTTTTGATATTCGGTGGTGCCATTCACCACTATTATCCTCTGTTTTTCTAAATTTACTGAAATATTTTCAGTTGTTTCTTTATTATTATAAATTTTAAAGTTGATTTACCAAGCCTTAACACTCAAAATAGGGTTTTTAGTTTGTTTTTAATAAATTTATAAATTGGTTTTTGGTGAATTAGCATGGTTATACTATTAAACGTTTCCATATAAAAAATATGTCGGCCAGGCACAGTGGCTCTCCCCTATAATCCCAGCACTTTGAGAAGCCGAGTTGGGCAGATTCCTGAGCTCAGGAGTTAGTGACCAGCCTGGGCAACACGGTAAAACCCCGTTTCTATTAAAATACAAAAAATTAGCTGGGCATGTTGGTGTGCGCCTGTAGTCACAGCTACTCGGGAGGCTGAGGCAGGAGAATTGCTTGAAACCAGGAGGTGGAGGCTGCAATGAGCCGAGATGGCGCCGCTGCACTCCAGCCTGGGCGACAGAGTGAGACTCCGTCTCAAAAAAAAAAAAAAAAGAAAAAAAAAAAGAAAGAAAGAAAAAAGATATGTCTCTCAATTTTTCTCTTCTCTGTCTCTCTTTTTCTTTTCCAGGGGATTTTATAGCTTTTAATGTGTAGATTACAAATTTTTCTTGCTAAATTTTTATTTCAGGACTTCTTTTTTCTTATTTTTGCTATTGTGAATAGTATCATAGTATCTCTGTTTCCTTTCATTTATTCTTCGACTGCTATTAAAATTTCTTTATTTGGTTAAGTTAATGCAAATGTCTCTAGTTTTCTTTTTAGATTTCATGTAAAACTTTTGAAAATCTAATAGCTGCATGCCATTTATAGATATTCTCATACCAAAATAGTATTTACAGATCTTTTTAAAGTAATAGTACAAGATTATGGATTTTGAAAAACTTTTTTATTTTGAAATACTTATAAATTAGCTGTAAAGTTAGAAACATAATAGAGTTTCTGTGTACTCTGCCTTCATTTTCACCTAATGTTAGCATCTTACACAACCATAGCAAATTTTTCAAACTACGTAATTAACCTTGGTGCAATACATTAACTAAAGACTTTATTCAGAATTCATCCCTTTTTTCAATAATGTCTATTTTCTGCTCCAGGTTCCCAAATTTCATTTAGTAGTCTAGTTTCCTTAGTCTTCACCTATCTGATATTTTCTCAACCTTTTCTTATTTTTATGACTTTGACAGTTTTAATATTGGCCAAGTATTTTGCAAATGATCTTTCAATTTGAGTTTGATGCTTTCTTATGATTAGGCTAGGGTTACAGTTTTTTTGAAGTACAACAGAAATACCAGGTTAAGATGGTATCTTCCAGATTTCTTCCCATGAAGTTATTGTTTTTCTCTTTTCATGCCTATTCATTGTAACAAGTCTCTAAGTCAAGTCCACATTTTGGAAGAGGGGAATTCAGCCATTTCCCCACTCCAGTGGAGAATAACTACATATATTATTTGCAATTATTCTATAAGGATGTTTTGTCCCTTCTTCCTCATTTCCTATTTTATGGCATCATTTGCAAATTTGAATTTGAACTCGAGAATATTTATTTCATACTTTGGGTTATAACTTAACAGTGTCACTACACATTTTATTGCTCAAATCATTCCAACTTTGGCCATTGTTGGCTCATGTGTCCTTTTGACAATATCCATTCTCTAATTGATTTAATTTTTTTAGTAGTTCCTTACTTTCAAATACCACAAGATACTTTGGACTCATCCTGCATTTTCTCTGCACATCAGCACACTCTAAAATAAGACATTTCTCCAAGGAGCCCCGGTGTTCTTTTTACTGGAGACTGGTATTTTGAAATCAAGACTATTTGCATTTCAGTTTTTTCAGACTCACTCATTTAAGAGCGATAGTACATTTTACATATATACTATATAAATAAATATAGAAATATATCATTTACACATATTTATAAATTATAAAAATAAAATATATAAAATAATATATATATAAATTACCACATATATCAATAAATTATATAAAATTTACTATAATTTAACTGTTTATGTATTTGTATGTCTGCAGATAAATGTGTTTATATATGCATATATGTATATGTATGTTCATATATATATGCCTGTATATATATACACATATTTGTATTTACATGTATATATATACATGTACCTGTAATATGTATGTTTATGTATTCATTAGATACACATATCAATATTTATTGCTGAATATATCTGTATATCTTTTAAAATAGAAACTAGTTCATACTGACATCTGTACTTCAGCACCACAAAATTCATTCTAGCCTTCCCATTCTCTTATTTGTTACTTCTCTGTCACAAAGAAACCTGGATCCCATTATCTACAATTTATTTACTTCTTTATTCAACCATATATATATATTTATATATATCTATATAAATCTATTGCTGGATTTTATATATATATGTGTGTGTATATGTGTGTGTGTGTATATACACATATATATATACATGTAAAGGAGTCTCAGGACCGCTAATTGTACCCCTGTAAGAAATACATTAAACACTAGAGTATGGTGTTTATCCACAGTTTCTTTGACCTAAGCCTTATGTCGAAAAGAATGTTTCTAACGTTATTTAGGTCAGCTCTGCTTTTCTATACCACCTTTTGTGAAATTAAGTCACACATTTGTTATATAGTTAGATCTATTTTGGGATTCCTCCAAGATTCTGGTTGACTTATTTTTACAGTAAAGTTTGGTATATGATAAAGTTTCTTTTTCTTGAGATGTACATTTTTATGGACTTTGATAAATGCATAGAGCTATGTATCTACCAGTCTAGGACTAAAGAGAATGGTTATACTACACTAAGAGCTCACCTGTAGAGCCCCTTTGTATTTAATCACTTTCAAGTTTCAAAACTCCTCACAAATACATATCTATTTTCTAAACCTACAATTATGTTCTTTTCATAATGTCACATAAATTTCATCATGTAATATGTATGATATGTAAGCTTTTTTCACTTTGCAAAATCCATTTAAGTTTCATCCATGTTGTTGCATAAATCAATAGCTCATTCCTTTTTATTGCTGTGTATTATTTCCATTTATGTAAGTATCACAGTTTGTTATCTATTCAGCTCTTAAAGAAAATCTTGGTTGTTTCAGGTTTTTGGTAATTATTAATAAAATTACTCTTAACATTTGTATATAAGTTTTCGTATGAGCATGTTTTTTATTCATTTAGGTAAATGCCTAAGGGGTGAGATTGCTGAATCTTATGGTAAGTGTAGGTTAACTTTTTAAAAAACATTCTAAACTCTCTTCCAAGTGATTATAACATTTCAGCTTCTCATCATTGACAAGGAACAGTTCTCAGTACTTGGGAGATAATCTGTTAGCCTTATCAGCTGGTATGATCATTTTTTTAAATTTTAGTAAATTGTATATTATTCCAGTTTTAATTTGGATTTCTCTAATGACAAATGATTCTGTACAATGTTATACAGGCTTATTGGCCATCCATATTTCTGCTTCACTGAAGTGTCTATTCAGATAGTTTCCCATTTTTTATTAGATAGTTTTGTTATTGACGAGTTTTAGAACTGCTTTCTATATTTTGGATTCAAGTTCTTTATTCAATATTTAATATATAAATATTCCTACAAGACTCTAGCTTGTGATTTTTATTCTGTTATAGTGCTTTTCTTGAAATATTCTTCTGAAATTTAGATAAATTCCAGGGTATCCATTGTGTTCTTTTTATTTTTTTTAACTTTATAAACAGCACTTTTGGTGATATATCTAAAAACTCATTGCCAAACTCAAGATGAAACATATTTTACCTATGTTTCATCTATTTTTATAGTTTTGTATTTAATATTTTGGTCAGTAGTTGCATTTTGAGATAATTTTTGGGTAAGGTATAAGGTAAATATCAAGATTCATTCTTTTGCATATGAAGGTCCTATTTTTCCAGCACCATTTCTTGTAAAGACTATTCTGTCTCCACTGAATTTCTTTTGAATCTTTGTCAAAAATCAGTTGACTTTCCCTGTGTAAATCTATTGCTGGACTTTCTATCCTGTTTCATTAATCTATATCTATCCTTTGTACACTATTGATTTTTGCAACTTTACAGTAAGAACTGGAATAATGTAGTATGAATTCTCCAAATTTTGTTCTTCTTTTTTACAATAGTTTTGGCTACTTTACTGACTTCAGCATTCCATACAAATTTTAGAATCAGCTTGTCAATATCTATATAAAAGCTTTCTGGGATTTTGATTAGAGTAGTGGTGAATCTATAGATCAAACTGGGAACATCTTAATATTGAATTTTCAAATCTATGAACACAGTATATCTTTCATTAGTGCTTAATAGATTTTAGCACAAAGATGCTGCAAGTATTTTGTTAAATTTATATCTAAATACTTCTCTTTTTATAGTTTTTATGTAAATGATATTGGAGTTTGATATGGTTTGACTGTGTCCCCACCCAAATCTTATCTTGAATTATAGTTCCCATAATCCCCAGGTGTTTTGGATGGGACCCAGTGGGAAGTGATTGGCTAATGGGGAGAGTTTCCCCCATCCTGCTTTCTGATAGTGAGTGAGTTCTCACAAGATCCAAAGGTTTTTTTTTTTTTTTTTGATGGAGTTTCACTCTTGTTACCAAGGCTGGAGTGCAATGGTGCAATCTCAGCTCACTGCAACCTCTGCCTTTGGGTTTGAGCAATTCTCCTGCCTCAGCGTCCCGAGTAGCTGAGATTACAGGCATGTGCCACCACACCCAGCAAATTTTGTGTCTTTAGTAAAGACGGGGTTTCTCCATGTTGGTCAGGCTGGTCTCGAACTCCCGACCTCAGGCGATCCACCTGCCTCTGCCTCCCAAACTGCTGGGATTACAGGTGTGAGCCTCTGCACCCGGCCAATCTGAAGGTTTCATAAGTGTCTGACATTTCCTGTTTGTACTTCTCCTTCCTGCCACATTGAGAACAAGGTGCCTTGCTTCCCCTTCACCTTCTATCATGATTCTAAGTTTCCTGAGGCCTCCCCAGCCACGCTTAACTGTAACTCAATCCTCTTTCCTTTATAAATATTCCAGTCTTGGGCATTTCCTTATAGCAAGGTGAAAACAGACCAATAAAGTAAATTGGTACTGAGGTAGTGGGGTATTGCTACAAGATACCTGAGTATTTGGAAGCAACTTTGGGTAATAGGCAGAGGTTGGAACAGCTTGAGGGACTCAGAAGACAGGAAGACGTGGAAAAGTTTGGAACTTCCTAGAGACTTGTTGAATGGCTGTGACCAAAATGCTGATGGTGATATGGACAATAACATCCAGGCTGAGGTGGTCTCATATGGAGATGAGGATCTTGTTGGGAACTGGAAGAAAGGTCACTCTTGTTGTGTTTTAGCAAAGAGACTGGCAGCATTTTGCACCTCCTGCCCTAGAGATCTGTGGAACTTTGAACTTGAGAGAGATGATTTAAGGTATCTGG
This sequence comes from Pan troglodytes, assembly GCF_028858775.2. Taxonomy (NCBI): domain Eukaryota; kingdom Metazoa; phylum Chordata; class Mammalia; order Primates; family Hominidae; genus Pan; species Pan troglodytes. The sequence continues at coordinate 48,501,107 of NC_072415.2, read as the reverse complement.
CAGAAGAAATTTCTAAGTAGCAAAGCATTCAAGAGGAAGAAGAGCATAGAAGTTTGGAAAATTTGTAGCCAGATGATGCAATAGAAAATAAAAACCCATTTTCTGAGGAGAAATTCAAGCCAGCTGAAGGGATTTGCATAAGTAGCGAAGAGCCAAATGTTAATTCCCAAGACAATGGTGAAAATGTCTCCAGGGCATGTCAGAGACCTTCATGGCAGCCCTCCCATCTCAGGCCTAGATGCCTACAAGGGAAAATGGCTTCCTGGGCCAGGCTCAGGGTCTCCCTGCTCTGTGCAGCCTTGGGACATGGCACCCTGTGTCCCAGCTGCTTCAGCTCCAGGCATTGCTAAAAGGGGCCATGGTACAGCTGGGCGATTGCTTCAGAGAGTGCAATCTCCAAGCCTTGGTGGCTTCCATGTGGTGTTGAGACTGTGGGTACATAGCAGTCAAGAATTGAGGTTTGGGATTCTCCACCTAGATTTCAGGGGATGTAAGGAAATGCCTGGATGTCCAGGCTGAAGTTCATTGCAGGGGTTACTGATTAAGGTGGTGGACAGGAGGCAGGACTAGCTTGCAACTGCCACTTGGATGGACAGAAAATCATGTGGAAGCTCACACTGTGAACGTTTGCTCCAAGAACTACTGTGGGAACATACCAGGGAAGCCAAGATAATCCATAGACCCTTTGAAGGAGCTGGATCACCACTACAAGCTCCCTGAGATGTCAAAAACCTGTGCGTCCGCTTGCTTTCTCAATGGGGAGGGTCATGGTCTGGGGCAGGTTCTCAGCCCTGGTCACTGGCTGCCTGGAAATAGCCTTGGTGCTGTTGTGGGAGCCAGGGTGGGGGTAAGATTGGCCTGAGGACTGAGGGCTTCATGGGACTGAGGGCTTCATGGGAACAAGGTGAGGTCTGCAACTGCTGGCTTTCCTTCACTTGCTTGGCGACCTTTATGACTTAGCAGAGGCATCCATAATGCTCCTGGAAATACAACTCCATTAGACTGGGATCCACACTCCATCCCCCACGAAAGCCACAGCAAGCCCTGCCCAGGGGGAGGCTGAACTCTATATAAACATGTGTATATCTGCCCCCACCTGGTGGTCTTTCTCTACCCATCCTGGTAGCGGAAGACAAAGGTCATAAACTCTTTCCAGCTCTGTGGCCCTTCCCACCACCTGAACACTTAACCAGATGTCCCTAGAGCAAGTTTGCATCCTCCCTATAGGACCATAGCTGACGCACTTTTGAAAGTGCCACCTTCTGGCTGGAGGTCAACCAACAAAAACCCAGTGCACTAAACAAAACACAACCAAGGACCCTCATGGAGTCCTCTTCACTCCCCTGCTACCTCACCAGAGCAGATGCTTATATCTACAGCTGCAAGACCTGAAGATGGCTCACATCACAGGACTCTTTGCAGACACTACCCAGTGCCCGCCCAGAGCCCATTAGCTCCGCTGTGTGGCTAGACCCAGAAGAGCAAAAACAATCACTACAGTTCAGCTCTCAGGAAGCCCCATTCCTAGGGGAAGTGGGAGAACAACACATCAAGGAGCACCTTGTCAGACAAAATTATCTGAACAGCAGCTCTTGAATCCCAGATCTTCCCTCTGACAAAGTCTACCCAAATGAGAAAGAACCAGAAAAACAATCTGGTAATATGACAAAACAAGGTTCTTTAACACCCCCAAAAGATCATATCAGCTCACCAGCAATGAATCCAAACCAAGACGAAATCTATGAATTGCTAGAACAAGAATTCAGAAGGTCGATCATTAAGCTAATTGAAGAGGCACCAGAGAAAGGTGAAGTCCAACTTATAGAAATCAAAAACATGATACAGAATATGAAAGGAAAATTATTCAGTGACATAGATAGCAGAAATAAAAAAAAATCACAACTTTTGGAAATCAAGGGCACACTTAGAGAAATGCAAAATGCACTGGAAAGTCTCAGCAATAGGACTGAAGAAATATCTGAAAGAACCTCAGAGCTCAAAGACAAGGCTTTCAAATTAACATGATATATCAAAGACCAAGAGAAAAGAATTTTAAAAAAATGAACAAAGCCCCCAAGAAGTTTGGATCTATGTTAAACATTCAAACCTAAGAATAACTGATGTTCCCAAGAAAGAAGAGAAAGCTAAAAGTATGGAAAACATATTTGAGGAAATAATCAAGGAAAACTTACGTGACCTTCCATATACAAAAAGCTCAAAGAGCACCTGGGAAAATCACTACAAAAAGATCATCACCTAGGCATGTAGTTACCAGGTTATCTAAAGTCAAGATGAAGAAAAGAATCTTCAGAGCTTGAGGCAAAAGCATCAGGTAATCTACAAAGGAAAATCTATCATATTTACAGCAGATTTCTCAGTAGAAACCCTACGAGCTAGAAGGGATTGGGGCCCTATCTTCAGCCTTTTTGAGGAAAACAATTATCAGCCAATAATTTTGTCTCCAGTGAAACTAAGCTTCATAAATGAAGGAAGATACAAGATTTCTGGATAAACAAATGCTGAGAGAATTAACTACTAAGCCAGCACTATAAGAACTGGTAAAAATAAGCTCTAAATTTTTAAACAAATCTTCAAAATACAACAAAATAGAATCTCCTTAAAGCATAAATCTCACAGGACCTATATAACAATAACACATGAAAAAAACAAGGTATTCTGGCAATAAATTGCACAATGAATAGAATAGTACCTCACATCTCAATACTAACATTGAACATAAATGGCCTGAACGCTCCACTTAAAGGGTATAGAATAGCAGAATGGGTAAGAATTTACCAACCGAGTTTCTGCCGTCTTCAGGAGACTCACTTAATACATAAGGTCTCAAGTAAACTTAAGGTAAAGGGGTAGAAAAAGATATTTTATGCAAATGGACACAAAAAGTGAGCAGAAGTAGCTATTCTTATATCAGACAAAACAAACTTTAAAGCAACAACAGTTAAAACAGACAAAGAAGGACATTATATATTGATGAAAGGACTAGTCCAAAAGGAAAATATCACAATTCTAAATATATATGCACTTACCACTGAAGCTCACAAATTAGTACCAGACCTAAGAAATGAGATAGATGTCAAGACAATAATAGTGGGGGACTTTAGTACTCCACTGACAACACTAGACAGGTCATTAAGACAGGAAGCAAACAAAGAAACAATGGACTTAAACTATAGCCTACAACAAATAGACTTAACAGATATTTACAGAACATTATGTCCAACAATTGCAGACTATATATTCTATTCATCAGCACAGGGAACATTCTCCAAGATAGATTATATCATGGGCCACAAAACAAGTCTGAGCAAATTAAAAAAAAATGGAAATTATATGAAGTACTCTCTCTGTCCACAGTGAAACAAAACTGGAAATTAACTCCGAAAGGAAAACTCAAAACCATGCAAATAAATGAAAATTAAATAACCTGCTTCTGAATGATTATTGGTTCAACAATAAAATCAAGATGGAAATTTAAAAATTATTGGAACGGATTTATAATAATGGCACAACCTATCAAAACCTCTGGAATACAGCCAAAGTGGTGCTAATAGGAAAGTTTATAGCATTAAATGCCTATATAAAAACATCTGAAAGAGCACAAATAGACAATCTAGGGTCACTTCTCACAGAACTGGAGAAAGAAGAACAATTTAAACCCAAACCCAGCGAAGAAAAGAAATAACAAAGATCAGGGCAGAATTAATGAAATTGAAACAAAGAAAACAACACAAAAGATAAATGAAACAAAAAGCTCATTATTTGAACAGATAAATAAAATTGATAGACCATTAGCGAGATTAACCAAGGAAAGAAGAGAGAAGATCCAAATAAGCTCAATTAGAAATGAAACAGGAGATTTTACAATTGATACCACAGAAATACAAAAGATTATTCAAGGCTACTATGAACACCTTTACAGGCATAAACTAGAAAGCCTAGAGGAGATGAATAAATTCCTGGACATATGAACCCTCCTAGATTAAACCAGGAAGATACAGAATCTCTGAACAGACCAATAGCAAACAGTGAGATTGAAATGCTAATAAAAAAAATTGCCAAAGTCCAGGAATTCTATCAGACATTCAAAGAATTGGTACCAATTCTATCGACACTATTCCAAAAAATAGGGAAAGAAGGAATTCTCCCGAAAACATTCTATGAAGCCAGTATTACCCTAATACCACAACCAGGAAAGGACATAACAACAACAACAAAATCTACAGACCAATATCCCTGATAAACATAGATGCAAAAATCATCAACAAAATACTAGTGAACCGAATCCAACAGCATAGCAAAATGATACTCCACTATGATCAAGTGGGTTTCATACCAGAGATGCAGGATGGGTTTAACATATGTTAAGTCAATAAATGTGATACACCACATAAACGGAATTAAAAATAAAAATCACATGATCATCTCAATAGATGCAGAAAAAGCATTTGATAAACTCCAGCATCACTTTATGATTCAAACCCTCAGCAAAATCAACAAAGAAGGGACATAACTTAAGGTAATAAAAGCCATCTACAATAAACCCACAGCCAATATTATACTGAATGGGGAAAACTAGAAAGCATTCCCTCTAAGAACTGGAACAAGGATTCCCACTTGCACCACTGCTATTCAACACAGTACTGGAAGTCCTAGCCAGAGCAATCAGACAACAGAAAGAAATAAAGGGCATAGAAATCCATAAAGAGGAAGTAAAACTGTCACTGTTTGCTGATTATACGATCGTATACCTAGAAAATCCTAAAGACTCATCCAAAAAGCTTCTAGAACTGATAAATGAATTCAGCAAATGTCAAGATACAAAATTAATGTACACAAATCAGCAGCTCTGCTATACACCAACAGTGACCAAGCTGAGACTCAAATCAAGAACTCAACCCCTTATCCCACACTTTTTAGAAGTCCTGTTCTTTTCTTGTTCTCCTTTTGTATAGTTTTGTATTTGAATCAGCAATTTCTTTTGACCTATCTTTGTGGTCTTAGATCTTTTCCTCAGATGTGTCAAATGTACTCATAACATAGAAGAGATTTTTTCACTTATTGTACATTTTGAATTCTAACATTTATATTTGATGTTTTCTTATAGGTTCTATCTCTCTGCTGAGACTGTTTATCTGATCTTGCATGTTGATGCCTTTTCTCTTACAACTTATTATTCTCTTATTAGTGTTAGTTATTTTAAATGCCCTGCTTGATAGTTCCAATGTCTTGCCATATCTGAGTCTTGTTCTAATGTTTGTTTTATCTCTTTAGAATGTGTGTTTTTCTTGCCTTTTCATATATCTCATAATGCTTGGAATTCAGCATATTTTTCCTTCTGTTAGATCTTTAGTGTGGGTGTTTTTGATAATATAGTCAGGAATGGGGCTTTATTTGACATTTATTGTTGCCCTGGGTACATTCGGAATACCAGAGTCTTCTAATTCCTGTACTGATACTTTCTTTCTTTCTTTTTTTTTTTTTTTTTTTTTTTTTTGCCACCAGGTTTGGAATCTTCCCTTTGTACTACTCTCCAAAGGAAGTCTGCTTCTCCCATTTCTCCCAGGTGTATTACACTGTGATTTTTACTTTATACTTGTTAGTTAGCATGATAGTGGGGGTACAGGAGTGAGTATGTTATCTGATATTCTGTTTGAGCCTTCATCTTAGGCAGGCACTGTGAACCTGCTCTTGGGGTGTGGTCTTCAAAAAATTGCTGCCTCTCTTCCACATGTAATGTTGAATATAGCATTTATTCTGCTCCACTTACAAGGAAAAAGTTTTTTTTTTGTTTCATCTGTTTCCCCATCTCCTTGTCCCAGCTGCAATGTATTTCCTACAGTACCCCCAGACTACAATTGTGCTGCATTTCACATCCCCCAGAAGGATTAGGCAATTTTTCCTACATGACAATAGAGGAGATAGGTGTGGGAATTTTCATTAGTTGGCTCCATTCCTCAGCTCAATTGTAGATGCTATGGGGTTCCACCAGTGCCATTATGCTACAAGTATTTATGCCATTTTCTGTCCAGATTAATTCTTTTATTCTTTAAGAGATGTAGGTGATGGGTTTTGGCAGTGAGAGGGTTTTCTCAGAATTCTCTCAAATCTTTTCCATTGGCACTTGATGAGGTTTCTGGAGTAAAACTCTGCAGGAGTGTGTGAACTCCCATATATCCATGAGAGGTTCCATACTCCCACAGTGGGCCAAAGTTTACTTTTAGCTATCCTTTCCAAATGTCTACTTAAATTCATTTAGAAGCTTGTATGTTATTAGGTGGAATCTGACCGAGGTAAAAAAATGCCCAGATTTTCCTACTCCTCTCAGGGGCCTGTCTCTCTCTATCGTGTTTGCTATTTACCCTGTAACCTCAGTTCACTGATAATCCTAATAAAAGTCATTAATGTACTGTTTGTCCAGCTTTATTCTTGTTACAAAGGTGAGAATTGTGCTATTTTACAGCTTTTTATGTCTGTGAGATGAACCCAAATGTCCCCAAGATTGTGCTTTTACTTTAACTAACTGAAAATTCCTGCTGTTCACCACCGAAAAAAAAAAAAAGTCACTTAAAGGTTTATGTGTATCTGTGACTATATGCTGAATATTAACTTTTAAAATAACAAGTTTGAATGTTTTATCATTCTCTCCAGATTATTTTTCTTGGACTTGACTACAAATTCATTGCAGCAGTATGAGTTCTTGGCTTTGATAAATTTTGACAGATGGACAATGCAGTGGGACAAATAAAATAAAAGCTTAAAATAGTCCTTATTTTAACATAACCCATGGGCATTTGAAAAACTAGTTTCAATAGGAATATTCATCACCCAAGACCCCCCTAAAAATAACAATTCAACATAGAACCACCTCAAAGTAGATCATACAAAGTGTATTTGTAAGGGTTCTCTAGAGGGAAAGAACCAATGGAATGCATACATACATACATATATATATACACACACACACACACACACCCCCATATAGCATATATATATACCCATATACCATATATATACACACCCATATACCATATATATACACATATATATATACACACACATTCATATACCATGTGTATATATATACACACACAAGTATATATGTGTGTGTATATATATGTGTATATATATGTGTGTATATATACATATATGTGTGTATATATACATATATATGTATATGTATATATATATATACACACACACATCAGGCTGAGGAGCAAGGAGAGCCAGTCCAAGTTCCAAAACTGAAGAACATGGAGTCTGATGTTCAAGGGCAGGAAGCATCCAACATGGGAGAAAGATGTAGCCTGGGAGGCTAGGCCAGTCTTTCTTTTCACATTTTTCTGCCTGCTTATATTCTAGCCATGCTGGCAGCTGATTCGATGGTGCCCACCCAGATTAAGGGTGGGTCTGCCTTTCCCAACCCACTGACTCAAATGTTAATCTCCTTTGGCAACTATCCATCACAAGTCCCACTTGAACCCATATACATCTCCTGAGATCATATGTAATCTTCAAATAAAGACAATAATAAGGTCATAATTATGCCTAACATAATACAACTATCCTTCATACAACTGGAAACGCACCAATCACCAACCCAAATACTGTTACATAAAGTTAACAATACCTAAATGTTCATGTGAAGTTAATAAATCTTATGTCACATGATAAAGGAGAAAGGAAATAAAATGAAGATATTTCTTAGTACAAGTGTATATATGCACAGTCATATTTTTAACAGAAGGAGGAAATACTCCTGACAACTACAGTCCTCGTTTCTGCAGCTGGTCATGTGGTTGTAGCTGGTATTGATGACTACTTTCTTCTACTACCTATTCTGTATTCCCCTTGTCTTCATCAAGCACCTCAGCAGGTCATGGTATTTTCTTGGTGGAGTGACCCAAATCTTCATTCCTGAAGGGTCTGGGTCAGGACCCTGATTCAGAGCACACACCACCTTCTGGAGAACTTTGCCCCAGCCCTGCAAAGTACTGTCACCTAGTTGGTGTAATTGTGGATTCAAAAGTTCATTTGACCAGTCTGTCAATCCAGCTGCTTTAGGATGATGGGGAACATGGTAAGACCAGTGAATTTCATGAACATGAACCCACTGCTGTACTTCGTTAGCCATAAGTGAGTGCCTTGGTCAGAGGCAATGCTGTCTGGACTACCATGACAGTGGATAAGGCATTCCATGAGTCCATGGGTGGTAGTCTTGGTAGAAGCATTGCGTGCAAGATAGGAAAACCCATATCTGGAGTAAATGTCTTTTCCAGTGTGGACAAACCTCTGCCCTTTCCATGATGGAAGAAGTCCAATATAATCAACCTGCCACCAGGTAACTGGCTGATCCCCCCAAGGAATGGTGCCATACAAGGGCTCAGTGTTCAGTGTTCGTCTCTGCTGCTGGCAAATTGGGCACTCAGCAGTGGCCATAGCCAGGTCAGTCTGGGTGAGTGGAAGTCCATGGTACTGAACCACCATCTCTGCCACCATGGCCACTTTGTTCATGGGCCCACTGGGAGATGACAGGAGTGGCTGGGGAAAGAGGTTGAGTGGTGTCCACAGAACAGGTCATCCTGTCCAGTTGATTATTAAAATCCTTCTCTGCTGAGGTCACCCATTGGTGAGCACTCACATGGGATACAAATATATTCACAGTTTTTGACCACTCAGAGAGTTCTAGCCACATACCTCTTCCCCAGATTTTTTTGTCACCAATTTTCCAACCATGCTTGTTCCAAGTCCTTGACCAACCAATCAAACCATTGACTACAGCCCATGAATTAATATGTAAATGCACATCTGGCCATTTCTCCTTCCATGGAAAGTACACAACCAGGTGCACTGCTTGAAGTTTTGCCCACTGGGAAGATTTCTCTTCACCGCTGTCCTTCAGGGATGTCTTAGAAAGAGGCTTTAGTGCTAAAGCTGTCCACTCTCAGTGGTGCCTGCATATCATGCAGAACCCTCTGTGAGCCAGGCCCTAGTCTTCTCTTCCTCTGCCAGTTGAACATAGGGAACTCCCTGTGAGGCCACTGGTGTATGCTGAAGGAGAGAAGGCAGGGTGGCAGGAGTGGAGACCATCAGCATTTGAGCCACTTCCTCATGTAACTTACTTTTGCCTTCAAGACCTGCTCGAGCCCAATCACATATATACCACTTCCATTTAATGATGGAATACTGCTGTGCACAACCCACTTTATGGCTAGATGGGTCCAAAAGCACCCAGTTATCATAGGCAGTTCAGGTTGCATGGTGACATGATGACTCATAGTCAAACATTCAGTTTCCACCAAAGCCCAATCACAGGCCAAGAAATGTCGCTCAAAAGGAGAGTAGTTATCTTCAGAAGATGGCAGGGCCTTGCTCCAAAATCCTAGAGGCTTCTGCTGTGATTCATCTATGGAGGCCTGCCAAAGGCTCCAAAGAGCATCCCTATCTGCCACTGAAGCCTCAAGCACCATTGGATCTGCTGGATCATATGGCCCAAGTGGCAGGGCAACTTGCACAGCAGCCTGGATCTGTTGCAGAGCCTTCTCCTGTTACGGGACCCACTCAAAACTGGAAGCCTTTCAGGTCACTCAATAAATAGGTCAGGTAACACACCCAAATAAGGAATGTGTTACCTCCAAAATCTGAATAGTCCTACTAGACATTGTGCCTCTTTCTTGGTCGTAGGAGGGGCCAAATGCGGCAACTTATCCTTCACCTTAGGAGGAATATCTCAACCAGCCCCACACCACTGGACCCCAAGAAATTTTACTGAGGTAGAAGTTCCCTGAATTTTAGTTGGATTTATTTCCCACTTATTTAGTTGGATTTATTTCCCACCCTCTTAGAATGTGTGTGTGTGTGCGTGCATGCATGTGTGTTTGTGTGTAAAATACAGATTGTTATAATTCTGGTGAAATTAACGGAACCATTATCAATCCTGGGAACATTTTTTTGTCTCTAATTCAAGGAACTAAGTAAAAACAGATTTGAAACTTAATCCTAATTGTAATTAAACTACTGCATTTTAAGTCAAAGGTGTGGAGGTAAATGAACAACCAAATGAGAACAAGAAAAGGCTATTATTCAGAGCTTGCGATAGCAAAGGAATCCTCCACCCCACCACACCACTAGCATTTTGACGGAAACATAAAGGTAGGCAGAAAAATGGGAAAACCTTATAGTGGACAAAGGGAAGGGTTCAGATACGCTCTGACTGAAAGCTGTTTGCGTGGAGAAAGCTGTTGGAGAGCAAACTAGCAGCAAGACATCCTATGTGATTGGTTAAGGGTACATATTTGATTTTCCTTTGTTGGTTCTAAATTGAAAGTGGGGACACAAATTATGGAAGTTGTCAGTTATTAATCAAGGCCTGGTCATGTTGGGCCAATTGTTACAGAGTTAATTATTGGCTTCCTGGGTTGGTTTCCTATGCTAATTGCTGCAAGTTGTGGGTCAGAGTTCTACTTTTATTATGTGATCTGGTGATTGTCTCTTTGTATATTCAGTCTTTCAGTGGCAAAGAGAGTAGGGCCTCAGTAGTCTAGAGCTTATCTATTCAAAATCACCTCCAAACCAAGACACAGCCCCAGATATACTTTTCTGCACTGACCTCATGTAAGAAAGCAATAAAAGAAGGAAATACATCTCAAAAGAAGACTAACCACCATAGAATCAATAACTTGTACTCACCCCTTTTATGTAACTAAAGTCCCATTTAGCTGAAACCTATTTCAAAATTAAACTTGAGCTGGAGTCACCCACAATCACCCCCGTCTCTGCTTAGGGCATGGTGTTTAGGGAAAGTTCTCAAGAAGCCCTAGAGAAGTATAAGGATTTTTGACCCGTATTAATGACAATGTTGTGTTAGAGACGTCCTTCGCAAATTCAGTTACATATTACTTAAATTAGGAACTTTCCCAAATCTGTTAATCCAGCATTGTGGAATTCATAAGTAAATTTGGAAAAGATCAATAGTTTTACATTCATACTCTATAAAAATTGTTGGAAACTCATTAGTTATTTTCAGTATTCCATGTAGCTTAATGGACAAAAATACTGCAAAAAGACTACACAGGTTAACAAAAATATTACATACCATAATTTTTCTTAATGCAATAATATTAACTGTACATTAGGATATGAGTATTTGAATATTAAAAATATAATTCTTCATAATACATGTGGAACATGCAAACTGTTTCAAAGTAGTGTGTCTCCAGGGGGTAAAGAATATACTCATTATTTTATAGTAAAATAGTGAAAAACCACCTGACAAATGACATTTTGGGTCCCTTCTGATTCTATGATTTTATGCTTATAGCCGACTTTTGGCTAAAATTTTGTTTTTAAAAAATAACATAAAGGGAATCATTTTTAGTGGAATTTGTTTAATATAACTAGAAAAAAAGGTTATAACTAAAGAAATATTGTCAAACCAAACATACACATTTCAATTTGAATTTGTAAAATTGAATTTCTAACAAATATGAATTAAAAATATATTTTTCAAAGGAAAAGATAGTAGTATAAAATAAATTACTAAATATTATAATAAATTATAAAATGTTTTTTATAAAATAACATGATATAGATATTTTTTCTTTATTTCTTCTAAAAAAAAGAAACAGGATACATGTGCAGAACAGGCATGTTTGTTACATAGGTGTACGTGTGCCATGGTGGTTTCCTGCACCTATTTACCCATCCTCTAAGTTCCCTGCCGTCACCCCCCATCCCACAACTGGCCTTGGTGTGTGTTGTTCCCCTCTCTGTGTCCATGCTGGCGAGGCTGTGGAGAAATAGGAATGCTTTTGCACTGCTGGTGGGAATGTAAATTAGTTCAACCATTGGGGAAGACAGTATGGCGATTCCTCAAGGATCTAGAACCAGAAATACCATTTGACCCAGCAATCCCATCACTGGGTATATAAACACATAAAATTTTTTGGCTAACTTTCATTCAGAGATTTATTTTAATGAGTATTCATATTACTCGGTGTTCTCTAGAGGGACTGAAGTAATAGGATATATATATATATATATATATATTTTATATATATAAAGGGGAGTTTGTTGAGTATTAACTCACACAATCACAAGGTCCCACAATAGGTCATCTGCGAGCTGAGGAACAAGGAGAGCCAGTATGAGTACCAAAAGTGAAGAACTTAGAGCCTGATGTTCCAGGGCAGGAAGCATCCAGCACAGGAGAAAGATGTAGGCTAGGAGGCTAGGCCAGTCTAGGCTTTTCACATTTTTCTGCCTGCTTTATAGTCTAGCCTCACTGGCAGCTGATTAGGTGGTGCCCACCCAGATTAAGGGTGGGTCTGCCTTTCCAAGCCCACTGACTCAAATGTTAATCTCCTTTGGCAACACCCTCACTGATACACCCAGGATCAGTACTTTGCCTCTTTCTTTTTTGTTTTCTTTTTTGAGATGGAGTCTCGCTCTATTGCCCAGGCTGGAGTGCAGTGGTGCAATTTCGGCTCACTGCAAGCTCCGCCTCCTGGGTTCATGCTATCCTGCTGCCTCAGCCTCTGAAGTAGCTGGGACTACAGGCGCCCACCACCACGCTTGGCTAATTTTTGTATTTTTAGTAGAGACGGGGTTTCACCTTGTTAACCAGGATGGTTTCGATCTCCTGACCTTGAGATCTGCCCGCCTCGGCCTCCCAAAGTTCTGGGATTACAGGCCTGAGCCACCGCACCCGGCCTACTTTGCATCTTTCAATGCGATTGAGTTGACTCTCAGTATTAACCATCATAGTATTTAAGGTTTATTTTTCATTTATTATTTTTATTGGTTTTTTTTTTTAGCTTTTTTTGCATTATAAAATGGTTGCTTTAAAGCACTTATGAATTGTCACCCCCTAATGTCTAAACATCACTCTTGGACCGAATTTTTCTAGTTACTGAACTCATTAAACTTTTTGCTTTTAAAATGCATAGGGATAATCTGTGACCCTCCCTCCACTCCACTCAGAATTGAAAAATCATTCTCTTTTCTGGATAGGGATCTGTTTGACCACTTGGCATGGTCAAAGGACATCTGTTACAGACCCTGGAGCATAAAAGGGGAAGAACTTTAGAGAAACCATTGGCAGGAAGATTTTCAGGCTTTATGCCACTGCCTCCTATCATGGCCCCAAATTACATGATGAAACTGCACTAAATGGTAGCTTTTACGAGTTGGAAGAATGGAAAATACAACCTGCAAATTTCTACTCCTGTTATTTAATTACAAAAGTTGCATGTAACTTTTGAAAGCATATCAGAAAATATTCAAAGCTGAAGAGAATTGATTTTGCATATGCATGTCCCTTTTTCACTGTAAGAGCCAATAAAATGCCTTCACAGAGTAAAATGATGCATTTCCAGACACCAACTACAATATCAAATTGTACAATTTTATTTCATCTCCACATGGTTACAAATATCTTAACAAAAAACCTTCAAGAAACAAAATTCCCAAATATAATGGATAAAGTACCACATAAACATTGATCACTTTGATTCTGTTAACTCTGAAGATGTCCTCAATGAAACCCATAACTTGGTGCATGAACTGTGGTCCTAGGCTACTTTGTACATATGATTTCAAAATACAATAATTCAAGGTGATCTTGCCATTGATTCATTATAGGGAACAAGGAGTTATTAAGTGATATAACCTGTTGGTGTGTATTTTACTCTGTTCATATAAACCAGTGAAGCAAGATCAATTTGTTTCTCGGTTGAATTAGTTTTCTTGTGGGCACCTCAAGCACACATTCAAGAACAGCTTCCAAGAAACAAATTTATTTTCCTGAAATGATGGTCTTTATTGGCAACATCTAGTTCTTTTAATTTTACAGTTGGTTTCCCAGCTATGATCTGTTTTCATGAAGCATGAGAAAAATCCTAGAACAGTTAAATGTGCTTACCATATAGTTTATGAATTAGTTGCTTCTTCAAATTGGCAAAAGACATAGAATAAAACTGCACTCTCAGTAACTCAGTCCTCCTTTTCCTGACTCTCCATGAATAGTACAATTATTTTCCCTGCACGCATCGCAGCTTGGTCATGGCAGGTGCGAACTTGTTATTGGCATATATGTATATGTGTGTATGTCTGTGTGTACACACACACAGACGTACACACACACAGACATACACACACACAGACATACACACACACAGAAGTAAATGAAGAGTTGGAGAACCTCCAGCTCTGACTCTACTTTATTCATTCTTTCATCAGGTGTCTTACAGATGTCAGGTGAGTCCCTTAAGCTGTGGAGGCCTAATCTGTAACAGAAACAAGCAAGAGACTTATTTTTGGCCCATCGACTCCCAAGTGTGTTGTAAGGTTTGAGCAACTCGGAACTAGAAACAGGCTTTGAAAAAGCAGAGTATGCACTGCACATTTAAGGGAGTATTATTTTTCGGTCTTGTCTTATATCATCAGATCCTGCTGATGAAACTAAGATACGTATGCCATATTTAGTGTTTATCTTTTGGGGGTCACCTTTTGCTGTATTTGAAGGAAGGAAGAAACACAGGTACATGTTAAATGACTCTTCCGCTCTGCCCAGAAGGGCTTGCTCAGCCAGGGAGGGACTGCCATTAGTGAGTAAGTGAGAAGTGACATGTTCTGTCTCTCAAAGGGTTTCTTCATGTCCACTTTGGTAGCTCTCATTACACTGCCTGAATCCATTAAGACAGAAACAAGGTTTCCCCATAAAATGTTTTTGTGACTAAACAGGACATGCAGCTCTTTAATCAGTGACAGAACATCTCCTCTGACAAGACTGAGTGATACAGTGTGCTCCAGTCCCACCTTTGCTGCCGAGAGGGAATATCCCTTACAAGGACAGACAATAGTCTCATTAAATTGCCTTTGGCTGATCTATCAATGCTCCAGTGAAAACAATTATTCTGAATGTATTTAATGTAAATATCTATGTCAAATGAAATCTTACTTTGTATTGTGTGGATATCTCATCCATGATAATTCAGTTAATGTTTTGAAATTTTGGAAGTGACTGTCAGCTGGTTTTGGATTTTCCAGGGGTCTAGGTGACACTAAAGTACTAGCAAGGAGAGGGAGAACCCTGCCTAGTCCCCAAATAATAAAATAAAAATGAATCATTATATTTGTATATTATTTTATAATATATATTATATTGTATTATATAGTATGTATTTTCTTTATGAAATAAAGATAATAACATAATAAAAATTTGAAGAACAAAGTGGTAGGGGAGGGGTGGGAGTGTAATGCCTGCTGTCTCTTCTCTTAGCAACAGCGTCAAATGGGATCTAAAGTGATTCTGTAGCTTGAGACCTTAAAGCGAATGTGGCCTGCACTATGTAGCTTACTTCAACATATTTTTAAAGATACATGTGTGGCTGAATATGGGTCAAAGTGATATATGACATGAGTAGAGAGTTATTTATAGAAGGGACCATTCTCTAGGAAAATGTTCCATTAGCTGAGTTGGCTTGCATATACAGTATATGCTAAATTTGGAGACATTGAAAGCTAAGTGAATGTAAAAATGAAGTGGACTTTAGAGTTTCTCTAGTCTAACTGGATGAGAGGTAGATAAGAAATACGGTGCCCAGAGAACTGAAATGCCTTGCTCAGAGTTGCACCAAGAGTTAGTCTAAAACCCAGACCACTGACTCTCACATCCATTCTATGGATATTACAAACCATACCAAAACCATCAACAATTTATTTTGGAAATAGGCCATTAATTGACAAATGTCTCTGCTCTGGTATACCCCAATCTACATAACTGTAGAAACAAATATGTCTCTCTTTTCCTCTTCCCAAATATTTCTCAGTAACTCAAGGGAACTGTAAGTATGCTTCTAAATTGGCCCTCTGTCTCCAGGGTGGCAGGTTCCCAAGGTTAGCCCTGGTTGCTAGACACTGTGCTGGCATGTTACTCCTTTTGCTCCCAGCTGTGAACTCTCTGAGTGTATCTGAAAGCTGAGAAACTCTCAAAGAGTTTCAGAATCATCTACCACCGTATCTCTCCATACCAGGTCACTGTCTGCAAGCCCAGAGGCTGGGCAATGGCAAGATATTATCCTACGCTCTCAATCGCACTTCATTCCCCTCAGTCAGTCAACAAGAAAAATTCGTTATGTGTAACTGCTGTGCAAATAGAAGTCTAAATGGGCCAAACAACCTGCAGATGAAAGGTTCTGATTCTCAGCTGGGGGGCTCAGACAGAGCTCCCGGTGACTCAGTGACATCTCCAGCTGCCCTCACAAGTCACACACGGCCTTCAAGTCATCCTCTCCCTATCTAGGACCCTCACTACACAGGCTGACTCAGCTACCTGGCTAGACTTGTTTCCACTGAAAATTTCTTTCTCTTCCTCATCTAACCATGTGCAAAGAAGAATTTAAAAGACTTGGATTTTGAGTTTCTGGGTATTCTCTACACTGATAAATATTTAACTGTTTTTTCTCCAATATAAACAATTTCTGTAGATTGTGTTCTGAATGCAGATTAATGGAGAACATGGCCCAGTATAATTTTACCTATGAGCAAGATGGAGGTTTTTGGCAAGACAGGGGCATGTTCCAAAGCAGAAAGCCTATCTGTCCCATTATTGTCCATTCATGGTCAGTCTTGGGCTCTCCCAAAGAGTTCTGGACTTGAAAATGTCATGATTCCTCAGTATCCTAATCTATCCTCATTGTACACTCAGAGAACCCATGCTATAAATAAATATTTTTATCTCAGTAGGGGTCATATTAATTTTATTGATTAGATATAGTAATATTTAGCTTCATAGAATGGAGACTTTCTTGGTGTGGAATAGAGAAAGGTCCAAGGATAATACATGCTTCTGTATAGGTTCACTCACCACAACTTTTACTCGTTTTTCTGATCCCAGGCCATGAACTTTCCTTTGAGGAAACATACACTTGAAATTAACTCTGCCCCATGCTATTACTATTTAAATTTTTTCCTCTCAATATGCACTTCAGTTTATTTTGCTTTCACACTTCAGAAATGACACCCATAAAATATAATGCTCTTTCTCAAAATTGTGGTGTCTTTGAACATACAAGGCCATAAATAAGCTCAGTGGTTAAACTTCTATGTTTCAAACTTGTGCCTCTTTATCTCTGTCACTGCAAAGGTCTATCTGGTCTGTCTCCCCTTGTGCCTATGATAAAATGCTTATGTACTAGTAATCAGTCTTGCATTCTCCCCTCCTTACCATCCATTTATTTTTAGTTTTCCAGTTTCAAGCAACCACTACTTTGGGAGTTGTGATATGCCTGCGTTTGGTGTGCTCCCATGGCCTTTAGAAATTAGTGTTGAAGGAGTACAGTGACTGAGTGGTCTCTTCCCAGGTCTTCCTGATGCTTGCCCCCACTTTATTTGCAGGCCACCTTAATCCCACACATTTCTGATTTACCTACTTATGGGATGAATATAGTTGCTCTTCAGTCCTTTTTCTTGACACTTTTTGCTAAACCCAATGAGTGGCCCAATTAGTTTAATCTTCTTTAATATCCATCATTCTCATTTCTTCCTGGTTTTACTAATTTCTTGTGCTTGATCAACACAGCTCATGAATGCCCATATCTTGCAAACTCCTGCAGTTGCAAAGCCTCTGTCACTTTCTATATTTATCTTTAGTTTCCCTTTTGTCTTGTTCTAACACATTAGTCAGTGTCTAATATTGCAAGGGCAAATGAAAAATAGATGTAATACTTTAAACTTTACCTTTCAATGTTCAGTAATTAAAGTGTTCATATAAGGCTGTTTCCCTATAAATGTTTTTTTTTCAATTCTATTTTTTTAATTAAAAAAAGAGAGAAAACTATCTATGTACAGAAACCTGCATTTTCTTAGCTAGAGAGCAGCCAAGTATTCTTGGAGAATTCTATTAATAAGAACTGCAACAAATCCCATTTTTAAGAATGTGACCTTTCTTCAGTAATAAAGAATTTCCCAAGCATCACGTTGTTTAAAGTCACATCATCACAATTATCTGAACAAGGAAGTAGGCGAGACTTTTGTAAATCAAAACCCAGAAGCAGTAACAGGTAATCAAATGTCTATTGACTCAATGGAAACAAAAGCCAGGGTATCTCCTTGTCTTGTGAAAACCTTGCATATTTCATAAAGTACAGAGTAGGAAAACAATAGATATATTTTACTTAATTTCCTGAATATGTAAATAGAATACACACTACAAATAGCTAGAGTATTTGAATGATTAATTGACTTTCTGCATATTTTCAGAGTGAGTATTAAGGGTTACAGTCCTATTTTCTTCAAATCTTCACCATCTTTTTCTTTAACTTTTCACATTTTTCGTAACTGTGAAATATATCTAAAAATATGTGACTAATTGAGTCAATAGCAAATTGTACTTATGGCCATTCTCCATAATTTTTCAAGAGAAAATAAGATACATTGACTTATTTAGAGATTTTCAACCATTTAGGTAAAATGTTTTCTCTCCAATCTTTTGTACAGAACACAATTTGCCGGTTATTCTATCCTGTATTATTTCCCCTCTCCAGTTGCTTCAAATTACAAAATAATAATTTTCCTGATAAAGTGACTAGTCTCTCAAAAGCTATAACAGTTTTCTATTAGTTTCTATTTCTATTAGTTTTCCCAAACTATAATCTTTCTATTAGTTTCTCTTTCTATTAGTTTTCCCAAACTGCTATGACACTTTTTAAAATACTAATTTAAACATTTAAAAAATAACAGCTTTCTGTTTTGCAAAGCAGCTGTGACACATATTGGTGGTGAGAGTGGAAAACAGCACAACTAGTTAGGAATAGTGTTTGGGTATCGGTCATAGCAGTTTATTTAACCTATGAGATCTGTCAAATTTCATCTAACTCTACATCAAAAACCCCTGCTTTTCACTGCATGTAAACTATACCTAAATTTTTTGAAAAAGTGACTTGTTCATCATATAAAATATTATGGAATCTTTAGAAAAAAATCTCTGAAAAGGAAAGAAAGAAAACAGTCATCAGGGTAATGTAATATTGTTTATAAAATTAAAACCAAAATCCAAAATAATTTAAGTAAGCTAAAACCAAATAATAGGAATAAAAGCCAGGTATATTAATTATCTTTTAGAGTAATCAAAGATAATACTATAACATAGGTTTTAGGTGAATAAGAATATTAAGAGTAAAGTTGTTCAGATAGAAAGATACAGAATTATAACTTGGATTTAAGTACTCTAGAATGTTTTCTTTAGGTATCCTCTTTATTAGAAAGAAAATGAGCGGTTCTCACCCGACCTCCTAAACTAAGCACTTTCCTTTCATCCAAGACTGCTTCAGCCCTGCCTGCATGCATCAGAAGTCACTCCTCAGGCTGCATTCCCCAGTGACAGTAGGAGGGTCAGTTTTTTGCCTCTTTTCCCTCTTTATCAAGAGTTAGTCCAATGTTCTTAAAACTATTTTCATGATGAGTTAATTTGACCTAAAATGTTAATAGATTCTAATAACTTAGTATGTGGTTAGATTTCAGTACTTAGTCTCATAGGTCAAGGGAAGAGAGGAGAGATCACAGATAATGTATAACAAGATGTTTATACCTGTTAGTGACTTAGATAGACATTAATTTTCCAAGCTTCAGGTCAGTACTTATGAAGTTTCCTTAATCATCCTGTAGGGTAAATGGTACTTTGGAATTAAAATAATTTAGGAAGATAAAATTAAGTGAAGCAACATAATATTGTTCTACTTGAAACCAAGGCTCACTGAGTGAAATCATTCTCTTTAGGTAGATTTAAAGAAGTGACTTCTAAACTATGACTATGGACTCAGATATATACTGATAGAGGTGTTTAAGATAAGTTCAATGTGTGCAATTACCATTTGAAGTTTGAGCTGTTGGAGCGGTTTCTTTCTGATTTTATGCATGTCTCCCTGTTTTGGGATAAGGTTTTGTCAACTCATAATAGCACCATTTGTGAGCTCTTGTGGACCACAAGCTCCTATTGGTAGTAGCATACAGCCAATTATTTTTAAGTGAAAAGCTGGATTAACTATTACTCAATGATGGTATTTACTTCCTGGATTAAACCAGGATTGTAATAAAATTTACATCTATCTCAAAACCATAATTTTACTCCAGTATTTGGGAAATACTAGACAAGATTATGCCAAGTATTGCTCAGGCACTTCGATTTCAGTATCTTACGGGTCTACCTTTTCCCCAGATGAAAGTCATGATCATAATGTGGAACACACTGTATTAGTTATCTATTGTACCATAAGAAATTACCCCCAAATTTTGTTACATAAAGCAACAAACATTTATTCTCTTGCAGATTCTGTGGATGAATAATTCAGAAACGTTCCAGTTGGATGGACTGATTCAGGGTCTCTCATGATGCTGCAGCCAAGGTGTTTGCAAGCATTGCCATAAACTGAAAACTTGACTGGGGCTAAAGAACTTTCTTCTATGATGGCTGATTCATGTGGCTGTTGGTGGGAGGCCTCAGTTTCTCCCATGTGAACCTCTCCATGGTACTCCTTCGGTGTCTTCATGACAAGGCAGTTGGCTTTCTCCTGAGCAAGTGATCCAAGAGTGAGCAAGGAAGAAGCCTCAATGCCTTTAAGGCTTTGTCCCAGAAATCATACATTGTCACTTCTGTCACATTCTATTAACTAGAAGGTAGTTAGTAAGTACAGCCTACACTCTAGGAGAAAGATATCAGGTTACACTTTTTGAAGAGAAGAATGTGTGAACATATTTTAATATCAGCACACAACGAATGGCTTCAAACCTCAGTAAATTTCTGGCCCCTGTAAAAAAAAAAAAAAAAAAAAAAAAAGGAGGGGCAGCTTACTCTGTAGAGTTTCAATAGTAAAGCATTGGTTTCAACAACAAAGCATTAGCATGTGGAGGGGGAGGCATAAAAAAAGGAAAATCATTTCCAAAACTGATACTGGAATGAAGTAAGTGAAACAGGAAATGTAAAGGAGGCACTTGCCTTGGATGCAAATTAAGGGGGTAAAAATGCAAAATGATTGTTTTGCTTTAATTTTGCCTGATTTAAAAAAAATTGCATTAGAATATTATTTGTCTTCATTACTGAGCTTTTTACCCACACCCCCCCACCTTACAGTTTGCACTTGAGACCAGTGCCTCACTTCCTTTGTTTGCATCACCCTAGTCACACCCCACTGTCTTCCTATTTTATATATTAGCTGCTCAGGACAGTTATTTCCAGCTTTGTGAAATTAGTAGATTGACAGTATGCTGGAGGCAGACTAGAGTAGCACAGAACAGCAGGAAAACTGCCTGGCTTCATATCAGGTGGCTTGGGTACCAGTCAAATCTTCTCTAATTAGCTATGGAACTTTAATAATATCATTTCACCTAAAAGTGTCTCAGTTTCTTGGTGATAAATTTGAAGAGGCCAAACTAGACATTTTCTAAGGCCCAGTAAAGGCTTAACATTTTAACAGCATACAGCCTTAGAGTACCAGATGATATTTTCCCTTCCCTTACATCCATCATCTGTAGCTAGAGACCTGAAATCCATTACTCTTCAGAGTAAAGCTGATGCTTTCTTATGTGCTTGTTGTTTTTAATTTTAATTTGGAATTATGCTTTTTGCAATCATTTGCCCAATCTTGCTCTGGGGTAGTCATCAGGGCATGATGCAGCATTGGTATCATTTTCTATTTTCATTAAGGTGCCCTGAGGACTTCCAGCATTAGATGCCAACAAATTTAAATTATTAATTTTATTACAACAAGGGTTCTACAACAGCAGAGTTACTGAAATGCTTTTTAAATTGGTTTTTAACTAGAAAAATAAAGAGATAGAATATGGACACTTGGGAAATAATAAGAAAAGTGAGACAGCACTGCTATTGATTTAAAGTCAGGTAAGGGGATATTTCTTTTAAGTTCAATATTCACAAATCATTGGACTTGGATAAGATACTAATGAGAGTACTGAACAGCCTCATAGGTATGAAATAATGAAGAAGAAATCAAGTAATAAAAAAACCCCAAAAACTGTGGTACTGACATGTAAGAATGGAAAAACTGATCTCACTAATTGATATTCTTTTAATTGATTCCACTTCTTAATTAAAAAACTATATTTTTAATATGCCTAACTAAAAGCCTACTGTAAGCAGTAGATATATAATCAGAGACAAGCGGTGAATTTTCCATTTCTGAATGATCTTGGGTAAATCACAAAAGTCAATTTAAAACTGTCTTCACCTGAAAAATGGGGACATTAAAACCCCCACATAGGGATTTTTGTGTGGCTCAAATAAGGTATTGTGCATAGAAGCAATTGTAAACTGTAAAATACTCTGCACATATGAAGAATTTATAAATTTATAGATATTTGTCACTTCCAATTAATATTACTGGGAGTCTTGTGATGATATTAGGGATGAAAGAACAGTGGAATTCTAAGGTGACTTTATCCATCCAATGACTCAGACCTGACCCTGAAAAATACAGGCATACATAAATTTCACATCTCAGAGTGATGGGCTTTATAATTAATTATAATATCCCAGAATATTTTACCAATTCTTGTCAGTATGTGTGTTTGTTAGATTCTTAAATAAGGAGAATCTCGGCTGGTAGACACAATAACAAACAAGTTCTCAAAATTCATTAGGGTTATCTTGTGCCCGATCTGCCAAATCAGCCACCCTTATGCTCCCTATTCAGTTCTGTTTTATCAACCCTGACAGTGGGTCACTCTAAGGGTGGAAAGAGGCTCAGCTGAAGAGCCAATCTAGGATGAGACTGGAGACATGTCCTTGTGCAGATTTAAGAAATCTGTGTTGGCCCCGTGGATGAGGAAAACCTCTGGGGTTCTCCCTTGGGGTCTAACAGGAGCTCAGAACTATTTTCTTTTCCAGAAATTGGGCAAGGTTAACCCAATGCCCCAAAGCTAAACATCATTTTTAGGAGGAATTCAGAAGCTTAATTGCTCCTATAAAAAGTTTGGCTAGTGTGGGAGATTATAGAGCCATAATCTGAAAGTTAAACCCAGGTATCAGTTTGGTAGAAACATCTATGAGTGATATAGGAGGTAGAAGCCATGAAGACTCCAAGACTAGGGGATGGGATGAAGAGTCAGTAGCCAAGAACTGGTAGAGGAAGAAATGCAAACCAGTCACACGGCAAATGTCACCTCCTTACGTTCCCTTTTATCATGAGGAGATTCTGAATAAAAATAGTGAGAATCAGAGCCATTCCTTGAAAATTGAGAAAAACCAGTAAATGCTGAAGTGGTATTCTGATAGCATGCTTGAATAATTTGTTTGTTGGTGCTATTGATTCAGGCCCCAGATAGAGCAAAAGAACATAAAGTCACCCTATTCATTGCTCCTGTAGAGCAAGACCAGGAGCTGCTAGTGGGAGAACTCATTTCTCTAGCACAACACTGCAAGGAGAATATCACTAAGTGCAAAAGTAATGTTTGGATGGCATAATTGCTTAACCGAATATCATATAAGAAAAACACTGGGTCCATATATCTGTTTATGAACTAAAATCTGAGGAACTGTTTTTATATTTAGCATCCTTTTTCTCCTAGAATCTTGTTAGACAGAAATGAATGTCAGAGAACTGTTTGGAATAATAGAATAACTATGCTTTATTGAAGGCTAACTGTGTGCCAGGCTCTGTGCTAACTGCTTTCCATTGTGAGCTTATTTAAGCTTCAATTCAACCATATGCAGTAAGCAGTATAATTTCCATTTTACTGATGAGAAAATCGAGGATTCCAGATAGTAAGTGGTAGAGTGGGACTTGAACACAGTTTTATTACAAGCCCTGCTTTACAGCACCACATTCTACTGTTTTGTTCTGGGACTATGGAGGAAACTTGATGACTGCATGCTCTTACAAAGTGTGTGTAGTTTTTCTGATGGTGGAAAGTGGGAGTGGAGTTTCTTCTGGTGGAGTGACCAGCTGGTTGGGTTGTTCATATGAGCTGGTCTATAAATTAGAGGAAGGAAACCAGATCAAGAGTGAAGGGAGTACACAGCACTCACCCACTTTCCAAGAGTAAACCTTGAAGTAACTTCTCTGAGGAGGACTAAGAAAAAGACCAAGTTAACTACCTATATTTCCACCTTTGTCCTTCCTATGGTGTAATTCTCTTCTGAGAGCACTCTGAATCTTCAGTAAAGATGTGCTTTGATGTCTGACAGGCAGGACAGATGGAACCTAAGGAGAAAACACAGGCAAAGGGGTACTGAGCAAGCCTAGCTACATTTCCAGGAAAGAAGGTGGTGCCGAGACCTCAAGAGAGGACCCCAGGAGGTCTTCCACATCCACAGAAAAATCCAATGCTTAGGAGTACAGGAGATGGCACATAGGAAGAGAAAATGAAACTCAATTTCCAGGTTAATTAAGGGTTCCTTTTGATAGAGCTCAGAATACTGAACTTATATTCAAACAGCTCAAGAAGTTATTCTCTGATCACAGTTTGCTGCTGGCATGCTGCTGACTTCTGAGCATCTATTATCTGTTCTTAAAGGAGAAAGGGACAGTAGCATCCCCTGTAGCTGACTACTTTATTGATTTCCTTCCATAGCTTTAATGTACAACTTCAGATTTTATGATGACTGCTGAAAGATCTTTCCATATCTCCTACTCATGGAAATGCCCATCTGCCTGCATTCCATCACTTCTAGCTGGATTTGACACAAGTTTGTCACTAATAACAAATTCTTTTTCCTTACTTTCCCCAAACCCTAGACTGAACATCTGCCTTATTCACTGGCAAGATTAATATATCCCACTTGAGCAAATGCAATATGCTCTCTTGGTGTCACTCTTAGAGATAGGATTTAACTTGCCAATGGTGATAATTGTGCAATGTTATACCAAGAAGACATACATTCCATACTGATCTAGATATCATGCAATCCTTCATATCAAAGCTCATGCCACTGACCACTGTCAATGACACACTGGGAGTGACATGGGTGTCTTTCTCCTGCATGTAAGAAAAATATGCATAATTGCCTTTGTAAGACAAAGAAAAATTTTCCATCCTTACTTCTCTTATAATTATCTGTGGATGTTTTTATAATATGTGATTTCATACTCGGAATATATCTCACACATATCATGGCCCCAGTGTCTAACACAGTGCAAGGGAAATTATAGGCCCTCAAGGGGTATTGGTTGAATGTGTAAATTAACCTTGTAAGAGACTTCTTACATCTTAAACAAGTTACAGTTACTCTACCAAAAACCTTATTTACAAAATTTTCTCTTTCTCAAAGAATTTTAGAATATTATTTAATTTATCATTAGAGAAATCATATTTCTAGATTCCAAAATGTAATTCTGACTCCACAAACTATTAGGCATCATCAAAGTCTAAAAAATAGAAAGAGCTTCCTAAAGTGAAGGTTCATACAATCAGTATCGAGGTGGGGATCCAGAAGATGGTTTTTAAATACAAATAAATTGATTTATTTCTACCTTTTACTTTTTCACAGTTCTATTACATGAAGTAAAGCATCTGTAACCTAGAAATGATGGGTAACGTTCAAAGCTGATATCCCAGATGATTCTGCTGTGACAGACTTCCCCTGCCTATTGAAATCTTAAGGTTGTCTAACCCCAAAATTCTAGACTATGAAAAGTTGTATTGTAATTTTAAATTCAGGCTACAGAAATAAAAACAAACAATCTTTGGGAAGCTAAACTAAGGTATAACCATTTTCCAAAATTCCCGATTTCATCTATTTTAGAAAAAGACCACTCCTGGGAGAAACACAAGTTACATGGTATTGCTCTTCTCACATGAACCATCTCCACAACCAACGTGCCCTGAATCCCAGTGCTTGGCCAACCCCATCACTAGTAATCAACCATCATCCCAAGAAGCGAACATAATCAGAAGCTAAATCAAATAAATATGTCTTACACTCTGTTCTGACGTCGGCCAAGTTCCATTTCTGGTGGGAGGCCAAGGGGAACAAGTGCCAAAGGCATATGGCTGTGGGCACCATTGCGCCAGAAAGATGTCAACACATTGGAAAGGATTCAGAGAAGAGTGGCGGGGGTGATTAAGGGGCTGAGGAATTTACTTATGCGGGAGATTAAGAGAACTAAGTGTGTATACATTGGCTAAGCAGTATATGGGAGGCGGTGGAGCTGGAGATAATTTAAAGTGTCGACAAGTCCATACAAGGAATTGGTGACATGGGAGCCAGAGGAAATACTGAGGCTTGGGAAAAGGAGGAGCAGGAAATAAGCACAAAAGCCAGGCTCCAGTTGTCATCAAAATGTTTTATGGGTATGCTGATTTAAAATGAGAGCATTTTACAGCATCACATGTAGAACACTCATAGTTAAAAAGGAGGCAAAAAGAACATGAAAGCAAGCCAGGTGGGCCTGGGACATGAGGTATAAGAAACAAAGTATGTCTTCCCCCTTTCTTCCCCTATGGGATCATGATTGCTAAGAAAATGCCTACTACCCCCTTCCAACTATCTGGAGTTCTCCAGTCATATCATAAGGACTACTGGACCAAAGATCAGCCCTTTCCTTGTGCCTTCTCCTTCCAACGCTTTATCATCCCTGACTCCTTTCAACAGTAAAGTGATTGATACATAGTGAGTGCTCAATATACAGTAAACTATAAATTTGTTAACTTTATTAAAACATAATTTACATAATCAAAACATTATTAACTGTATTAAAACATTTACATAAACTGTATATAATTTACATATAATGTATCACACAATTCATTCATTTAAAGTGCACAACTCCACAACTTTTAGTATATCCTAGCATTGTGCATTCATTGCCATTGTTAATTTTGTAATATTCTAATTACTTTAAGCAGAAATCTCATACCAATTAGCCATCATCCCCCAATCCTCACAAAAAAGTAAGTCTAACTATAAAACATAGACCTTGTCAAAGTCCATTTAAAAATGAAAAAGATTACACAAAAATGATAAACATGCAATTAATAATTTGATAAGGATCCAGGAGTAGCTTACAAATATGGGTGAATTGCTTTTTCTCCATATTTGAATCCTTCACAGCTTCCATTGCACAACGAATTAACAATCTCAATCCTTTCATTCTTCAGCCATAGAAAAACAGTGTCTTAGTCAGGTTCTCTAGAGGGACAGAACTAATAGGATATATATATATATATATATATCCATATATCCATATATATATATATCCATATATCCATATATATATCCATATATCTCCATATATCCATATATATATCCATATATCCATATATATATCCATATATCCATATATATATCCATATATCTATATATATATCCATATATGGATATATATATATATGGAGTTTATTAAGTATTAACTCACATGATCACAAGGTCCCACAATAGGCTGTCTGCAAGCTGAGGAGCAAGGAGAGCCAGTTTGAGTCTCAAAAACTGAAGAACTTGGGGTCTGATATTCAAAGGCAGGAAGTATCCAGCAAGAGAGAAAGATGTAGGCTGAGAGGCTAGGCCAGTCTCTCCTTTCCACGTTTTTCTGCCTGCTTTATATCCACTGGCAGTTGATTAGATTGTGTCCATGAGACTAAGGGTGGATCTGCCTTCCCCAGCCCACTGACTCAAATTTAATCTCTTTTGGCAACACCCTCACAGACACACTCACGATCAATACTTTGTACCCTTCAATCCAATCAAGTTGACACTCAGTATTAACCATCACAAACAGTAATCTATTTTCTGTCTCTGTAGAGTTGCCTATTCCGTCCATTTCATAAATGTGGAATCATATAACGTGATCCTTTGTGACTGGCTGCTTTAAATTCGCATAATGTTTTGAAAGTTCATCTGTGTTATAGCATGAAACAGTATGTCCTTCCTTTTTATGGCCAGATAACATTTTATTGTATGGATATGCCACATTTTATTTATCCAGTCATCAGTTAATGGATATATATTATTAATAGCAAAAATCACATAATTTTTCTCCTCTTGAAAATACCTAGGTTTTCACTTAATCACATGATTTACACTAGGGTGTTAGAAGCTGATTTCATCACCTCTCTCGGGAAAGAGATATACTTTCTATAATGAAAGAAATGAATGATATTAGAATTTGATGTTCCAGGTTTGGTTTGGCTGGAAGTAGATTTGTGCATTGAGTTCCATGTCCAATGGCTTAAATATATTGTATTTCCAGTTATGTAACTTCTAAGGAACATATGCACACTGTCTCTTAATAGCTCTTAGCCTTCAGTCCTTCCCATAAAAATTAAACAGATTACTCCAGCAGAGGTTGGTGCAGCCTTCCCACTCGTCTAACAACGAAGTGAGTTGCCGTGTGCCTTCTCTTAGAGCAGATTTCCTTCTAAGAAAGTAGTGGGATGGGATGTTTTGGAATGTTCTTTAAGTGGCTTAAAACCACACTCCAACTCTTGATAGTGGTGTGACTGAGAAAGTTATTTAAAATCCCTGAGACCTGGTACACTTATGGTGGCAAAGAAACTTCGACTATTGTAATTAAGCAAAGCAAATGACATACAAAATTTCCTGGCACATACTAAGGACTCAATAATATTACTTGATTTTTAACAAGATGTGATCCTACAAGGAGTAGAGGAGTGGGAAGCGCATGTAGGCAGGAAAAGGCTTACGGTGAATTAGGACAATATTTGATTATACCTCCAGTAAATAAGAACGTCACAGCAGCTATCATTTAAAAGACCTACATATTCCTGGCACTGTTCCCCAGCTCTGTTCATATATTAACCCTTGCAATAATTCTACAAACTAGGTACCAGTAATACCTTCCTGTATTAACAGAAGGGCTTGCTGAAAGTCTCCCAGATTGTCAGAGGTGGGATTTGCATGCAGGTAGCTAGTTTGTGGACTGAATTCCCAACCAACACCTCCTGCTGCTGATCACCCAGTTCCTCTGCAAGTGACTGGGACAGGCACGCATTTCACTGAAGGATATATTCAGGTTTGGGGTGTATGAAGTAATTTGTTCTTGAAGGTCAACATTTTAGCTTACATTGTTAATTTAAAGCATATTGTTTTAAGTTACTGCTCTTTTCTCCCTGTGATAACTTCAACTTTTACAACTCTCTCTTTCACCATGTTAAAGCCTAAGAAAAGACCTTGGTAAAAATTGAGCTGTTCATCTCTTTCAGAGTTGTCTTTTGTATGCCATCTTTCATTGCTATAAACTCGCAAAGCGAAGCAGGTGGTGAGGATAAAAATATTTTAGTATTCACATTTCTAGCCAAAAGTCACCTACATTTCATTTGAGGCAAATAGGAAACAAGCAAAAATACCTCCCTTCTATTCCTGCCTCATTTATGCCCAACAGCCTAGTCAGATCCTGATCCTCTGTTTCTGAATTATTGCCACATATCCTACGCACCCACAGACTCTGTTACCTTCAGCCCTTCCTATACACTGCTGCCAGCCAGAAGAGCCTTTGTATAAGACATTACCACTGTTAGTTCAAAAATCATTTTTTTATTTTCTTCTTCTTTTTTTTTTTTAAGAGACAGGGTCTTATTCTCTTTCCCAAGCTCAAGTGCAGTGGTGCGAACACAGCTCATAGCAACCTCAATCTCCTGGGCTGAAGCAATCCTCCCGCCTCAGCCTCCTGAGTATCTGGAACCATAGGTACATGCCACCATGCCTGGGTAATGTTTTCAATTATCTTTTTTTTTTTTTTTTTTTTTGCTAGAGATGAGGCCTCACCCTGTTTCTCAAACTGGTCTTGAATTCTGGGCTCAAGCATTCCACCTGCCTCAGCATCCTGAGGTGCTGGCATGACAGTCATGAGCCACCACGCCTAGCCAAGAACCTTAAATGCACACCTTCTGTCAAAGAGATCCAATTTCAAACTTCTGTACTTTACCTTGCCCTATTCAAGCCCTCCCCCAGTGTATTCCTCTGTCTCAGATATATAAATCTTATCACAGTATTCTGAACATAGTCACCCTCACATCTTTAGGCTTTCCCACTGTATGTATACATACACACACACACGTGTGTGTATGCACACACACACCCACACATGCACAAGTGTGAGGTAGTAGAGAGAATGGTAATAGATAGTAAATACTTGTTCTTGTCTCTTCCTCTCTTCAGCTCTATAGGTAAGTCTTCTCTAATTTCCTCAGCCTAGAATACTCTCTCTGCTTAAATCACTGCCATAAATGTTGTCATGCTGCTTAGTATTTGACTATTCTTTAATTGTAAATTGGCTCTATGATGTATAAGTTGAGGAAATGTGTTAAGCTCTATTTCAGAAACTAGGCTGAGTGTTCAACAGTTATTCAATACCTTTTACCTAATTGATTTATTCATCAAATCTGAATCAATGGCTTGAGTTTAAATATCATTTCTATTCTGTAGCCTTCACTGATCTGAATATTTCTGAATGATCCCCATAGTGTTGTGTGTTGTATATCTACCACTACAGATAGAATTCTACAGTCCAGTTATTGTAATAAAGCTATTTTCTCCAAATAGAATATACACTTCTTGAAGGCAGGGGCCTCACTCACTCACCTTGTATCCCCAGGGCCTCGATACCTAATAATTAATAAGTTGCTCCATCAACCGTTTGAATTTAACTTAACTAAAAGTGCAGAACTCTGAAAGAAAAGGATTAAATGTGTTGAAATGGGTCCAGGGGTGAAGAAGTTGGAGTGGCTCAGATGTACAGGGTGCTTCTTCTTTTCATACATTGCATTAGGTTTGCTCTTTTTCCAGGACCGACTGTGCCAAATCAGGCTTGTGATTAAGATCAAGTCTACCGGGAAATCAGCAGAGAGTTGGAGAGCATTTGAAAAGGGCCTTGCTGTCCAAAGTGTGCAACTCTGGCAAACAGCTGTTATGGTTCTATTGTTTTATTTTTGCTTCCTTTAAAGGGCAAGGTTGGAAAAATCAGGGAATTTATAAAAAGAATTTCAGTATAAAGAAAACACTTCAGGAATCATTCTCTCTTGGAACAAAGTGAGTTTCCAGCTGCACAGAATGCTCCATAAGGTGGCTGCACCAGCCTCGGGAACTGCTTAGACCAAAATCACCTTTTTCAGACATAAAAGACCTATTCTGCCCTTGGGCAGGACTTCAAATATACTGACACTATTTTAGAGAAGACTGCTTTCAGACCCATTTAGAGCGTCTGAAAGAATATGTCTCCCATTCCCTGGAGAACCAAAAGTGTTTCCTCTTTGGATCAAAGAATATTAGGGCTGGAGAAGACCTTAGAGGTAATCTGGTTTAAATGTCTTTTCTTTTCGTCCTTTTTCTTTCTTTCCTTTCCTTCTATTTTCTTTTCCAAAAGAAAACCAGAGAAAGAAAGAAAGAACAAAACAAAACAAAACACAGCTCCATGTTACAGATGGAAGACTAAGATATCAAGTTAAGTTCATTTCTGCCACACCTCAGAGCCTCTACTAGTATTTATTTCTATACAACTGCAAACCAACATCTACTCAGACAGTGTTATTAAGGTAAAATGCTATCTAATATTGTGTCTAAACTACTTTTTTAAAAAAACAGTGTTGTGTAAACAGAAGCTCCTGGATTTCTTTATTCCATTTGCATATATAGAGGACGGCAAAGTTGAAGCCTATACTTAAAATTCCATGTTTGTCATCCAAATCACGTGTGTGTGTGTGTGTTATAGCCACAAATGGTTGTTTTTGTGAGATTGGTGAGGTAAAAGGTAATGTATTGGTGAGGAAGAGAAGTGGACTTGATATTTGACTAAGAAGGCAACCTAGTATCTAGTGATTTCAGACAACTTGCAGAAGAGAAAGGCAACCTTGAACTCTGGAATTAAGGAAGGGACAGAGAAGCATTCTTGGAAAGTAATATCCCTAGACTGACACTCCTGGGGAAGAGCGAGAGGTAATGCTGCAGCTAAGGCTGGATTCACAGAGCCAGCACGTCAGTCAAATTACTAATGCAACTGCCTGCTTGGGTTCCACTTATCTTGTCTGTGATTCTTTGTCCAAGAATGTATACTAACTGGAACCAGTAACATTAAGATGCTCTTAAAACAATTGGTCATATAAGAAAAGTCCTTTGGAAAACATAAAGGGATAGTTAAATAGAAGGCATCAGCTATTTTGACTTCAAGGATAATATCTTCATAATGTAAAAGTGTTTCTCCATGTATAGATATAGCAAGAACTGGTATAGATTGGTCCAAAAATAGACCACACAGAAAACCGTGTTTTGAGAAAAAGGGAATACTTAAGAACATACATATCTCATTAAAAACGTCAACTGTGAGTAATGGTTGGGCATCTATTCAAGCACTGGCTCTCACCCTGCCCAGTTTGGCTTTGGAGAAACCCTCTTTCTAATTAGATGCAGACAATAGAAAATACTGATAAAGGTCCAAATCTGTGTGTGAGTAGAAGTCTTTTCATCTTTCAGTCAAATCAATATTTTATTTTTGAACTTCTTGAAGTCCAAAAATCCTTGAAATTTTGTGATTTAGTCATAAAATGAAGCATGGCTTAACAACATTGCCTAAGAAATTCATACAAAAAGAGCACATTTGGGTACCCCAGTAGTAAGGAGATAACTGAGCACCTCAGGTGTCTGTGGTGTTCGAAGTTTCTTTGATTTAAACCAATCACACTGTGTCTTCAGCTCAGCCCACTTTATAACTTTAATTAAACAAAATTAAAATTAATTATTTATGGGAATGATTAGATGAATTAGCTAAGGTGGCCTGATACTTATTTATTAATTTTTTGTTCTCTGTAAGGAGCCACCAGTATACCCAGCACGAATGGTTTAGCTTGAACAGTGCTGAATAACAACAAAGTTCTTGCCCCAAGGTGGTTTCCTTCTATAAATGAGTCAGTAAAAGACAGTTTATAACTTAAGCTGTAGCTGGCAGAATTGCTACTTCCAAACTAAGACAGTATCAATGGCAAATTCTCATCAAGAGATGCAGTTGAAATGTGATTCTCTAGAGAATCTAACTAAAGGATTAATTCAGTAATTGACGTGGGTTTTATGAATATTTACAGACTAAAAATATGAAGCTCCTCTGAACTCTAGAGCTAACACTGTTCTACAAAGCAACTTCAGTTTATACCATCAATTGAACCTGTTATAGCCACTGGATAGTTACTAGCTGATTCTTACTTCATGTTTTGGATTGCTTAGTTTTTCACCACACAAACCTCAGGAATTTCTTACATTTCCTTGAAAGATATTTCTTTAAAATTACTTACGGACCAAGAACCACATGATTAGTGTACAATGGAAACTAAATTAGGTGTGAAAAGAATGCATTTTAGAAAGAATTTGATAATGTCTGTTACAAGAAAGTAGGGCAGAGGTGCTGCATCAACTCTGAGGCTGAGCATTCTGAGTTGCATAATGTAATGGTTGCAGGCGGGACTCACTGAGAGGCAGAGCAAGTGGACAAATTTAGAAGGAAGACCCATGGGTCAAGTTTTAATCATGCTTATGGGTCAATGCTTTAATCATTTCTATCGAGCTACTAGAGAAATATCTAAATGTGGGACCAAGAGAGCAGTTCTGTGTATGGGTTGGAAATTTGTGGCTAAGTCTGGCCAGATATTTTTCACTCTCATAAAAATGACAATAGCTACCATTTATTTTAATTTTTGCCTGGGAGTTCATATCCACTGTATATTTACCTGTAGGAGTCTCTGAGTTTGGCTAAACTTGCATGGTCTCACAGACTATTCAATTTTGCTTTTCCTAGCTGACCAAGACCAAGTTTGCACCACTTTAACATAAAGTCTAACTTTAAGTGTTTTAGATGACCCAGGCACACAAAATTTGGACCATAATTGACAAACTCACATAATGGTTAACCGGATGTTACAAATCCTTGGGAGAGATTTTTAACTGTCTTCAATCTAGCATCCAAATGAAACCAGGAGAGTATTTTTGCCATACCTTTCTGTAGGCTGGGTCTATTTACAGTCCTCTGGGGTTCTAGTTTTATACAGAAGACTCCTTTTAGACTACCTTTGATCCATAGGTTCTAGATAATGTCTCCTCTTTACTCCTTTCCTCACAAGGTCAAAATGGAAGCTGAGGTTACCAAGCTTGGCTTTGGTCAGACCTTGGCATTTGTGAGCAAACTTCCTTCACTGGAGTCCAGGCTTCGTTTGACTTTTGGCTTCTGAACTTACCTTAATTTCCCACCAGCTAAGTAATGCATTTGAAAATGACCTTTAAAATATCTATGGGTATATTGTATTCTGAAATTTTAGTTGTTTTAGGTGGGGTAGTTGTTCAGAGTATCTTATCTGTCATGAGGACTGAAAAAAAAACTGTGATATTTTATTTGTTATTGATTATTTTCCAAACATTTGTTATTGATTATTTTCCAAACATTTGTTATGTGATTTACATCCATGATGTTATCCAATCCTTAAAGCATCACCTGTAGTAAATGCTTTTATCATTGCTTCCCGAAGAGGAGCCTGAGGTTTGAAGAGATAAGTAATTGCCCAAGGCAACAGAACTATTAGTGTCTATTACTTCATATTTGAGCTCACAGCTGCTTACCTTCCAGCTTATGTCTGTAACAATTGTAGGCATTGAGTCATTGCAACCCTTAGGTAATGTTACCACCTATACTTTTTTCTATTTTTGTCCCCCTCCAAAATGTGTTTTCTTTATTCCCCAAACTTCTTGATCATAAATCTTTTCTTATCTCAGTAAACCACACCACCACTCTTCCTCCAGTTGCTTAGGCTAAAACTGTAGAGTCATTCTTGTTTTTGTTTTTTTTTAATCAGCATTATAGCTATCCCTCTGGTCCAGGCCACCATCACAGATTGCCTAGATGTCTGCAAGAGTACCATTACATGTATCCCTTCTTCCACTAGAACATTTACAGTACATTTTCACCAAGCAGCTAGGCTAGCTTTCTTAAAAAGTGAATCATACAACATCACTTTCTTCATTGAGAAATGACATGTTTTCCATCTTCAAGTAATAAGTCACCTCTTAGCCATGGCCTTTAAGACACTATGTAGCCTGGCCCTACTATTTTTCCAATGTCATCTTGTAATACTCTCTTCTTGATTCAATGCTTTCTAGTCTCACTGCTTCCTCTCAGTTTCTCAAACATGCAAAGCCTGTTCATGTTCTAGAGTGTTGTACTTACTATTCCTTCAATTGACATGTGTTTTACTCAGAGCTTTGCATATGATTCTTTCTTGTCCACCATGTCTCAGGTAAAATATCATCAACAATTTAAATAATCCCTTCCTCTGTATCTATTATATTGTTGTGCTCAATTTTTATCTTGCAATTTCTCTCTAAAATTATTCTATTTATTTATAAATCTACTTTATTGTATGTTTCCTTCACTGAAGTTCAACTGCATGAGAGTCAGGACCTTGTTTATCTCATTTAAAACCATATTAATAAGGGCTGCCCAAAATGTGCTACTCAATGAATTTATTTTCGAATAAAATAGCCTATGGAATTGGATCATGCCTGAGTAGCACTTTCCATGATCATAGTTCAACAATTTGGACCACTCTGAGCATGGGTTCAAAAGAGTTGCATCATTGTTCGCCTGTGAGTCTTGGCCAGGAAGTAGGGCGGAACTTAGATAAATAAAGTTGCAGGAAAGAGAGCAAAGATAAGTGCCAGAGAAGGGTATAATTGAGTCCAAGAACATTATTCCACAGATGTGATCAAGGAATCAGAAAGTCAGAAGAAGGAAGCCACTGCAGCTCCATCTGGCTCTTATTCACCATAAAGCTGATGACTGAACACTGGAAAAATGAGTCACTCCTTCAGCACTCATTGGTGCATCTGTTTCTTGACACCCATGATGTTAAAGACTTGACACTTACACACTGTTTCAGGTAAACTTCAACTTTCCAGCCGTACTAACTGGGAAAGGCAGCCAAAGCAGCAGGAAGATGCCTGACCTCACTTCTGTCTTCTAAATCCCTCTCCAGTGCCTTGCATTCAAATAACTTAGTTTTCCCTGGGTCTTTAGCTTTAAGGAAAAATATATCATATTTAAGTTTTTGGACTCTATAATATAGAGGGCACAACAGAATGAAGAAGGAACAGGTGCTGGATACCTATTAACCACAAAACAGCACACCTCGACATCACTAGAGATGATTCACAAAACCCAGTGTTCCCAGTATAATTTCTTGAAGAAACTGAGCTGGGCCGGACTCCAAACATCTGTCATTCACCACGTAGTACCAGTCATTGTGCTATATTCTAAAGTTATAGTAAGCCAGTACATATGATCCATTCATGCACACAAGTTAAACTGGCAGATGGATTTATACTTCTGAATAATTGAAAATGGCTTTACCATTCTCAAAAAAAAAAAGTGGATCACTGATTATTTTAGGCAGAACACCCCTAACTTTAGGCTCTTCTTCATTAGCGTCTCCATAGGAGGGAAGGTTGCTTTCTAGAGTCAGTCTGGGACAAATATCATACTAAGCCTCAAATAACATGTCATAAATGACCCAATTATTTTTATTCGAGTGAGACCGACCACTCTTTCCATACTTACTGGACTTCCCCTAGGTCATCAGTGCACATCCCAAGAAGCCCCAAAGACCTTGGGCTATCCCATAAGGAAATTAAACATATCTACAGAGATTAGAGAATGTATTTTCCAACTTTGTGTGAAAAAAACTCAAAGCAGTTTCTTCCTGTGTAATGTTAGGGGGCTTTTCAGAAGTTTTCCCTTTCGCATTTAAAATTCATTAGTATAAACACGTGTAGCAGCTGTCTTCCTTACAACTAAGGAAAATCAGGTTGTGTTTTGGAAGCAAACTTTCTTGAAATTTGTTCTCAATTTGTGTTTCTTCCAAGCCAATAAAAAAATTAGAAATGTTGATGCCTTCGAGGTCTGCCCCATCCGGTAATCCTATTGTTTACTTCTTAATCTTCCCTTTCCATTTTCTTCTATGTTGTCTGCATTATTATTCAAGTGTTAACTAGGTGATTAACTCCTTTGTGGATACTATGTGTAATTTTGCATAGCCTTTCCAAGCTGTGGTTATAAAAATAGACACTGGACTGCTGAAGATCTCTTGAAAATAGCCATTTGATCATGGCACAAGGGCAAAACCCTCCAGGAACACCTGGTTTTCTGCCTGCAAATCTGGCATGTAAATATTACAAACATTAGCAAGAAATGTATCCACTAAAACATGTTCACACCCCCGGCCACCTATACACACTTACACAGAAAAAATAAAGAAGATTCTTCTTTTCCTTTATTTCCTGCCTCTTTTCCTTCTCCTTACCTACTAGTTAAAAAGCAAAAATGGGCCAGGCACAGTGGCTCATACCTGTAATCCCAGAACTTGGGAGGCCAAGGTGGACAGATCACTCGAGCCCAGGAGTTCGAGACCATCCTGGGCAACATAAAGAAAGCCCTCTGCAAACTATACAAAAAATTAGCCAGGTGTGGTGACATGCACCTGTGGTCCCAGCTACTCAGGAGGCTGAAGTGGAACAATCACTTGAGTCCAGGAGTTTGAGGATGCAGTAAGCCATGCTCAAGCCACTGCACTCCTTTCAGCCTGGGTGACATAGTGAGACTCTGTCTCAAAAGAAAAAAAAAAAGCCTCCTTGTTTCTAATAAGGAGATTAAGACCAGAGAAACTGACGATATTCTTAGGGTCCCATAGCAGTTTGTGGCTAAGCTGTCCTGTGGCTCCCAAGTTATAACTGATTGCTCATATTTCTACCCTGTGGTATCTTCAGGAAATGTGCCACTCAGAGGAGCAACCAAAGTTGCCTTTAATACTTGAATGCCCACTCACCTATTTCTCATTATTGGAAATTTTATAGGCAGGGTTTTTGTACCACAAGGTGTTGTGGACTGAATGTTTGTATCCCCTGAAAAAAAACCATATGTTGAAATCCTAACCCTCAATGTAACCATATTTGGAGACAAATCCTGTTAAGTAGGTGATAAAGGTTAAATGAGGGCATAAGGGTGTCCTGGTGCCCTTTACTCTAGAATTTATAGAGAACATTAGACATTTATATGCAAGGACATTTTCAGAATTTTATTATCTGATATTGGCTTTCCTAAAGGAAGTGCTAGCAGTTAACTTATTTAAAAATGTCTGAGGTCATATCTCATTTGTAAAGCAAATAATAAAACATATTTGAGGAAATTAACAGTCTTTAATATTATGTTATGCTATAATTCTTTTTTTCTTTAACTTGCTATTATGTTTTTGTTTTATTTTGCTGTTTTTAAGTATTCTTGGCCTTTGTCCAAACCAGAATTTTTACTGGAGTAGACTGTGGTGATTCTGGATGATGAAACTAAGGAAGTTGTACATAGCGAATAACAACCTCCTGCTCAGCCAAAGAAGATTTGTATAAGATAGTTTGTTTTACTAGCACTTTTTATGTCCGATAGGAAGTAGAATATTTGATGCCTGTGAAAGAATTAATCTGAATGATTATAAGTGATGTAAAATATTTTTGCTTAAGTACATTATCTTAATATGCACTTGCCTATCAATTGATATTACATATGTACATTCTTCCTTGTAAAGCATGAGTGCGTGTGTGTGTGTGTGTGTGTGTGTATGCATAAACCTTCATTTTATTGAAAAAATACACCTGATTCAGTGCCCACTAAAAGCAGAAAACCAATCCTGTGCTGAAGGCTCCAGGACACCAGACTTCCCTCCTCTGAATGGGTGGGTTGTTGGGTAAGCTAACACACACAGGGTTTCAATACAATACTAAGGCAGAATTTCTGGTGCAGAAGATAAGTGAGCCCCTGAATTGTGTGGGACTTCTGGAAGGTAAAGTCTTTCAGGGCAACATAAGACTCAATGTGGCCTTAGAGGACTGGTCAGATTTAGTTGGGCAGTGACAAGTAATCGGGATGTTAAAAGGAAGAGATTATTGCTAAAACTAATAATCTGAACGTTAAAAGGAAGGGATAATATTAGACTCTTTACAAAGATCTCTTGGAAGCTTTGTGAAAAGAGTCTAATATTCTCCCTTCTGTTAATCCAATACCCATAGTAAACCTCTAAGCTAATATGAATTGTGTTCTTTACTCACAAATATCACATTGTCGGGAACTTTTGCTTGCCAAGTGGTACTGAGTGTGCTATCCAAACTAGCCCTGCTTGATTTGTGCACAGAAGAATCTTCTCAGAGATTGTGGCCAGAGGGGCCACCATAAGCTCCTTCTCCATCTGTGTCTCAGTCCCAGGACATTTTTGTTTCTTGGCCTCTGAATCTCAAAGAAAAAGCAAATACAGAGTGGATGTCAGCAGCAGGCAGGCCCAGCTGCCAGGCAGTATATACTACAGACCAGCATGGCCAGTGGGAAAGTCATAGTGCCACACATGGAACTTTAATTTCAGTTTTAGTAGTCACATTTAAAAATATTTCAAAATATAGGTAAAATTCGTTTTATAAATTTTATATATTATATATATTTATATATATTTTATAGATGTAATTTACAGGTGGGTGCCATGGCTCACACCTGTAATCGCAGCACTTTGGGAGGCTGAGGCAGGTGGATCACTTGAGGCCAGGAGTTCGAGATCAGCCTGGCCAACATGGTGAAAACCTGTCTCTACTAAAATTACAAAAATTAGCTGGGCTTGGTGGTACACAACCGTGGTCGCAGCTACAAAGGAGGCTGAGGCATGAAAATCACTTGAACCCCAAAGGGGGAGGTTGGCGTGAGTCAAGATCATGCCACTGCACTACAGCCTGGCAGACAGAGCAAGACTCTGTATCAAAAAAAAAAAAAAAAAATATATATATATATATATATATAAATATATACACACACACACAATACATATATAATTCAGCCCAATGTATTCAAATACTATGTTATTTCAATGTGGAATTAATATAAAATTATTAATTCAATTTTTTTAAATAAAAATTCCTTGGAATCTAGAGTCTATTCATACTTATACCACATCTCAATTGCAACCAGCCACATTTCAAATCCTTAGTAGCTCAGGAACATAGCAGTGTTTTATCAAACTTAAGCAAGTCAGGGCTTTGTGTTAAAGAAAAAATAATACATATATGTTAATAAATATGAATATTATATCATATATATACATATGTCATAGAATCTCACTATCACCAAACTAGGTACACATTTCATATGTCTAGCTCATACACAAGTGTAAAATAAAAGGAAGGCTAAATAAATACAAAGCAAAATG
Organism: Pan troglodytes; assembly: GCF_028858775.2. Classification (NCBI taxonomy): domain Eukaryota; kingdom Metazoa; phylum Chordata; class Mammalia; order Primates; family Hominidae; genus Pan; species Pan troglodytes. The sequence continues at coordinate 48,460,862 of NC_072415.2, read as the reverse complement.
CAAATTAACAACATTAATTCAACATGATAGATGATATTTTGCTTAAACTAAATCATCTCTGTGCAAAATAAAAAGGCAAGTTTAGGTTTGACCCACTGCAAATCTTCCTTCCCCTAGGAATATGCTAGAAGTTCTTCAACCTTTTTTTAAAATGAATTTCTCATTTAAAGTCTCTGTTCTCTTCTCATTAACAAAAATCAAAGTACCAATACATAACAGCAACACTAATCAATTGCAGAGCCAATGTGATAAAAAATGTAAATGTAAAAGAGGGGGCTGAAATCACTCAGATCTCTGCTAATCATACATAATTACTGTTGAAGATTTTCAAATACTTCTCTACCCTCTACCTTCACCTTTAAATTGGCATCCTTTAAAACAAGTGTACCTACTTTTTTCACTTAATGTAGCACTATTCAAAAAATTCACTTTTTTCATAGTTTCCACAGGATTATGTTTAGTGGTTGTATCATATCAGATCCAGGACCTATCCCTGGTATCAGCCTTGGATCTCACTGCTCATTGTGGGAAGTCAGGGACCCCGAATGGAGGGACAGGCTGGAGCTGAGGCAGAAGAACATAAATTGTGAAGATTTCATGGACATTTATCAGTTCCCAAAATTAATACTTTTATAATTTCTTATGCCTGTCTTTACTGCAATCTCTGAACATAAATTGTGAAGATTTCATGGACATTTATCACCTCCCTAATATTCTTATAATTTCTTACGCCTGTCTTTATTTTAATCTCTTAATCCTGTTATTCATAAGCTGAGAATGTGCATCACCTCAGGACCACTATTGCACAAATTGATTGTAGAACATGTGTGTTTGAACAATATGAAATCTAATTGTAAAACAATATGAAATCAGTGCACCCTGAAAAAGAACAGATTAACAGCAATTTTCAGGGAACAAGTGAAGATAACCATAAGGTCTGACTGCCTGTGGAGTTGGGCATAAGACAGCCATATTTTTCTTCTTGCAGAAAGCCTATAAACAGATGTGCAAGTAGGAGAGATATCACTGAATTCTTTTCCCAGCAAGGAATAACCCTGGGGAAGGAATGCATTCCTGGGGGGAGGTCTATAGACAGCCGCTCTGGGAATGTCTGTCTTACGCAGTTGAGATAAGGACTGAAATATGCCCTGGTCTCCTGTAGTACCCTCAGGCTTACTAGGATTAGGAAATTCCAGCCTGGTAAATTCTAGTCAGACTGGTTCTCTGCTCTCGAACCCTGTTTCCTGTTAAGATATTTATCAAGACAACGCTTGCACCATGGGACGTAGGCCCTCATCAGTAATTCTAATTTTGCCTTCGCCTTGTGATCTTATTGCCCTTTGAAGCATGTGATCTTTGTGACTTACCTCTGTTCGTACACCCCCTCCCCTTTTAAAATCCCTAATAAAAACTTGCTGGTTTTGCAGATCCGGGTCATCATCATGGTCCTACCAATACGTGATGTCACCCCTGGAGACCCAGCTGTAAAATTTCTCTCTTTGTACTCTTTCTCTTTATTTCTCAGATGGGCCGACACTTAGGGAAAATAGAAAGCACCTACGTTGAAATATTGGGGGATGGTTCCCCTGATAACTGCTGAATATACGTCATCCTTAACATGCCTGCTGTATTACATACTAATGAAAATACTGCCCACTGCCTCTCTGCCCAACCTTCTTGAAACTCTTTTCTGATTCCTGAGCACCTTAGTCTACTCAGTCTCATCTGCTTTCCAGTTGCTAAGTGTCTGCCCCTTCCTGGAATCCTGCAGTAAGGCATTCCTAGAGGTGACAGTGAACCGCCTCTTTTCTCCCTGCCACTCTTAAACTCACTCACATCTGGGATTTCGGCTAACACTGCTATGCTGGGAAAGCCATCCCTTCTCTCCCCAGGTTCTAGCTTGACTTTTCCTATACCCTATGAAACATGTCTACTAATTCACCTCTACAAGAAGCTAAATTCTAAACTGGGTTCATTTTTGCTGCCCCAGTACCTCCTCATCACAAAATTCCCTATATCCTTCTTTGCTTTTGTTTGTTGTTGTTGTTGTGCTTTTGCCTAGGTATGGTTTTATTTGCATTTTTAAAAAAAATAATTTCAACTTTTATTATAGATAAACGGGTACATGTGCATGTTTGTTACATAGATATATTATGTGACACTGAGGTTTGGGGTACCAATGATCTCATCACCCAGGAAGTGAGCATGGAACCCAATAGGTGATTATTCAGCCCACTTCCCCATATCCCCCTCCCTTGACTAGTAGTCCCCAGTGCCTATTTTTCCCATTTTTATGTCTATGTGTATTTAATATTTAGCTCCCACTTATAAATAAGGCCATGTGGTATTTGATTTTCTGTTCTCACGTCAATTCACTTAGGATAATGGCCTCCAGCTGCAACCATGTTGCTTCAAAGGACATGATTTCTTTCTTTTTTATGTCTGTGTAGTATTCCATGGTGTATATGTACCACATTTTCTTTATCCAATCCACTGTTGAGAGGCACTTAGGTTGATTCCATGGCTTTGCCATTGTGAATAGTGCTGCAAGGGGCATATGAGTGCAATTGTCTTTTTAATAGAATGAGTTCTTTTCCTTTGGGTATATACCCAGTAGTAGGATTGCTGGGCCAAATGGTAGTTCTTTTTTAAGTAATTTAAGAAATCTCCAAACTACTTTCAACAGTGGCTGAACTGGTTTGCGCTCACACCAAGAGTGTATAAATGTTCCCCTTTCTCTGCAGCCTCACCACCATCTGTTATTTTTCGACTATTTAATAATTGCCATTCCAACTTGTATGAGATGGTATGAGATGATTGGATATATTTTCTTTTTATTTTTTCTTTCTTTTTTTTTGGTTTAGACAGTGTGTTGCTCTGTTGCCCAGGCTCCAGACTATAGGGCTGTAGTGCAGTGGCACAGTTATGGCTCACTGCAGCTTTGGCTTCCCAGGCTCAAGTGATCTTCTCATCTCAGCCTCCTGATAGCTGTGACCAGAAGCCTGTGCCACAACATCTGGCTAAGTTCTTAATTTTTTTATAGAGATGGAGTCTCACTATATTGTCTAGGCTGATATAAAATTCCTGACTTCAAGTGATCCTCCTTCCTTGGCCTCTCAAAGTGCTGAGATTACAGGTATAAGCCACCATGTCCAGTCATCCATTGGAGATATTTTATTTATGATCTCAGAACACATTTCTACTGTCACCCAGTAACAGAGAGCAACTTTAGATTTGGTGGATATAAATATGTCTCCTTTCCCACACTTTAAATTTACAATTTAAAGATTTTAAGTTTTGATGTTCAAGGATTGTATTTTAGTTACATGAAATATCCAACTGTATTCACAGTCAATACTTAATCAATATAAAAATTTTAAAATGACTAACAAATTGGCATTCCTTGGCACAAATGCCTTCATCCAACAATTGACAAGAAGAACACTGTGCCAAGAATTGGTGGCAACTAAAAAGCAATACATGGCAAAGGCACGAAAAGGCCCCCAGTGTAGGGTGACCTGAGATGCAAAAGGGGGACTCTTGGGTATCAAGACAGGAGGCTGTAGGCACTAGAATCACAGAATCTGAGAGCCTGAAGGACCATTTAATTCACATCCCAGGTAGTCTCATTGTACACAAGAGAACATGATCACAAATTTGGAAAATGATCTCCTTTTACTACTTCATTACACTGTGAGTCTCCTTACTGACATAGTTCCAAGTTTTACTTACATCAAAATCATCTGTCTTGAGAAATCAATTTTCTTATGCAGGTTTTTTTAATCTTTAGTTGATCAGATTGAATCCATAACCAAGTCCCTATTGCTTAAAGGCCTTTCAGAAAGGAAAACTTGGCAATGACCACAGATAAACTTCTGTAAAAGTAATTAACATCTATTTAGTACTTTGCTATTTTTCATTTGAAAGGCATAGCAATCTTTGGAGAAGGTCAGGCAATTATCATTATCTTATTTTACCAATGAGAAAATTAAGACCCACTTTCCTTATGTGGCCATATGTCATAGCAGGGCCAACGGTAAATCCAGTTCTTCAAATGCCTGGGCCAGTGCTTATTCTAGTATTTATTGCTCATTCATTTACTGTTTTCTCAGTGATTAGACCTGCTTGCAAATATCTGTCATATGCAACATTGCAAGTACCAGATATCATCTCCTCTACTGTAATATATTCTAAGTTAAGTTTCTGGCCTGTGTTTTTCTTTAGAAAGTTTCCATTTTGATGCTTGTAGAATATGTTCCTGTCCCTTAACTTGAGCTCACTTAGAAATAATAATCTTTTAAAGAAAACGTTTGTTCAATATGAATGAATCAAATTGTAATTTTTTCATTATTTAATTTTCTTCCCACTCTCTTCAACTTCTATTGTGGATTCTGAGCAGTTTATCTACAACTCAGAGCTCACATTATACAGCCTTGTGTTTCAGGGTTCTAAGAGCATTTCCTCTGGGTTTAGTTATAGCTTCAATCTGATCAATTAAAAGTAAGAAACCTACACTTACGAGACACGATGCCTAAAGGCAGATGATTTTGGAATAAATAAAACTTTGGAATTCTTATCTCAAGGAGGAGACTCACAGATTTTGTTCCTGTTATTGTTGCAGATTTTCAGCTTTCTATTTTATAACATAGGGAGCAGCTGAAGTAAAACATGTTTTTATTTTCATTTTCAACTTGCATATATTAACAAATGAAAGGCAGATCAAGCTGCAAGAATAGTTCAAGTTCTTTCTTTCTCCCTTCCCCCAACTGCATTTTAGGAACATACAGTAGGGCTACCAGATTTTTTTTCCCTAGCAAATCTAGGGACACATATTTGCATATCAGTTTGCATGTGTTTGAATTTAATTTACATAAATTTGCATACTAAGTGCAAAAGCCTCAAATGCAAGTATGTAAAGTAAAATAAAATTGATTAATTACTGCAACCTACTATAGTTGTACCCAATTCCATTAATCTGGTTGTGCTGGAAGACTTGTAGTCAATAGTGGCCTGAAGGCTAGGCAGCCAGCTTCCCAGCTGTTCCCTAAACTAGGGCCAGCTCCATGAGCAATGAATTGCAGGAAATGGGAGGATCAGAGTTAAAACTGTTCCTGGAAAGAAACATACATTCCTCCCACCCACACACACCCACAAAGTTTTATTTTGAGCCAAAGATCAAATTAGAGTTTGGTACTGAGCTAGGTATGGACATGGATTTTATGGTCCTATATATCAGTAAACAGCGAATGAAATAAAGCCTCTTCCAGTCCCACAGAAATCACTTAACCCTGAACCAGTCCACTTACAAATATATTGCAACTCACCAAGGAGACTTGGGGAGAGTACACTGCCACTACCATCAAAGCCTCCAACCTATTGATCCCAACTTTGCCAGTCTGGTCTCACATCCCTTCCAACACAACGTCACTAACCCCTAGTCCCAGTGAATTCTCCTTTTCTTACCTTTCTTCCCAAGTTCTTTTCTGACTTGTCCCTTCCCTTACGCTAGCTGCTTTTCCTGTCGTTCATCTCCAAAGTTGGAACTTTAAGGCTTAGTCTATCCATGTATCCTTACAAATCAATCCAAAAAACAGTACAAAAATAGCTATGAGAAAAATCTTTCATCCCTATTTCAGTGCATACGTCTTCTCTTCCTGGACCTCAGTGGCATCTATTCTGAGTATGACTCACCTGAGGCTTCAATGTGCCTTGTGATTAAATTTCTCTCATATGCATATGACTTAACTGCATACAAGGTTGCAAGGTTTTGTGCAATAAATATTATACATTTAAAATCTTTCTAAGCATTCATAATAATTTTGTGGGCATACCAGAGGATCACTGCATTTGTGTTAGTTGAATATTTATTATTTAAATGAAGAGTATTATACAACTTAAAATGAAGAATGATGTGAAGAGAAGAGACAAAGATATGAAATCAGTAAGTGTGAGTTCTTTAATGTGGGTCTTATTTGAAGTTTTTATCTTTGGCTTGTATGACCTTAACAGTCGGTAGAACCAGTTAAAATGTTCCTTGCACTTACAGGCTAAAATGTACCTTGCCATCCACTGAGGTAAGTGAATTATAGGCAGTGTTTTATTTAATCCCCACAACAGCCTGATGGCAGAGTGACCATTTTTAATCAACATTTTGCAGATTAGGAAACAGAGATATTAGGTGATTTGTCACCATTCAGTCTTCTGGGTAATTTGTCCCAGTTCTCCCTTCTAGGTTGCAGTAGAGATGAGACTTATACCTAATAGGTCAGACACCAAATCCTCTGTTTCAAACCACCAAACTAAACTGCTTCTCACTTAAATGCTTCTTGCCTTAGCTTCCTCATCAGAAAATGTATATAATTACCTCAACCTCATATAGTATGTGACTCAAATAAGATTATATAGAGGAAAGAACTTTGTAGCTCTAAAGAAATACTAGTTCTGTTTATGATTATTATTGAGAAAGATTCTCTTCTAGTCTTCTCATTTTATATCCAGCATTTCCAGAAATCTTGAAAATTGTGACTTACCATTTTTGCTTTGATTCAAAAGAACCTTCCTAACTGGCCACTTGTCAGACTGATGGGAATGCATTTTGACACCACTAGGACACATAGCTGAGGTCACTTCTCTCGGTTTTTCCATTTACACAGCTTGTTTCGAGGAGCTGAATCAACCATGAATGTCATCCCACTCCACACTGGCCAGTGAAGTGCTATCTCTTTGGCCCTTGGCATTTAACCATGTTGAATTATGAATGTGTTTTCAATCACACTATTTGCCTACAAGCTGGTTAGGATGAAGGCAGTGTCTTTTTTTTGGAATTAGATTTATAAAGTAGACTATGCAATTTTTAAAGCAAAGTTTATTCAGAAAGTTCTGGTTATCCCAAGATTTGCCAGATTACAGGAAATGACATTGACTGCTAGATGAGCTTGCAGAGAAGTTTTCTGCAGAGCCTGTGGCCTTATTTAACATTAAACAAAACTGACCAGCCAGGCCAGAGTGGGTCCTGCATAATCAGATAGCTGATATGTTTGTCTCTCTCTTTATACAAAGTACTCCAGGGAAACTTATGTTTAGGTTTTGCTTGAGATGAGACCCTTCCTTAGATGAATATGAATGTTATCTTATAATTAAAGAGGAAAATATTCTCTTCTTCCCAACATGTAAAGAGGTTCTTGGGGACAGAATGTTGATGAATGAAACTCCAGGTAAATGTTATTTTATTCACTGTGGTCCTTTCTGGTTGAGAAGCCAGAAAAAGGCTGGAAAATAGAGGTAGATTCCATATATATACTGATAGAAATTCACAGGTTTTTATGAAGTTCTTCAGGGTTGGACAAAGTTTCTTTCTTACCTTAAAAAAAAAAAAGGAGTTAGAGATAATTATAGGTATTTTTAAAGGATGACTTGTGTGTCTCTACTCCAATAGGCCCATTACTACTTTTACCAGTTCTTTTTAACGGTTCAACAAGTAGATAAAAAGCTGAGGTTACATCACTTTCCCAAGAATAGAGACTTAGATTAGGTAGTGTGTTCTGTATTGTGAAAAATAATATGTTGCATTGAGCATTTCAGAGAACCCTTTATTTATGTTATCAAAGAAGATATATAAATGGCCAATAAACACATGAAAAGTTGTTAAACATTGCTAGTCATTAGGGAAATGCACATTAAAACCACAATGAGAAACCACCTTACACTTACTAGAATAGTTATAATCAAAAGACAATAAAAATCATTGTGAAGATATGGAGAAACAGGAACTCTTATACATTATCATGTCATTATTCTGATACTCAGAGTGGTTCATTTAGGAGTCATTGCCTCAAAAGAAAGGTGTCCTATAGGACTCGCTACATGCATATCACGAATGAGTGACCACTCCAAATCTCTCCTTGAACTGAAAAAAGTATCAAATAATCAAAGAGTGGAGCAAGACTTCTCTCCTACATTCTGGTACCAGAAGACAACTTTTCCTGTGAAGCAAAGAGGAGAACAAAGTCTCAAACATGAAACAAAAACCAAAATGAGTTCAAGTTTAACGGGTTTGGCAACTATATAGCTTAGTTTTCAGCCCAGGGAACTAAATTTTATGCCAAGTTGTTAAAAGACAAGGTTCAAAATAGATACCTATTAAAAAGCTGAAAAAATATAAGGTGACTTACAAATATAAGTAACATCATATTGTTAAAAATATTATATCACATATTCTTAATAACATATAGAACATAGTATAAAGCCTTATATGTAGCATAAATTGGTTTAATTTTCTTCCCACTATATTGGAAGTAAAAAACCCTGATTGCTTTAAAATTCTATAAGCTCTTGGTAGGATGTCATTAAAAGTTACCCTTAAGTTAAGTGGTTATAGAAAATGATATAAAAACCTCTCTAACCTAATCAAGCCACTTCAGCATTTAGAGTAGATTTTCAAAAATGAAAACATTTTTGACATTTTTGATGAGTGTTTGGCCATTCAACATTTTCTAATGTTGAGAAAGAAAATGATTAGTTTAAGACTCTGCAGCCAATTGAAATGTTAGTACCCCACAAACTGGGAACAAAATACAGGTGGTATTTTTATTTAGAAAAAGCTAGCGTATGGAAATTCAGGTTAATAGAGAAGACACAAATCAAATATGATAATTTTCATTAAGAAATATTCATGTAACAAAAGTATTTTCCTTACAGATCCCCCTAAATACCAGGCTCTGTGAGTTGATTTAAATGTGACTCAATTTGTCCACCAATTTTCAAGAGCATGTTCATTATGGAAAGTTTTTATACTCACATAATGACATGTGCCCAGCCAGACATTAATCCTCAGAATCTAACACAGTGCTTGGGGCATGCAGCAAATACTCACTCAATGTTTGCTAGGTAAATGAATAAATGAATGAATGAATGCATGTTATATAATCAGAGATCTCAATTATATAAATACCCATTAAAGATCTTTTGAGTGCTCAATATTGACTCCAATGAGCATGAAAAGTGTACAGGACGATGTCTGCAGACTGGAAAATATCATTTTTTAGAATTTTAAAACAAACAATTTGTATAGTAGCTTCTCATTATTGAGTAAACAAACTAATGAATTTACTTAATAAGTACATTTCCACTATCAATTTGTGACTAAGGACAAATCATAATGTGGCATGTAAAAAAAAATAAACAAAGTCATTCTACAACCAACAGACCAATTATGAGTTTCTCTCAGCTGCTTTGTTTGATGCTGAACCTGAAGTATACAGACCATTACTTGGGGCATCTTTTGTTCATTCTCTTATCCTAAGCTTTACACAGTTTGGCTATTACTACTACTGTTAACAAAAGCCAGCTTTTCAGCTCTTTATTTTCCTTTATTACCCTTCAGACATAATCAAACAAAACATCTCAAACTTCTCCTTTTCCTTTGCAATATTCAAGTCAATTCTCCAGCCCACTGACCTGAAGCCACAGATATCTAAATTCTGGGTAAGGAAGCCCTTTGCTAACTCACATTGAAGTGGGTCAGTTTGGCACAGTAAGAAAGTTCTCCAGCCGGTAGCCTCCACCATCACATTAACCCTACTAGTTCCTCTGGATGAGTAGTTTTTTCTGCGTAAGTATCTTCATGTTGTCTCTGATTCCCCCATATCTTTGCACCCCCTTTCTCTCCCTTTACCCTGGCTATCTTAAATAAAATTCTTCCATTTTCCTATCAGCAGTTTTCTATCTAACAACTGAAACCAGTCAATAGCTTACACGGAAATGGGTTTTTAATTCAATGAGGACAAGGTTAGAGAGGAATCACAAATAAAGAAAAAATGGGTAACCAAGGTAGATAATAGACTGAGGCACTTCTCAAGGAAAGCTGGGCCAGGGAAGGACACAGAGATCTGGGCTAATGCTCTGCCCTCCAATCAGCCTAGGATGCTCCTCACTGAAGGATAAAGGATGAGGGCATGCCTTGTACTCCAGGGAGAGGGCTGGCGGGGGACAGGCCAGCTGTAAGAGGCTCAAAGTCTGCAACTCTCCAAAGAAAGCCAGATGCTGTAGGGTGGCTGTCAGGTAGCATTGCTGTCCGCTGCTTCCTTCAGCCCTAGGAAGGCTCTTGCTGCAACTCTACTAGAGCCTTCAGATGTGAAACGCTCCTCTCCCTAGCAATTCTAGGGAATCACATTTCACCATCTGTGGATGTGCAATGTGGATCTGCCAACCCTCTTTGCAGAAGAGCACCTCCACATTCTCCATAGAAGGAGGCTAGAATTGTAGTCTCCACATTCTCCACAGAAGGCACATTTCTGCAACAGATCATTGGTAGATCCACATGGCCCAGGAACTTCCATCCCAGGGGGTTGCATACCTCCTGCCCATGGTAGTGGTTGAAATATAATTCAGCAAGAAGGGCCACCAAAACTCTTCATTCCTTAATACTTGCCAGTTTTAGTCCTTTCTGCCTGTCTGTTACTCCCCTGCCACCTTGCAAAGCCCTGCTCACTTAGCCTTTTTCACTCCTTAGTCTTTGTCACATTTCAAGCCCAGTTGAAGTCCACCCTTTTTAAATGACCCTCTAGGCCTTATCCCTTTATTTTCCTCATACCACTCATGCTTACTTTGGATTAGACATTATCAGACATTGTATTGGAACGTACTATTATTTAATGCATCTAAATGCGTCTTCCTACGAACATCCTCTAGTCTTTGAACACAAAGCTTATGCAGCATGGAGTATGTTTTTCCTTGTCACTCCCTAGGAACTCTACATGGTACCTGAATAACTCCCTTTACTCATTAACTGCTATAGGTGCCTCTCTTTGCTCACAAGTTCTTCCAGCTTCTGATTTTTGAAATGTATCTTGCCTTCTCCTGCATTACTTCATGGCTGAATTCATGGCTACACTGATTTGATGGCTGTTTTGGGAGATGTCATTTCAAGTGAGTTTCAGTTTCCTCATTTATAAAATGAGGAGATTGTATGAGATACACTCTAAGATTGGTTTTGCTCTATGAGATTGTGGTATACTTCTCTCTTTTCCACACAAAGATATTGGAGTATCTCAATTTTGCAAAACCAACAATGGTTTGAAGATTAACCTGGTAGAAATTGAGATTAGTCCCATCTCCAGAACTCTTAGCAACTCTTTAGCTGGTTGTAATTAATAGCAGCATTCTGAATAAACTCTATCTCTGAGTTACACAAGCTAAGTTTATAATTTTATCATAGCTATCCATCTTTACTTCTAATACACATTTCGAGAATTTATAGCACCAAATGATCAGGTTCTAGCTGTATAAAATGCAAGGCAGATTCTTATTCACTAAATATTATAGGACATATCTAGTCAATAGAAACTATTCTTAAGATACTATTAAAATGACAATATAATTTGCTCAAGGATCAGGAAATTCTAATGTCTGAGATATATAAGAACCTAGTAAAAAAATAAACCAAAATAACAATAAACACTTACTTCGTGGAGTGAATGAGCAAATAGCATGAATACAGTGCCATTAAGGTGTGATATTGGCTCTAAACCTCAAACTGTTTCCTTAAAAGTCACTTCATTTGGTGTTGTATATGTTTAGATGTGTACTTTCTCATTGTTGCCAATTTTAAGCAACTTATTAATGGGACTCCATGTGCTACATGTATCTTCTGATAAATTAAAAAATAAAGGTTATGAAACATAATTACTCTCCTTTTGAAGGATTGTACAAGGACGAAAACATCCAAATTAATATAGTGTCATTCCTCTCTTAGAGGCTAGTTACATATTCTACTGATCCGTTTTCTATCATGTTCTGAACTTATTTCAGGAGCTTATTTTGAAAGATTGTTGTTCAAGATATCCAGTTATATCTATTTCTGGCCAAACATATTATTTACCCACAGCGTGATCAAGCAATTTACCAACATCATTTCCATGGTTGCTTACAGATCTAAAACTCAGTATCTCTCTCCTTGGCACCAAGTAATTCCTGAGAGTTGACTTCTTGTAAGATTTTTTAAAAAATTAGGATGGGGAGTAGATAAGGGGTTTGAAACACATGATTTCCGAAGTAAAGACTGATTTGAAAGAAAAGTATTCACATGGGTGAAGAAGTTCTTGTGTATTTACTAAAAACAAACAACAATGAAATTCACTATATTAAAAAAATTATAACCATATGATCAAATTCCTATTTCAAATAGAACAAAATACTGGATGTACAGTAGCTGTTTCAGTGTGTTTCAGTGCTTGTTCACTGGACAAAAGCATAAACGAATAAAGAAAAAGAAATGCAACCTTGGGATGATATATTTTGCCAGTACTATCCTTTCCTTTAAAAAAAGAGCTTTAGTACTTGTGAGTAAAACATAGTAGTTACAAATTATTATTGACTATTCAGAATGTGCTGCACTCTAGCCAGGGTGGGTGTAAAAGAAACAACTCATTGGAGAGGCTTTATTTGATCTGCAAAAGTTTTATGATTATTACTATTATAAGACAAATGGAATGGAATTTAATTGAAGACGTAACCAACCAGATGTGCAGGAACAGAAAAAGAAACCAATGTGAAAAGCTGTATTATAAAAAAAAACAAAACAAAAAACCCCCAACAACCCTACAAGCATAAAATATAATCCAATTTTGAATTTTGAAAGACTGGAAGTAAGAAAATTAGAGAAGACTTTATATATATAAAGAAGAGTTTATAATGTTTTGTCAGTAATACCAATAACTTAGAACACTTTTCTAATTTCGATCTACCTTCATCTAGTTTGCTTCTAGTATTTTGCATACCTATGTATACACAGGTACACATATAAGCTATTAATTAGTCATTTTGAGCTGCATAAACACGTACATGAATCAAAGTAAATCAAAATCCTACTGTCCTTCAAACAGAACTTTGGGCTTACAATATCAGAAAATTACTTTCATTTTTCTGCTTCACTTTCTTGTGTAGGCAATATGGTTTACTTTGAGAAGCCAGAACTACTTGGTTCCTTTTGCTGGCCATTTTCTTTATGCAGAAACACTTTATGAGAGGCTAGCATATGAAGATGATATTTGGAGAATAGAGAACATATAGTGTGGACTCTTTGGGTTAGCGAACCGTTCAAGGTGAGGGCAATCCAGCATTCTTTGAGCACGTTTTAATATTTGCTGGGTGAAATGTTAGGACTTCAACACATGCCTTCGTATTTAAAACTCAAAACCACATTGCAAGAAAGGCAGACAGTATTCTCATTTTGCAGATCAGGAAACTGAAGCTTAGAAAATTCTCAACTCACTGAGTTTACATGGTTCTTTAATGGAACATTGAAGTTTACATCCATGTCCCCATGGCTCCACAGTACTTGTTCTTCTGTGGCCATGCAGGGTTACCATATTCCTCCGATGAGAAATGGAAACAATAACCTAGCCTGTCTTCTTACACTGTTGACTTTAAGAAGTAGTGTATTCATGCACATTTAAATAATAAACATTGTCCAGAGTATTTTCTGAAATTGAAGTCTTTCTTTCATATTTTTATATCATTAGACTATGAAGTATTAATAATAAATTTGAGCTTTCCAGTAATTCCCACGTATGGTTCTGCAGCGTTCCCAGTGAGGAGTTGGGCTAGCAGCCAGGCCCAGTAGGCAGCTCCTGTGTCTTCAGCTTTAGCCCCCAAATCAATAAGAGATATCTGCAGAAAAGGTCAGGCTCGCCTGCTCTAAGTACTCACAAAGAAATGCACAGCAACACTTCCCCTTTTATTAGATATTCTAATTGCCTTCTATACTATTTAAGAAATTATTTTATTTCCCTTCATCATCTCTGAAAACTTCTATCCCATCAAAACCATTAAACATTCTACTCCCTTATTTAGGATGCCTGAGGCTAAAATACCTCCAGCCCTACACAATCATTTTATTGGGTTTGTGCTGTTCTAAAATGCTTTGAACATTTTGAGGGCTACTGTGCTATGTTTGTCATGGCATTAAACTCATTTAAGAAAATTCTGTTATATGGAAGATATGGGTACAAATCCACTGTGAAAGCAAGTGCTCGTATAGTACTATAATCTGTAAAGACTTGAGATTCACATCTCTTTGTAAGAAAAAAATGTGTCTGGGACTGTTCTATTAGGACTTCTGTCTCAGAAGAGCCACATGTTCATTCTTATCATGGCTAAACTTCCACCATGCTACGTGTGTCTCTAAAGATTTATATGTGTTTTTAATTTAGAGAAATTGAACAAGATCAGCACCTATCAATGGGACATTATATAACAGACAGGAATTATTTTGTAGACTGATAACTCAGAAGACTGAAGCAAAGGTGGAACAGAAATAGAATAACATCATGTTTTATGGTCACTTATCGCCAGATGCCTCAGGCTGCCCAGGCATCCTCTGTATGCGGTCATATCCTCCTTAACGGAACAAATTTTCTGGCTCCATATGTTCTGGACTTCGAGAAACTCATGTATCTTTCAAGTTTCAATATTCAGTTTCTAGTACATGATCTATCCTAGTCCTTACTTTGTAAAAACAAATGCCAGAAAAAAATTAATTCCACAACAAGCAATAAAGAGAACAATGAGAAACAAAGAAAGATAGAAAATGGCAGTAATTGAATTATCTCTATGATATATTTAACTCATTTTTTTCTGTTTCTTGTGAAGGTTTCATTAAACAGGTAATCATACCTGTCCATGTTACCTATAGAACCTGTGTAGGGAGAGGCCACGGGAGTTCCTATTGTAGCAATATGAAGCTGAGACACAGAGGAGGGCGAGTCCAACCCTCACCAGGGCCCACGCCTCTCAGTGGTAGAATCTGAACAGTGGCCCTTCCTTCTAGCCAGGCCATTTGCCTTCCCACGTGAAACCCTCATGGCCTTCCTAGATTTTAACACATCAAAGGTGAGGTGACCTGGCCTCTGTTTCCCAGTGTGAGGAAAAGCTCAGCGTCCCTCTGTGAGGAGTGAGATACCCCTGTGCCTCACTGCCATCCATACATTGGAGAAACACTGAGTCCTTGGAAAATGTAAATACTACGTGTTGGGACAGAAACGTACCTCTGACCAGGCAGCCAGGTCACCACTGCAACATTCTGGGAGGGCAGATTGGTCTCAGCACAGATGGTTGCTGCTGTGGCCCTTCCTCCCTGAAAGCACATGGAGGGGGTCAGCCCATCCTAAGCACCTTGCCCCATCTGCTTGAGGTGAGCTCAGACAGGCTGCCTGTCTGAGTGTTAAGGAGATAAGGTTGGGGGACAGATTAATGGGGAAACAGTAAGGGGGACAGATTAATGGGGAGCATTCAGTTCCTGTGGTGAGAGGAACTGATGGGAAGGGAGTGGAGAGTAAAGGAGGATATAGTTGACCTACTGGCCCCAGTTGATCAGAGCCAGACCAGAGCCCCCTAGAAATATTATGGACCTGCCAAGACAAAAGAGGTAGTAGAATCCATGATGGTTCTGAAACAAAACAAAGAATCAACTATTTCCTCAAATGAAGAAAAGCTCTGCACCGTTTTGCTCACTTTCAAGCATTTTCTAGCTTTGCCTAGACTTTCTTAAATCTGCAGCCAGCCTATTTGCTTATTCCCATGAAACCTGGGCAACCAATATACTTCATTATTTGTTTATTTTGCACCAAGAACAAAACAAACTAACCTAAAAAGGTTTGTTTGTTTTGTTTTGTTGAAGTTGACTGGGATTTATATTTTTTCTCTCCATTCTTTCCCTCTTTAATTATTCCACCCTCTCTCTGTCTTCCTTTCCCTTCTCCTCTCCCAACTTCCTTCATCTCCACCTTTTCTTCCTATTTTCCTCTTCCTTGTTTTCTTCCTTTCCCTTGGTTCTTGGATATCTCACAATGTGAGTGACCTGGAATGGATAATAGATGAAGTAACATCTTTCATGGCTCCTTTTATTTCTCCATCTCATCTGCAAATTCTATGCCTGTGAGCCCACGTGAGTTTAAAGAGGACTTCACCAGTTTAGACAATAAAGATAAAAAGCTATTTTTTCTGTAAACAATGTCCTCAGCAATCTAATTGTAACTTTGCTGACATTCAACTGTTTTTAATTCTCTTTGCCAATTGTCATGGGTGTGTGTTTGAGAGTATGTGTATGTGTGTGTGTACTTGCATAAGTGTGTATACATATGTGTGTGTATGTATATGTGTATGCACACATGTGTAATGTGACTGTGTTGACATAACTAGGATGATTTATTTCCAGGGCATTCCTTTCTTCCCCCTGAGAAAGGTTAACCCATAATTGATACAGTAAAAAACTTGATAACTGATCTATTTTTCTTATTAATCATTTTCCATCCTCTTCTTAAATTATGATGTTAGAAGGGGTTTATTTTGTTGCCTTTGGAGCCAAGGAGTACTATTCAAATCTTTTGCAGGGAGAACAAACCCCAAGCCTTTGCGTTAAATAACTGGCTACCAAGAGGGAAGGAAATTAATGCATTGTCTTTTGGATACCGCTCCTTTAAATGGTTACATGCCACCAGCTCTCTAGAGGTTTTTGGAATAAAATGAAATGATAGACCGGAATGTGCCTTAAAAGAAATGTACAAGTTCTTTCTTCAGTCTCAATCTTTGCATCTGTTAGGGACTGAAGGCACATTTGGGCAATGAATAAATTATCTTTCTATTCACATCAGTGGCTCTTAACTATTTATTAGTTTTGCATCCCTATGAGACATTTATAAAATGAAAATATAATTAAAACTAACATTTATTTATAGATTACTATTTGCTAGGCACTGTTTTAATTACTTTCCACATTTAACTCTTACGAATCATCACAACAAATCTACTATTCCCATTTTGCAGTTGAGAACACTGAACAAAGCAGCTGGTAAGTCACCAGCCCAAGGTCACCCAGCTGGTAAAGTGTGGGGCTGCAATTTAAACTATGCATTCACCTCCAAAACCCATCTCTTAACCACTCAATTACCATCACAAGTGTAAGCTAGAGTTTTCCCCATCAGACAAATAAATACAACATGTTGACCCAATTTCAGAGGGATCACGGAATTCTTGAAGTGCAACCTTGGATCCTTTGTTAATAATTCATGTTTAGATTGAGCTGGCTCTGAGTAATGCCTTAGTGAGTTTGCTTTTGCTTTTGTGGTAACAACAGAAAACATACTGCTAATGCATTTTTAGGATCTAAAAAGATAGGAGAGGAAAAATAAAACAAAACAAAAACAAATAAACAAATAAAAAAAACAGAGGTGAAAAACCATCTAGGCCAAACTTTGTACATATTATAATTTTGATGAAATTGAGGCTGGCATTATTCTGAAATAAAGACTTAGAGCTTCTTCACCCAAAAGCAAAACTTATCTAAATAGAATATGAGTATGAATGTGTGTGTGTGTGTGTGTGTGTGTTTAAAACTTAAAGGGGAACCATGAGAACCAAATTTCCAGCAAATGCTATCTACTTTCCTCTCCATACAAGGTAGAATGTGAAGGGCAGGTGCTCCATAGTGAAAGGCAGGGTGAGGAAGATGTCAGTGTGGTTGTTTGCAGCTGCTTCTTCTTGGGAAAGAAGCCATAAAAGAAAACACTGCTATCCTTTGAAAGTAGCTGATCTTGTCCTCTCTCCAGAAACATGTCTGTCAGTCAGGGAAACTCAAAAAGGAAGTCTGACCTGCACCCTCCATTCTCTTTTCTGTTCTGTGCAGTAGTCTTTCATCCTGCCCTAAAGTGCTGTTATTATTTCTCACTTTAATCAAACCTGTCCTCAAAGTCAGACCCTTTGAAAGAATGCAACCTGGCTGATGCTCCTGTCTGCCCAAAACACCCTGGTGTGTCTTTAGCATTGACCTCCAGAAGACAAGGACTTGCCAATTAGCCTGGCACACTAAAGTAAGGTGGGTGGGGGAGCTGAAATGCCACACAGCCAGTCCTCTCCAAGCCCAGCTTTTCTCTGCCCTTGGAGGAGAGAATGAAGATATATTGCCAGGGTTTGGGAGACAGAATGAAAGAAGATCAAGTTTAGATGTGACCCAGTATCATTGAGCAGGGACTTTGTTTACTGCTATTCAACCAGCACTTAACACAGAGTCTGGCTAATTGTAAGTGCTCAATAAATCTTTGTTGAATAATTCTATACATATTTTCCCACTAGACCAGTGGCTTTTGTCTGTTAATGGTTTTGCTCCACTGGCTTTCTTTTCATCTGAGGCAAATCCCCTTTGTTTTGTTAGGGATGAAAGGGAATTGGAAGGGGTGAAAGATGGGTATTCTATGCATTTAGATCTTCCTTACATTTGCATGCTTATTAAAAAAAACTAGGAGCAGTAACGAGTGTTGAAAATGTGGAATGACTGAGTGAAATAATAAACAATTAATTTTGTAAATCTCATACACATCTGTCCTTTCCTACTAATAACTTCTCTCTTCTGAATATCCTTTACCTATGATTACACTCATCATCTCTCAAATCTCAAACTTGTCTATTTTTTAAATAAAGTTTTATTTTGGTATACTTTTAAACTTGCAATATGCTTTTAATCAAATTCATGATTCATTTACAGTTTGACTTTTATATTCTCTCAGATCTGGCCATTGTGAGCCGCTTCAAGTCACTATCATGTCATTTTGAAACGTTTTCATTGTGTTTTGAGTATGCCCTTATTCTCTGATGCAATACAATATTCAACTTTTATCTTGTATTTTTCCTGCCCCAGCCTTCGAATTAGAATTTTTCTCCTGTTAGATCTTTTTCTATTTAATGGAGAATGGAATTTAGAAACCCAAATCTGGTGCTAAGTGTGCTCATTACTACTGAAATGCCATTGCTTCTAGACCCTGGCCTTTTCAATGGACATAGCTAAAGCTATGTGTATGATGCACATACATGAAGGCACACATACAGATTTATTTCTGTATTTGCATAATTATGTTTCTACATACGTACATTAAAACATAAACTCACTGATATCTCTAATTCCAATCTATTATTACAAACTACATTCTTTTGTTCTTCCCATATTAGCTCCTCTCTTCCATTACTTCAAGATATTTGCTTTGTTTCTCAATTCTAGAACACAGAAAGTAGGTAATTTTTTTTATATCTCACAGCAAAAAGCCAACCTGTGAACTAGACCTCAGTACAGATGTTACAGATGTTTTGCGGTGAGATCCTTAACTTATAATGAGTTCATCAAGATGTAACCCTATTGTAAATTGAGGAGTATACAGCTTTAGCACCACTGCAATGTCAAAAAATCCTAAATAAAACCATTGTGAATTGGAGACTGTCTATAATTGTGTGTGTATGCGTGTGTACAGTTTTGATTTTGTATAAAATTTACAATCAGAGGAAAGCACAAACTTAAGTGTACACTTCGATGTTTTGATGAATACATACACTAGTATAACATATACCTCTAACAAAATACAAAGCATCTCCATCACCTTAGAAATTTCCTTCATGCCCATTTCTGTTGAATCACTCACCAAGAGAAAACCACTTTTCTAATTTGTTTTAATCATGTTAATTATGTTTTTTATTATTAATTTTGTTTTTATTTTTATTTTGTTTTTATTATTTTGTTTCAGAATTACATATAAATTAAATTTATAATGCAAAACTCCTCTGTTTATAAATTGTCTCTTCACTTTTTTAATGGCATCCTTTGAATTATAAATATTTTAAATTTAAATGAAGTACAATTTCATTATTTTTCTTTTGTTGTATGTGCTTTTGGTGTTATATCTAAGAAGGCTTGAAAAATCCAAGGGAGCAATGATGTACTTCTCTTTTTTTCTTTCAAGAGTTTTATCATTTTAGCTATTCCATTTAGGTCTATGATCCATTTTGAGTTACTTTTTGTATGTGATATGAGATCCAAGTTAAGATTTTGCATTTGGATATCCAGATTCCCAGCACTAGTTGTAAAAAGGAATATTCTTCTCCATTAAATTATCTTGGTACACTCATTGAAAATTAGTTGACATTAATGTGAGAATTTATTTCTGCAAGTTCAGTTCTGTCCTATTAATATAAATATCTGTCCTTAGGCCAGTATCGTACTCTCTTGTTTGTTGTAGCTTTGTAGTGTATTTTCAAACTGAGAAGAAATTTTTTCTTCATTTAAGATTGTTATGACTATTCTGGGATCTTTGCATTTCCATAGTAATTTTAGAATTAGCCTGTCAATTTCTTTAAAAAGGCAGCTGAGATATTGATAGGGATTTATTTGGAAAAAAGTTTCATATTAATAATTTAAGCCTTTCAGTTCATGAAAAAGTATGTTCTTTGATTTATTTAGCTTTTCTTTAATTTCTTTCAACAGTGTTTTGTAGTTTTCAATATATGTCTTTTGCCTCTTTTGTTAAATTTATTCCTAAGTATTTTATTCATTTTATTTTAAATAAAATTGTTTTCTTTTTATTTAGACAGCCATTGCTACAATACGAAGAACACTTGATTTTCATATATTGCTCCTTTATCTTTTAACCTTGCTAAACTTGTTTACTAGTTTCAGTAGTTTATTTATAAAGTACTTAAGATTTTCTAAGAAAAAGTTTATGTCATTTGAGAATAAAGTTAATTTTGCTTCTTGCCTTCTACTCTGAATGCCTTCAATTTCTTTTTCTTGCTTAATTACGCTGAGCAAAACTTTCAATACAGTGTTAAATACAAGTAAGTAGGGTGGGCATCTTGGTCCTCCTGTTCCTGATCTGAAAAGAAATATTTAAGTCTTTTATTGATAAACATGATGGTAGGTGTGAGTTTTTCATTGGTGGCCTTTATCAAATTTAGGAGGCTCCCTTATGTTATTAGTTTGTTAGATACTTTTTTCAAGAAAAGGTGTTGGATTTTGTCAGGTGCTTTATTGTTTCCATTGAGATGACTGTGTGTCTCTTCTTAAAAATTATATTGACATGGTATATTACACTGAGTTACATATAATTGATTTATTTATAATTGTTATCTCCTCCAGATGAATTTTTCTTTTATCATTATAAATTGTCCTTCTTTATTTCTACTAACAATATTCGTCCTAAACTCAATTTTGTCTGGTATTAATATAACCATTCAAGCTCTCTTTTGATTATTATTTGCAAGGTATATTTTTTCTTTTTTTACTTTCAACTTATTTGTGTCTCTGAATCTAAAATGTGTCTGTTGTAGTCAATATATATTTAAGTCATATATATTTATCCATTCTGCCAATTACTGCTTTTTAATTGGTGTGTTTAGTCCATTTTTGTAAAATGTAATTACTAATAAGATAGGATGCATGTGTGTCAATTTCCTGTTCGTACTCTATTTTTCTTATGTTACATTTGTTCTCTCATAACTCCTTTTTGTGTTGGGTAGATGTATTCTAGTGTACTATTTGAATTCCCTCTTTCTTTTTTCTATATATAGTTGCTGTGAATATTCATCTATGTGTCATTTAATGGACACGTGTTTCACTTGTTTTGGGCAAATACCTTAGAGTAGAATTTCTTGTTTATGGAATATATACATGTTGAACATAACTGAAGCCACCAAAACTTTTAGCAAAGTTCTTGTACAACTCTAAATTCCAAACAGTAAAGTATAGGTCTTTTTGTTTTGCTATATAACCATGACGCATTTTGATGTTGTCAAATATATATATTTTTTAATCTTAGCCATTATAGTGGGATTATTGTGGTGTCTACTTGTAGTTTTATTTTCTATTTTCCTAATAAGTAATTACACTAAGAAGTTTTAAATGTATTTATTAACCATGTATATATTTTGTTTCTGAAGTGTCTGCATCTTTCATCATTTTATGGGATTATTTTTCTCTTAATTTTTGAGTCGTAAGAGTTTCTAAATATAATATGAATCAATATCTTTTGTTAATATATGACTGGGGTGAGAAGAAAGTGTAGAGAGGAAGGGTGAGTGAGAGAGACACTTCCAAGACTTGATAGGGAACTGCAGTGCTTAAAGTTTAGAGTCGGAATATGGGAAAGTAATAGTACCATTGGCCCATTATCTCTCATTTGTTTCTGACTTCAAATGCATCTATATTAAACTGTGTGCTATTGCCCCATAGGCCATTGAAACAGCATTAACTTTATTTTTTAATTTGCTTTCCTCCATTCTGAGACCATATAATTTATGTTGATGTATATATGGATAAAATCAATGATCCTTTCTTATGCTGTCTTCAGTATAGTATCAAGTCCATTAGTGCATTTTTCATTTCAAACACTAAGTTTTATGTCTACAATATTAACATTGTTTTTATTTCTCTTCTGATATTTCTCATCTCTTAGTTTATCAGTTCATCATAGGATTCCTTTATTTAAGGTAGCTGGCAGCTTACCACAACAGCTAAATTTTCATATGCAATTCTAATTAAAACAATAGCTGAAAGGAGCTTTAGGGTGCTCCCTGATTTCACGTCAAGCATTCAGAATTCGTAGCAGAATACGTTGTCTGTCTACAATACTATGCTTCCTGTTTCATGACCAACAACAAGCAAGAAAGAATGAAGGAATGAAGGATGAAGGGGAAAAGAAGAAGGAAGGAAAGAAGGAAGGGAGGCAGGAAGAAAGGGAGGCAGGGAGAAAGGGAGGCAGGGAGAAAGGGAGGCAGGGAGAAAGGCAGGCAGGGAGGCAGGGAGGCAGGGAAGCAGGGAGGCAGGGAGGGAGGGAGGGAGGGAGGAAGGAAGGAAGGAAGGGCATATGATACCATCTAAACAAAAAGTAAAAGTATACTGGAGAGATGACTCATATACCCCTTAAGCACCAAAAACTTCTTTCTTCATAACTTGGTTCCTCACTTCAATTATGCCTCTGCTCAAATGAGATATCTAAAATAGGAAACCCAGGGCATTATGGTCCCTTCACCCTTTATTTTTACCAACACTAGATAAATTATCTAGTGATTAGTTGTTTATGTTGCTTGTCAGTATCTACTTGAATGTAAGCTTTATTAGTGCAAGAACATTTTTAAAAAACTTTCTTTTTACTTCTAATAAACCCCAACATCTGAGACATTTCAATATATTTCCATGTGACTTTTTATAAATTAAACTCTCACTATTTTTGAATTTATATCCTGTACTGGAGTCACGTTTAACTACCTGCCTTCACCTTTTTTTTTTAACCTCCTGTATCTATAGCAATTTCTTACTCATCCTTTGAATTCTTCATTAACTTTTCCTTAATTAAGTATCTATAGCACTTTGTTTGATGCTCCTTTCTGGAATTTGCCATTTTTTGACTACTTTTATGTATTTTCCTATTTGCCATTATGCTCTAGGAAGGATGCCTTGCTGATCATTTTGTCTCTATAGCATCTAGGAAAATTTATTTCTCATAGCAGGGGCTTTATAAACTTAATCCAAAACTTGTTCTGAATGAATTGCAGTTTTTTAAATTATAGGTGGAATTAATCAGCATCATGCAAGATGTAAATCTGGAACTAGTGTATGAAAAAGGTATAATCATTGGATTAATGGAGGATGAAAATGAAGGCCCTCCTATTAGGCAAAAGGAACCTCATAACTCGAGGTACAGAAAGGGCACGACATTTTCAAGGAAGGTAAAAAGGCTGCAATGACCTAAAAAAGTGCAGAGGTTATGTTTCGTTGCTACAGTTTCTTGGGAGCATAGATGACTAAAACAAAAACAAAAATAAAAGCAAACTTCTCCCTCGTAGATTCTGTGTTCACACTCTTGGATTTAGGACCTGTTCATTTTTGCAGTGTGAGCCCTCTTTTGATTGGAAACATCAATTCCTCTTGGGAAAGTGATAAAGACCCTGGAATGCAGTTCTACCAAATAAGACCTTGCAAAAAATGAATAGAGAAAAAGAGCCTGGCAGCCATATAATTGAAAGGGAGGGAGGTGAATCAGACATTGTATGTCCTAAGGAATCACATATACTGTAAGCAGTTCACTGATCTGTATCAACACATTAATGATTTATGTAGCTTTTAATTTACAACACAGACATATCTAAAATAATCAGGTAGAAGTAGGCATTAAAAATTCACTGCATGGGTCATAAAATGATTAGTTATTCAAGTGACTTCAGATTTGTATTTCATTAAGGAATAATTTTAATTTACTTTTAAACAGTTTATATACAGAGATTTAAGAACTCTTGCAAGACGATTATGCATACTCCAGCTTTTATGTATCCAATATATTAGAGACACTTGCATCTCCTTTTTTTCTCCTTGCAAGCAGTATTAATTTGTTTCAGAGCACACATCCAAAAAATATGGCCCATAATTTAGTAAAAACAACTTTAATTTACAGAAAATGCTTGACATTTATTTCATTATTATTTCTATTATGTACTGTTTATGTGGATTTGGGGCTGGAAGGGGGTCTCTTTCTGCTGTAACTGTGAAATTAAATTATCTAAATATCCTTAAGTCTTCTGGTCATTCATTCAAGGTAAATACGCAACCTCTTATGTCACAATTATCAACACTGTATTATATAGGATTATTAAGAGACCTTCGAAATCATTTGCTCCAACTTGTTCATTTATAGATTAAGGTTAAGTGGCTTGTTTAAACACTCACAGGTAGATGGAACTCAGGTATCCCGCTTCCTAGCCTAATATATGTCTCCCCATTTCTTTAGGTTCATTAGCCCCATCTTAGCTGTTGAAATTGTTTCTACTGTTTAAATAGCCAACTTACTCATTCACTGTGAGTGTTTATTTTCTGCCTCCTTTCTGATCAAATACTGCTGCAATCTGTAAAAACGTAACCAGGCTAGGGGCAGTTTAACTTGAAATTAATCTTATCTAGGCTATTAAGCACCTAGTTCCTCCAGTTTCTGCAATTCTATCACAATAAACATTTTGAGATGCCGCTCTCAACTCCAAAAACTAACACAATTATATAAAAAAGCTTAGCCATTATCAAACTTATCTGGAAGGCAATGTAGCTCACCATGTCAGCGGCATCTCTGTCCTTAGATTTTTTTTTTAATCTTTTTTTTTTTGAACTAGTTCTTTATTCACTTCCATGCTCTACCCTAGATCTCCTTAGCTCTTGCCTTCAATGGATGGCTGTCACGTGGAACTTTATTGAGGGCCTTCTAAAACTCATGATAAATCAGGCTGCATGCATTGACACTGTCAACCTTGTCTATAACCTTCTCAAAGTCAAAGAAATTTGGCAGATTCTTGCTCTTGCCTAGATGAGGTTTTTCTCTGTCTCTCTGTAGAAGATGATAAGACTTGTACCTTACACACTGAACAAAGTTTCTATTTTTGACCCAAGTTATAAATGCCAAGTTAAATGATCCAGTGAACATTTACTTAAAATATGTAACTTGTGATACATAAGTTATCCATGCCAGGCTAATGTTCTCTTTCTTTGTCTGTCAACTCTCATATTACTTCTAAAATCTCCTGCTTCAGACCCCTATTTTGTCCTTAAAAATTAAGGATAGCAAATGACAATTTAAACATTGAGTTATACATTAGCACGTTCCACGATGTGCCAAATATCCTAAAACCAGACTTGAAAGTCTCACAGCAGTTATTGCTATCTCTCCACTTTTGCCATCTGGAGCTCATCATGCCGACGTCAGTGATCATTCTGTGAAGAGTTCTGGGACTCTATTCTAGTGAAAAAGATGCTAAAACTAACTTTTGCATAAGCTTTTAGAAATGATCTTTTATCTCAAGTCTGGCCCTATTTCTCACTTTTCTGTCTTCTAGAGGTTTCCCTCTGTAGGTCTAAATTCAGCCTAATTTCTAGGACCTTCTGCAATCTGTATATTATGTCCTACTTGATCCTGACCAAGATCCCTTACTCCTGTCAAAATAACCACTTTCTCCAACCAAGCTTCCTACTTCCTTATTTTGACTCCTTTGATTAAGTTGTTCTTTGTCTGTAAGTCTCTTGGCACAATTTTCTTTTCATGAAATTCCCACTCATTCTTTAGGACCCACCTAAAGTCTTCAGTCGTTCCCTCAGCTGTCCTTGACATGCCTGTCTGTGCTCATTCCGAAGCCTCTGTGCTCTTATTGTCTTATTATAACCAAAGCTCCAGGATGAGAAAGACTGTGTCTCACCATCCAGGTGTCTCTAGAACACTGTCCCAAGTGCCTTGCTCTTTACAGGGGCTCCGAAAGTATTTTTAGAATAGAATAGCATTGAATTGACTCTGTTCCCATATTCACTTGGCTGATATATGTGCTACTTCATGAAGTCTTCCACTGAACTTTGTGTATGCACACGCATGTATATGTGCAAAACCACACTTTATATCCTGTGTCCACTTCTAATTTATAATCTCATCAAGGTCAGCTGCCAGGTCTTAAACTATTTTGTATTAACTTCTGTGACTGGCTCAGTATGCTGCCCATAGTGATGTTTAATAAATACCTCTTGATTGGTGTATCAAAGGGTGATATTCAAAACATTTAACTATTATAAGGGCCGCTCAACCACTCAGAATGGATGTTGGCCATAAACATTCAATAAAGTTGTACATAGGCATACTGGCTCAGTATCAGCTGTGGCTGTGTCCTATAAATAAAAAGAGAGCCTATGTATAGATTAATATAGGTCCAAGATGCACATATTGTCAAAATAAATTTAGACAAGTAAATACTTTTAATGTGCTGGAAAATGTGATTGATTACACAAGTCTGCAGTTAATATTATTTTGTCTTTGTGGTCTAGGAATAGACTAAACTCTTCCTGTTTCTATAATACAAATTTTCCTTCTATTCCTTTATAATAAGGAAATTGAACATGGAAGGAAAATATTAAATGTAAGGCAATATCAGAGAGGTAATCTGGCCATTCTTTGAACTGTTAGAATTACCCAGCTAGCTTCCATGTAGCCTCTGATCCTGGAATGCACTAGGAATATGTTAATATTATGAGTATTCAGTTTCCATTAAGGAAATTTGCTCAATTTTCCCCAAATTTCTTAATGTTGAAATCCCCTCATAATGGGAAACCAGGGAGACCTTGTTGGTTTTTGTCCTAAGCTATAATAGAGATTTGTAATCCTACCTCGTGCAGTTCATTGTAAATAAGCTAAATCTATGTGAAGAAACTGAAAACCAGCGCTGAGAGACCAAATACCGATGCAAATGCCAGAGTAAAAATGAAATTTTTTATAGAGGTGGAAGCAAGAAAGAGATGGGTTCAGAGATGAGGAAGATGGCAGGAAAGACCAGGCAAGTGGCCATGTCATATCCCTGGAGCATCTCTTATTCCTCCATTTATATTTGTCTGTGAGGCTTCTAGGGGTGACCTGTATCCAGGGAAGTCACGTGCCTTCAGTTACTTGAATTCCAAAATATAAATGCATTCATCCCTTCTTCTGTATTTCCTTCAATAAATATTCTTTAGTTCTTACCAAGCTCCAGGCCCCATACTAAGCAATGGGAGCTCTGGGAGAGCAAGTCAGACAAGCTTCTGACCTCAAGGACTTTAGTAATGTGGGGAAGGTGGGGGAGAGAACAATAAAGGATTATAATCACTGCTAAGTAAACAAATAGAGCAAAGGCAAGGAAAAGTTACTGGTCTTAGAGAACCATATCAGCTATGGTTATCTGAAGAGTGACCCTAAAGCAGAGACAACGGGAACGTTGAAAGCACGTGGAGGTGGGGTATCCCAGGAAGAGACCACAACAAGTGTTAAGAGCTTCAAACTGGGAATGAGCTGGTCATGTTAATTGGATGTATGTCCAAATATTACCCCTGGTTGCTATATGAAGAAGACTGATGTGTTCAAGAATAGATGTAAAGTGACTATTTAGAAAACTAATTTGATAGCCTGGTGGGAGACCATGAGAGCTTCAATCTGGGGTTGGAGATGGGTAGGGAGTGAGGTTTCAGGGAAGTGGGCAGATTCAGAATATGTTTGAAGTGCAGAGTCAAGAGTACTTGCTCATCTATTGGAAGTGGCAAAGGTGAGGGTTGTCATTTGTTTTTATGTTGTTTCACAAAAACCACTGAATGAATAGTTCAATCATTTACCTTCTCATGTTTAAATAATGATGACTGTCTACTACCATTTTCATCTCTACATTTTAAAAAAGTCATTGAGGCCCTTGAGATATTTAGAAAGAAATCATTTGAGGGACCACAGTATGGAAAATTAAACTTCTATGGAAACTCAGGGATTCTTCATTCTGATTGCATATTAAAATCACTCGGAAGCTTTTAAAGTATTTATTCCAGGGCCCCATGCAAAGCCAATTCCGTCAGGATCTGAGTGACCCCAATAGTGTGGAGCCATGAATAACAGCTACTAATTTAGAGGAACTGGGTTACCAACCAGCCAACTGACAAGTACTTAATATCTATTTACATCTTATACTGTAGTAGATATACAATGTGCAATCTGCCTCATAGGAAAGATCCTGTTCTACTTGTTGAGACAAAAACTACCAAATTATTTAATTACAGTAGAAGGCAAGGCTGATATGCATCACTTACATCAGTACTTACATATATTTTCTCTCAACAAAGCAAATATCAAGAAAATTGCTCTGAAAATTTATATGGAATTTCCAAAAATGCTGTTTCTGTGCCAAATATTTGGAGAAATTTACTCTGGGAAAAAAAAATGTAACACATTTGCTAGAATATTCTCTATGCTAACCAATTATTATTCAGTAGGAAGAATTTACTCTTTGAGAAACACCCAGAAGTCATTTTAGAGGCAAATCTGGCAAACTTGGGTAAAACTAATTTTTGAGGAAGAGGGACTTTGATGTAATAAGATAGCTGTTTCTTCTGTGGATCATAACATGGTTTCAAGTTCATTTTCATAGAGATACTGAATACATTTTGAAGAATGCCGCGTCTTTGGAATGAAACACAAGTCTTTCCCACGTGACTATTTTGAAGGACAACACTTATCTAAATACAAGTTTCATCTACATCTTTAAAAATAATCAATGACAATACTGTATATTTATATCTTGTACTGGTCAGTATTGAATATCACTGTGGTTTCAGTACAGCAGCACTGAAATGAGAAGTATGTCCTGAAACCACAGTGATATTTAAATTAATAACAATACTAAATGTATTGTTCTCCCACCAGGTTTTTCTGCTGGTCTTGTTGAAGTTTGAAACTCAACAAGAATTTGTTTAATAAAGGTAAAATAGGTAACCTCACTAATAATATTAATAATCCTGGATCATTGTCATTCCCAATCATCTCCCTCTTGAGGAGTAGACCCTGAACCAGGTGCCTTCTGAGAAGCCCTGTCTAGTGCTGGGAATCTGTGAATGATCTTTTTCTAGTCTACATGAACGATGTCACAGTGTGGCCTTTCTTGTTTCCTTGGTTCTTGGTGCATACATCCTTTGTCTGGTTATTGATTTCATAATCAGTCCATAAAAATGTTGATTAGTGTTTTGTTTATTTTCCATTTTCTTCCAATTTCTTTGGCCTTTAATATTACTTAGGAAATATTACTTCTCACTTTCAGGCCAATAATTTGTGCCAGTATTATCATTATTAATGGTAATTAGCTATTATTAGTGATGATGATATAGCTTGTGGTTTACTCAGTGCTTCACAGTTATAATGATAGAGTTTCCTATCTCTCAAACGTGTCTAGGGAAGTGCATACATTCCCAAGTATAGAAAGAATGGGGAAAGAAAGAGGCATATGCTCTTTTTCTCTCAACTAGAGATGCACTGATTTTGTGTGTGTGTGTGTGTGTGTGTCTGCCCACACATGTACACGTGTACCCCCAAATTCCCTGTGGACTAGACACTTTCATGATCCTTATTTTACGTAATAGAAAACTTAAGTCCAGAGAGGTTAGGTGACTTAGCTATGGTCACACAGCTAATAAGTGTCAGAGACAGGATCCAAAAGAAGTTTAATAGCTTCTTGCAATATTTTAAAAATATAGATTATTTTGCCTATTATTGTTGCTATTGGAATTACAGTAATACACATTTTTAGACCAGGAGGAAGCATTTATACAATATAATTTGTCCTTGTAAGTTAAATCGATACAAGGGAGGTGATTAATGGGGGTTTATATGGATGAGGGAGCTCAGGGAGACAGGTTTGAGCTACTAACAGGAAGAACCCAGGGGATCCAATGGTTGTGAAGTAAGGAATATGGGAGAAGGAAAAAGTAACTATCTCTATTGACATGCAGCATATGCACTATTGCTAAATTGTAGACCAAACGTTTGGAAAATCCTGAATTTATAGGGACTTTTGCAGTCATGAAAATGGTAAAAAACGGTAAGATAAAGAGATACATTGGATGACTAAGGATTGTATCAGGAGGTATCTGTGTCACCACTGGTAGATACAAGTCTGGATATAGATGTAAAGACTCTAACAGATAGCAAGAGGATATATGAATTTATAATTTTAGCCCTAGGAAGGAAATTAGAATTGTGTTGGCCTAGTCTACTTTGTCCAATTTCCAGATGAATGTACAGGCATAGTCATCTGTCCACAGTCACGCACACAAGAAACCAGTTGTCATGTCAGGCTGTTTAATGTTCTTTCCGCCTCCCCAGTCTTCTGCTTTGCCTCAGTGGAAATTCACCCTGAGATGCCCCCTGCTCCTGTCTTACTGTAGCTCTACAGCAACTGCCTACTCTGAAACAATTTTTTTTCCTCAGGCTCAGCAGATAGAAGTGTGGTGGCACACCTTCCCAGTGAACAGAGGAAGACAGATGCTGTTCAAGGAGGCATCTGCGAGTCCTTTCACTCGTTGGCACCTGGGCATCCACAGTGTGCACGTATATGCAAGCAGAGTCTCACTTTCCATTTGCAAACTCACAGCTCAGTTCTAATAATAGCCTGTGGTGAGACCTGTCCCCAGAGGCTGTGATTCTTCCACGCGGTGGAGCAGCCACTTCTAAAACCAGCCCTCTGTTCTGCTTTTCTTTAAGGGAAAGCTCTTGGGAAAATCCCACTTAGAGGCATGTTCAAGAACAGCAAGCGGCAGTGGTGTCTTCATCTCAGAACCGAACTAACCTCAGTCTAAGCTAAAAAAAAAAAAAAAAAAAAAAAGGGTATGAGCAGTGATAAATGGTTCAGCTGAAGTTCTGGTTAGAGTGCCACAAACTTTCCACATAAAGGAATTAAAATAATTCTGCTTTTGGATAGCCATACAGGATTACATCTTCTAACATTTGTTAAATATTTTGAACAGTGACTGGACTGATAATAGTTGATTAGGACATAACTTTTGCCAGTTTTCTCATTTAAACTCACAGAAATAGCACAGGCTTCAGGGACTAATATGATATGTTGACAAAGCACCGGACTAAAAGTTCAAAGGACTTAGCTGGGCACTGTGGTTCACGCCTGTAATCCCAGCACTTTGGGAGGCAGAAGTGGGAGGCCTGCTTGAGCCCAGGAGTTCGAGACCAGTCTGGGCAACATAGGGAGACACGATCTTTACAAAAATTTTTAAAAATTAGCCTGGGAGGACTGCTTGAAGCCTGGGAATTTGAGGCCGCAGTGAGCCAATGATGTGCCACTACACTCCAGCCTGTGTAACAGAGAAGGATCCTGTCTCAAAAAATAAATAAAAGCTCGGAAGGCATTTTCTTTGTAACCCTCACCACCCATCATAAGCAGCATACTTATACTGCTAGTTTGCTTTGTTACCTTATCAGTTATCTCTCTGGTCCGTTATCTCATTCGTAAAATAGGGATCATAACTGATAGAAATTGCTATATTTGATTATATACATTCTCTGTCATTGGTTTAAAGCATCTCATCTGAAAGTAGGTGTAATAATATTTCTATATTCTATGAATGAGAAAACTAAACCTGA
Organism: Pan troglodytes; assembly: GCF_028858775.2. NCBI lineage: Eukaryota > Metazoa > Chordata > Mammalia > Primates > Hominidae > Pan > Pan troglodytes. The sequence goes on along the minus strand of NC_072415.2, from coordinate 48,429,099 downwards.
GAAATTAGATGCCTTACCTAATGTCATGAAAGTAGTTAATGGTAGCAACAGAATTAGGGCCCAGGACTTCTAACGCTTGGTTCAGTGCATTTTTAAATACACCAATGATCACAGTTCAAACAGAAGCCTGCCACTGAACAGTTTTGTTGTACCACAGCTGGGGCCCTACTTCAAGGGCTGCCAATAGCATTGAGTGAGCAAGTGGGCATGAAGTTGTCCAATGGAGGGATTAATGGTACCCAGGTTGAAATTAGCTCTAAAATCCTGATTGGAAGTCAATCTCCCTTACACTGAATTTGGCTTAGGAAATAGGGAAAAGAAAAGCTGTTTAGAGAAGTGTCTATAACCTCAACTTCTGTGGTCAAGCTGTGTGTGTTTAATTCCGGGGTGTGATATTTAGTAGCATGTGACCTTGAGACTATCATTTAGCGTTTATAGCTCTTCCTTCCTGAAGTGGGGTTAATAATAACACCTACCTTCTGAGGTAGCGATATTTTAAAATGGCAGTGCGTATAAAAGGCTTAGCATGTTCACGGTTAAGCGCTCAGTGGACGCTTTCCCCCTCATTCTTTCCTTTTCCACTGCCCTTACCAGGGAGCTGGGACACTATCAGAAGTGACGCTGCTCATGTCACCACAACAGGAGATGCCTGAGCAATGTTAGATTTAAAGATAGGCCTCTATGCTATTTTCAAAGCATTGGTTGGTATTCCAGAATTAAAATTGTCCAAATGCCTATGAGATGGTAGGCTCTGCAACACAAGATGATTCTAAAAATGGACTTGTCACGTGTAATATTATGTGCTCAGTCTGTATCCATCTAGAACTTAAAATTTCTGCTCTATACCCAAAGAAGGTATGTCTTGTAGCCATCTTTATTAACAGATAAAATCCATTAAAATATGTGTGTGTGTGTATATATATATGTGATACGTATATATAAGTATGTATATGTGTGTGTATGTATGTATATATGTATATACATATGTGCATCTATATACATATACACACAAACTACACACACACATATATATATGGTGTATGGTAGTTTCATAAAAATTAATCCTCTCAAATTTCAACATAAATGGAGATGTTCCTTTTTCTTAAATACATGACACATTGAAGTGTAGTCTTCTTTTCCTTTAATATTTTGCCACTCTGCCTAGGAAACTTTCAGGTGAATTTTTAGTTCTTGGAACCCAGCCTGGGTGCAGGCTCCCAGGGAGCCCATCTGCACATCCTCGTCAAAGAGGAATTTGTGAATGACTAACCCCTTTGAATGGCCTGTAAGAAATACAGTCTACTTGAGCCCTGCCCGGCCTCCCTTCTCTCGATTCCTGCTCCTTCATTAGGATACCTAAAATTCCAAAGAGAGGATCCCAACCTCTTCTTTTTGACATGGGAAAATTACCTACAAGTTTGATGGTACCACTAGTTGCACATATTACATAATACTGGACCATATCAGCATTAGAACATCAAAAAGCCCATATTACCTCTACCTCTGATTCCAGGTAAAATAAAATGAGCAAAAAATCACCTAATCTTAAGAAAATGAAACTTGAGGGTCAGTTGCCTTCAACTTTTCATTTACAAATTTAAAAAAATGAGAGAGAGAGAAAATTTGTCCAAAATTAGAATTTCACTCATTGGTTTTAATTTTTACTATTTTATTTTTGTATGTATTTCCCCACAAGAAAAAAAAAATATTTTGCTTTCATAAAGAGAGAGAGAGAGAGAGAGAAAGAAAAGACAGAAGCAAAGCAACAGAATTTATCTTTATGAAAGCAAATTCTGTAGATATTTTGCCAAAAAGGACACATAGTGAAAATGGATTAGTTCATTTCAGTGGTTTGTGGAAAATATATATTTCCCGAAGCAGGTGGTGCTATCAAAGTGAATAGGGAGAAAAATGTCGTGTATGAAAAATATTTTTTTCAAAATGCTATTTTTCAAGTCAAAAGGGAAATGACACAAAATCCTACCACCGACTATGACAGCATAGTCTAATGGGTTCTGGCTATATTTTAGAGAAACATGCACCCACATACTAATAGAAACAAACATTTTCAAAAAGGATATGTATAGAAAACACTGGAGGTTTTACATTTGTTAGATGGGAGAAAAAAAGAAAGACAAACAGCCTGCCAGATAATGAGATGAGTGGGCAAGTAAGTCATTGGAAACTCACAAAATGCACTTTTTTGAGACATTTCTAGTATTGCTGATCTAAGCAGAGGAACATGGATGGAATAAGAAACCAATCATTGCCTCATGGACACTTTATTAAAATTCTAGAATTCAGCATGTTAAGAAAAGTGGCTCCCTATATTAATGTTTGAATTAATTTGTTTTTAGTGTGTTTCTATCCTACTGTATTTCTTATTTTCCAAAGTTTCTTTTTTTAATGTCTACAGTAGTAAAATTCAATTCAATAGGCATTTACTAAGCTCTGGTCATAGAATATGGTTTGAACTGTAGTGGATAGAAGAGAAGAAATGACGGGGAAATGGGCTAATTCATTAGAAAAATTAGCCTATTCCATTAAGTACTAAACTATATGGTGATCTGTAAGTGTCAGTCCTTGCCTTCCTAGAGACCATGTAATTCATCATTCACACTAGAATACTTTTTACATCTTTCTATTGAAATGTAATATACATACTGAAAAGTGCATATATCATAATTATACAACCTCATGCCTTTTACTCCTCTGTATTCATGGACTTATTGATCTATCTTTTGAATGGACTAACCCATCTTTGCTTCTGTTTGGTGGGGTGTTCTATCCAGCAACCACATGAAGGACACTGTTGTCCTGCTTTAATTTACAAAACTTCTGTTCATAACAGACACCAGAACAGGGGCGCTTAGAGAGAAAGGGCCAGAATCCATGCCCAGGTGTACCCTGATTTAAATTTCTGCTGTTCTGGAGTACCACACAGCCTTTGCTTGTGGGCCCACGCTTACTTAGGAGGCTGCTCCTCTTAGTGTATTGAAAGTTACTTCAAAATTTCAGCTCTTGTATGAAGCTCCTGCTGATGCTGGTACCACTTGAACACATTTCTACAGTTGTTTTGATTTTTTCCGTGCGAAAAATTAAAAGTATTTAACCGTCTATGTTTGTTTTCACTATTGCTTTATAAGTAATTCCATAATGTAGTCCCTAGCACACAATAAGTACTCACTGATTGAAATCTGTACTTGAACTTGCCTTTGGGCTCCTCTGCAATCTTGGTAGGGCACAGAGGTTAAGTGGAGACTTTTTCAGTCTTGCTGGTAAGTTTACACAAGGACTTTCTTTATTCCTCATATGAGTAAAGCATTGATGTCTACTTAGTGTCTCAAGCTAGAAGACCCAGAAACTTCACAAATAAGTTCTCAAATCTCATGCCCTGTATACAATGAGTCACAATCTTGTTAGTTATGTATCTTAAACCTATATTAAAGATGTTTCTTCACCATCATTCCCAATACTTTCTTTTGGTTCAGTCCATAAGTCTTTTTCTGAAGCATTAAAGAAGTTACCTATGCCAGGTGCTCCCATACTTTAATCTGTTCTCCTTGCCATCATGTAGTCAGGGATGCCTTGTTAGAATGACAGTGAAATGGATCCATGGCCTTGCTTGAAACTTCTAATGGTGCTTCTTTGATAACAGTTCCATGATGTGAATCTCAAGGTTGTTCATGATACCTTACTCAGAATAAACATGTGTATGCCAAAATGCTTAGCAGATCACAATGAGAAAAGAGAGCTAGCTAAACTTACTGGTTAACGTCTTTTTTGAGGGAGAAAAAATTTCAGATTAAATAGCTTTCTCTCCCAGTTTTTATTTAGCAAGCAGAAACAGACTCAATTTATGGCAATAAAGACACTAATTAAGCAGAGTATGGGAAAATGTCAATGAGAATTGACAGCTGTGACTTCACACTTAAAATATTAAGTAAAAGTTGTCTGCATTCCTTTTCCTTCTCCATCCTATCTTCTGTCTTGCTTCTTCAGCATTTGATTAAACACACTAGAACAAAAACATCAATTCACTCTAGTTAGAGGGCAAGACATTGCGAATTAATGAAGTCAGACTTGTGGGCAGTTTGATTCAATTCCATTACTTTCAAGTACTTATGATAACTGGACCTTAATCTTTCTGACATAGAAATCATTAGTATTATTTAGCACATATGATATTCTTCAGCTTAAAATTTGTAACTAGCATATATGTGTATATATGTGTTTATATGTGTATATATGTGTTTATATGTGTATTTATATACACATATAAACACATATATAATACCTATATATGTATGCTTGAGTGTATAGCAGATCTATATAATTATTACTAAAAGTAACTAATTATATTTGTGTTTGTGACGGTCTGAAATTTCAGTGTTTATTAACAATCAACATTTCTAAAAATAGTTTGTTCTCTTGTGCTTTTAAGCATATCTGCCATAACTATGTCACATTTCTCAATCTCTCTATAAAGAAAAGGGATTTTAAAAACTTTTTATAAAATGTTAGTCCCACCTCTTCTCAATTCAGTAGAATATAAATTAAAAGGTTTGACTACAAGAAGTATCAAGTTAAAATAATGATTATATTTATTGCAAGAGCCCTCTAATATTAGTCAAATTGCTTTCTGAGCTCAAAGATAAGAGTTTTGAAAGCTGTGTATTACTGGATGAAAATCTTGAGAGCAACAATGATACAAGCTTCATTACCTGGCGTCATGCTTATAACAGTGAGGGTCTCGGATTTAAATGGTGTTTATTGAAAGCTAACCAGATTGTGAGCATTTAATTGAATATATCAATTTTCAGGAGACCAGAATTGTCGTGTTTGCTTAGAAGCTTGTTCTAGAGAGTTTTTTCCCCTCAACACTAGAAAATATGTAATAATTTTTTGTCTGAAAAAAGCTTCAGGTATAGCTGTAATTTGCTTTTGCAATCATATCAGTTATTCCTGCAAAATGCAACCCCAAATCTCACATGACAGTTTACAAATTAAAACCTGTAGAAATAATTAAAAAAGGAGATATGTACAGGAGTGTTACGTGAAAACGTGAAGCTTCAGCAGCCAGCTCAGCTGAGTGATAACTAGACGTGAGGCACAAACTAATTGTCCTTATCTACTTCTTATAGCGAAAGCTCATGCAGGCAGCCACTGCAATAGGAGGGAGAAAGAGTGTGCCCGATATTTTGATCACTTAAAGGTTCATATAACAAGAGAGAACCAGCACCAGGAAATACATAAGAGAAAAAGGGGGGACAGTGTTAACAATTTGGTATTAAGTAAGCCGTTGTGGATCTTTTTAATCTTTTATATAGTTCTACTCTCACATGCTTGTTTTGGATTCTACCCAATGACTTATTCAACAAAGGCTGTTAAGGCACCTACCCTGTTTGAGGCATTGCACCATAATCAGTGACTTGTTCTTCAAACTGGAATTCTAGTTTCCTGGAAGCAGGCCGTGTATCTTCCTTTTACATTTTTGCTTCTCTCTTATTTCCACACTGTAGCATCCAGCATGGACAATGGCACTTGCTGTGCACTCAATAATTACTTTTAAATAATTTAAAGGGTAAAAAGAATTTTTTTTAATTTTAGAGATTTTCTAAGATGCCAACAGCTATTTTTTTTTTTCTTTCCAGCAGCTCATTCCCCCAAATTCAGATCCAACTCTTAGGTATCCCAGTGAGAGTTTTCGTCCCAAGGGCCTGGCCCCAAAGTAGAATAACTGTCAGCAGCAACATTAATTGCCCCCCTTCTTGGCAGTGGCAGTGTGAAAATTGGTGTGGAGAAAGAGACTGAAATCTCTGTTCATCCCAAGAGGTAGCCACTGGGGACTTGATGCAGCCCATTAGGCGGACAGCTGTGTGGAGGCAAGTTTCATATCTGTCTGAACAACTCCTACACTGTGGGTAAATAAATACTTTCAATCCCTAGACTCAAGAAACTTCTTCAGAATTTTCTTCTAATCCTTTGGAGGCTGATTTTGCCTGGACTGAGGCATTTTCTTAATTGTGAGTAATTTACCTTCCAATGCTCAGAAGCCTGCATCCTAGTGAGTGTGGCCATTCAAAGATCTTGAAGAGTACTGCTCATTCCCACCCTCATCCCTTTACACAGACACTCCTTCCTAGAAATGTGTACCTCACCTTCAAAAGAAGTTAAACAATACCCATTCTTTAAGGATTAAGGCACAAAGTCCTTCTCAACTACTTGCATTCACTGATGACTTCCTCCTCCCCAGATCCTTCAGCCTGACCACTCACTGACTGCTTCTCATATACCCTAGACAGCTTCTGCTGCATTTGCAATGTCATCTTTCTCTGTCTCTCCACCTGTGTTATAGTCATCCAAGTTCAGAATTCAAGTTTCTAGCCATTGTCTAATGCAATATAAAATGCACACAGGGTGCTAGTTCATAGAGTGCCTGATTAGATCGAGTCAGTCTGCTTACAGCAAGAATGGGATGTAGGAACTCTGATCAGAATGATTCCTGCCCTCTTTAGTTACCTATTTGCAGATTTTTATTTAATGGCTCTTCCTTTGTGCACTCATTGCTGGCGTTTCTTACTAGAGTGAGCTCCCTGAAGGCAGAGGCTTTGGTAACTGCTTGATGACAGAAGACTCAAAAGAAAAGACTTAGTTGGGAAAGCACTTCATGCTGAAGAAGTATTTGAACAAGAGTGTCGAAATATGAAAATGACTAGATCAGACATTAATAAATATTTCAGTCTAAATTTCCAAAAACGGAGTGGGCCACCTGAGAAAGTATAATGTGAGATGCACGTGAAAAATCTACATGACATTCACTTGCAGAGGCAAAAAAAGTAAATAATAAAAATAAATAAATAAATAAATCTGTCCTGAGTGGGGATTTAGACCAAATTACCTTCAAGTCTCCAATTTGCTGGAAACCTTGACTTCCAGGTCAGTATGATGCTTAAGTTTTTGTGCCAACCTGACTGGACCATAAGGTACTGAGATGTTTAACCAAACATAATTCTGGGTATGTCTACAACGGTGTTTCTGAGATTACATTTGAATCTACAGATAGATTAGAATCTATCTAATCTAAAGCAGATTGCTCTCCCTAAAGTAGGTGGGCCTCATCCAATCAATTGAAGATCTGAATGGAATCAAAAGACTGAGTAAGAGGTTACTTCTCCTGCCTGACTGCATTAGCCAAGACATTATTCTTTTCCAGCCTTCAAACTAGAACTAAAACATCAGCTCTTCTTGGGCCTCAAGCCTGCCAGCTTTTAAAGTAGACTTTACTACATCATTGGTTCCCTTGGTTCTCAGACCTACAAGCTCAAACCAGAGCTAAACATAGGCTCTCAGGGGTCTCCAGTTTGTCAACTACAGATCTTGGGACTTTTCAGCCTTGATAATTGTGTGAGTCACTTCATTTTGTTAGATCTGTTTCTGTCTGTTTCTGTCTCTCTCTCTCTCTCTACACACATACACACACACACACACACACACACACACACACACCCCTTATTTATTCTTTGCCTCTGGAGAATCCTAACTAATACAGTCAGTATTGTCTGGTATTTGTAAGTGTTGTTTTCTGATTAGACAGGATCAAGCCATGGGGAAGCTGGCTTCAGCCTTGTCCCAGTCTATAAAGCAATGCCTCTTGCCTTCCAACTGGATTCCTTGCTTTGTTTGTTCTGAGAGGGAAAATAAGTTTTGTCTTTTTTCCCCCACTCTGTTCTTACCAATCTGTCCTTTGCTACTTGGCAAGAAGTGGTAGTTTTTCTTGTGGTCTGACTGGATCTGGAAATAAGATAGTTATTTTTGTTTAAACATAAGGGCAAAGAGGAATTTGAGCTTATATGCAATTTAGCCTTCTCAAGCCCAGACATATTTTATGTACAACCAGCATGTCTGAGTAATGTCAGAAGACTCTGAAAACAATATATTCTGAAGCCAGAATTGTTACTGGGTAGAACCCCCAAATAAGCATTGTACATATGATTGAAACTATAGTGAGTTATGTAGTCCAATACAACCTGCTTTAGTTCATACAGCATGTTACACATTCCAGAAACATGACAGGAAAGAAGAAAAAAATGAAAAATAATGGGCTAAAAATATGGAGAAAAGTGAATATTTGGGCATTATAGGCACTTGATAAATAGTAGTAGAATGAATTATGACTTTGGAAATAAGGAAAAATACGTGTATATGTGTATCTGTGTGTATACACATACAGATGCCTAGAAAGATGGCATATTAGTGATATTATAAAGGTACTCATGAGTGTTGGTGTGATTGATGGATTGTCTCACACTGAGATATTCAGGATGCCCTTGGATCTTTGTTGTAGTCTTGGTCTTTTTTCTTTCCTGGTGGTGTCTTGTCTTTGCTTTACAGTTAGCTACCCTGGACACACTGCATTCTATATGTAACCCATTCCATGCACACCCAAGCTATTTCCCATAAAATGGGCATTTCCATACATTCATGATGGTAGCACTGCCTTCTCTGAATTTGTTCACAAAATGAGGACTACCCACGTCTCAGGAGGTGCATTTCTAGCAACAGTGCTAGTTTTAGTCCAACTTGCCTCTGCACATATGTATACAAGAAGAAAGTAGAAAAGTTTTCATTAATAGTGTGTGCTCTTAAAATAACATGCCCTTTGCATTGGCAAAATATAATATTCTGTCACCTATGGCTTTCTGCTCTACCCTCTGCCCTCTAACTTATGATCTTTAAACATACCCCACGGATTGATGACTACAATTAGATGTATCGATAAGTTTTAGAAGGCATTTTATATCTATTTTATACTCAGTTCATGAAAATGATGCTTGTAAGTGATAGAGGAGATGGAATGTAGAGAAAATAGAAATTCAGAATGCTTGTTCTAGACAGAGTTGCAAAGGAAAATATTCCTTCACTTTTTGGACTCAAAAGGTAGCAAATTATAACCACCCAGACATTTTGTCTCAATCGCTGAGGTTTCCCATATCAGTAAATTTTGATATAGAATATTGATTCTTAGGCTCTGTTCCAACAGATATAATTCATCAGGTTGCTGTGGAGGCTTGGAGACCTAAATTTTAAATTAAAAAATGTAGAATGTTCTGATGAAGGTAATCTGTAGAAACATGCTTTGAAAATAATTACAGCCTTGTTTCTTATTTTCCTTCTTTCATTTAGAATTAATCCAGTAAATTTCTCCTAAGATTAGGGATAGAGAAATACATCTTAAAACGTGTAACCAAAAGACTTTTGGACTTATTTTTAGAGATTCCTCTAATATCTATTTCTAGCTTTTCATTTGCTGACTGTAACTACAGGATATTTCCTTAATCAGTCAGAGCCCCAGTATCTCTAATTATAGGAAAATAAGAGTATTTACTGTCCATAGTTCCCATACTATTCAAGAAAATAATGTTTCTAGAACTACTTTGGAATTTGTAAATTGCTGTACAAAAGCAGGAAATTGTTCATGTTATGTTGTACGCACACAGGCAATTCAAGCAAGGAAGCATTCAGAGTATACCTGGTTCTCACAACCTGATCAGGCTGCACAATGGGAGATGGAAGATTGAGATGGAAAGAAAATGTTGCCTTTGGTTCTTGAGGCATTCAGAGCCCCTGCAGCAAGCCACATTAAACAGCCATGAGGTCATAGCAACAATGAATGACAAGGTGTATCATTCTTGAGAATTTCTAAAAAGGGAGAGGACAATGGATTATGGAAACTAAATGGATTATGTAGAAGGACATCATAAAGGAACTGGGCTATAAGGTGGATTTGTTGCCAAGTAGAGAATATTGGTGGAGACATTCCAGGGAAAAGATAAAGTAAATGACAAGGCCCAGGTATGAAAACCAACACCTCAGGGAGGGACTGAAAATAGCAAGAAAGATGGTTTGAATCTCAGGAAATCAGAAAGTTCATCCCACCTAATTCTTAATTTGAATAGAAAAGTCTAAAAATCCCTTATCTGTTTGACAGATCAACATGCTAAAAGTACCAATCGATGGATACAAATCTCTTCAGTAGCAGCATTTATAGCAATACTACACCATCCAAGTAAACCCTCCCATAAAGACTGAGTTAAGTACCACCCCATTAACAGCATGGATTCATTGACCTATTAATATGTTTAAAAAATCTCTATCATAAAATTAGGGAATATGTAAATAGTATTAACTTGAAGGAAAGGACAAACAGAAAAAACCCTGTCCTTGTTATTGGATTCACTTGCTTCTTTTCCAATATGTCACGTTTTTTGCGGGGAGAAAGGGATATTCTTCTTAAATAACTCTAAACTTTTTGGTATAATTTTCTACTAAAAAAGGAAGAAAAAACTCCAGTCAAACTTCCTAAACATGCTTTATACTTGTCTATACTTTACACAAGAGCACAGAGGGATATTTTTCTCTACTTTGGGCATTATGATTTAATGGACTTTTTAAATAGAATGTCAAAAACAAAAGAATAATTTCAGTACAATGGCATGAGAACTAAATGTATGGATTGATCTCTGATAGACCATTTACTCTCCATCTCCCTTTCATGTACTTGTTAAGTGATTCATGTAAGTGGCCGGAATGTTAGAGACTCAAGTTCCCCAGTTATCAAATTGAATGGGCAGGAAGTTCTCAGCCCCTCTGCCTCAACACTCCAAATGGTAATAGGTATAAAAGTACATTGATGACTATTTCAGAATTCTTTTTTATATCTCAAAAGAGAAATCAAGCTTTTACTGACTGCAGTATGTAAGAGAGTCTATTTACAAGTGTAGAGGACCTGCAAAAGAGGCAGATGTCTTTGGGGATTTGGCATCTTACTTGCAAAATGCAAAGTGAACTGTTTCTTCCTCAATCTCATCACATGAATTCTCACCAAACAAAAGGGTTCTGTTCAGAAGCTTGGATAAGAGGAAAGAGCCATAGGCTCAATGACAGCAGAATGATGACAGCAGGTTTTGAATACTTGAACCAGTCAGGTTACATATTTCTGCTTTGTTTTCCATATGGGTAAAGTACAATGCCTGTATCGAAGAATATTTGAGGTTCTGTTACGTGAAGTTCCAGAGTAAATTTAACATGGTTCCTGTGTTGGCTCTTAAGCTATTGTCTTTCATCTCTATACCCAGCTTCCTACTCTCCTAGGAAAAGAAAGACCAAGAGAAAGACAAAGGCTGAAGGAGAAGAAGCTCTTGCTGCTTTTTTTGTTGTTGCTGTTGTTTGTTTCTAGGAGCATACTCTGATATGCATATTTGGTTGCAATAGCAGTTAATTTTAAATTCATATTTTTTTATCTCCACTCCTGGGCTAGCCCCCCTGTGACTCTTTAGAGATTCCAGCATGCTCCTTGAAGGTCTGTGTCCCAGCCCTGCCAGGGGCATTCTCACAACTTCTGAGGCAGCAGCTATGTAGTGTCTCCTCCTCAGAAGCCTGGTTCCAGTTCTGTGAGTTCCTCCCATTGTCTGGATTCTAACAACCTCTAACTTTTTTTTTTTTTCCCTAAGGCCTAAGAGTGGAAGCTGCTCCAGTCAATATATCATCTTGATTGTATGAATTAATGAATGAATGTTTAAATAAATAATGTTGCCAGCAAAAACTGTCTCTAGTATCTACTTCTGTGTTATGTCAGTGTTCCCTTTTTGTCTTTTCATTCCGTCAGTACTTTATGTTTTTAGATGGAGTCTTGCTCTGTTGCCCAGGCTGGAGTGCAGTGGTGTGATCTAGGCTCACTGCAACCTCTGCCTCCCAGGTTCAAGCAATTCTCCTGCCTCAGCCTCCCAAGTAGCTGGGATTACAGGCATGCACCACCACACCTGGCTATTTTGTATTTTTAGTAGAGGTGGGGTTTCACCACGGTAAACAGGCTGGTCTTGAACTCCTGACCTCAAGTGATACCCCCACCTCAGCCTTCCAAGTGCTGGGATTACAGGCATGAGCCACCGCGCCCGGCCCCTTTGGTACTGTTTAAATTAACTTGCACTATTACATTCTATTAGTTAAAATAACTGGTGTGCTTTCTGTTTTCCTAACTGGAGCTTGATAGAGTCAGTGACGAAAAACAAGTTGAAACATGCATAATCTTAAAAATATTTTCAAATGACCTATCTTCTTCAGGACTCTGAGACTCTGTCTTCTTTTCAATGGGAATTCTTTCTATAGGATGATATTTGAGCAAAGGCCCTTTCTCTTCCATCATGGAGATCACATACGGGTCTTCTCCATTGAACACTGTTCATTGCTAGAGTTCTCACAATACAAGATGCTACTGCACCATGGAAGGAAGTCAGATAGTCTCACTATGAAGACTTCTGTTAGATTGAATCATAATTACTCTCCAATCAGGTCCAACACAAGCCTTAATATCTTTTCTGCTTAATAGTGTTAGAGTTTGGGGATTAGAGTTTTTTCCTGTGGGCTGACATTTGTAGGCGAAACTAACCAGGTGGCCATTATATCTACAGCCAGGAATTAATGTGCAGCACTCAGTGAACTTGCCTTACTGCAAAACGAAAGCCTTCTGAAATAATTGGCTTCTTGCTGCAGCTCTGCCACAACAGGTAGACAGGGAGGCATATGGGAATTGGTAAGCTTGGGAACACAGACACTCCTCTGCTAGTGTGGCATTATTCATGTGCCCTGAACCTTCTATTCAGAATATTGGGTGATAGTTCAGGAAGATAATGGCCTCTGCCCAGGATCTGAATTCCTGGAGGACAAGAGGCAGTAGCACCGGGACTTCATTATAAGTTGGTCCTCCTGTAAGTTGCTGCAGCATGGAATTGGGAAAACCTTCCACAAAATTGACAGTGAGTTTAGTTCATAGCTTGAAACCATGTTCAAAATACACCCCAACTGGATCATTTATACAGTCTGTCTGTAATGGATATTAAGTGTGGGCCATACATCCTGAATTATCCTAATGTCGATATTATTTTCTATGAATTCTATAAGCCATGATATGCCCTATAAATTTAATTGGGATGATGCACTTTAAAGAGTGGCCTTTAGCAATGGGAAGGGGCACAAAATCATTAATAAGATCACATGTCCAAATATCAAATGTAGAGAGCATGGCTAACTGAATTATTGGCATCATGTAAGGCTTTTTAAATATAAAAGTCTAGTTAGGGAGACAATCCTAAAACATTGAAAGCTAAAAGACAATTAAGTATTACTAACTGATCTAATGAGTTAGGTAAGACTGAAGGACTTCAAGGAGGGAAACATTAGCATGTGCTTTCATGGATGGTGAGCGCAAAAGGAGGAAAGGAAGATGGAAACTGCCACTCAGAGGCCTACTAAATGCTAAGTAGTCATCTAGGTGCTTGATGAGCATTATTATAATTGTACTTTTCCCAAGATTACCCCAAATTTAAGTGATTTATTCTTTTCTGGAAATAAAAATACAGTCTTAAATCATGCTTGTAAATTTCAATTGGAGAAGTCTTTGTTCCACCAGAGTGCTTTAAAGATCTAACTGAAGGAAAAAGAAAATTGTGGGGGGAAAGAAAAAGCATGCATGGACCAGGCTTTATCAAAGGAGTTCAAATTTAACACATCGGGTTTTTCTAAGAATTCCTGGAGAAAAAGACTTTTACTCTATTTGAAGGAAAATTCTTGAAAACACTGTATCTCTTACTGCCTTGTATTCCACTTAATTTATTCTAAATTTCAACAGCTCTATTTGTTTGTAAACTCCTTGATAGAAATAGCACTAGGATTAAAGTAAAGAAACTGTGAGGTCATTCTTTGCAGCCTCCCTTTATATGGATTTTTGGCCCTCTACCTTCACTTAAATATCTCTTAGGCTCTGCCTGAACACTGCCCCATTGTGGAATTCACTAGCCAATAAAGCAAACCATCCAAGTGCCTAAACGTTGCTTTCAGAATGAGATCTCATCTTCCTGTTTATTATAGAATTTCACTTTAATGCAGCCACGAAATATCCCTAAAACTTTTTTTTTCCAAAGCAGAATGTGCAGTTTTTTTGTTTTATTGGTTTTTTTTTTTTTTTTTTTTTTTGGCCATGCTATGATTGAGATCCTTTGATACCCTGATTATTTTTTTTTTCTGGATAACTTCCAGTTTGCCAGTGTCCATATTTGACACACCCCAAAATAAATATAAACAAATGTTCCTACAAACAACACTAATCGTATTTTAGTGAAAACTGCCTAAGTGCTGGTCATTGTTTCCCCATGTTTACCACGTTAACATTTCCCAAAATGCCATAAATTAAGGTATTTGGGTCCTTATTTTTGGATACGAGGGACATGAAGTTAAGCAAAAGTCCAAAACTCAGTTACTGGCCGAAGCAACACTAAAGCCAGGACCATGTTACTCTGGAGCCCATAAGCAGGGCTGGAAGCAGGCATATCCTGGTATAGTCTTACCTGTAAGGGTATATTTCTCATCTTCATACCCTCACAGCACCTTACTCAAGGCCTTGAAAAATATATCATCTTGATTGAATGAATGAATGTTTAAATAAATAACACCACCAGCAAAAACTGTCTCTTTATAACCATGAGTATGAAGAAAATCCAAGGAGATTTAAACAAACAAAGACTATCTTTATGACTGCCCTTCTACAGAATTTTACATTCAACTGCCTCCCTTACACATCTGTCTAAACATATGTAAATTAAAGCTCCTTTCTCCCCAAAACTCTTTTCCTAGTTTTTCACCAGAGATGCAACGTTATTCTCAAATGCTCCTCCCTTTGCTTTACCCTCCCTAACTAACACATTGGCCAACCCTGTCATTTCTCCTAAACCCATCACAAATCTGCCATCTTTTTGAATGTCCTCACTTCCACTACATTAGTCCGGACACCTCAACTCCCTTGGATGACAGCAAAAGCTCTAACTGTAACCCTCTGCTTTTCTGCCTGCCTTGACTTCTCATAAGTATTTATTTATAGATGTAAATTTGATTGGGCCATGCCCCTCAAACACCCAGAGTGACTGCATATGTTCTGTGACTCCAGCCCTCTTACCCAGTGATAGGGTCCTACATCTCACTCCAACTTTGTCTTGCAGCACTCTTCCTTTTTCTTGCTACCCTCTTATAATTTGCTCTTTCCATCCTTCTATTATGTCAAGGTTTCACCTGTCTCAGGGTTTCAGAGGCCTTCTCCTGATATTTACAATTGTTTGGTTCCTAACTTAAATGTTACCTTATCAATAAAATTTTTCTAGATTATCACATCTAAAATAAATTTTCCATTATTCTCTATCATCTCCTTTTTTTAACGATTGTAGTTCTTTTTAACTATATGGGATTTAGTTTGCAGGCATTTGGTTTTTTGATCTGTATCATTCATTGGAATACAAGCTTGAAGCAGAAAGGAATTATGTCTGAATTTCCATGAAATAGTGGTACATACTAGTCCCCTTTTGAAGTTACTTTCGGTATAGAGAAATCCACCTTGACACAATTGCTAAAGTCTTAGCTCTGCCCATTCAAGATTTCATTTTTTCTCCAACAGAGTGCTGAGGGTAGAAGAAGACTTAATATTTTTTTGACCACATTTTCCAATATTCTTTAATCTCTGTATACATATTATTGAGGGGCTCATCTCCTGACCTTTGTGTGATGATGCTATTGCCTCTGGTCTATTGGCATGTCCTCCGCTACAGTTGGTGCCTCCATAGTGCCCATCGTTGAAAACAAGAAGATCCCGGAAAGCATCATTATTAACTCACCACATTTATGGAGACCTACTCTGGATCCTAGGTCAGAACCTCTGTGAAGCTGAATCACCTTTACTCTCCTAGAGACAGCAAGATTGTTCCCCTCCACTGTGAGATGCCATCCCTTCTTCTACGTTTCACCATTTCTGTTCACCTCAAGATTTCCCCCATACCCTGGTTGGCAATTTCTGGAGCTCCCAATATGACCAGTGTGAGGTAGGCAGACCAACTCTCCTCATTTTATTGGTCATCCTAGATAAATATTCGTATTTGTAATATAGTTGTGTTAATTTACCTAAGTGTGCTAAAGGCAGTAATAAGTTAATTGCTGAAGAAAAGATTACATTTTAACAAGACCCGTCTTCTCTAGATAACGACACAACTCAAAAGTTTAATAGTATGTACTTTGTACTTCAGCTGGTGGAGATGTTTTTGGAAATAAGAACTTTGATAGCCCAGAAATCCCATCTCATGGTCTCCACATAATTTATGCACAGGGTCACAAATGGAACATTATTTTCTGTCATTTTATGTATGGCAAATGGAACCAGGTTCTGAATTTGCTTAATGTCAGTACTATAAAGTCATATACATAAAAGGAAAACTTTATCCAGAGAATGACTAAATTATTAAGAGCCTGTGGTAAATTCGTGTTTCCTGGAACTAGTTTTTAGAAAAAGATGCTTTGGAAAACACCTCAGCAGAGGATTATTTAAGTTGAGTTCTTTTGGTTCCGAAGAAGGTAATTGCAATAATGAGATGAGGGTGAGAATGGGCTGGAGTACAGTGTTGCACACCTGCCCTCTTTTGAAGCCACGTGATGCCATCTAAATGACGGACCACCACCTTATTTGTAGGTAGGTCAAGAGGAAGACAAAAAGTCATTCTTGATTCCAGGCCAAGAGAGGACCACTTTCAGCACTATCAAGTAAACTCTGTATGACTTGGAAAACTCTAAAAAACATTGCCTTATTGAAGCCAAATAAGGTATTATATAAATTCCTTCCATTCATATGCAGGAAATGCATATCACTAATAGCCTTCACTAAGCAATGGAATAGCTGTATAAAGGTTTATGTAAACCTCAGCAAAGGCCCAGAACATGTGAATGTATATGTTGTCTCTGTCTCTCTCAACAGATGAGCTGAGCTAAGCAGCAAGGTTTCCTGGCATTTCATTTATCTTTCCACCCATTTTCTTTGCCAGAAAGGGTTTTGCCACACTTAGGAAACAAAAGACAAAATCATCTCATCCTCCTGTTTCTTGCAGCATCCCTGGGGGAGACGTGTGAAAGTGGGCAAATGCTTGAGCTTTTAGAGCTGATGAGAGAAAGAAAGAAAGAAATGTTTCTTACAGATGCCAGGGATTGTATGAAATCCTTTAACTATTATGTTGCAAAAGGTGGTGGAGGAAGTGAGATGCACTCAAAGCCACATAAAGAGGGGAGAACTGACATGGACCCATACAATAAGAAATCTAAAACCAACAGTATTTATGCATTGTTTTAAAAGCCTGGAAGTATTTTTTTTCAACCTTAGGAAATCTTACCTTGTATATCATTAGAGACTCTTAAACCATTTTATGTGTGACATGAATGTTGCCAATCTTCTTTAGTGGAGAAAAATAGACAACAAATGCATCACACTTATGCATAATTCTACTTCAAAAACTTTAAAAAAATTTTTGAAGAAAGATTATAGCAGTATTAGAGCCATTAGAAAATTCAAGTAATTTTTAATTTATGTAAGTATTCCATTTCACACAGGAACGAGGCTCAAGCAGAATACTGATACACGAACATATCTACTCAAGGTAAGTTTTTACTTAAATGCTATTATAGTAGGACTTTTTGTTAGATAAATTGAAATACAAGTATGCCACAGATCAACTTGAAACATAAAACTTACTATAGTGAAAGACTAATATAACCTAGTTGGCTCACAGCAACAATTAAATATGGTATTTTTATGTATATTTTATTTCTATCTAATGTATAAGTTCCTGTTCTGTTTAAATCCCTTATGGCGATAGTGTAGTTTACTATATGGCATCGTATAGGTGCTCCACAAATGTGTGCTAGTGGCTTATTGATTTGTCCTGTGTCTTAGCACCAGGCTTAGAAATATAAATGTAAACAGAATTATAATTCACCATTCAGCATGTTACTAATTGTTTGAGATTTCTGGAAATGGGATATTAATATATTTTAATTATTTATCCATGATATATATATGTGTTGATGATATGAAGCATTAAAATTCAACCATTGATTTAAAGACTTGAAATCCAAATCGACACATTTTTTGCTGTTTGAATAATCCATTTTAACTTCTCAGTAAAGGAGTTTGAGTTTTAGATTTTCTCACATCTCTCTCATTTTGGGCTTTGACCAAGATTGAGTAAAAGCAGGAGCACAGAGAATTGGACTAAAAAAAAGTTTGTGATTTCTTATAGGAAGTATCCAACGTCCAAAATTGAAAATCACATTTAAAAAAATGTTTTTGCAAAATGTCCAAGGTAGATGCTAGACCAAACATAAAAAGATGATCAAGTTTTAAGTTTTTTCTTTATCTTTTTTTTTCAGAAAAACATATGATGAAATACAGTAACTTTTTCAATGGTGATTTCGTGGTTTAATGAATATTTTCATTCTTTTAGGAGTCTTTCTATAAAGAGATGTAAAAGCAGTGGCATTGCAATCAACATGTTAACAGCTACTTCAGAGAAGCCATTAGTCCCTGAGTTGTGGAGACACTTCTACTTCTTCTGGCCATTTAAGTGACCACACCATCTTACTGATATCCCAAAATTCCCAAAAAATTAAGCTTGATATAAACTTGAAACCTGGTGGATTTTGAGTTACTTCCTACATTTTCTACGTGAAACTTTCAATTCTGTGTTAAAGATAAAACTAACATGTAACAATAAAATAAAGTGAATTATTCATTTTATTAGACGATTGCAAAGGGGTTAATCCATACAATTTTTATCTTATGGGTTTCATTTTCCAGAGAGGTGGTTTTGGTGAATAAATAAATTATAAAGTTCACTTAACATTAATCAAATAATCATCAGTCAATCAATATTTAGCAAGCAGTGCTATGCAAGTCTCTGTGCTAAGCACCATGAGGGATACAAATCAGTGATAAAGACCTTAAGCCCGGGCAAAGATAGGGAAGCTGGAAGACTAAAGTGACATACAAACATGAAATCTAATCTCCCTTCCAGACCCTGTCCTGGATTGTAAAGACCCTGGAATTCCCTTTCTAAATGGTCCTGAGTCCGCTTCTAGGAACTGGAAGAAACTTTGCCAGATCTTTTACTCCCAAGGCTGGAGATCATCTTGGATGTGCAAACCCCTAGACCTGGAGGGTGGCCATGGGGCACTTAAGGGAGATATTTCCAAAGGGTTAGGCATGTAGGCTGGAGAGTTTTCTTGCAGTATGAGACTAACTGGGCACGGGGAGAAAAGGCAGGTGGGATGAGAGGACAGCCAAGAGCCACTTTCCTCAGCCTCCATGTTTAGACACATAGCTCCAAGGATCCTGAGAATTTTAAATTCGAACTTGCCTTCCAGGTTGTTATGAAGGTACACTTGTCAAGATAAGGAAATATAACTTTTTTTTAGCCTGATTTATAACTTTTAAATTTATAGTAGATGTAGGATATGTGGCCCCCTTGCCTTGAGTCCATCAAATGTTTAGGATGTGCCAAAGGAATTATCGTTTGTACAAGAATTTAACATTTAAGGAGATGAAATAAAGCAAATGATAAAATGAACAAAAAATGTTCATTGTCACTCTTAAAGAACATTAAATAAGAGTTATTTAAACCTAGGCTATTAACCCATTTGTTTTAATTCTTTGAACATAGGTAAAGCATTCTTAGCTGGGCTTGGGTCCCTTAGGAATACTTTGTTCGGGTGACTGGTTCTTCCTGATTTGCTTTTGAGGCTATTCCAGGATTATTTCAACATGATGTCTTTAGCATATGCAGTGTTACGTTTGTGTGTGGGTGTGTGTATGTATTAACATAAAAATCTAAATTCTTTCAGGAGTTTGAAAAGTGATGGCTGGAGGGACAGATATCTACAGTGAGTATCTTGGCTAAACACATTTAAATATGTAAGAGCTCAGATTTGTTATTAGATTTTCCTAGTTTTTTCAGTATATATAAAAATTAAACATACTGAACTCCAAAAGTAATTGCTTTATGTTAGAATGACTTCTTAATATGATCTAACTACTTTCGATATTAAAAAAGAGAAGAAAAAATGAACGTAGATATGGTCACTGACCCACAGCATGAGCAAATATGATTTTCTACAGGTACTTCTTATAACAGACTTTAATATGCAGAGCATGTGCCTTCAATCTGTTTACACAATGGAGAACAGAATTAAAAGGTAAAAGATTTTGCCTTTTAATTTGTTTTCATTTTTTAAAATCTATTTAAATTAAATGGTTCTAACATTTAACTGTCTCCCATTGCCTTCACCTAGTAGACCAGCTGTTCAAGCCTCTTAGGTAAATAATTAAATGTTTTTTAAAAATACACAAATACATATTTAACCAATAGACTGGAACAAATAGAGCCTCAATGGGCCATTTGGAGCTTGGGACAATTGGAAGATTATTGAGCTGGTAGCCCACTGTGGCTTATGTTAACATTTTTAGAGCAGGTTAAAAAAGGCTAACCTGAGCTCACTTTAATGAAAGTCTTTAGATATTGCACATTAGTGCAAGATTAAAAAGTCATAACAGAACATTATTGTAGAGGGGGCGACCAGGATTAGAAGTGTTCTCAGTAATGTTGTTTGTTAAATACGCCCTATCACACAGAAGGCAGAGAGAGCTTAGACTGGTTTGAAAACAAAATAGAGTATTTTTTTAATTGTGAGCATACAGTTCCAATATATGCAGATTTATTTTATTTATGTTTATATGTTTATTTATATATTCATTATTTGCAAGTTCTTTGAAAAAAAAAGGTAAGAGGCTTTATTTAAATTGTTGCTGAAAAAATATAGAGGTTTGATTTTATGTTATAGATAATTTGCTTTTATATGTTTATGATCAGTTAGTCTCTCAAGGGACAATCTATGCTTAGAGTGAGCTTCTTGCTAATATTACTAGAAATAAACCCATATTTTAAAGAGTTATTGATTACTTGAAAGTTTGGGTCAATTTCTTATTATATTTAACTAGCCTCTTCCTGTATTTTTTACACATCTGAGAAAGACCATGCACCAGGCAAGGGGAGTTCTGTTTGTACACACATCAGTGATACCATCTTCAAACTGCAGCAATTTTTCTGAATTTACTTTAAGCCTCATGTCCATTTTTAAGATTCAATCTAATTAATATTAAAAGTAAATTCTCTAAATACACATAACCAGATAGATACAAATTATAAGTCATTGCAGTATGGGAAAAGTAGTGAAGCACTGAGGTCTCCATCACCCCTTCTGAATTGCAAAAGCTCAATTTTTCTCTTAGAAAACATTACCTACTCTATGTGACGAGTGTATGGATAGACTGAGGGAACAAGTGGCAATTTGTAAAGTAAATATTTGTGAAGTTTACTCTCTTTCTTTTTATCAACTGAAATGCTCACATAGAGAGGTTCTATTTTCTGCATCCATCTGAATAGAGATGGGTACCTGCTGCCATGCATGTGTCTTATTTTGGAGACCACCGTTTTAGGATCCTGCATATGTTTGGACATCTTGAAAAGGAACAGAAAATCCTGTATATTAATGAAGCTTCAAGGGAATTCCAGGGATGCCTTAGATTAAGAAACCAGGAGGTTGAAGCTCTTACTTTTTAAGAACTGCCTCAGTGTCATTTAATTCCTGGAGTAGAGGACTAGCACGTTATAATTCATTTACACTCTCATAGTGTCTTTCACAGCACTGAGCAGGTAGTAGATGTATTAGTACTGGTAAATCAAATACAGGCATGAATAGAAAGAGAGAAAAGTGTATTTCTGATGAATCTCTTAATTTCCTGTCTCTCCTTCCAACAATACTCACACATTCCTTTTTTATTTTAATCTTTTTGAGATGGAGTTTCGCTCTGTTGCCCAGGCTGGAGTGCAGTGGCATGATCTTGGCTCACTGCAACCTCCGCCTCCCGGGTTCAAGCAATTCTCTGCCTCAGCCTTCCGAGTAGCTGGATTACTGGCGCCCACCACCATGCCTGGCTGATTTTTTGGATTTTTAGTAGAGATGGGGTTTCACCATCTTGGCCAGGCTGATCTTGAACTCCTAACCTCATGATCCACCCGCCTCAGCCTCCCAAAGGGCACACATTCTTAATAAAGAAAACAGATTCCAGCAGAGCCACCTATTTCAGTGATGCTCTGTGTTGTGAGTGCTAGCTCCAGGGAGCACCACTAACCTAATATTTTACGAGAATAGCACCACCCGGAATTGTGCAGTGAGTTATCTTCATGGTTTGTTTACACAGTGGCACTGGAAAATGATACAGGAGTTGAAGAGTCTTCCAGGCAATGGAGACCCACGAAATAGGATAAGCTTTGTTAAGTCATTGTTCCTGAACACATACTGCATGCAGAACACAGTTCAGAAAGCACAAATCCATCGCTTCCTTATAACTGAAGCTCATGTATACAGTCTTTGTCCATTAAGAAATTAATTTGCCAAAAATCTACTGTACCTTCACAGTTTAGAAATAAATATACAAACCATAATGGGGCTATAAATATGTATAAAATATGGACCATTCATGGGTCATGAGGAGGATGTGAGAGTGACCCAGGGCAGAACTAAATAGATACTATATGCCACCCAGTTGTCACCACCTCCTACATCCACAGTCTGTGTGCTACACAATGCTCTTGCAGCAGAGCTGAATGTTTCAACACTAGAATAGTGCCAAGGCCAAGGCACATTGAGGGGAAATGGATGTTTTGTATAAAGTCTAGTGGGGCAACAACAGATATTTTATAAAACATCTTTTCAATATACCTGTTCTCAAAATTACTCAATAACTCTAACAACTTCACTTTGTCTTAAAAATTATCTTCATTATGTTAATTTTTGTTGTTATTGTTGTAGGGAAGATATCCTCTTACCAATTCCTGCCGTTAGATTTTATATCTCACTTAACAGAATAAGAGCCTGATGGTTCTGTTCTTCAAGACTGACCTCAGTAGTCTCCATTTTGGAACACAGAGCCTCGCTGTCCAAGATGGAAGGATTGACGTTGATTTGGGGAATTGAGACAAGCTTCCGGAAATAAGTAGCATTTGGCCTAAAATTCTCTGAAAAAAGTTTCCTTAAACTGGTATATATATTTAATCTTACACTACCCCTTGATAAGAACAAACTATGGAAACGGTCTTCAATGTAATAATTATTCCCCAGAGGATAGCATGAGCCGTGCATGCAGGACGGAAGGAGTTGGGGAGTTGAGTAACTATTCAGAGATTTTGATCAAGGAAGACGTCTAAACTGGATCATGGAAATGCTAAGTATACCCACGCTCAGGCCTTGTATGCATTGACAAATTAAGTGGAAAACAGAGGGAATTAATTATCCAGATAATTCAAGCTAATATTTCACATCAATTATTTGTTCTAAGAAGAAACAAATGTTCTTTGGCCAGAATTACTTGGTTTAGTTTATTTCATTCTCCTCTTCATTCAGACAATATATACCTGATATCCTTTAGTCACTTCCCTGACCTTTTTCTCATTTTGCTATGCAGACGAAATCCAAGTTCTTATTTAGAAACCTGGAAAGCATAAGCCTAGGAAACAAGATTTTGTGTTTTTAAAACTTATGTTTAAGGTGTGACTCATACACTCTCCTCTGAGAGGCCAAGGACAATCTTGATAGTGTGGCCAGATCCCAGCATAATTGCAAGGGAGACAGGGGCTTCAAACATAATTGCAAGGGAGACAGAGGCTTCAGAATGCCTCCACCCAGCCAGCATTCAACACACTCTTTGCCCTCCCTAGTATCCCTATCAGTGGTATTTATTCTGCCTTGCTCTCCTACAGGGCCTTGCTCTTCTCTGGCAGTTCCTACAGTGGAAAGCGCAGGCTGAAATAATTTTGGCTGGGGTGTTAATGCTTGATAATGGCTTGAGGTGTTAACCCTCCTCAAAGCAGCCACCTCTCAACAGGGGTATCTTCCTGCCTGGGAAGACTTTAAAAATGAAGGGACTTTTTCTAACTTTTTGTAATGTCAGTGTGCCTGGCAATAGGGAGATATTTGAGCAGAAAGTCCTTTCAATTCATTTAAATTCTATCACTAGTCTTCTGTTTATTCTGAATATGAGTGATATTGGTATTACATTTAAAAAATTAATTAAAATACGAAGTATTTTGGTTCAACTCATCACTGTGACGAGATCATGCCACTGTTTCAATCAATTGCTAATTATACTGGCAAAAATTTCGTAGAAGAGAACACAGAGTGTATTAAGAACCATAAATAAAAATGAAAAGATGTCTTCAATTTCCATGCCCATATGCATATTCTGTTCTCAGGTAAGGGTCCTAGTGGCTCTGTGTAGCAATGCCATCAATAATGAAGTAGAACAGGATTAATAATTGTAAATATTTCTAACATGTCCACTCATTAGCATGAAATATTCTATAGATGATGATAACCTAGGGCTCTCTGAAATCTGTCAAACCTTATATATGTATTCCCCATAGTAGTATTTGGACCACTAGAAGATCTCCAGTTAAGATACACTGATTAAGAACTATTGATATAGTAATACTAAATTAAACTGAATGTTTTAAAACAAAAGGCTCCCTATTTATTTTGTCTCAACCTTCATGTGCTACCCATTTGCTGAAGTTCTCTAAAGTCAGCCTAGAAATTGACTAAGTTGATAGTACGCATTGACTTGCCTTCTGATTTTTTTCTGCTGAAGAATATTTATTGTCAGTGTTTTTCTAAAAATAGCTATAGGAGAAAAGGGACTACAGATGTCATGCCTTAATTAACCTACTAACTCATTCCATCATGCCATCTACATTAATTAAAGTCCTACTATGTGCTAAGCTTGTGAGATAAAAAGACATAATGTAAAATTATATTAAGGTATGGAATAAGAGGAAAATATACCACTTTCTATTTACTGATTTATATACAAAAACATTTATTGAGCTCCTACTATGTATTTGAAACTGAAAGTCATTCATTCCATCATCGTTAGATTCATACATCCAACTCAAAAACTCTATCACTCATTTTACCATGCAAAGAATAGAAAGGATGAACCTGCCTGTGACTACCTAGTGGGTACCAAGGACACAGACACTGGCAATGTGAAAAGATGGCCAATCAAATGTTTGTCCCTTCTTGATGCCGTGAGAGTCTAGAAGTGTCTGAGATGGCCTAGTAGAGTAAGAGAAACAAAGAAAAATCCTAAAAGCTACCATGTAACAAACCTTCATGAGGTGCCATAGTGTATAAAAAGCATTTGTCACACAGTATCCTTTCTTTAAGCTCCATTATTGCCTATGAGGTAGGGCATAATATTATGCTAATTTTACAGATATAGAAAATCCAGGCAAAGAGATATAAAATAACTTGATCAAGAGCCCAAGAAGGGGAAGATCAAAATTTATATCTGTCTAACTCCAATGTCAGGCTACCTGGAGGAATGAGGCAAGGGTGCACTGGTCACAAAATTACCTATTAGTATCTTGGGTAAATCAGCTAACCTCTCTGGACCTCTATTTTCTCATATGATAAAAGTATGACACCAGAGAATTTCTAGATACCATTTCCAGGTAAAACAGAGGGTATGGGATGTGTTTGGGGGCATCTCTCTTGTGTGAGACTTCTGCATCTTTGTATTTTACGTAAGTAACGTTAGTGTATTATATTATAATTTTCCTATTACTAATAAAAGCTTATGATAATGTTGGTCCTGTTAAATAGAAAGTTGAAATAAAGGTGGATGAGTTAATAAATTTGGTAAATGTACTTCTTTCACTTAGATAATGTGCTTACATATTTAAAATATATATTTAAGTTATTTCTATCTCCTCCATCTACCAAGCTAAATTAGTTGCTCTTTCTCTTTTAACTAATGGCATGCCCTATTTCTCTTTCAAACACAGAGTCAAGAGACTATAAATTTTTCAAATTATCTTGGTTGGAGATCTCTTATTGGATCCTTGCAATTAAGCAATGATCTCCAGTTCATCTCAGGAATAAAATAGGGAACTGGAAAAATGTCTTCAAAGCTATAAACTATTGCTTTAATATCTTTTCAGGGAAGCGTCCATGTCATAAGGACAAGAGCAATAACCAGGATTACAGCAGGATTAATTGTGGGGCACCTTGCCTCACAGTGTATGAGTTGCAGCACGCTTAATGATTTTGATATTCTGACAAAGAGCAAACAAACTGATAAAAATATAGACACACTAACTAATGCTATGGAACTAATGCTACGGAACTCTTGGATTGAAATCTTCCTTCATTCACTTTTGATTGAAGAACTCAGAAACTTGAATCTACCAAGGGCATATTCAAAATAAAGGATCTGTTGGGCGAGTAAAAGTATAGGCTGTGTGGTCTCAGCAACCGTGAGGCTTGAGTTTAGTTCTGCCTATAGCACTAATTACTAATATTGGATTAAAATTTGGACAAAACCTTGGATCTCTATGAGTCATAGCTCTCCTGCTATAAAAAGAAATTGAGCTGCTGTGGGAACAGTATTTATAATAACACTTTGCAAAGGCAATCAGATAAATATTAATTATTCTCTAAGCAATTTTTAGAAGAATGAGAAGCCATCATTGACACAGATTGAGGACGGCGAGATTATTTACCCAATATCAAATAGAAAAAAAAGGCCAGGCACAGTGGCTCATGCCTGTAATCCCAGCACTTTGGGAGGCCAAGGCGGGTTGATCATGAGGTCAGGAGTTCAAGACCAGCCTGGGCAACATATTGAAATCCAGTCTCTACTAAAAATGCACAAAAACTAGCTAAGCCTGGTGGCTGGTGCCTGTAATCCCAGCTACTAGGGAGGCTGAGGCAGGAGAATTGCTTGAACCCCCGAGGCCCTGGTTACAGTGAGCTGAGCTCGCACCATTGTATTCCAGCCTGGGCGACAGTGCGAGACTGCGAGAGTGCGTCTCAGAAAGAAAGAAAGAAAGAAAGAAAGAAAGAAAGAAAGAAAGAAAGAAAGAAAGAAAGAAAGAAAGAAAGAAAGAAAGAAAGAAAGAAAGAAAGGAAGGTGATGTTGCCGTGATAACATTTCTTTATTTCTGACACTAAGCCCAGTTTTCTTTTTCCCATGTTCTGACTGCCTTCTCCATAATTTGCACCAGCATTTTTAAAAGATAAGAGAACTATAAGGAGAAAGAAATTTTTATTATTAATGAGTATTTCTTTAGCTCTCCCCACTCTTTTTGGGGCTTAGACTTTCTTGCTTCCTAGGTTCAATGAAAATTTGAAATCTGTTGAAATTTCAGATCTTCCAGGAAAAAAAAAAAAAGGTAGCTGCAGAGATATGGGAATATTTCTCACCAGACCCTTGAAAAGTTCAAGTTAAGATAAAAATTGCTGGAATAAGCATAGGACTTTTTTGTTTTCTTTCTTGTTTTAATATTAGAGATGGGGGTCTCACTATGTTGCCCAAGCTGGACCTGAAGTCTTGGGCTTAAGCCATTCTCCTGAATAGCTGAGACTACAGGCATGTACCACTAAGTCCAGCTCAGCATAGGACTTTTTTAGATGGTGAAACTTTAAGTTACTTACCTCTTCTAATCTAAGTAGCTTTAATGGTTAAACTTACAGAGCAGCTTGAGAGGTTTTGCCTTATGTTAGAAAGCCATTTAACCATCCAATTGTTCATACAGAGTATTTTAAAATGTGAATGGAAAGGAATGTCCATTCTGTGGATCTGTTAGCAAGCAAGTCTTTTATTTTAATGATGGTGAATTAGCCAGATGCCATACCTGTGCCACCTATTATACTTCAAAGTTGTAGGTGCATTGAGGATAATGGCTAGAAATTACTATTGCCCTCAGTGAATATTAAAGGTACATGTCCAAAGGAGTCTGCTACTATAATATTCTAATGTCCAGGGCCTTCAGGGGTTTCTATTCTTATCCTCAAATTTTACCAGAACCACTTATGTCTTAAATCACATTAAGCTGGGGCAAAGCTTGTGGAATTATTATTAAAAAGGTAGTGGATATCATAGAAAAGCATGGACATGAGACTCAAACAGATGTATGGTTGAACCTTTGTCCAGGCTCTTGCTTGATGATTGACTACTGACAGTTACTAAGCCTAAATTTGCTTATCTACAAATAGTAGATGACAGTTTATTAATAGCACCACTTAATACATGCAAGTTAATACATGTAGAAGTATCTGCTATATGGTGATATATAGTAGATATTCAGTAAATCCTATGTTCCTTGGTTTTGTATAATGGTGTTAAAACTCTGCTTAACATTGCTATAATTTTTATTTTCTTAGGTAACAATATTAAGGCTTATAGAGGTAAATAACATTTTCCAGGTTAAATAGTCAGTTTTTAGCTAATTTAGAACCAATTCCCAAAGATTTTTAAGGCCTCCAAGTGGTGTTCTATTAACCCCAGTATGCCTCATCTACTACATAAGAATAGGGACACAGTGTTAATTGCTGGCCAACAGTAATGGTAAAGATAAGAAGAGAATTGTGTGCTTTCGACTGTTAGGTGAGTTTCTGCGCAGAAGACGTGGATTGAAACAAGTCTTCTAGATAAGATGAACTTTTATTTTATTTATTCATATTTTTATAATCCAGAAGGATGTAAGGAGACACAAGAACAACAGAATCAGTATTCCATTCTGCTGAACAACAAAGAGAGAAAGAGAGAGAAAGAGAGAGAGAGAAAGAGAGAGAGAGAAAGAGAGACAGAGAAAAAGAGAAAGAAAGAGAAAGAGAGAAAGAAAGAGAGAAAGAAAGAGAAAGAAAGAGAGAGAAAGAGAGAGAGAGAAAGCAAGCAAGCAGGCTAGAAAAAAAAAGAGGAAAAGAGGGAGGGAGAGGGGAGAAAGCGAGGGAAGAAGCACAAAATTAGGAGAAAGAAAAGAAGTAAGATGAGTACAGAAATACCAAAAATGAAAGGAAAGCACTGTTCTTTCCAATAATTGCCACAATGAGAATCCTCTGAATTCTTCAGAATAGTTGATGCACCATCCATACATATACATTAATATAGTTACTTATATTGTTTTATCTACTATTTTTCTGAAAACATTTTAAAATTGTCTTAGGGGCTGAATCTTGATTCAAGTCTCCAAAAATAATAAACCCATAACTAAGCTAAATTTTTTTCTAATTGATGATATGAAGAAAAGCAGGTTATGTATAATCCATTAGTCAGGATTCTGCTGAAAAACTAAACAACAAATTAACTCTATAATCTCATTGGTTTAGAATGACAGTATTTGTTCTTCTTGCTCATGGGTAGCTGATCCTAAGTAGGCTTGGCTAGACTCAGACTCACAAAGGCTTTGCTGCAGGCTGCAGAGGAGATGTGGAACACCTATAGGCGTTGCCTCCATTTCCTTGCACCAATAGCAAGCTGAGACGTGTTCTCACAGTGGACTGCAGAAGCACAAAACAACAGAGGAAA
Organism: Pan troglodytes; assembly: GCF_028858775.2. Taxonomy (NCBI): domain Eukaryota; kingdom Metazoa; phylum Chordata; class Mammalia; order Primates; family Hominidae; genus Pan; species Pan troglodytes. The sequence continues at coordinate 48,399,758 of NC_072415.2, read as the reverse complement.
TCATGAAAGCCCATTTATCATCTCTGTTCCTGTCATATCTACTAACATCTCATAGGCCAACGTAATTCACATTGTCAAAGCCAACTCATCACCAATGGGTGGAAAAACATGCCAATTGTTCATACAAGGCACTGCCTACATGGTAGGAGTTAGTCCAGGTCACATGGCAAAGAATGCAGATGCTTAAATCTTTAACAGGAAAAGATTTAAAAATTGGGAATAAACTAATCTACCATAAATAGTAAATGTGGGATGATTTTAAACATATGTCTGGACTACATATTATTTATTGCTTTATTCATGTAGTTTATTATGATTTAACAAACTTCTTGGAGGTCAAGTTCCTTACCACTAATGCCTGGCTATCCAGGATAAAATCTAAAGAAATACATGGGTAAAGTAACTTCACAGGGTGTTATATTATACATTTTATAATCCTTAATAATGTACCTCTCTAAGAAGAAATCCCAGGAACAAAAGGAAAAAGAAAAATAAATGCATATTTGCAATTTTCTTAAAATTATTTCAGGACTAGCCTAACTTATAAACAACTTCAGGGTCTTCCTCTATGATATAAATTGGAAGTAGGGTGGTGTAATGCTTGCTTTTACTTTCCTTCACCCATTGCCTATTCATGGCTGCTTACAATTGTGTTTTGCACAGGACGAAGTTTGATTTCATAAGTGCACCAATGTCAAGGTAACTGGGAACAAATTATTCCCTGATAATTGAAGTTTTGTAGGCAATTAAGGGTAACAATGGGTGTTTGAAACCGTGTATCAGCAAGTTTCAAGCAGAGAACCAGAACCAGTAGGAGCTGGGCATTAAGAGATTTGTTACGAGGAATTGGCTTATATAATTGTGGGGGCTGGCTAGGCAAGGCTCAGATCTGTAGAGCAGGCTGTCAGGAAGAGTAGGCTGGAACTCAAAAATGAGCTGAAGCAGCAGACCACAGGCAAAATTTCTTCTCCTCCTACTTCTTCTTCCTCTTCCTTCTACCTCCTCCTTCTCCTTTCTCCTGCTTGTCTTTCTCTTCCTCCTCATCTTCCTCTTCTTTCTCCTTCTCCTTCCCCTCTCCTTTTCTCTTCCACCTCCTAAGCCCCCCACCTCCTTCTGTTCTTCTGGGAAGCTTCAGTTCTGCTCTTAAGGTTTTACCACTGATGGAATCTGGTCACCCAGATTATCTCTTCTACTTAAAGTCAACTAATTAGGAATTTTAATCATATCTTCAAAATACCTTCTCAGCAACACCTAGTGTTCAGTTGTATAAGGGGGTCTGTAGCCCAGCTAAGTTAATACATAAAACTTACCATAACAAATGAATGGAGAAAATAAGCCCCAAATAGGAAAAATGGGGCTGTGAAAAAACACTTTACTGAGATATCAGTTTTGCCCAAGGCTGGCAAGATCTGATTTCTAGATTTAGATTGAAATATAGAAGTCATTTTCTTGTGGCTTTTGTCACCACTCCTAAAGGCACTTTGTCACAATCAAACTGACAACCTGCCTCCTTAGGAGCTTGTGGGTATAGTTTCTCAGAGATGTGCTTAATTGAAATCACACTTGGAGATTCTATCTCCACTTTATAGTCTTAGGATTTGCTTTGTTTTTAAACTGGAGCAGAATAAAGGATGAATGGCTGGTATATTTGATGATACATAATCACATTAATACTTTATTGCCACATTTGTCAATATATTAGTGCAATATGTTATCATATACATTATTAACTGTTGCTGTTAAATGTTTTATACTGATCTTTTACATTTTTTATTTCGATTGTGATAAATTTGGATCCAAGGGATCTTTTTTCTTTCAGAACAAGGAGAAGCAAAAATATTTCATTAAAGGAACTTAGCAGGACTGAGCCCAGTCTTACAAACAAAGAACACCAGTATTTTCTTCACCCAGCCTTTTTACCTGCCCTTCCCTTTCTCAGCAACTGCAGGTATTAGCACTTAAAAAGTGGCAGATCCACTGGCTGTGCACAGAAGCAACCCGATAATTCCCATCTTTGGCAATATCTCTGTAGTTCATCGACAGAGGCTCCCACGTTGTGTGATGGTTGTGGGGTGGCCTTCAATAAACCCTGGATTTACAGCTAAGATGTCCTCATCCAGTGGAGTATTATTTCTAAATGTTATCTCTTGAAGTTGGGATTATGTTCTTAGATGTAATTATAGAGCGGTGTCATTCTTCCTGAGCAGAGGCCAAAAATTAAGGCTGATTTGACACATTCCACTATCTTGTTTTGTGTTTTTTTTTTTTTTTTCCTCATTTGGGGAGGTTAGAGGAGAAAATAAATGTTTAGAACTTGGATTTCTTTATGGTGACTTTCATATTTAAAAGATTACCAAGAGAGTGATGATTTCCTATCCTGAGTTTCTTCTTTGCCTCACAGAATATAAATTGCTTCCTACATTTCCAAGACTACCTGCATTTTACAGGATCTCTATATTCCTAAAAGATTTTGTGTAGCTAAATTTTTTGCATACATGAAATGAGTTTATAATTTAAAGAAATCATGTCATGTATCCTTTTGTAAAGCAAACAAAAATTACTTTTTAAAATAAATTATGATTTACATATATTAGATTTGATTAACATAAGAATCACCAAGCTTCTTGGCTATATATTAAAATTGGTCAATAGGAAGAATGGGAGATCAGTGGGCTGGGCACAGTGGCCCACGCCTGTAATCCCAGCACTTTAGGAGGCCAAGGCAGGCAGATTGCTCGAGATCAGGAGTTTGAGACCAGCCTGGCCAACATGGTGAAACCCGATTTCTACAAAAAAAATGCAAAAATTAGTCAGGCGTGGTGGCGGACATCTGCAGTCCCTGCTGTTTGGGAGGCTGAGGCATAAGAATAGCTTGAACCCAGGAAGCAGAGGTTGTAGTGAGCTGAGATTGCACCACTGCACGCCAGCCTGGGTGACAGAGTGACGCTCTGTCAAAAAAAAAAAAAAAAAAAAAGAGAGAGAGAGACAGAGAAAGAGAAAAGAGAAAGAAAAAGAGAACAAAAAGGAGATCTGGAAATTTCTTCCGGTATACTGTATAGAAACTAAGATGTCATCATTACTTTGCCATTACAGATCATCACTGACTTCATAATGGTGTTATTGTTTTACCACTGAGGAAACTGAGGCTTACATCCTCTCAGTATTCTAAGCCTTACTTTACTCAGTTTTACGATAGAGTAGCAAACTAATAACCTCTAAAATCCTTTCTAGTTTTGATTTCTTTGGATTAGCTTCTCACGGATACTTTCCAATCACTTCAAGCAGCAGTGCTGTGTCTCAGGCTGATATTCATTCTTCTTTATGATCACCAAGGTAATCAAATATAGATTTCTAACAATTTACTTTATTTCTTTGACCCACTGTTACAGACCCTTATCAAAAAATATCTTTAGAGGATGTGTGAGCAAGGAGCTCTCCTGCTATTCTTCAGCATAAAAATCCGCCAAAACTAGGCCAGTTTGCCAATCCCAGAGTGGCACCAGTCTACTCTTACCGCAAAGACTTTTTTTTTTTAAACAACTTGGAGAAAAAGCGGTCTGGATATAGTTTAATAAACTTCATAAATGTCAAAGTTTTACCCACGCATTATTAAAAATCTTAATTCCCTTTTATGAGCCCTATTACCCATTATTCTCAGAATTGTGTCTTTTATCAGAAGCATCATTAAAGTGTTAAGAAAAAAATTGCTTTTCTGAAGAACCCAACCATTTGTATAATGCTAAAACTGATGTTGATATTCTGCCTGTCCTCTCGTCCCTTGATATGGTTTGGCTGTGTGTCCCCACCCAAATCTCATGTTGAATTGTAATCCCCAAGTGCCAAGGGAGGGGCCTGGTGGGAGGTGATTGGATCATGGGGGTGGATTTCCCCCTTGCTGTTCTCATGATAGTTACTCAGTTCTCATGAGATCTGATGGTTTAAAAGTGTGTGGCAGTTCCCTGCTTGCTTTCTCTCTCTCCTGCTTCACCATGGTGAGACATGCTTCTTTTCCCTTCACCTTCTGCCATGATTGTAAGTTTCCTGAGCCTCCCAGTCATGCTTCCTGTACAGCTTGCAGAACTGTCAGTCAATTAAACTTCTTTTCTTCATAAGTTACCAAGTCTCAGGCAGTTCTTTATAGCAGTGTGTAAATGGGCTAATACATCCCTCATTTTGAATATCACATTTCATCAGTTCATCACGACATTTCTTAATGTGTCTACTTTATATAAACTTGGATCTCAAGTTTTGAGGATTACTGCTATTCTTATTAATAGAAGTTGATCCTATTTTAAGGATCAATATCTATAATACTAATGAGATTGCCCATATGACAAGTTTATTGTTATTCCCATTTTACAGATTAAAAAAAAAATCTCTTCTCATGGCAGTTAAATGACTTGCTTAAGTTTAGTAACCAAAAGAGAGTAAAGCTAAATTTCAAATGCAGGTCCAAATGTCCCCAAACTCTGCAATCTGACACATCATAGGATCATCTTCTGTAGGAAATGTGGGGCTTTTAAGGCCAGGGGCCATGGTAGAGTCAGTGTTTCTTCGAGTGCCTGGCTTGATGTCAGGCATATAGCACTTTCAGTTAAGCATGGCCTCCAGACACACTGCCTGTTTCACACGTCTTTTTCTGTCCTGTCTAAGCATGGCTTACACATCTCAGTCATTATCAAGCAATGACTGCCCCAACCTCCCCTTAGTCATCTCAATGCCCTTTTCTTGAAACTTCCCTAGTTACACCATGTTTATTCTGAGTACTGTGATTAGAACTGCAGGTGAGATCCAAGGAGATTCAGCACATCTTCATCTTAGCTTTGTGGTTTCTCTTTTCAGCACCTCACCAAAGGCAGAGGAAATGCTGACTTTACATTGACACAGACTTCAGAGAAACTTGACTGTTTAATAGTCAACAGGTTTGCCATAATGTGCACAGACCAATATTAGCAGCAAAATAAGAAAAAAAGGAAATGTTAAATAATTTATTATTTTATATTTTTGACTGCTATTCTATGTCATCTTCCTGGTAAACTAAATATTTCTTATTTTATTATTCTTTTCATGATGGAAAAGGTACCCATCTTGGCTTGTGTTAAAAAAAAAATGGTTCACATGATTTTGAAGTTTGAAGGTAAATCTAGCATCAGGCATGATTTTGTCTAGAGGTCAAAAAGATAATGTCCGAGTTTCTTCTCTTCATTTCTTTAGCCTCAGTCTTTTTTAGTGTGTTTGACTCATTCTTTATAACTGCATATGATATCCTACAAGTGGCTGACTGCGGCCACAGAGGTGTTGGTGCTATTTCTGGGCCAAGGTGTGTATTGGATGTGGTCCCACCACACTCCTTGCTCTCTTGCCCCTCCCTCTGCCTGGGTGAAGCTAATAGAGAAGCCCTGAGGGATGGTGATACCACAAGCCGTCAAGAAACTCAGTTACTCAGTCATCAATGGAGGAAAACTTCAGGCTGACTAGCAACGCCTGCTTGAACGATTAAGACAGCAGGAGGCCGGGCGTGGTGGCTCATGCCTATAATCCCAGCATGTTGGGAGGCTGAGGTGAGTGGATCACCTGACATCAGGAGTTCAAGACCAGCCTGACCAACAAGGTAAAACCCTGTCTCTACTAAAAACACAAAAAATTAGCCTGGTGTGATGGCAGGTGCTTGTAGTCCCAGCTGCTCGGGAGGCTGAGACAGGAGAATTGCTTGAACCCAGGAGGCGGAGGTTGCAGTGAGCCAAGATCACACCACTGCACTCCAGCCTGGGCGACAGAGCAGGAGTCTGTCTTTAAAAAAAAAAAAAAAAAAAAAAAAAAAAGTTACAAGAAATAATCTTTAAATTATTATATATTTTAGAGTTTGAGTTATTATGTATGTTGCAGCTAACCAAATCCCAACAAACATTCTGGAATATATGGCCAACAGATAATTTCAGTTTACATTATTCATAAGGTCTACACAGATTATTATTATTATTATTCATAAGGTCCACACACAAAAAGGAGCATATTTTGGGATAAATTTTCCTGGAAATAGTGAAGGGGTATTAAAGATAAAAGGCATCTCTAATATACAAAAAGAATAGATGTTTTCAGAACTTGAGTTGATTGGTATATAAACCAATATTGTGATTAAGGGAATGTCTTAAAATGTAGACTTTTGAGCCAAACCCTGCAGATCCTGATTCAGATGGTTTGAGAAGTGAATCTACATTTAAAAAATTCCCATGGGATATCTGAATGCAAGTATCTAATTGATCAAAGTATAAGAAAAAAAAAAAACTATTTTGACCAAAAAGGCCAATTCAGCAACTAGAGCTGGCATTTTGAGTTCTATTATTTCATTTTTTTTGTCAAAAGAAAGTATAGTTAACCAGCAAAAATAACATTTAAAAAATCCTGTAATTAAGCTTAAGTATTAATTTGTAATATGAGTCACTACATAGAGTATATCAATACATGTCTTGCCCATAACAGATGACAATTGAATTGAATTCACTAAAGCTGGTTTGAACAAAGACATCCTTAACCCTGGCTGCACACTAGAATAATTTGAGGAGCTTTAGAAGCCACAGATACCTGGAGTCCCACGCCAGAGTTGTTGACGTAAGTGGATGAAGACACAGTCTAGACATTGAATTTTTAAAATATTCCTAAGTGATCTTAATGTGCAACCAGTGTTCAGAAACATTGGTTTAGGCCAGCGGTTCTCAAAATGTGATTCTGTCATCAGCATCTTGAGCATTACCTGGAAACTGATTAGAAATGCAAAGTCTCTGACTCCAGAACTGCTGAATCAAATATCCAAATATGGTTGCTCATCACAGTTATCTGGGGAGAATTTTGAAAATAGGGACTCCTCATCTTCACCATCAGTTCCAGTTTCTGATACAGAAAATGTGGGCAAGATCAGGAAATGCCATTCTTCTCCTCCCCCTGCTTCTCCTTCCTCAAGAATTCTAAAGATTTGACAGTTATGGGAGCCATGTTGAAAATATATATTTTGAAAAGAGTTGCAATGGAGGAAATCTGAATTTCAGTCCCGCCACTGTAGGTAACTGACCAAGAGACCTTGGACCAGGCACTTCTCCTCCTGCCTCCCTTGAATCAAAGCTTCTATATCAGCCACTGCTGACTCCCACACTTCCAGGGAAGTTCCGATGAACTTGAATGAGGTTTGAAGCTTCAGAGCTCTATGTAAATGTGAAGTATTACTAGCAAGACATCTTAGAATGAAAGATAATATTTTCCTCTTTACTTTTACTCCTTAGAAGACTATTACCCACTAGTATGTCCCTTTTATTTCTTATTTAATAAAAAACCTACAGAAAGATAACTTGGACTCGGCTATCTTCATTTCCATAATTACTTACAGCTAAGCTTGGTCCTAGGAAGCTCATATTGTAACAATGCCTCTCAGTCTTTTCTCCCTCTCTCTCCTTTTCTCACCTCTCTTCTCTTTGTCTCTTTGTGTTCCAGACAGCGTCTCTCTTTCCACTCTCTTTCTCTTTTATGATTAGTATTTAAGAATCAAAAACTGGAAGTCAAGTTGTTGAGCTTTCTGAGACAGATGAGGCCAAGCCGTCCACTGGGAGCACTCAGCACCAGCGTCTTGCTGTAACCCAGCATATGGAGTCCAATCTCCAGGCACTGACATTAACACTCCTGCTTCAGGTAACTCATTTAGCTTTGGTGTCATTTTACAATAAATATACCATCCACTGACACAAATTAGACAGCTATTGAGATTAATTTTGAGGCACTATCGGCAACATCTTAAATCAAAAATCATTCTTTATTAGCATGCTTGGCGGTATAGTATGCCTGCCCTCCCCCCTCCTGATCCCTGCCACAAGAATAAATGAGGCCCCATGGTTGACATAGCGCATCAAGTGTTTTATAATAGTCTAATTGTAGCTAATGGTTTGTGCAGCTAATTAAGGCCCTATGAATTACAGTAATCAGTCAAGCTCATCCTTTAAACCAGATAGTTCTATTCAACCGTTCCTTCAGTAAGAAACAAAATATATAACTATATATGACTATAAGTACACAGGCACACACACAGACATCCAAACGGGCCATGCTGATCAGGTAGGTTTATTTGAGCACAAAGAAGTTAAAGGACTGATTTTGTTCCTTTTACTTATAAAAAATATTTATTTCAAGAGACACAGGTTTTCATCAACAACTGCAGTTACCATGGGCAGGAAAAAGGTGGAATCTTCAGTCTGGCATTTACCTGAAAACTGAGAATGGAGTTGGCGCTAAGTGTAGCATATCTCCCCTCTTACCTCAGAGACTTCATGCAGGTTGCAGCTCAAGAGTGACTATTTGGCATTTATTATGTTGTAGGAATCCAAATGTCTGAGAGAAATGGTGACAAATAAGCCATCTGAATCCAATAGTTGAAAATTCAAAATGCACAAAACTCTATTTGCCACCTGGATAGTTGACAAAGCCTTCAACATGATTAGGTTCTTTTAGTGGCAGTAAGAATTTAGTGACCAATTCAGGGGCAATTAGAGGAACAGGATGGTTTGTCTTTTGTAATGAACTTTTTTTGAGAAAAAATATCCTAAATAGAAGATGGATTATGTTACAAAAATCTCTCCAGAGGCCCAGAAGAATATTCCATGTCTTGGTTTATTTAAAACCTGACTGGACATTGCAGGAAAGAACTTTGGAAGCAATTCCGTAAAGCCCCTGGGGAACAGAAGAAGGGAGCAATAGGTCTTTTCCAGCACTTGTATTTTTGATTCTTTGAGAAAGAGAGAAAAATCCATAGAAATGTCATCAGCATGACCTCTGCTGGAACAACATGTGCCCCAGTCCCCCAGGGTCCCATTGCCAATGAGAAGTAGGAAAAGAAACAGGGATTTTCATGAAGGTCACATGTTTCCATTTTTTCCAGCTCACAGAGCTGGTTAGTACCTTGCAAGATCAACCAGTTCTTTACCTCATTTTTAGACAAGATTAGATTTAACTACCCCACATAGACGATTGCAGAACCATTTCCATTATATAAAATATGTTTCTGTGGCATAAGCTAATGGTATATTCTCACTTCCGGAAACTACTTCCTTCTATCTGGTCAACATTTTCTTACTGTAATGGAGGGTCATTTCTTTATAATTTTATAGGAAATGAGTCAGTATCCCTTATGAGTCTGTGCCACTCTTTTTCATTTGCCAGGTCAAATTATTCTTGTCTCATTAAATTACCCCTGCAGGTCTTATTAGATCATCATTGTGATGTAGTAGAAAGCTCATTGGTCAAGAAAAGTAAGTGCTACCTGCCTTTTAAACTAGTCAGTGTTAGTAATTTATTACAACTCTCATTATTTATATCTATAGGTGGAAACCATGTATCCTCTTTCTAAAGAACCCAACTATTAAGTATAGAGATTTCTTTATTTTTGAAGTAGGTTGATCTGCTTAACAAATGTCAGTGTTAGCTGTTCATAAAATGTTGTTTGTTATTTATGTATTTTTATTTATATTTCTGCAAGGCTACTAATATGCTTTTCATGGTCGTCCATGTTGGCATTATAAGTGTTCTTTTTATCTACTAAATACACTTGTGAAGCATTAGCTTCATGTTGACATTTGATTATACACACTTCAAGGCTTTCTGTGAAGTTTTCTCCCTTGAAGATGACCAGATGTTATAGGAAATCAGATTGATGAAGATAAAGAGTGTTATTTCCCTGGCTCTCATGCTACCCTTTCTCCCTCCTTCTTCTGTTCTTTCCATATTTTCCTGGACCTGTCACAGAATGGTCCCTGTACTCTTTATGGGGTTATTAACCCCGGTCATTTTTAGCTTGTTTTGACCCAGGTAATTTTGAAATAGATGTTTCCAGTTCAAGCCAAAAAAAAAAAAAAAAAAAAAAAAAAAAAAGAACCTATCCATACTTGGGAGGCTGGTTGAACAGGGTCTTGAGCTTTATTTACACTGTACCAAAACAGACAGTTGATAAGAGCTCTTCCTCACCTGCTGTTTGCCTTCTTCTGCAGGATAGCGTCTACAGTCCTTTCAGCATGTAAAATGACTTTACCAGTCCTTCTGGACACAACCAATATTGCTATTTTATCCTGTTGGGTTTTGGCCATACAGGGGAGTAGACATTCTGTTCCTACCACGTTTTACATTCTAAATTTCAAGCATCTCAAAAGTAAGGACAATAATACATAAGTAATTCCATTAACCCACCACGGTGCTCACTCATTCCCATAAAGGTATGAAGTACAAAATATAGCTTTGGCAGCTAAAGAAATGTCAGTTCTAGCTAAAGTGCTTACCTTATCTGCATAGCTGGAACTCTAGAGCATTCCTCTTGGATAGACATACACCTATTTAAAAATGCAGACCTGGGCCAACTGAAACTCAAAGTTCCCTTCAGCTTCACGGACCTACTCCACACATCCACTAAATAAGGGCAACAAAACCCCAACTGCTCATAAATAGCTGAATGCAGAGTCCAGCCAGCTGTTTTAGTTGACTTAGTATTATTTTTCTTGTTTTGTTTGATCCCGCTCCAGAACGTGGACACTATATTAATCGTATTTATAAATACTGTATGTACCAGTTGCAGAGCCACAGGGCTCATTTAAAAAGAAAGATTAAACACATAAATTATTATAATAAATTAAGCTGCCAAATGTATTACTCCCAGCACCCAGAGTATCTAAAAAGACCTTGGTCGAAATCAAGGGATAATATGGAAAACAATGGACCACCAGAAACACCAACACATCATTGAAATGTTTCGGAAAAATCATCTGATATGTGGATCCCTCTTCAAGATGGTTCAAGGCTTCTTGGTAATAGAGAAAACACAGCATTTCCTCATATGCATTCTATACTTCTTCAGCTTCCACCTACTGCAGTTATCCAGTTGTCTCAGCATTTAAAGATGTGGGCTTTGATTGCCTATATGAGCAATCCAAGAAGGATGGATTCACCATTCCTACTGCCTATGCCCAGAACAAATTCAAAAGAATCACTACCTTGCTTTGTTCAGTGTGCCAAGGAGCTCTAATTCCTGTGGCCCAAGACTCATTTATTTATGTTAATTTTGACAACTAGGCCTGGGGGTAGGTTAACAGCATTGTTGGGGCTAAAATGCAAGCCAGCTGTGGGTAAGAAGAACATGCATGATACAACTTTAGATTGTGTTGTGGAGAGAAATAGCTGTTCAGAGAAGGAGGCAGAGAGTATAGATTACAGTCATCCACTGCTTTTCAGCAGCCAATCTCAGCTTCTGCAGCCCTGGTGTCACATGAATATCCAGGAAGAAGGATCTGCACACCTTGGATCCGTTCTCTAAATCCAGCATGTTCTCTCTTCTCAATTCTAGATACTATCTGTCTTTCAGGATTCTGTGTAAGTCTGGATTTCACCAGGAAGCATCCTTAAGGAACACCAGATTATGTCACCTCTTCTGTTTCTGAAGAGGAAAGTCTCTTATTGTGCTGATCATTTTGAAATTTAATCACATGCACCCTTTTATTTGTTTATCACCTAGGTTATGATTTGTGTAGGCTAATGTAGAAATTAATCCCCACCTCTAGAATATATACCAGGAGACATTGATGAAGGCAAGAAGCCTAAGAAAATTTTACAAAAAAATTTAAGGCAATATTTTACAAAATAAAACAGATGATTTGAGGATGAGAAAATGCAATAAGGGGTAATAAACTGAATTTATCTCAATTGCTCTGGAAAGGTTAGCTTATCAACCAAGGAATTCAATTTACAGGTTATTTGAAAGCTGACTTAATTTAGCTTTTACAAATTCTTTCCTAAAGAAAACTATACTGAAAATGAGTATGATAATGTAGCTAATTATGACATTAATTTTCATTTTGAGAAGTAGTGAAGCCATTGTAAAACAGAGACTCTAGAGCCAGGTGGTCCAGGTTTGTCTCTGAGCACTGGCAATTAGAAGCTGTGTGACCTTGGGAATGCTACTTAACTCTTTTGTGTCTCTTTCCTCATACATAAAAATACCAATAATGTCAGTATCTATTTCATAACAGTGTTATGATAATTACATGGTAAAATTCTAAGACTATTATCTGGCACATAATCTCAATATAAGTCTAAGCTGTTAATATTTTTTTACATAGCTGAATGATCTTGGGTATTAATATACATTAGAAAAGTCTCATGTATAAAGTGAGCTGGATGATAGTGAATTACAACCTAGATCTGAGTTATATTTCACATTTTTCTAAGGATATATTGGCCCCAATATGTGTTGTATTATTTTTGTGGGATGGGAAGTAGAAGTACAAAATTTGAACCATTTTCCAGGATTGCAGAAATAGAATTGGAAGTTTAAAAAGAGAATTTCATAATATATTTAATAAAATGATAAAACATTATAACTTTCCATTATCATTCACTATCTACAAAATTGTAATTAGTGTTTGTTAAAATCACAAAAGTGACAAAACCACTTATGTGCCAAATTAAATCAAATTGTTGGAGACTAGAATTAAATTTATTTTGATGTGATTTGGATCAAGACCATAGTAGTAATCAGTTTTGTTCTATGGCCATGTTTTCAGTTCTCTGCAATTTGGACTTGTTTAAAGGAAGTGCAGTCACCTTTTGATGTTACAGGAAAAAAAATAGAATTTTAATAACTGATTTAATAACTATGCCTCTCAAGTGCTTCATTTCATTCATAAAATTGAAAGTTATGGTAACTAAAATTATAGTTACTCCAGTGCAGAAGTCAGTTCCTAACTAATCAGATATTATACGTCAAATCTCCCTTCAATCACTTGTCATGTGTGTTATAACTTCCATCCTGTTTCCAAAAATATGTTTTGGAGATACTTCTGTAGGAGTCAGTTGGTCAGTTTTTGTACAGAAAGGACAATACCATATGCAGTAGGAAGACACTCTTGCAATGTGATACGATTACCATTTCCACATTTTCTCAACCATACACTGGAACAGATGAATCTATCTATGTCTATATCTATATAAAGAGGTCAGAGAACAGATTACTTGAAATAGACTCTATATCCCAAAGTGTGGCATCATGCTCATCATAGAGTAGGTAGTCTGTTGATGGATAAGTTATAAAGAGTAGCTAAAGACAGACAATCAAAAAGAGCATATCAAGAAGATCAATCTTCTCTTCTCTCTTCCTCACCATCTTGACTTTATGTAAGGACAAGAAGGTCCCTGTCCCATTCCAGCCCTCTCAGCCTCTATCATATTTGTAGATCCAGGCTAACCCAGACGGATGTTCCTCCCCTCTCTTGAGACGTTATTTGTATTATCAATGAGTGTGCCACTCAAAATCAACTCCCAAGTAACCGCTGCACAAATGCCATGAATTTTTAACTTCTGATTGAGAAATATCACATTGTCAAAGTAGGAGAGGGAAATGGCACATTCTAACAGTTGCTTATTGGTTTAGGCCAGGCGAAATCTTCCAACATGAGTGGTTCCTCCTTTATGTGTCTATACATCATTGTTTTCTTCAATACTTGGGAGGGAATTTCCCAATTATTGGCGAAAACAGAGGCATCCACTGTGGCAACTGTTGCACTGACTGTAGTACATAAAGACTGTCATAGGCCGATGGAGATGCTTGCTCATTTCTTGTGTTTGATTGTATGTAAAATTAATCTGATTTGCTGAAGGGAGGACAGGAATTCCTTCTATGGTCTAAGATGTTTATTGGCTTGCACACAATCCTTTGATACTGGAAGAGGGAAACAAAGTTCTCTAGATTTACTATGTTGACTTTCTTGAGAGGAAAATTTACAACTATATTGGAATTTCTATTCCCTAGAATAACATTTCTCTCTTCCTTCCTCTCTCCCTTCCTCCATCCCTCCATCTGTCCCTCGTCCCTCCCTTTGGCCCTCCCTCTCTCTCTTCTTCCTTCCTTCCTTCCTTCTTTTCTTTCTCTTTAAGGACTGTTATACTTTTAAAAATTTTTCCTAAGATGAGATTTCTAGTGTTTTTGGCTTCCATTTTAAATGAATTATTCATGAGCTGTCTTGGTAAATATATTGGGCAGGCTACCCAAACTTACAGTGAAATTTTAAATTTTGTTAATACACCAATCTGCCCCACAACCCATCCTCTCATGTCTAATGGGTGAGCATTCACTTTAGGAACTTAGGTGTGCTGTCCAGACTTAGGGCTTTTAATTGTCTTTCTATTGTTTAAATATTTTGGCTCAGTGTGATTTTTAACAGAAACTCTAGACTTCTAACCGTCTACTTGTAAGCTTTGGTGGAAATGATTCCAACTTCTTCGTTTCTACCCAACAACCATCCATTCTCTAAGAAATGTTGGCCACAGGCAAGACTGGAAAGTCAGTATTCTCCCCTGTTGACATCATTTTGAGTCCCTATGGTGTTGCACCCTTTGGGTGTTCAGCGCAGTGTACTCTTCCCTCTTACCATATCTTTTGCTATGAAGAAAAGAGATACTACCAACAATTGCACTTCCTTGTCAATGTAAGTTAATGTTTTTCTACAGCCTTGTGTGTCCCCAGACTAATGAACTGTTTTCCACAGGTGAGAGAGAGGGGGGGAGAGACAGAGGGGGGGAGAGACAGAGATGGGGGAGAGACAGAGAGGGGGGAGACAGAGGGGGGGAGAGACAGAGGGGGGGAGAGACAGAGACGGGGAGAGACAGAGACGGGGAGAGACAGAGACGGGGAGAGACAGAGACGGGGAGAGACAGAGACGGGGGAGAGACAGAGACGGGGGAGAGACAGAGACAGGGAGAGGGGGAGGGGGAGGGGGGAGAGAGAGGGGGAGAAGGGGTAGGGGGAGTGAGAGAGGGGAGCGAGCGGGGGGGAGTGAGGGGGGAGCGGGGGGAGCGAGCGGGGGGAGCGAGGGGGGGAGCGAGCGGGGGGAGCGGGGGGGGAGCGGGGGGGGAGCGGGGGGGGAGCGAGGGGGGAGCGAGGGGGGAGCGAGGGGGGAGCGAGGGGGGTAGCAAGGGGGAGCGGGGGGAGCGGGGGGAGCGGGGGGGAGCGGGGGGAGCGGGGGGAGCGGGGGGAGCGGGGGGAGCGGGGGGGAGCGGGGGGGAGCGGGGGGGAGCGGGGGGGAGCGGGAGAGAGAGGGCGGAGGGGGGAGAGAGAGAGGGGGAGGGGGGAGAGAGAGAGGGGAGGGGGGAGAGAGAGGGGGGAGGGGGAGAGAGAGGGGGAGGGGAGAGAGAGGGGGAGGGGAGAGAGAGGGGGGAGGGGGGAGAGAGAGGGGGGAGGGGGGAGAGAGAGAGGGGGGAGGGGGGAGAGAGAGAGGGGGGAGGGGGGAGAGAGAGGGGGGAGGGGGGAGAGAGGGGGGAGAGAGAAAAAGGGAGAGAGGGAGAGAGAGAGAAAGAGGGAGAGAGGGAGAGAGGGAGAAAGAGGGAGAGGGAGAAAGAGGGAGAGGGAGAAAGAGGGAGAGGGAGAAAGAGGGAGAGGGAGAAAGAGGGAGAGGGAGAAAGAGGGAGAGAGGGAGAAAGAGGGAGAAAGATAGGGAGAGAGGGAGAAAAGAGAGAAAGAGGGACAAGGAGAAAAAGAGGGGGGAGAGGGGGAGAGAAGGAAAGAAAGAGGGGGAGAGAGAAGGAAAGAAAGAGGGAGAGTGAAGGATAGAAAGAGAGAAGGAAAGAAAGAGAAAGAAAAAGCAAGCAAGCAAGCAAGCGGGGGGGAACTGTACTACTTTGATTAAAGATCAACTATTCATCAGAAACTATGCTATAAACCTCATAGAGTCAACTTTCCCTATTTGTGAGCTCTGCATTCATGGATTCAACCAACTGTAGGTAAAAAATACTCAAAAATTTATGTGTATACTGAGCTTATACACTCTTTCTGGCCATCATTCCCTAATAATACAGTGTAACAACTATTTACACAGCATTTACATTGTATTAGGTATTATGAGTAGTGTAGGGACTAAAGTATATGGGAGGATGTGCACAGGTTATCTGCACATACTCTGCCATTTCATATCAGGCACTTGAGCATCTGCAGATTTTGGTGTCTGTGAGAAGATATGCAACCAAATCCCCATGGATACCAAGGGACAACTGCATTTGCTAAACCATTTATTTTCACAGCAAATCTATAATATATTATTATTAGAACCATTTTTTAGATGATAAAAATGGAACCTTAGAAAGTATTGTTCTTCATTTAAAGATTCAGACAAGAGCCAGAATTTGAACCAGTTATGTAGGGCCATATGCCTTTGAAAACTCACCATGGAGCGCAAGACTCCATTTCAAGGAAATGCTCCCTTGTATTCCACTTGCAGATAATGCACTGCTTTGTTTTCTGGAATTTTCCATTACATTGTCTCTTTCTTACTTGGAGTTTCCATAGTACTAAGAGTCTGTGCCACAAAAATTACAGTTTTACTGTATGTTGCCATATGTCATAGTAATGGTTTTATTTGGATCTAGCAACTTTCTAACAAGACTATAAGTTATTTCTAAGAACCACATACCTTGCCTTTGAAAATATACTCAGAGCACCTGGGCTAGTGATCTGTGCATGGAAAATATTTTATAAATCCTATTGACCTTCTGATGGTTGGTTAGATATAATGAGATGAGGTTAGTTTCCTAAACAGTGTGGAGGAAAATGAGAAAAATGAGAAATATTTCCTATGACAGCCTTCTTATTTGGGGTATCTGTGAAGTCCCTAACTGGTATTTGATATTCTTCTTCCTTACAGGCTATATATTAAAGCAGCTAATCAGGAAAATCTTTTTAACTACCCCATTTGTAAATGATACCTCCTGAAACTACACTGTGCAGTTCTAGGGATTCACTGTGAGTCAGGGATTCGCAAACTTTACCCCTGAACTGTATAGTGCAGGGATGGCCCTGTCAACACCCATTCCTCCCTTTCTTAGTCAATTTTGTGCTGTTATAACAGAATACCTGAGACTGAATAACTTATAAAGAAAATAAACTTATTTCATAATTCTGGAAGTCAGGAAGTTCACAATCAAGGGGTCCATATCTGGTGAGGACCTTCATGCTGTCATCTCATGGTAGAAGGTGGAACTAGAGTGTTTATGCAGGAGAAAAAGCAAGAGAGAGAGAGGGAGAGAGAGGGGAGAAGGGGGCCAAACTCATCTTTATTTTTGTCAGAAAACCACTCCTGATAAAGGCATTAATTTATTCAGGAGGGTGTGGCCTAATCCCTTCTTTCAGGTCCCACCTCTCAACAATGTTGCATTGGTATTAAGCACATAAACTTTGGGGAACACATTCAAACCATAGCACTCCCTGATGATGATCAAAAGTAGTTTATGGAGACAAGTCTATTGTTTGTAAGAGGATAACAGAATAGTAGGGATCTAGTGATTTCTTTACACCTATGTGGCATAACCAAGTTCTGCCTTTGATTCTGCCAGCTGGGATGCTGTTTCACTTATGTCCTGACTCAAGATAGTTCTTGCACAGGATAGTTTGGATGACTCGTAGAAGTAGATGACTCATCTACTACTTCTGTTCATAGTAGATGAACAGAAAAACTGTGCTGAGATTACCATAAAACTTTTTCATTTTTGTGGGAAGATAAATGGTGGCATGTGGCTTGCCATTTCATACTTTAGAGATGCCAGGTGACATTGTTGACCAATCAGAGCTCCTCTTTCTTCTGAGACTTTTCCATCATACACTCAAGGCAGCCACTTTCAATTATTCATCATTATGGCAGCTTCTTAAGTTGTAGAGCTGTTCTCTAAAGGATAAGGTGACCACAAAAGGCACAGTATATAAAGGCTTGCATCTCCATCACCCATTAAGATATTACCATCAGGGAGCATATATGAGTGGATACAGTACAAAAGCTGGGGCTATAGGAAACATGCCTGGAAGTGTTCAGATGCCTGTCAGTGCCCAGAGGTGCCAAGTATTATGGTAAGTTCAGGGAACAGAAGGAAGAACAGGTTGATTCTTGCACGCAAGAGGTCACCATGTGGTGAATGAGAGACTCATACCAGGTAATTTAGATGACATAGCAAGTGCTGTGACAGGGTGTACAGAGATTATAGAAGAAAAGACAATTAGACTCTACCGGATTGGATGAAGCAAACTCAGAAATTTTCTTGGACTTAATCCTCCAACTACCCCCAAATGTGATTAAAGTGAGAAAGAAGCCAAATATCCTGAGAAGGATGTTCCAGATAGAATTCTAGGCAAAGGCTAGGAGGTGTTTAGGCACAACAAGAAGCTTGTTACTATTCAGCTCTGGCTGGCATATCCTGGATGTAAGGCTGGCAGCTGGATCTTATTTCTGGACTGCAGGTCTGGAGAATAATTGAAGCTCAATTTAGGATGCATGATAAAAGATGTCAAGACCAAAGCAAAAGCCTAACCTTATGAACTGAACCAAAATAAAACAATGGCTTACAAGGGGTGTGAAAGTTAGAATTTGAAGTCCACTGAGGACAAGCCCCTGACCTGACTGGCAAGGAAGCAGATTTGAAAAGAGAACTAGACCAGTAGTTATAACTAAAGTGAGGGGTCTTAACTAAGTCCCATTAGAGGATTTCCTGAGACAGTTTAGTTTGGATCAGTGATTCGAAGTATCTCAGTTCACAGGTGGTAGGTGTTAGTTGTGAGAAGCTGGGGAAGGTATACATTTGGGGATGAACTTTTCTATTCTTCTGTGAGTTTTACAGGAGTCTTAGAAATATCAAGACCTTGTTTTTCTAACCTTAACTATTTGCAGTATTAGATTTTAATTCTAGAGATGTTATCATGAGAGTGATTGCAGCAACTGGCAATGGTAGATTTTAAGGTCTTTAATTTCAGATCCATAAACCTCAGTTGGCAATTTAGATGATTGTGAACCTCTTAAAAATGTATTCAAATTGTTTGCATTCTTTCATCTTTTTAGGTAGAAGGTTGCTAAGATTTTATCAGAAGATCCATAAGACCCAATATCTTATTGGTTTTTCGTTTGTTTGTTTGTTTTTGAGACAGAATCTTGCTCTGTTGCCCAGGTACAATCTTGACTCACTGCAACCTCCACTTCCTTGGTTCAAGTGATTCTCTTGTCTCAGCCTCCTGAGTAGCTGGGATTACAAGCATGCACCACCACATCTGGCTAATTTTTTTGTATTTTTAATAGAGATGGTGTTTCACCATGTTGGCTAAGCTGGTCTCGAACTTCTGACCACAAGTGATTTGCCCGCCTCAGCCTTCCAAAGTGCTGGGATTACAGGAGTGAGCCACCATGCCCAGTTTATCAGCTCTTTAAGGAAGTCTATGGTCGCAAAATGTTTGAAATTCACTGGAGTAGACATAAAATGTCTCCTGGGTTGCCAGAGGTCATACCCACTTTTCCTTATGAGACACAACACAGTTAAAGTGAAAGCAAAGATAAATGTGTTAGTATTAAATAGTCTATGATCACATCTTTTATTTCCCTGGCTATTATGCTTTTCTTTAACATGTCAGAGCACTGTGGAAGCAGGGTAGACTCCAACACCACCTTTACTGTTTCTAGTGCACATGGCCAATTCTTATCAAGAGAATATTTGCTATATGTACTGCATTGATACTACACCTGATTGTTTCTCTCCAGATGGAAATTGACTTCAGGATTCACAGTTCAGCTAATTGGGAAGAGGGCTAAGGCAGGTGGTTATAACATAGACCTAATGTCCCAAACTCAATACAAATCTCAAATATTTTATGCCCTGGGAACCAGAATGCTCTATCTGGAATTCTGTTCAAGGTGCTAGAAGTACAAAGAAGCTTCCATTTGAAATTCTGTTTGGAATATCTGTGCTTATATTGTCCTCATTGTTCTTTCATATTAAAAAAAAAAAAAACAAAACCTTCCCCAAAATTACTTCAGCTAGATTCCAAAAATAACCTAGCTGGTTGTATAACTTCTAGAACAGGCAAAGAAAATATGCCTCTCCTTAGTGTCCTCCATACAGGGCAGGCCTCTAATTAAAGATGCTGTTCTCGTGAGTGTTATTTCTGGTACCTTTCCCATTTTTTGTGACATTTCAGGGAATATTTGGAATTCTACTTTAAAAAAGGCTGTCTTTCCCTCATATAGTAGAGAGCTAGTCTTTTTTATAATCTATAATCAAGGCAAAAATTGGGAAAACCATATTCTTGTTCTCATGGGAGAAACTGTGTTTCCTTATTAACAGAATATTTTTGAGAGTTCCTGGAATACCCAGTCTTGATCAGATTTCCCTTATCAGTTTCTAAGGCCGTGAGCATCTCCAGGTAATAGGTGTTAAAAGAGAGTTTGGAAACAAGGACTCCCATCTCTCGGGCTGTTACCGCATATCTGGTCAGGTCTGAGAAAAAGTGAAGGTTTTCTAATGATCCTGAATATGCCTCCTTGAGATTAATTCAAATGCAGTTAAAAGGTATTGCCTTGCTATTAGTAGGAAACATATTCACAAATGGCTTTATTATCATTTAAGGAGACATGGAAGGCCTCCATGGAATAGAAACTTTTAGTGCTAATCTCTATTTGGTATTCTCTTCTTCCAAAAACACTGGAGGACTCATGTCTGATACCACCCCACATATTATTTGGGTGGAACCATGTGGCTAGCTCTGGCCAGTGGGTTGTAGGTAGAACTGATGTGTGTCACTTCCCAGCCAGATTGTGTAGTTGCCCCTGTCAGACCCTTTTTGCCAAAGCAATTATGGAAGGACTTGTTGATATCACAGTGCCAGCAGGAGAAGGACACTGCCCTGCAGAGTGGCCCAGAACACAGCACACTTCTCATGGGTCAAAAAATAAACTTTTGTGGTATTTAGGCACTGAACTTTTTGTCTGCAGGATAAGCCCACCCTGACTAAAACAAGGAAAGAGATGTTGTGATGTATAGTTTATGAAAGGATTTTGATAGTTGATAGAAGTAGCAACATTTTTAAAAGATAAATTGTATTAAAAAAACATAAAAGTGGAAAGTGTGGTTTTTATTGGGGACAAAGTGAATAATTAATGTTGACTGGAATATAATGAGGAGTAGGTAAGACAGAAGAAAGTTAGAATGTTAATACTGGATTTGTACTGAATCCTGTAATGAACAGATAATCATCTGTTTTGAGATAAATTTTAGGAAGAATTAAAGTTGGAGGATACTGGAAGAAAAATTGAGGAATTTTTGAAGAATAAAGGTAAGAATAATAACACCTATAGCATCTTAGATATAGGGAAAAATAGAAAATATATTTGAAGAAAAAAACAATTTACAATGGATTGTAGGGATAAGGGAGAATTTGTGTCTCAAGAAACAACAATGAAGGCCCAGGTTATAACACAGGCACTTTGTTATTTAAATAGGCTTTGTGTGCCAGTCTAAGCAGCTAATGTTGCGTCAATGGAAAATTGTCCTCTGAGTTCCAAGGAAATAACTTATTTTGGAGTACAACCTGTTTCTAAAATGGCACTGACCTCTCTAGAAAAGATGGATGTTATATATCCCTAAGCCCTCACTTTGTCTCAGCCAGTCCTTGTGATATTGACCCATATTATCACTGGGACAATCTCAGCATAGCCCAGATCAACTCAAGTGATTCAAGTCTGCTTTTCTGGAGAGCAGATGCCTGGCTTCCATATATAGTTAGCATGTGCATGGAGTAAACATACAGATCTTCTCTAATTTGCAAATACTAAGAAAACAAAAGAGAAGGAGATTGCTGTAAAATATAGAAAGAGTAAAAGCTCTTCTAGAGCCATAATATGGCTAAGGTTTAAAAGAATTTAGGAGGCAATAAGAATTTATGGTCAAGAATACCAAATTTGGAGATAAGTGTATCTGGTTTTGAGTTCCTGAACTGCCACTACAAGCTTTCAGCATAACTCAGTTTTTCTCTTAGAAAAGATAATCCACCTTGTAGGCTTGTTATGGTCATTTAATGGGAAGTTGCGGGCAACGTCCTTAGCACAGTATATTCTCAAAGTAGCTGCTGGAGTGATTTGGTTAAATGTATGTCATGTTGTTGCCTGCTCCAAATATTCCACTTGCCTAGCAATGACCTTTGGGTCCTGATATGACCTGGGCCCCCATTATCCCTTGGACCTCACTTTGATCACCCTTGCCCTCACTCACTGAGTCCCCACCACTCTGATTGCTTGCTGTGCCTTCAACACACCAAGCTGCTTTTCACCCAGGCTTCCTCACCAGGTCTTACCTTAACCTGCATAATCCACTCTGTAAGCTCCTTTCAAGACTTTGTTCAAACGCTCCTCTGCAGTGAGGTCCTGCTTCCCTCCCTATCTTGGTTAAGCCAACCCTTCCCCATATACTCCACAATTCCTTCTTTACTTCCATCACACTTTCACCTTGTAACGCATCTCTAATTTACTTATTTATTTTGTTGTATGTCTTTTCTTAATAGACTATATGTACTATGAGGGTAGATTGTGGTCTCCATTATTCATCAATGTGGAAGAGTGTCTAGCACATTCTAAATACATAATAAATGTTTGCTGAATAAATGAATTTTTATAATTATAACAAAAATGAAATGTACTCCCCAAATCAGTACAGTCTTTTCTATCTAGTGCTTTGTTGTATTGACTAAGTCACTTAAGTATTTCTGGCTTCCCCCAGCCATAGTCTCTGATTCACCATACATCTCCTAAGCATGTAGATTAGGGTAGAGCAGCACTTGTCCTGGTGTATATAAACAGACAAAAATAAAATAAACATGCATTCCAGGATTCCAATCTAGTTGAAAAGGAATAATACTTGAAGAGCACAAAGCAGATAAATGCAAGAGTAGAGATAAAAATTATGAAATTTTAGATATTTCCAGTTCCTTCTGCCTTTCCCACATAGCCTTCTCAATGCAAAAGTCTTCATTAGATAGTAATCCTAATAAATTCTTATATAGCTCTTACCATCTGCCAAGCATTGCTTTAGCTCTTTTCATGGATTAACTCTCTTAATCCTGACAATAACCATGAAGAAGTACTATTGTTACCCCCATTTTACAGAGGAAATAGGAAAGTTGAGCATTTTGCTCTACATACTTAGTAAACGATGAAACTGGTCTATAATCCCAGGCAGTGGTCCTGCAGACTGTGCTGTTAATTGCATTGCACTAGGCATATAATAAAACAGTCTTTCTATACGTGAGTCAGGCGAGGCATAAGTGAATATTTCTCAATTGAGTCCTAAGTGAACATTTGCCCTTCCCTCTGCCATCATTATGGGAGAAAATGACTGAGTTTAAAGTGATATGAAATAAGATGCCTAGAAAGAAAGAGCAATCTATAAGACAGGACAAGACCTGGTCTAAGGGTCAGAGGACTTGCCTCCTTGGGGGTATCACTAAGTAGCTGTGTCACCTTGGTCGGATACTTCAGCATCTCTAGGCCTTTATTTTCTCATTATATAAAAGTGCTGCTTTTGGAAGCAGTGACTCTCATGGTCTCCCATAGAATACAATCTATGACTCTATAATACCACCAGACAAGTTCTGTGTTGTTTGGCAGTTAACAGCATTAATTTGAGAGCAATAGGGAATATGGCTAAAGGATGGAGTTATCCATATTTCACTTTAAACTCAGATCAACCTCTCTGGGGGAATTTAAGAATTGGATATATATGGGAACAAACATGATCAGGCATAACAGCTTTGGAATTACATCCTATTGGAGAAGTATCAAGAGACTAGGAACAGCCAGAACAAAGACAATGAGAAAATTAACCCTGCACTGACTCCTTGTCAATGGAGATAACCAATTGTTCTTAGAAACAAGTTTCAAATGCATCACTGTTTTAATGAGCTCTGACTGCACCCCCTCCTCCTTGCCATTAGTCAATATTCATTGGCTTAGAACCACCCACCTTTAAGAACAATGAGGCATCAAGTCACTCTCATTTTTTAAAAAATGCAATTCTTGATGGATATTTTAAGAGTCAAGATAAAGTCAAACGTCGTGAACAGAAGGGTCTTATCATTATAACGTTTGTCACCAGCTGGAGAGAAAGCAGGGCTGGAGCCTCTGTTAGCTGTGAAAGAAATGTTTGCAGGTGTGGCACCAGCTCAGTATGTGCTCACAGCGACTACTATGGAAAACTTGGAAACAGATCCTGGAAGGGGCAGGAAAGGGTTGGATCAGCTCCAGTGTCTGAGCTGCTTGTCAGTAAGCTTAAGAAGGAAGTCTGTTGCTGCTGTGAGTGGGGAGAAGGGGAAGGACTCAGCAGGATGCTACCAGGGGCAAACACTGGAAAAGAGGGCAGTGGGCTTAGCTAAGTATAAAAAGGTACAATAGCAAACTAAAGCATGTCAGCGTGAGCACATCAGGTATTCTCAAAGCTTGGAGGCGTATACCCTTTCAGAAAATTTTCTTTTGATTGAGACTGCAGGTCCAGTCACAAGAGAAAATATTGAGGGTAAAAGACTGTGCTTTTCTTATATCTTTAGAAAGGTGTATGGGACTGTGTATCCATAAAGGTGTATGATTCTGTAATTTTTGTAATCAAGTAGAAGTTTTATAACAATCATTAAATTTCAATAAATAAAAATGACTTTGTAAGAAGATAGTGACTCTGTTTCCCTACGCCTCAAATGTGAGAAGGACTAGGCAGGCTAAACTGAAACAACATCAGTCGGGATGTGTGTGTATGTCCCCAGAAGTCCCCAGGCCATGTCTTGGATTCAGAGAACTGCTGCTATGGCATCTAAATAGGTGCATGGGCCCTCTCTTCCGGGATGAATCCCCGTGACAGCTTAGCTCTTGTCCCACATCATCCTTCATGAGATGGGTAGGAGGACACAAAGTGGCTAAATAAATTAATCAGACAATGTTGTAGAATTACCTCCAGCACCCACCAGAATGGAGGTGTCCCTCTTAACACCTTAATAATAAACTCCACAAGACCATGCCAAATGCTGTTTACTTCTTTATGCCTAATGCCCCAAACAAGTGATTATTCAATAACTAATTGTGTGTTGAATGAATGAGTCAGAGAATAATTACCTTATGTATCAGTCTTTGTTGAAAAAAATAATGCAAACATTGTCTTCTACCAGTGTTACGTATCTGTTCCATTAGACTTGAATAGTGTTATTTTTGGCCTCCTTTTTAACTGCCCCACAATTTCTAATTCACTTTTCCCATTATCTCTCTCCCTTCTACCACTTCACTTCTATTGTCTGAAGAGGAATAGTGAGAGAAAAAGAAGGAAAAAAGCTTCACCCCTGGAACATTCGTATTTATTATTATACAAGGCAAGTTGATGTTGAATAAATTCAGAAAAATAAGAAAGTTATTATTCATAAAATGAGAAGTTATGTGTGATTTTTCTTCCTATGTTTTTCACATGGCATTTCTATTTTTTAGTGGTTTTAAGATCATTGTGATGGAAACCTGGTTACAAAGATACAGATTTTCTTTCCATCATTACAACATGGACTTCACCACGTAAAGATGCAATTTGTACTTTAAAGATACATAGTAAATTCCATTCCAGTCTCAAAAGCTGTGCCTCCCAGCTTTCCCCATCCTGCCACATGCAGATCCTCACTGCTTGAATCAAACCTGATGTATGTAAATCAGAATTCTCTTAAACTCCAAGGTGATTTTCTCTTTTACAAGAGTATTCACCAAAATGTTCCTAAGAAAGCTAGTTCCTCCTCCGCATTTAAATGATAATATGACATACAAAAATTCAGTCCAGGAAGAAAGTTGAAGGAGTTCAACTATGCTTTTAAATGTCACAAAGATAATAACCCACATATGAATAGTGATTTTTATTTTTCAAAGTGTTGTAATCAGTCACCACAATCCAATTACAGGAATAATTGCCTTCTAAAGATAACATAGGGTGCTAGGGCAAATGATTCAAAGATAATAAAAGACACAGGCTGTGCTTTCAAGAAGCTTATGTTCTAATTGCAGAGAGAGCTAGGTAAATATTTAGAACACAGTGTGATACGTCTCATCCTAAAGGCATAGAGCAATACATAGGGAGCACAATGGAGGTTATGTGTGGGCAGGGAGAGAAAGATGGATGGAAAGAAAGAGAGCCCTCTAGACAACACAAGCACATGTGGAAATCTAGTCTCCTCAATGCTGATACTGGGAGCAATGGAAAGCTCACCCAGAATGCTGGAAACTGCAGAGGAGAAAAAGTACTGTCTTCTCCCTCACTGCCAGGTTCATGGCTGACATATCTATAACAAAACATATTAACAAGGAAAAAACATAGAAATGTACTTTTTTTTTTTTTTTTTTTTTGAGTTGGAGTCTTGCTCTGTCACCTGCGCTGGAGCGCAGCGGCATGATCTCGGCTCACTGCAAGCTCCGCCTCCCAGGTTCAAGCCATTCTCCCACCTCTACCTCTGAGTAGCTGGAACTACAGGCGCCCACCACCACGCCTGGCTAATTTTTTGTATTTTTAGTAGAGACGGGGTTTCATCACGTTAACTAGGATGGTCTCGATCTTCTGAGCTCGTGATCTGCCTGCCTCAGCCTCCCAGAGTGCTGGGATTACAGGCGTGAGCCACCACGCCCAGCCAATATATAAGTTTTATATGACATAGGAGTTTTCAGAAATGAAGACCCAAAGGAAAAGGGAAATTTGTGTATTTTTATGGACAGTCATGCAGAAGCAGGATTGAAGAATCATAAAGGGTATGATCTAAAGGTAATAAAGTGGGGTGAACTTAGCAAGGCTTGTTAGTTCAGATTCTTTTTGGCATCCCTGTGTTACATTTCTTCCCTCTGAGTATAGGGCAGGACACCTGTCACATAAGGATCTACTAGGGAGAAGGGAGGAAAATGGTCAGGCTATGTTATATGGCCTGCTTCAGGGAAGAAGGATGGGAGGAAAGTGGAAGTACCCTTCCTGCTTCTGCTGTTTTCTCAATTTTCAAAGTGTAATGTTTTCGGGTAGCATTTTCTACACCCCATCATTAGCTTCTCTCTCTTACCACAATCTGAGTATGTTATTATACTGTCCTGTTTTGAAGCTATAGTAAGATGTAGGTTCTAATTAACTTGATATGCAGCATAGGACCCTAACATACCAGGTGTCTTCCCTTGATACACCAATGTCTCTGCATAGTCTTAGATGGTAAACAAAATGCTGGGCTTTCTGGATTGATTGATTGTATGTGATCTTCTTAAGTTACATGCATTTCCTCCTTAGTCCTCTAGTGGAGTTATCAAAACTCACTCAGTAGTTACCTGTAGTAGTCAGTAAGAACACATCTAGTTGAATCCAGTTGCTCAAGGGTAATTTTAGGAAAAGGTCACAGAAGATTCAAACCCAAATCAGCATAGTGGAGTAATTAACCCATAACTGGGAGGAAAAAATGGCTTTGTAGTCAAACCAACCTGTCTCTCTCACTTCCTAACTATATGACTTTGAGCAACTCACCCTACCATTGTTAATCTCAGTTCCTTCAACTGTGAAGCAGAGATTAGAATCTATCTCTCACAGATTTTGTGAGAATGAAATTAGATCATTCACGTAAGTCTTCTAGCATGGTGCCTGGTACAAATGGAATCATTAGGAAATGACTATTCTTTAAATTATTTTATTCTAAAAAGTGATACTGTCTAAGCTTGTCCCTTTGGAGAGTACACTAGGCACTCAAGAATACTCGTTGAGAAAATCTTGGATCAAAGGAAAATCAGTTAAGATTCTTTAAATGCAGTATCAGTCCTGACCAGTTATTTCCAAAGCCCACATAACTAGAATTAGTTGACACTCTCTCCACCATCTCCATGTGACTTTTTTTTTTGTCTTTCTCCTGATGAATCTTCTTTCTTCTAGGATCTTATGCCTGCATGAAGTTTTTCCTCCATGAAAAATTGCTTTTGTATTCTCTGTGCTGCTATTCTCCATTTATATCCCCATTTATAACTCGCTGCTCTGTCCTCGAGAATGCTGGGTGCTGATTTCTAAAGGCTGAATGCTGGGTACCCCCTTTGCTTTCTGGCTTCTAGCTGGGTTTGGCCAGTAGGATAAACCAGTAAAAGATGAAAGGAAAGAAGAAAGACTCCAGGCATGTCTTCCTCTGCCTTCTCCCCGCTTTGCTTTGTCATCACGGTCTAGCAGCAGCTATGCCTCTCTCTCTCTGCCTTCTAGATGGCTCTTCAGCTGGGGGCATGGCAATGGCTTCTTGCTGTGATTAGTCCCTAGAAGCCTCAATATCCTTTGTTGATTTCCTTAACCCTGTTCAGCAAGTAATTTTCATTAGAATCCCATCTCCCTTGGTTTCTGCTGGGAAACTGATTGTCTTTCATTCTCATTCATTCTTTTTAGCCATTCATCCATTTATTTAACCATGTATTCAAAATAAAACATACCAGTCACTATGGGACACTGAAGTGCGAATGAGAAAGGTGAGTTGAAAAGATGTGATGAGGGCAAGCCTGTACCTTACTCTGGGAACTGTGGAGTTTCCATGGAGACTCCCACCCCTCCTGTTTGCAGGGGCTTCTTGATCAGTTGTCTTGGTGGAGCTGTAAGGTAACACACAAAGATTTCAGAGAATGTGACTAAAGCTCACACTTGGAAGCAGGTTCTGCATATTCTCCCTTCCCCTGAGACACACATACACACACACACACACACACACACACACACACAAACTCTAATGGGAGAGCTTTTCCTGGAAAAGGCACAAAAGTTTTCCTGAGTTCGGCATGCTGGCTCAACGATCCAAACATTTTGTCACATTTTAGAAACAGAAGTTGTCAGATACCCAATATCAGCAATAAAACCAAATCAGAATTTTTAAAATAAGTGGTGGTAGCACATAAAGATGGTCTGGAGTCCGCAGTAGTGAGAGGCTACACATATGCTACAAAAAGCCAAAGCCATCAGAATCACAGACACTGTACCAGACTACAGAATCCGAGTCCCAGAGAGAAGAGGCTTATTCAAGGTCACATGGTTAGTTCCTGGCATAATTAGCATAAACCGACTTCTCATGAAACCCTGTCCCTGCCTTTTTAGGACAGATAATTGTGAAAGGAATTATATTTTCAAACAAGGATCAGAGCCATAAATAGGGCATGGTGGAATTTCAGGAAATAAATTACATCTGGAGGAACTACTTTGGGACCCTAGGGCTTCGATGGCCCCTCTAAGTCACAGGGAGTAGCAGTCACTTCCTCCACTCCTGCACATGGCCAGGACTGCTTCTGGTCCCACTGACTGGGAAGGGCTTGGCTGCGATGTGTGTTTTCTTCGTACTTGAATGCCCTCAGGTAAGGGTGGATTAACTTTCCCATGGCTTTCTTGGAATGAGGCATGATCTGTCACGCCGTATGTCTTTTTACATTTTTCTTGGCTTGAACTTTTCCATTTAGTCATCACACATAAGATTGCCGGCAGTTCCAACTGTGAGCTATTTGAGTTCTCAGGTGTGTTTTTGAGGAGACGAAGACCTGTGCCAGGAATGCAGGTAAATGTCAGTGCCAAACACAAATCCACCTCTATCAGATTCCTGAGAAATTCTGGAAGTGGCTGTTAGAATAACACAGATCAGTCACATGGTGTTCTTTTTCGGAGAAGAGATGCATTGGATCCATACTATTCTTAGGGAAAGGTGACTAGTCTGAACTGAATTTTTCATATGCACAGGCGTTTGTGATTACAATCCCATCTTTAACCTGTTCAGCCCCATTTGTACTGGGTGCTGTGGAAGTTGACCAGAAGCCCACCATCATGACTGAAGCATTCATTTCCCCAGGTGTTGGGAATATTAGTGTAGGTAGCTAATATTAGTGTAGGCAATATTAGGTAGGAATATTAGTATAGGTAGCTTGTCCCTTTTCCAAAACCTGCCTTTGGCTGGCTAAAGAGCTGCTTTGTCCAAGATCACACCCTCTCCCTAGGGAATGCCTTCTTTTTTTTTTTTTTTTTTTTTTAAACTGTCTGCAGTAACGGCAAAATACTAAGGGATATAAAAGCCTGGCCCCTTTGCCCTAATTTGGGTTATTTCTTTAGGGCAAATCCCAGATCCCAGTAGAATTGGCTTGGGCCTCTGCTGCCACTGCATTTTAGTACAACTGCTCTTTCTGTCTGATCCTACATTCATCATCCCCCTCCAACAGGTACTATTCCTAAGAGTATTCACCACTGAACCATATGTGTGTCAATCTCTGTCTCAGAGTGGGTTTCCAAAGGAACCTGACCAGTGACACCCATCATTCCAAAACACTCCTAAAATGCTAAGACATACTCGGCATAATATATGCAAAACACTTTCCTGTCCATTGTTTCATTGGAAACTGATCACCATCTTCAGAGGCTGAGAGGGCTAATTGTTTATAACTTCATAAGGGCTCCTTACCCAGCTCATTCACTATAAAAGCACCAATACTCCTCACTTCTCTGAGTAAAAGCAACTCCCTTGTAACTCTACCATCCTGTCTTTCTGCACTATCACCAACTCCTTCGTTTTTATGTGGCACTTTGCTCCAAGGAGCTCATAAAGCATCACTCTGGATTGTACCTTGTTTGTACCCCCACCAGCAGATATCATTAATAATGACAGTAAGAATGGCAAATATATAACAATTATTTAGATGTGGTAAGTGTGGCCCTAGAAGACTGAACCTGATTCATCCTCATGTGGTACCTAGGAAATGAAACCTGTAGTGGGACAAGGATAATGTCATGGCCATTGATGTGTCATTCATATGGAGATTAAGGAGAGAACCTCTATTTCTCTGCTTGCCTGTGCCAGGACTTTTATGTATTGATTCCCCAGACCTCAGAGGTCTAGGGAAGGAGAGAGGTGGCTGGAATGGACAAATAGACTAGTAAGTGAATAAAGGGAGGGTGGAAGAAAGTGTTACAGAGAGTTCTGGCCTATTAATCCTAATGAATGAAATCTTCCCTTAAAAAGAAAATGAAAAAGAGGTTGCCTTTCCTCAAATGGTATAATATCTTTTTCTATTAAATTTTCCCATATGAAAGATTCTCATTAGGGATCCAAAGTAAAAAACTGGGACACGCCAATAGCTTGTTCAAGATCCCTAGCAAACTGAGAAATATTGAGAGACCAACTCCTAACCATGCCTGGCCTTCCTCTTCCCTAGCCTCTGCAATAGAAAATCTGGACATTTCCATGTGCAGGGGACCTATGTTTCTCAGGAAATAGGCAAGTGAAGTCCTAGATTTAACTTAGACAACAATTTGATAAATATTTTTCCCACTAACTTTTAAGAAGTGTCTTATAACATGGATTTATGGTTCTCTTTTGCTCCCCATACCTCTCTCTGTGTTAAGTATTTTGTTCATTCATCAGGACAGCCATTAGAAAAATATGGTAGATGAAATTAGGGGAGAAAATATTTTCCCTCTTAATTTTCATATATCTGAATGCATTGACATTATAGGAGTTTACATTAAGTTTTTAATTTTAACTAAAAAATATTAAAAATAACAATGACATATCTTTGTTGCTTATTTCTAACTTCCATTACAATTTAGATTTTGTATATGCAAGGGATTAAAATAGCTCAAAACCCAAAAGATACAAAGAGAAGTATGGTGAATAGTCTCCACATGAACTCATATGCCAACCAGTTCCCCATCTCCACAAAAACCTGTAGTCTCAGGTTCTTGGGCATCCCTCCAGAGATATACCAAGTAAATTCAGGCAAGTTCTATAAAAATATATTAAAAATATTTTTTTCCTACCATGTTACACAGAAGTTACTGACTATATTTTACACGTGTTTTTGTAACTTCCTTTAATTAATAAGGTGTTTTAGAGATCATTTCCATCAATATAGAAATATTATATCATTTTTATTGCTGCATTGTACTTCTTTGTATAAATCTACCATAATTTTTTTTAACTCTTTCCTATTGATACACATTAAGATTGTCACAAACTTCTGCTATTAGAAGTAATGTGCCATTAATCACATTTGACAAACATCTGTAGGATATTATCCTGGCAATGGAATTGCTGCATCAATAAGGAAATATATTTTTAATTTTGATAGCCATTGTCGAATCTCCCTCCATATAAATTATAACAATCAACACTTCAACAAAAATACATAAGTTTGTAGTGTTTAATTAAATTTTTATTTATTATATCATTGCTAATCTAATAGATTGTACATGGTAGCTCAAAGCTGTTTTAGTTTGCATTTTTCTGTTTTGAATCCTGCTTATTATTTTATACATTAGAAGCATCTTATATTTATTTTTGGATAATATATACGTTGTCCATTTTTCTACTGGTCTGTTATTTATTGATTGAGGATTTTTTAAATATTAGTGGAATTTGCCTTTTCTGGTTTTAGTAGTGGGAGTTACAAATATATTTTTAGTCTATGGTTTTCCTTCAGGTGCCTTTTGTCATGGCATCTGTTTCCCCCCTAATTTTCATATCAAATTTATTGGCATTATGGGATTTTGGATTTTATGTCAACTTAAAAAAATTCTCACTCTGTAATTTAAAAGAATTCATTCATGCTTTCTTCTCATGTCCTTTACTTAAAATAGTTGTTAGTGCCCTTCTGAAAGAACCATCACATTCATAAGTATTCTCATCCATTTGCTAATTGTTTCAAAGAATCTGCATGTACTGGATTTAGACCAAACACCTCCTCAAAGATATTTTTTAAGCCGAATGAAAACATTTACAGAGATAAAAGGTTACGTGATTTTAAGATGAAAGGTTATATGGCTGGCAAGGCATAGAACAAAAGTTTATAAGATCCTTAAACAAAAGAGAAAACCCCTGGTTGGGTGGCCAATTCCCAAAACATCCCAAGTGGAGAAAGCACTGTTAAACCTGAAGCAGAAAGAAAAACACAAGGCTGTCTGATTTTACTATGGCTGGTAGGAATTTGGAATTAGTCTCTGCGAAGAGGTGGCATAAACTAAAAATTAAGAGATTCAAAATGTTTCAAAAATGAAAAATTCATGTATAGCTGATCTGTCTTTGAGTTTTCTCATTCAGCAAATCTCATGTCTGAGAAAAAACAAAACAAAACAGACCTTTTCTAATGCCCTTCATTGACATAATGCACCCAAGGTGAAGTAACTGTGGGACCAAACAAGGAAGATACTATTATCTCCTTACCTACTTAAAAGATGTAAAAGAACCAGAACATATTGGCCCCCTAGTTCCTCAAAAGTGAAGGTTTTCTTTCTTTTTAATGGCAGTAGGAAAAGCATTAGAACTTAGTTGATGTGGGTTGTATTAACTGTGTAGTTAATAACTAATATCCAATGTTTATTGAGGGCTTATGATATGTCAAGCTCCATGCAAAATATTCCCCATACTTCACACCCCATCACAGCATCTTCGCAGCAATCAATGAATTGATTGCATCCCATTTCAAAGATAAGAGACTGACACAGCAAAAGGTTAGGCAAACTTGACCTGAAATCATATAACAGAGATAAACTCAAGCCTTGCAGAAAACAAATCGTGGGATTTTCATCTTTGTATGGTCCAAATTTGCAATTAACAACCCCTGTGACTTTAGACAAGTAACATAACACCACAGAGCATTGTTCCATTATATTCTTACTACATTGTACTGACTTTAGAGTGATTGTGAAAATCTAACAAAATGTGTATTAAATGTGAGAACATAATAAGAACTAAAAAAAATAAATCAGCACAAATAATAAGAGGTTATTCAAATAAGCTCAATGCAATGAGAATGGTGGCTTATATTTACAAATTCAAGCCCATGGGACCTAACAGAAAAAACTGCACCAAACTGAATCCTCCAACTAACTAACATTTTCCTGGTTTTATCTGTAACTTCTTGGTAAAGCTGTAAAGTAGGCTAAGGTTGCCTTAAAACCACTCCTATTGCCTGATCCAAAAGTGAGCCTGGGATCAGCAGATTTAGGGATCTGTTTCCTTTTCTTTCAATTTTTTCAACTTAACATATAATGAAGAATTTCACCTTTGTTGCTTGGTTCCTGGGCAGGAAACTTTATATCCTCAGAATTTCTAGAGTGGTAGAAATGTCTGTTAATGAGCCCCTTTGATCACCCCTAAGTTCATGCTAATAGATAAGATGATTCAAGACAGGGACTGGTCATCACAGAGATCAACGACATAATTAGAAAATTAGGACTTTGAGCTGTTCCTAATTCTAGGAAGGGAAGGTGGGCTGAAGGCTGAGTTCTTCATGTGGCCAATGATTCAATCATGCCTCTACAATGAAACCACAAAGAACATTCCTAGGGCTCTTCTGGTTGGTGAACACATCAAAATATCTTTATTTACCTGGTCCTCATTTGTATTCTTTAGAAAAATACTATACTCATAAGTGTGGCAATCTCCTGAGTTTTGTGTCATGCTAGTGAATTCTCAGGGTTGTGGGAATCCCTGAATTTGTAGCCAGTTCATCAGAAGTGTGGGAAGTCTGGTCTGGAAATCCTGCTTGTAGCTGGTGTCTGAAGGGAGGACAGTGTTGCTTAGGGACTGTGTCCTTAAACCTGTGGAGTGTGGTGCTAACTCTGTGTGGTTAGTGTCAGAGTTGTATTGTAGCACAACAGTTGGTGTCAGAACACAATTTGTCTCTCATGCCCTCTGCTTCTGGCCAGCTGTCCTGAATCCTATGCAACAGTGCTTCCCCGGAACAAACAATCCCAGGATGATGGTGTTTCCCTGACTCCCACCAATTCCAAATTACATTAGCTACTTTAAAGTCTGCCTTCTCTTCTGTCCTAGGTCGGCCTAATTTAACTAAGATGGTATTTGACACTGATGATAACAATGCATTGTATCTCTCAGACTTCAAAAATGCATTATGATATAGGAGGAAAAGCTCTGAGCCAGGAGCCTGAGCACCTGGGTTTCAAATCCCTGCACTAATGAACTTCCACGCTGAGTGATCAAGTCGCCTTGTCACTCTGGAACTGTTTTTAAAATTGTATTATTTGTTCTAACTACCACAAGGAAATATTTCCTAGAAACAATTATATGTGGATGTGAGAGTGCTATGATGATTCTAAACTTCAGTTACCAAGGTCAGATGCTTATTACATTATTTTAAGAAGTATCTGGGTTTCAAGACCCTCTAGATAGTGGTTTACATATGGCATCTATTTTAGTCCTTATGAAAGCATGAGGTAGAAATTTATTTCCAATTTACAGATCAATAGCTGAGATGAAGATTTATTTTTGTAAATCAAATAGCTAGTAAATGCTGAGACAGATTTAAATTCTGTTTCTAATCTGTCACATCATCTAATCCCAGTAACCAATGGTCTTTCTATCATAGCTCACTACTTCTTAGTCCAAATAGTGGCTCAAATAACATATCTAGGCCAGGCGCAGTGGCTCACGCCTATAATCCCAGCACTCTGGGAGGCCAAGGCAGGCGGATCACCTGAGGTCGGGAGTTCAAGACCTGCCTGACCAATATGGAGAAACCCCGTCTCTACTAAAAATACAAAATTAGCCGGGCGTGGTGGCGCATGCCTGTAATCCCAGTTACTCGGGAGGCTGAGGCAGGGGAATGACTTTGAGTCTGGGAATTGGAGGTTGTGGTGAGCTGAGATGATGCCATTGCACTCTGGCCTGGGCAATAAGAGAGAAATTCTGTCTCAAAAAAAAAAAAAAAAAAAATTAAGAAATAACAACAACATATCTAGGAGTCCTTCCCAGAACTCAAATTGACCACCTTATTCAGCTAGCCCTGGGTATCAGATACGTTTATATCTGGTAACATTTAATGAAAAATCTAACAAAATACAACACAAATGGCTCTTCTTTCATGGAAATCATGCAAAAACTTAGGCCATTCAGAGGATGTGTGGTGGCCCCAGGCATCATCATGGACCTAGAGCTTAAATTGTTGGTTTGTTTTGGTGCTATGTCATCATCAGTGCTTCAATCCATGCAGCAGCTAGAACTCTGGTCACCAAGGTCACATTTCATGCAGCAAGAATAAGAAAGAAACGAGAACATGGCCAGTTTCCCAAGTCTCTCAGCTCATTTTAAGCAGTCTCCTTGGAAGTCCCCCACACACAAAACTTCCTCTTACATTACATACCTAGGCCTTTGCCTCAAGGCATGATCTGGAGGTGAGGGAGGAAGAGAACAGCATCCATACATCTCAGTAGCTCCCCCTAATGGGAGAGAGAGACTGGGTGTCAAGGAACAGCCAGTTCTCCACTCTTAGGAATACATTCTTTTGGAACAGAAAAGATAATGCATCTGTCAGTACCATATACTCTGTAAGAATAGCGTTTACTCTACTATGACCATGACTTATCTGAAATCTAAATAATCTGACATGATGACCTTTCAGTCAAAGTGGAGTGAAACCCCTTTTTTATCTGCATCATTCAAGCCAATAATTCCTCCTACTTTACATTTATACTTCAGCATGTATTGATTGGTAAAATTTTGGTATTTACCTCAAATTTCCAGTTAATTTTTTGTATTCATCCATTGATAATCCATATTAAGTTAACCTCCTAAGGGACAGAGGAGTGAAGTGCTATTCAATGGTACACAGTGGGTCAGAAATGACTATTACCACATCACCAGATTATGCTGATTCACAAATAATGTTTAAAGGAAATGCTTTGTGCCAGTCATGGTAGTTCACATCTGTAATCCCAGTACTTTGGGAGGCCAAGGTAGGTGGATCACTTGAGATCAGGAGTTCCAGACCAGCCTGGCCAACATGGTGAAACCTTGTCTCTACTAAAAATACAAATATTAGCCAGGCATGGTGGTATGCAGCTACAGTCCCAGCTACTTGGGAGGCTGAGGCAGGAGAATCACTTGAACCCAGGAGGCGGAGGTTGCAGTGAGCCAAGGTCATGTCGTCATGCCATTGCACTCCAACCTGGGAAACAGAGTGAGACTCTTTCTGAAAAAAAAAAAAAAAGAAAAAGAAAAAAAAACTCCATTTAAGAAAGGAAGAAAAGGAAGAAGAAAAGGAAGAAAAGGAAAGAGTGGGAAGGGGAAAGGAGATGAGAGAGAGAAAGAGAAAGAGGAGAGAGAAAGGGAGGAAGGCCTAACATTGAATGACTTCTCACTTGGGTAAATGAAATGTCTACTGTCCTCCATGTTTTTAAAAATGGATTCATCATATCTGACAGCACATTGCCAAACATATTATTATGAGCTAAGTATTTGTGTAGCCCTAAAATTCATATATTGAAGGCTTAACCCCCGATGTGGCTATATTTTGATATGTAGCCTCTAAGGAAGTAATGAAGGTTACATGGGGTCATAAGAGTGGGGCCTTGATCCAATAAGATTAGTGTTCTTATAAGAAAGGACACCAGAGAACTCTCAATCTCCCTCCCTCTCTCTCCTCAATGCATCGAGTAAAGGCAACGTGAGGACAAAGCGAAAAGGTGGCCATCAGCAAGTCAGTGAGAGAGCCCTCATCAGAAATAGAATCAGCTATGCTAGGTGCAGTGGCTCATACCTGTAATCCCAGCACTTTTGGGAGGCTAAAGTGGGACGATTGTTTGAGCCCAGGAGTTTGAGATCAGCCTGGGCAATATGGAGAGACCTTGCTTCTATTTAAAAAAAATTAATTTGCTGGGCATAGTGGCTTATGCCTGTAGTCCCAGCTGATGTAGAAGGATCTCTTGAGCCTGGAAGGTGGAGGTTGCAGGGAGCCAAGATTGTACCACGGCACTCCAGCCTGGGCAACAGAGTGAGACCTTGTCTCTAAATAAGTAAATAAATAAATAAATAAAGGTTGTGAAAAATTATCAGCTAAAACTTTTATCTTGGACTTTCCAGCCTTCAGAACTGTAAGAGAATAGAATTTGTTGTTTAAGCCACCCAGTCTTTGGTATTTAGTTATGACAAGCTGAATGGGCTAATACACATACATAAAATATTTTTTATAGATAATAATGGTTTCCTTATTTTGAGGACCCTGTATATAAATAGTCTCTTGGGCTCTGACCCTTGACTCTTCCCATGGTATGAGTTTGGGCTTACCTATTGGCTCTATATGCCCCCAGCTGTGAGAAAGTGATGCTTATGTCACTTTGTACTGACATCAAGGCACAAGTAGCAGCCACCAGCCAGGTCCTTCTGACCCCAATGCCATGGAAGAGGAATCTGATATTGAAGCCAGAGATCTTTGTTAACTAGGATCTCTGCCCATCACCTATGTGGGTATAATAGATTGGCATTATGCTCCATATTTTAGATATGCTTCAGAGGGTGTGCACTAAGGTTAGCACAGCCAGCCACATGACCCAACCCCATGGTCTAAAGCCACACCATAGCACCTCTGCTACCACCCAAAAGACTGATAGAGACCACTAGGGATCACCCAGCTTTATTCTATTTGTTGCTGTGATATGCTTTCATTTCTGGATATACTCAAGTTTCTTATCTTTTTTTTTTTTGGACTTTCAGAGAGGAAATCACAGCCACTAAATTTCTTTTTGATTCCAGAAACCCACTGTGGGGATATTGTGGGTTCTTTCTTACATCAGAAAACATGTCAGCTTGCCAGGCCCATGTAAGACAGCTATTATGTTAATCTGGCAGAGCCAGGGTGGCTGTGAAAAAAAAGGATGCCTGATGGCTAAAACACCATTTGACCTATATCTGAGCACATGAAGCAGAATGAGGGAGGTCTGTGGGAGCTATTCTAAGGAGTCTCCAGGGAAAAGGCATTTGATATAACTAGAAAGGATGGAGACTTAAGTCCTCCAAACTCATGATGGCTGTGTGCGTGTTAATGAGAGGCTCTGTGGTCACATGAGCTGGTTTTCCTGGGCCTCTGATAGGGAATGGAAGACAGAAACATGGGGGACATAATCTACATAGCAGGCTATTCCCCCCCTCATTCCTATTGATGGCTCAAGGCTGGACAGACCATTTTGCCAAAGAATATTTTCCGACAATAAAAAACTGTAGGCTATCCTATAGAACCGTAGGCTATCCTATAGAAACATGAACCAAAGCACCTCTAATTTTCCCTCTTCATTTGAGACCAAAGCAAATTGGAATAAGGAAAACTGAGGGGGACCTGATTCATTGCAGGGGCAAAATGCCTTGGCATAGGGATCAAACCCTTACTGAGTAGATATAGCAGTCTTCCTGATATAGCAGTCTGCCTGACTGAAGGCTTCCCCGGTGTGGAGAGATCCACTGAAAGGTGTCTTATGGCTCTGGGGGCAATGATTCCTGTTGATCCACAGAAATCCATGGTAGAGGAGATGCTGTCATGACTTTCATCCTACTAAACATGGCTTCTCTTGACTTTTGACATTTACTGACATTATCCCAGATTTTGTTCACACCAGTGCCAAACTCATGTCTTGTATGCCCCCAACATAACCTTATACACTTTATATTCTTCTATTCTCTTTTTAGGAACCTGAATATTTTATGAAAGTCCTACTGGATGAAGAGAAAGACTAGCTATTTTAAGACTTGGTGTTGGCTAAGTGTCTTCCTTGGAAGTAATTATTTCATTCCTGCCAACTCTGGCATCCTCTCAGAATGCATTATGTCTGATTGAAGGGTTGGAGAAATGCAGGGATGAGAGGAGAAAGGGTACAAAATATGTCTCCATCATACAGTATTAGTGTATCTAGAACATCGTGGCAACTCACCATAGAAAGAACAACTGCCCAGAATTGGCTTCACTACTCTTTTCCGGGCCATCACTTTTGAACCACTCAATCTCTAGGCTCTACTCTATGACTCTCAGTGCCTGCCATAGGCACCAGGATGTGATAAGTAGATGGGAAGGACCAGCTGCCTGGATTCTGGCAACCTCTCAGGTACCATGTTTTCACACTATCATAGTAGCACTTACAAGATGCGTGGGTCTTGTGAGGCTCAGGTTGGACTAATCCTTCCTGTCCAGCCTCCATGGTGGAGAGGAAGATGGAGGAGGAACATGGGTCTTATCCTCATATCACTTTCCAGGTCCTAACATAGATTTTCTGATAAGATTTGAAGAAGTATGTCTCTTTCTATGTAAAAACTGCCATTTTTTAAACCAATATTTTATTGAGATGGAAGAGCTCCTTCATACAGTTAGACAAATGGCATTTAAGGTTTTATCTGTTTACTTCCTGTTCTATACTAGGAAGATGGAAAGTGATGCTTAAAACCTTCAGCAGCTATACATCAATTGGTTAGGCCAATTACAGAGGAGTTTTCACATTGTTATTTCACCTCCTTCCCCATACACTCAAGTGGCTCAGGTAGTTCCAAGATACCACCCCATTGAAAGGCTGGGAGGCAAGTCTATCTATGCTGCTATGATTTGGGAATCCATCTATGGTTTCCACCTGCGGCAGAGTCTGAGGTTAGAAGGATGATTAGGAGCATTTATCAGACACCCTATCAAGGAAATAAGACTTTAAGGAGAAAGGAGTGTTTTTAAACCTGAAGTTATGTTTATTGATAATTTCTTCACCATAAAAACCAAATTTGCCCATTTTCATTGATTCAAGCAGAGATCTATACTTGTTTTTAAGTTTCTAGAGCCTGTCAGTCGCATATGTGGCTCCCAACCTCGGCTGTCATTTTGAATTTTCTGTTCAGGAGTCATTTAAATACATAATTAGCTATTTTTAAACACAAAAATTTGTAATGTTCATATCAGACATGACAGTCACAAACTCCAAATTGGAAATTCTCATAAACAAGGTTTTACTCCTACATTATCTTCTATTCTGATACCCCTTCAAATATTCATTTGCAGTTATTTTTAGACAGTTAAAAGATCATATAACTGAAAAATGCTACCCTCCGTATCCTTAATATCCTGGCCTTTTTTTGATTCCTCAAACAAATTAAACTGCTTTCTATTTCATGGATTTCTATTTGCTACTTCCTCTGCCTAGAACTCTCCTTTCCTCATCTTATAGGAATGGCCTTGGATCTCGGCTCAAATGTGGCCTCCATAGATGGACATCCCAGACTAAACAATCTAATTTTCTCTCACTGTATTATTCTTAACTACATTACCCAGTTATATTTTATTTATAGAATTACTTGATATTTAGTTACTAAAATTCTGCTATATAAAATGATATCAGAACTTTAAGCAGGATTTTCACTAGACATATTGTCCTCTTGTTATGTGAAACACAAATATCTTAGGATCTGGGGATCTTACACCACCCACCCCCTCAAAATAACTCAATCTACAGTGGTAGTCTCTTCTGAGATCCAGTCACTCAGTTTTCAGGCTATGCCTTCCATCTGCATGTGTTACTGTCACTGCATTGCTGCATGCCTGAGAAATTCTCCTGTGGGGAAATTTTCCAGTACTGGCAAGCATCAAAAGAGAGCCATGTTTGTGGGATAGTATGCTCAGTGTCAGAATTCCCTCTCCAGGCTGGCTCTAATAAACTCATTATAGTAAGATCAAAATGACTGACCAGCTGTTCCCCTTCCCTGAAGTATTTGCATTTTAAAAGGTGAGAAAAAGCCTAAAACAGAGACAAAGTTTCTATTTGTTTAAATCCAGACATGGGGAAATAGGCAGTGAAATAAGACAAAAATGCAAGGAAATAGAAAAGGGTTGTATTATTACTA
This sequence comes from Pan troglodytes, assembly GCF_028858775.2. NCBI lineage: Eukaryota > Metazoa > Chordata > Mammalia > Primates > Hominidae > Pan > Pan troglodytes. Next base: position 48,358,264 of record NC_072415.2, on the reverse strand, counting down.
CTGGAATAATTTCACATAAGGAACTGGCAAGATGGGCCACTAGATCTGCTTTCTAACATTCTCAAATCATTTGCAAAGCTCTCTGAGGAATCAATTGGTTCCTAAATCCTGCCTTGGTTCTTATATTTGGCAGGGCCTTAGGTTCTTTCAAATCTCAGGAGTCACTCCAGGGACTCAAGTGGAGTGGCCTCATTTGGGACAAATTCTGTCAACATTTTGGGCACAGGCTGACTCCCAGTAGGGGTCACAGCTGGCCTAGAAGAGTTAATTATCCTCAGGATGTAACCACAAAGCCATGAGCCTGTCAGTCAGGCCTTTGCTCTTGCTTGCCAGTAACTTTGGATTATCAAGAGAGGCAAAGAGGAGCCCTGGTCATCAATAGGATGAGATACATTTCTTCTTCAGCGTAATGAGGGACTAAACTACAAAAATGTAAGGTGAAAACCATTGTATTATTCATTCAAATTCAACAGATCTTTATTGAATACTTACTCTGTGCCAGAGACTATTCTAAAAATATGAAAAAGCAGAAGTTATAGAGATGAACCAGGATTTGCTTCCATAAATGTTATATTCTAGTGACAGGAAATAAATACCAAAATAGAAAAATAAACCTAAAAAGAATATATCTGGTTCAGCACTATGAATAAAATTAAAGAGTGCAATGTAGTAGAGAATGACATTGTAAAAGAGAAATTAGATTCTTGATCTGGGATAGTCATCCAAGAAGGCAGCACTTAAACTGAGATCCAAGGCCATCCCCATCATGTTGTAGAAAAGGAAATTTCAGGCAAAAAGCATATCAGAGAAATCCATGAGATGAAAACAAGTTTGGTTTGAGGAATTTTTAAAAATCAGAAGAATTTCCACTTCTGGGAGAAGAGACTAGACACACTTTTCAATTTTGTTCATGCGAGGTAACTAAAAACTCTGGAATGTTTTTTCTACAGTAAACATAAGATGACTCTGAAATATGGAGATAATAAGGCAGATGGGTAAACATCTCAGGACTTGAATAACAACATTAACTAAAAAAGAGTTGCTTCCCTGGGTTTTCATGTTGTTTTATTGGTTTAATTATTTAAATTTTTGCCTCATGTATCCCAGACTTGGAGCCGAAGACACTGATAACTCAGAAACACCAACATGTGCAGACAAAAAAAGTCCCAAGAAAAGCCTGTCCTCGCTAGGTAAAAGTGTAGCAAAAGGGAATCCTAAAAAGAGACCATTTTGGGATAGGAACTTCTATACTTTAGCCAAATACCACAGGAAAAAAAATAAAATGTTGCTGAACCTCTTCCCTGATCAGCCAGGTCTGAATGAGAGGCCTACATGTCCTCCAAACTCATGAGACTGTGATGAGATGCTCCAACATTTCTACTGGATCATGTCAGAGAAGGCCAGTGGTGGAGCCTGGACTTTTATCCTCACTGGATAGTATGAGCACCACTGCCATTACTATCCACAAAATCAGTGGATACTACATGAGGAGTCTGGATTTTACCTCCACTCAACATTAATAATATGCCCCTCTCCCTCCATGATAAGACGTGTCAGAATGAGGGCTAGCAGAGTCAGGTCATCCACCATCACTGAGCTATGATAGGTCCATCCCCTTCTCCACATGCATTATTAATAGAGACCACATGGGGCTGGAATTCCCACCCCTGCCCAGCAGTCAGTAATGAGGGCCGCTACCTCAAATGTCAATGCAGGCTGAGTGGGGAATTTAGCCTTTACCTCTTTACCTCCATCTGGGATTAACAAGGTAGCACTACTATTCCCCTACTGGAGTGGTATTGCAAAAAAACAAACAAACAAACAAACAAACAAACAAAAAAACCAGAAGTAGAATGGTGAAATAAAAAGGTTAAATTGTCTCATAACATATCACAAAAAAAATTATAGGTTTTAATAAAATAAACCTACTCATTCCAAAACAAAGTTTCACACACACACACACACACACACACACAGAAAAATAGTTTAAAAAAACACCTGAGATAAAAATACTATGATGATTGGACAATTTTAAAGCAGCCATTATCAATGGTTTCAACAAGCAATTTACAAACATCTTTGAAACAAATGAAAAATAGTGTCTCGATAGAAAAATTAGAAGTTGTTGGTACAGAAACAAGAGATATAAAGAACCAGGTAGAAAATTTAGAGCTGAAAAATACAAAAGTAAATAAGCTCAGTGGGTTGACTAACAGCAGAATACAGAAGATGGGCAGAATAATCAGTTAAATGAAAGACAAAGCAGTAGAAATTAATTAGAAAAATAGGAACTAGATTGGGGAGAAAATGAACAAGCACTCCAAGACCTGCAGGACTACAACAAAAGATTTAACTTTGATAACACTGGAGTCCTAAACAAAGAGGAGAAATGTAACAGGGCTGGAAAATTATGAGAATATTTTATGTCTGAAGTTTTTACAAATTTGGCAAGAAACAAACAAAGAAGCTAAGTGAACCCCAAGCAGCATAATTTCAAAGAAATCCATGCCAGCACCTAAGACACATCACAAGTTTTGAAAATTAAAGAAAAAACTATAATGCCAGCCAGAAAAACATGGTCCCTTATCTATAGAGGAATAGTAGGTCACATGACAGTGAATTTCTCATGAGAAATAAGACCAAAAAGAAGTAGGACATTTTTCAGGTTCCAAAGAAAAGAACTGTTAATCCAGAATTCTACACCAATTGAAATCTCCTTCAGGAATTAAGAAAAAGTCAAGACATTCTTACATGGAAAAAAAAATTAAGAGAATTGGTCACAAAGTGACCTACCCTGAAGGATTAGCTGAAGAATATTCTCAGAAAGAAATGAAATAATAAAAATAAATGAAACTAAGAGCATTAGGAATGAAGGAAGAATTGTAAGCATAACTATGGGTGAATACAATAGGCTTTCTTCTCTTGGGTTTTCTAAATTTTTCTTAAGTGGTTAAATTAGAAGTAAAACACTATCCAACGTGGCTATAGATTTATGTAGAGAAAATATTTAAAACAATTATAAATGAGAGAATATAAAGAGGCATAAAGAGAGTTAAGATGTATATACTTCACCCAAATTTGTAAAATAATGACACAAGAAAACTAAGTTATATATATATGGCATAATATTTGGAACCATCATTAAAAAGCTATAGGCTTCTGGTTTCTGCACAAACATTCTAAAACCTTGCAATGACTTTTTAGATCTTGCAGAGAATTGAGATCACAGGATAAACAGTCACCCTGAAAAGTAGAGAAATAGGTGAATACAGAAGATACAGATCAGCCCACCTGAAGCAGAAAATGCCGATAGCCAGTAATAGTTAGATGGCAACTTTGACAAATTCCTAGAGGATGAAAGTGGAATAGATTGAGAGTTAAAAACTTCAAGTCTCCACACACTTTCATGAGTTTTACCTCAGGAGTCCCACCAGGTTCTCAGAGTAAGGATTACAGAAAAGTCCTCTCATGTTTGGTCGGTGGAAAGGAATAAGTAATCATTTTGAAATATACCCAAGAAAAATAAACATTTTGGAATAAATTCAGAAAACTTGACATGGACAATAACTTCAACAAACTGAGCAAAGAAAAGTAGTTTCCTGAAAACTTACCTCAGATGAAGGATAGGAAATTGGAAAACCCCAGCCATTCCTAGCCTTCCTTTCTTAAGGGAGAACAAAAAGTTGAGAAGGACTTGTGAAGGTCACAGACCAAGGGTACAGGCCCACTAAAACACTAAGAACTAACTATAGCATTATAGAATGCTTCCTCTCCCCTCACATGTTATTACTGCATCAATAGGACATCTTTTAACAGTGGAACAAAGTAAAAGAACTGATGTGACAGACTGCCATGGTTACTACTTGAGACTGTCATTACAGCAGTTACTACTGTTACTTCTTGAGACCATCATTATAGCAGTTACTACTATTACTGCTTGAGACCATCATCATGAGACTGAAAGAAGGGAGGAAGGTAGAAATGATAACTTAAGACAAAAAAACTGTTTTAAAGGAAGGGGAACCGGGGAAAAAGAGAGCTCCCTGCTTCTAGTGAGCGAAGGCAGACACTGAGCTTCCACAGCCCTTCATATTTATTGGGTAACAAGAGCAGGGAGGAGGAGGTGATTGGTCTGAGGTAATGATTGGTCAGCTGCTTAATTGATCACAGGTTCATATTGTTATTAACAGGCTTCAGATGTACCTAATCACAAGAAACACTTGTGCCTGGGTCGTGACTGCCCTCAGCATTTCATCTGGGTGGCATATGCAGTTTGTCAGTTTGCCAACATTCTGCATTTATGAGAAACAGTTTTGCTACTTACTCTTATAGCCTCCAGTGGTATACTGAGTTGATCATGACCCTCACTCTTTCTGGCCTCCAACAAACTGACAGTCTCAGACTTTATTTAAGAAGAAATTTCTAGGGAAACCCAAAAACTACAGGGAAGACAAAAACAAGGACACCAGAGGAAATTGAAGCCCCTGACACATAGCTACATTAAACAAGATAAACTTTTATCATTACATAAAGTCCTTCTTTGTCTTTTTTCTTACTGTTGTTGCTTTAAAGTCTGTTTTGTCTGACATAAAAAAAGCTACTCCTGCTCACTTTTGGTTTCCATTATGTGGAAAATCTTTTTCCACACCTTTGCATTAAGTTTATGTGAGTCCTATGTGTTAGGTGAGTCTCTTGAAGACAGCAAGCAGATATTTGGTTTGTAATTTTTTAATCCATTCTGTCATCCTGTACCTTTTCAGTGAAGCATTTAGGTCATTTACATTCAATGTTAATATTGAGATATGAGGTACTGTTTTATTCATCATTTAGTTGTCACCTATATACTTTGCTTTTTTTTCATTGTGTTATTGTTTTATATGCTTTGTGAGATTTATGCTTTAAGGAGGTTTTATTTTGGTGTATATTGACCTTTCATAATAGTAGGCTTTGATTCATTTTTCTTTCTCTTTTGTACAATTACACAGGTATTTTTTTCTTTGTAATTACTTAAGCTTACATAAAACCTTTTATAGTTATAGCTGTCCATTATAATAACTTGGATTGCATACACAAATTCTACATTTATTTCTCCTCTTATTCCACATTGTATGTTATTGATGTCATAATTTACTTTTTAAAATATTGTGTGTTGATTATCAATTTATAGTAGCTATAATTATTTTAATATTTTTGTCTTTTTAACTTTTATACTAGAGTTAAAGGTGATTAGACATTATCATTACAGTACTAGAGCATTCTGATTGACCATATGGTGAGATTTATACTTTCATATATTTTTATATGGCTAATTAGGGTTCTTTCCTTTCAATTTGAAGAATTCCCTGTAGCATTTCTACTGGTAATGAAGTCTCTCAGCTTTTGTTTGTTTGGGAAGGTTTGTAATCTCTCCTTCATTTCTGAAGGACAAATATTTCTGGCACAGTGTTCTTGATTGGCAATTGTTGTTTTTTATTTGTTTTCTTTCAATACTTTAAATGTATCATTCCACTTTCCTGGCCAGTAAATAAAATCCATTTATAGTCTTTTGGGAGTTGCTTTGTATATAATAAGTCATTTTTCTTTTTTGGTGATGGTTTCAAAATTGTCTTTGCTTTTATTTTTAATATTTTGATTAAAATGTGTCTCAGTAAATATCTCTTTGTGTTTAGTCTACTTAAAATTATTTGAGCATCATGAATCTGATTGTTCATTTTCCTCCTCGTACTTAAAAAGTTTTCTGTCATATATTTAAACAAGATTTCTGCCTTGTTCTCTTTCTGTGCTCTTTCTGGGACATCCGTAATACATATATTGGTTCCTTTGATGGTTCCCCATAAGTCTCATAGGTTTTCTTCAGTCTTTTTCACTCTTTTCTTCCTTTGAAATTACCCTCTGACTGGGTAATTTCAAATGACCTGTCTTTGAGCTTACTTATTCTTTCTTCTGTTTGATCAAGTCTGCTGTTGAAACTCTGTTGAATTTTTCAGTTTAGCCATTCTGTTTTTCAGCTCCAAACTTACTACTTAGTTATTTTTTATGGTTTCTATATATTTGTAAAATTTATCATTTTTATGTAGTATTTTTCCAATTTAGTTTAGTTGTCTATGTTCTACTGTAGCTCATTGAGATTTTTTAAGGTGATTATTTTATTTGTCATACAGTTTATAGATATTCATTTATTTAGGTTCAGTTATACATGCTTTATTTTGATCTAAACACAATTTGGTTTTCTTGTCTTTCTGATTTTTTAAGCCTTGTGCTTGTGTCCACACATTTGTAGGAATAGACACCTTTCTTGTCTTTACAGACTGGTTTAAGCAGAGAAAGACATTTATCGTCATCCTAGCCAGAAATTCTGGGTGGGAAATGTGGTAACATCATTGAGTGCACTTTCTACCTAAGTTTGTGGGAAAACTGTCCTGGTGCCTGGGTATGTGAGAAGAGGCCTAGAGCCTGAATGTGTGACAGCTTCTGTGGAATCTATGACCATGGGGGCCTTTCTGACATTGGAGTGGGTCTGGAGCATGCATCCACTTGAGTCGACTTGGAATCTGTATTTCTGGGTGCTGGTCTGGCACCAGGCTTTCTGAAGTGGTTTTGTAGTCTGGGTCTATGAGGGCCTGTCAGGAATCAGGGCACACAAGTACCAGCCTGGTTCCAGGGATCACTGGGGTGGGCCTGCAACCGAGTACCCAGGGGCCAATCTGGAGCCTGGGTTAGTAGGTGACAGCTTGCAGCCTGAATCCATAAGGGCCATGTGGGCACCAGAGTCTACAGGGGCAGGCCTGGAGCCTGGGTCTGATCAGGCTGGTCAAGTCCTGGGGTTCAATGTGGGTAGGCCTGGTACTGGGGTCTGTGACAAATTTGGATGCTTACTTTACTTTGCTTTCTCCATACAGAGGGTATTTCCCTTGGTGCTGTGCTAGGTGGCTTTAGGGAAACGTAATGTAGGCAATGTGAAATGTTCTTTCTACCCACTTCAATGCATTTTTTTTTTCCATTTCTGTGCTTCATCACTTACCTGGATCTAAACCTCTCATTAAGGTATTTTAATGTATGGATGGTTGTTAACATCAGTGTTTCTGTGAGGAGATGAACACTGGAAACTCTCCTCGCTGGCACCATTCTCTGTCTCTAAGACGTTTTTTAATAGGTAATGTAATTGTCTATGTAGAGAATCCCAAAGATTGACCAAAAGAAATGTCTGGAACTAATAAACAATTGTAGCAAGGTCCTAGGATATATAGCAAGGTCATAATATAAAAAAAGTCAATTGTTGTCTCATATACTAGCAGAGAAGAATTAGAATTTGAAATTAAGAAACAAAAATATTTATATTAGCATCCCCTAAAATAAATAGGCAAAAATGGAAAACAGGTATAGGACCTATATGAATAAAAACTACACAATTCTGATTTTAAAAATCAAAGTATTTCTAAATAAATGGAGTGATATTTTATATTCACAGATAGGAATACTCAATATTTTTTAAATGCCAATTCCCTCCAACTTGATATAAATTCAGTACAATCCAAATCAAAACCCCACAAGATATTTTTTATATATGGACAAAAAATTCTAAAATTTATATGGAAAAGAAATAAGACCCAGTAAAAGCAATACAAAACTAAAGAAGAAAAATAGATTTGAAAGACTGGCCCCATACCATTTTAAGACTTATTAGCTACAGTAATCTAGAAAGCATTAATATAGTCAGCATGTATTTGGCAAAGTAACATAGACAATTCAATGGAAAAAAACTGGAATACTAATAAACTTCTGGTGAGTATGCAAAATCGTACTACTTTCTTAGGAAGACGGTTTTGAAGGTGGTTTCTTACAAACCAAAATTTAATCTTAACATATAGATCAACAATCACACTCCAAGTCATTTACCTAATTTAGTTGAAAACATATTTACACAAAAATCTGCACATGAATGCTCACAGAAGTTTTGTACATGATCACCAAAAACTGGAAGCAACCAAGATATTCTTCAGTGGGTAAATGGATAAACAAACTTTGGTACATTGATACTATGAAATATCATTTAGAAATTAAAAAGAAATGATATATTGAGCCTCAAAGATACACAGAGAAATCTTAAGTACATATTGTCAGTCAAAAGCAGCCAATCTAAAAAGGCCACATACTCTACAATTACAACTTTGTGGCATTTTGGAGAAGACAATTTAAAAAATTAGTAGTTGCCAAGGGTCACAAGGAGAGAAGGAAGGAATAAGTAGACGAAACTCAAGTGATTTTTTGGGTGATAAAGCTATTCTTTATGAAATTGTAATGGCAGATATATGTCATTATGCATTTGTGAAAATTCATACAACTATATAGAACAAAGAGTGAATCTTAATGTGAACTCCAGAGTATAGTTAATAAAAATATGTCAACATTGGTTTCACTAATAATAATCAATGTATCACACTAAACTAAGATGGTGATAATAGAGGAAAGTATTTGTGGGAGGTGAGAGGGGTATGTAAAACCCTATATACAGTTTGTTAAATTATTCTGTTAATGTAAAACTGTATTCAATATAAAGTCTATTAATAATTTTTAAAATCTATAAAACTATACATTCAAAAATGCCATAGATAAATCAAAATAAAATCCTAAAATATGTTCGAATAACCTATAGAAGAAAAAACATAGATATGAAAAACAGAAAGAACAAACACAAAACAAAAATAAATGATAGACTTAAGCTCACATGTTGGTGATTATATTAAATGTTAGTAGTAAAATATGTTAATTAAGAATAGATGTTGCCAAAGTGAAATAGGATTAAAAAATGGCCAACCTACAGGCTGTCTAAAAGAAACTCACTTCAAATATAAAAATATAGGCAGGTTCAAACTAAAATAATGAAAATGATAATTTGTGCAAACACTAATCAAATAATGTATAAATGACTATATTCATGTCATATAAAATATACTTCAGAGCTAAAAAACAGCAGGATTACCATGGGTATTCACAAGCATTAGAAAGAATCTAAATAAGATCTTGGAGGTAGACAGGGTGCAGATCAGACTCACATTTTGTATAAAACAAATTCAGAATTGTATTGTAAGTGTAATAGGATATGTTTAGAAAGTTGTAAAAAATATAAAGGACTTAGTAGAGTGAAAATACACCCATACATTATATATGCAAAATTAAGATTTGTATACTTTCTCATCTGTTTCTTATCAATAATGAAATTAGCTCTAAAATAACAGAGGCCAGGTCCTCTGGCTTACATGTGTAATCGCAACATTCTGGGAGGCTGAGGTGGGAAGAATGCTTGAAGTCAGGAGTTTGAACCAGTCTGGGCAATATAGTAAGACCCCATCTCTACAAAAAAAAATGTTTTTTAAAAATAGCCAGGCATGGTTGTACAGGCCTGTAGTCCTAGCCACTTGGGAGGCTGAGGCAGCAAGATAACTTCTGCCCAGGAGTTTGGGGTTACAGTGAGCTATGATTGCACCACTGCACTACAGCCTGGGTGATGGAGTGAGACTCTGTCTCCCACTGCACCTCCCCAATCAGAAAAAAAAAAAAAACACCTCAGCAGGATGATGAGAATGGTTCTGTAACAATCAATAAATTCAATGGCTTAACACAATGCTTAACACATTAGCATATATTTTTTTACTTGTAAACTATTAAATGGGGTGTCTATGGTGGCTTATTCTCTTGCAAAGCTTTCCACCATGACCTTCCATTTTGTATCTCTACCACCTCCCGAACAAACACTGTTCAGTAGAAACATAATACGACCCATGTGTGTAATTTTAAATTTTCTAATAGCTACATTAAAAAAGTAAAAAGCAGGTAAATCAGTTTTAATAATTTCTTTATTAGCCCAATATATGTGTAGTATTATATTAGCATGTCATCAGTATGAAAATATTTAGTATTTTGTATTATTTGGTTATATGTCTTCAATATCTATTGTATATTTTACTCGTGACATCATGTTTCAACTCAGATTAGCACAGTTCAGTGCCTAATAGCTGGATGTAATTAGTGACTACTATATATAATTGTACAGTTTTAAAGCACTGACATATTACCAGCCACGTACATATGGGCTGGGGAAAATAGCACCAAGGGAGCATGGGAGGTTTCAGAGGGTTTGCTTGAAAAAGCCTTATATCACATTTACTCGTATTCCAGTAGCCAGAACTCAAATTATCTGGAGCCAGTTAATGGCAAGAGAGTTTTAAAAATGTAATATTTAGGACAGAGAAAAAAGAAACATTGATTAATTCATGAGCTGGTTTCAGCCGTACCTGGTTTCTGAATCATATCAGTATCTTCTTCCTTGAACTCTCAGAATTGACTATTCCTTCTGCAGGGATGAGGAATGGTGATAAAATGTGCAGACTTGGCTGTCTCTGCTGAAGCATCAGTGAGCAGGGAAGACAAGTTGGAGATAAGTGTACATAGAAAGAAAAACTTCCAAACTATAATGGACATTTTCATGTTTTAAAATTTTACTTTGCTTCTTTTTCTCAAAGTATAACATATATAGAGAAGTTTACAATATCATAGAAAAATATGATGAACACAATTATACCCTTCAATAGATTATCACAAGGAAAAAAAACAGGCATGTAACCACCAGATACATGAGAGACAAGCTATTTGTGTATTTAAATTTAGAATGTCACTTGTTTATAGCACATAATTGGTTCTGTGTGTGCGTATGAATACATATATGTGTGTATATACATATATATAATGAAAATCTCTGTATTATTGCAGTGTATAATCCATTTACTTTTATTGTAATCATATATGTGACTGAATATATATCTGCCATTTAGCTATTTGTTTTCTATACGTTTTATATCACTTAATTTCTCTGCTCCAATGGTATTGCCTTTTTATGCTAAAAGACATTTTCTATTGTATAATTTTCTTTTCTTTTTTTTTTGATATAGGGTTTCACTCTGTTTTCCAGGCTGAAATGAAGTGGCATAACCACAGCTCACTGCAGCCTTGATCTCCTGAGCTCAAAAGAGTCTCTCACCTCAGCCTGCTGAGTAGCTGGGACCACAGGTGCCTGAGACTACTCAGGCTGATATTTTTTATTTTTTGTAGACACAGGTTCTCCTTCCTTTTACCCAAGCTGGTCTTGAACTCCTGGGGTCAAGCGACCCTCCTGCCTCAGCATCCCAAAGTGCTGGTGTTACAGGCATGAGCTACCATGCCCAGCCTTCTTTGGGTTTTTTTAAAACTACTTTTTGAGTAATTTTTATATTGCTTGCTCTAAAGATTAAATATGCATTTTATTTTACCATAATCTATCACAAATGAATACTTTCTTAATATCAGAAAAATATAGACACTTTTTTAATATAGCTGTCTATGTGTATCATTATATATATTTCATCTTTATAGGTGCTAAAATTCAAATTTATACTTATTGTTTTTTGCATTTCTTTTAAATTTTAAGTGTAAAAAACTGAAAAATATATTTTTACGGTTTTCTACATTTACCTACATAGTTACCTTTACTAGGTCTTTATTTCGTTGTGTGGATTTTCATTACCATCTAGTTTCATTTTACTTTTTTCTCTGGTACACCCTTTAGTATTTCTATAAGCAAGTTTACCAATGATAAATTCTTCCCATGCTTGTTTGTATGATAATTTCTTCACTTTCAGTTTTGAAGAATAATTTTGCTAAATGTAAAAATCATGGTTGAGAGTTTTTGTTTTTCTTTTTCTTTCACCACTTTGTGCCATCATACGGCCTTCTGTCCACTATTGTTTCTGATGAGAAGTCAGCTGTCAATATAATTGTGGTTACACTTTTGTGATTAATTATATTATTTGGCTATTTTCAAAGTTTTATTTCTGTTTGTCTTTAGTTTTCAGCAGTTTATCATATATCTAGCTAGGTGTGAATATCTTTGTATTTTTCATACTGAGAATTTGTTGAGCTTCTTGGCTATGTAGATTAATGTTTTCATCAAGTCTGGGAAGTTTTCAGCTATTATTTCTCCAAATATTTATTCTAATTATTCACCTCTATCTTCTTTTTGTTCTGGAACTCCCATTATGCTTATGTTAGTACATTTGATGATATCACACACGTACTCAAGTCTCTATTTTTCTTTAATAATTTTTCTCTATGTTCTTCAGAGTGGATAAATTATATTGATTTATCTTCAACTACATTGAGGTTTTTTTGCATATTGAATCTGATGTTATCCTGTAGTGATTTTTAATTTTAGTAATTATATTTTTCAATTAGAGATTTCATATTCAGTTATTTTTGGACTTCTTTTATTAGTGTTTTCTGTTTGGCAAGTCATTGTCATCACACTTCTCTATTTAAATGTGGTTCCCAATAATTCTTTGGTCATATTTATAATAGTTGCTTTGAGATCTTTGTCTTTAAGTTCAATATCTGAGTCCTTTAGAATAATTTTCTATTGACTTTTTCTTGTATGCATCACCCTTTTCAGTTTCTTTGCATATCTTAGAATACTTTCAATGAAAAGTAGACATTTTATATAACAGTTTCAGATTCTGTTTCATCTCTTCAGGATTATTATTATTTCTGCTTTTTTGTTTAATGGTTTGCCTGGATTAATTCTGTGAAGTCTACTTATCCCAGAGCCTACAGCCAACAGTGCATCTATTGTTTTTTTTCATTTTCACTTTTAAGTCTGGATTGCTAGGTGTAATGCATGAGTCAGCACAGATTAGTGGCCAGCCAATTATTGATGTGAGGCTGTGTTCAAACACATTGAGCTATTAAGACTTCTATTCTTTGTCTGTAAATCTGTGTGGTGTTTGAGAAGTTGAATGTCATTTCTATTTTTGCTCCTCTATAGGTAAGCTTTTGTTTCTTTCTCCTCTAGCTTTTTTCAATGTATTTTTTCTGTACATTTAATTTTCTAATCTTGAAAATAATATACCTAGGTGTAGTCTGTCTGAAAATCATCCTGCTTGATGTTCTCCAAACTTCTTGGATCTGTGGTTTGGTATCTCACATGAATTTGGAGGAAATTCTCTGGCATTATTGCTTCCAATATTGCTTCTGTTACTTTCTTCTCCTATTACTGTTCTCTGGCATTCCCAGTATGCGTGTACCTTTTTTCTTTTTGCTTTTCAATTTTGGAAGTATCTTTTTTCATAGTTTCAAGTGCAGAGATTCTTTCCTCAATTGTGTCCAGGCTACTAATAAGCCCACCAGAAATATTCTTCATTTTTGTTGCAGTGTGTCTTGATTCATTCCAGCTTCTATAACAAAGACTGGAGAATTATAAACCATAGATTGGAAAGTTTATAAACAACAGTAATTTATTACTCACAGTTCTGGGGGCTTGGAAACTCAAGGTCAAAGCACTAGCATATTCATTGTATGGTGAGGGCTCACTCTCTGCTTCATAGATGGAGCCTTCTCATTGTGTTTGCACATGATGAGAGGGGCAAACAAACTCTCTAGGACTTCTTTTACAATGGCGCTAATCCACTCATGCCCTAATCATCTTCTAAAGGTCCACCTCTTAATACTATTACATTGGGCATTAGATTTGAACCTGTGAATATTGGAAAGACACAAACATTCAGACCATTCCACAGTGTTTTTTATCTTTAGCATTTCTTTTTGATTCTCTCCATTTCTGTGTTTACATAATTAATATGTTCTTGCATGTCTTTTTTTCCATTAAAGACCTTAGCACATTAATTAGTTTTTAAAAAGTGGTATAATTCCAACCTTCCTGCCATATCTGTTATTCTGCTTCTCATTCAGTCCCTTCAAACTGTGTTTTCCTTTTAGTATATTATATATATATTTTTTCCTGATGGCCAGACATTATGTACTGGTAATAGGAACAGCTGTAAATAAGTCTGCAGTGATGTGGTGGTGAAATGTTGGGTGGAAGGGGGGAGAATCATTTCATAGCCTTAAGATCAGGTCTCTGTCTTTTGATGAACCTGTGGCCCCTGCACTGTGCAATTCACCAGGGCTTCTCAGTCCCTCCTAACCCCTACTCCTTAGGGAGGACAGGATGGTTAGAGTTCCTCAAATGGAAGGCTAGAGGGAACTGGGGTTGAGTAAATTTCCTTTCGCCATATGAAAAGCTGGAGCTGATTAGAGTTGGGTCTTTTCCTTCACCCAGGAAGGTTAGGTTCTGATAAAGCCCCAGCAGATTAGGCTTTGGTAAAATAAGTTCTCCTGACGACAGAACTTGTTAGGAAGAACAGAATGTTCTGGTGTATTTTAAAATCGTTACTTTCCCCACCCCCCGCACCTTGCCGGAAGCCTGTGGAGATTTTCTTCTGATATTCACTGAGAACCTGGTAAGGCTCCTGGAGGGAAATCTCACAAAAGCATGCAGGATCTAGGACTGGATCCTACCCCCCAGAACTCAATCCCTCTAGGACTGGATCCTCGTGAACTTTTTACCTCTCAGGCTTGTCCACACTGAGCCTCTAGCAACTCATTAATTATAATTCAGGTTTTCCTACTTCAGCACTGATTCCCACAGAGGTTTCCGCTTGTGGGTTTCTGCTCAGGTAAGCTGTGGTTCTCCGTATCCACCTGTCTCTCTCTCCAATTTGGGGTCAGTGGTTTCACCTGTGACCTCACTTATCTGAAGGGTTTAAGAACAGTCTGCTTATTCAGTTAAGATTTCTACTTGCTGTTAGGATGGAGTAGTGATTTCTAAGCTCCTTAAAACTGAAAGTCTCTCAGATTTTTAGTAATGCTTTTGAAAAATTATCTACAATACTATAGTTACAACCGTTCTCTTTTTAAATATTTGCACACTATAGTTTTTCTACTTTTAATATTTTGTGTTTTTATTTTAAACATGTCTTTTGTAGAATAGCAAAGTTTGATGAGCTTTAAGTCTGAAAATCTTTCTCTCATATGGGGCATTTGTTCTACTTATATTTAAACAATTCTTTAGGGGTGCTTTGGTTGGCTGAATAACTCAACAATTATTTTTCTTTGAACGCTTTGAAGATGATTCCATTTTTCTTCCTGTTTTCCATTATTCTGTAGATAAGATGTCCTTTGGTCTTGTTTATTTGGTCTTATTGCTGTTCTTCTGAAGGGAATCTGGTTTCTCTTCCCATCTCTACTGCTTTTAATATTCTTTTTTGTGTTTGGCTCTCAGCCATTTTAGTATGATATATGTAAGTAGAAGTTTATTCTATTAATCCAGCTTGATGTTTGTTGCACTTCTAAAATAAGTAGACTGATGTTTTTCTTCAATCTGGAAAATTTCCAATCTTTATTGCTTCAAACTTCTCTTCCTCTATGGGTCTCAAATTACAGTTTTGTTAGAATTTTTTGCTGTATTTTATATGCCTCTAATGTCTTTCATTCTGTTATAGAAATATTTTACATTGTTTTATCTCTAAGTATTTTCTTATGTATCCTTGGAATACTTAATTTCAGTTGTATTTTCTTTAGAAAGTCTATTTCTTTTTATGGTTTCTTGCCATCTGGTTAAATTCTTCAACCGTCCTTTTATCTCTTTGAACCTACTACGCCTAGCCCTTTAAGGTACATGCCTAATAACTCCACAGTATGGAATACTTACGGTTCTTTTTCTACTGTATATTGTTTCTCTTATTTTTCAATCACATTTTTCCATTTTTATACCTGGTTATTTTCTATTGACTGCTAGATGCCGTGCATATAAAATTCAGAGACAATTTAAACCATATATTATGTTTTCTTCCATAAAGCGTTATGTTTGCTTTGAGCAGGCAGTAGTAAAACTCTCGAAGCACCTTAGTCTAATCAGACGTTAAGATTATTTGAAGCTGGGCTCTAATAACCACAACTGCTATTTTATTTTATTTCTAGTCCTAGGTTGCAGTCCTAGGGATCCCAGCTGAATATCTTTAGGAGTATAAGTTACCAGGACTTCCATTGGCTGACCTTGAATTCCAGTGTTCCTTAGTTTAGTGAGGTTGTTGTAAACAATTTTCAACTTCTTGGCCTCTCAGAGTACCAGCTCTTTTTCTAGAACTAAGAGATGCCCTAAGGGGAAAATTAGCCTTAAAGATCAGTCTCACATCTCTGGGTTCCTTTCTCCTTTTAGATTTTGTCCCATAATTCTTTACTTTCCTGTAAGTTGTCATATGATTTCAAACAATTTATTACAAAGATTTTTGTCTAGCCTTACTTGTTTTGGTTTGCATTACCTAAACATTAACTCCCAGAATATTTTGTTTTCACAGTCTTGAACATGGCTTTCGTGTTAACAGATAACTTTCATTATAAATGTACAACTTTCTCTACTCTTCCTCTCCCTCATGTCAGGAAAAACAGTGGTTTCCTGACATATGAAATTTCAATCCACTTTCCTGTTGCGGGTTCTACCATTTCCCCCCAAGAGATATGTTGAAATCTTTACCCTTAGTACCTGTGAACATGACTTTTTTTGGAAATAGGGTTTATCAGATGCAGTCAATTTAAGATAAAATCATTCAGGTGGGCTCCCATTTAGTATAATTAGTGTTCTTATTAAGAGAAAAAAAGACACAGACACAGGGATACGCAAGGAGAATGCCATTTGACAATGAAAGCAGTTTGGATTGATGCGTCTACAAGCCAGTGAATGCTAAGGAACCCCAAGGACTGCCAGGAACACCAGAAGCTAAGAGAAAGGCATGCAACTGATTTTCTCTAGAGCCTTCAGTGAGAGCATGGTCCTGCTGACCCTTGATTTCAGACTTCTGGCTTCTAAAACAGTGACAAAATAAATTTCTGTTTTGAGCCACCCAGTTTGTTGAACTTTGTTCAACTTAAGACTTAAGAAATTAGTACACTCCAGTTCTTGCCCCAAATAATCTCTCAAAATCCTAGGTTGATAAATTGAATATGGCTTCTCTCTTTCCACCCATTCTATCCTCATATCCCTTTCATAGACATGAATAGATTCCCTGTCAGCAGCTGGTAAAATTTGTGGTGATTTTTTCTGTTACCTTGCTTTTCTTGTCTATCTTCCATGTTAACACTCTTCACTCATTTTTAAAAAATAAATGTACATTTTTTATTTTGTATATACCAGGGATTGTTTATCTTTTTGCTATGGTACTAAGTTCCCTTGTGTTCCCCTAGAGAGACTTCTCAGGGCAAAAGAAGCATCTGATAAACTTACATTTATCTGTCAGGAATAGATTTCCTCTCTGATGTATTTGCATGCCCCAAAAGTGGTGAAAGGTAGAATTTGAAGCACAGTGGATAGATAAGGTGTATTTGGGTATGTTTACATTTTTAGTGTTTTGAAAATTTGATTGCTGACCCACAGTAGGAAATGCATTTTATGTCATAACTGAATTCACATATGAATACATATATGTGCAAATATAATTGAAAATATATTTTGATGCAATAATGCTTACATCATAAGGTACAAATCTACTTTCTATAATTTTTCAGTTAACAAAATGCAATTTGAGAGCAATTACATTGAGTTCACAGAAATAAATTAGAATTAAGAATTTGAAAATCACTTGTTGTTTTCTCTGTGTACTTTGTGATGACCATTGTGTGAGATCCCATGTTAGTGAATCCTCCATGTTAGTGAAGCCCCCAGTTAGTGAAACACTATGGTAGCTAAGCAATAGAAAGATCAGAGTACGGGTGTGATAGCTCATGCCTGTAATCTCAGCACTTTGGGGGCAGATTGCTTGAGCCCATGAATTCAAGATCAGTCTGGACAACATGGCGAAACCTCGTCTCTACAAAAAAAAAAAAAATACAAAAAATTAGGGTAGGAGCATCAGCTGACCCCAGGAAGTCAAGGCTTCAGTGCGCAGTGATCACACCACTGCACTCCAGCCTGGGTGACAGAGGGAGACCCTATCTCAAAAACAAAATACAAAAAAACAGGAAGAGTACGTCTCTCTCATTTGATTTTCTGATTCTCTTCAGGTAAATCTTTGATATTTATAGTATCTATTTCCTTCTGATTTCTGAATACACGGGAAAAAGATATATTTGAAAGGGTTTTAGAAGAGATTTCTGCCTGAAAGCAGGGTGGTACCTCAGTCACTCTAAAGATGATATTCTAGCAGAGTAATCTATGACTTCAACATCTGCTTTATTTGAAACCCAATCGTTTTGTTTCTTGTCTCTTTGTTGAGTCAGAATTAAATTCCATGAAGGGACACAAAGACCTACCTAACCAGGTACCTAACCTACCTAACCAGGTAGGTCTTTGGTGCTGTATTTTTCCTAAGCCATTCACAAACTTATTTCTGATTTAAACCATTGAATCTGATAGATGGGCAAATTCTAATTCAATTATAAGCTACATTCTCATAGAACTGTTAGAGATCAAGCGTGAAACCCAACAACAGCATGTTCTGCTAAAGAGGGCAACGTGCTTGCTGCACTATTGCTTGTTGCTTTTCTGAATGGCTAATATCACAGGTTGATTTTCACATTGGTTCTTCTCTCCACAATTTGGGGCATGACAGGGAGCAATTAGATAAATTGTTTTTGAAAAGAGTTAATGGCAGGTGCCATGCTTGTTTATTGCTTTCTGCAGCCTTCAGGAGTTGATGCTTTTTGCCTTTAAGTATTTTCACATATAGTTTTCTATTTGCCTTGAATTACTGAAATATACTAAGCATATTTCTCCAAGGACCTGGAGCCATGGCGTAATAAGCTCCTGCTAATAGCTCGAAACTGCACAGCAATCTGGTTTTAAAATACAACACAAATCTTTATCTAAAAGCAGTAACACCTCACTCTTGTGTTCGCAAAGTATGTTTTCACATTTCCTCTTGCGATACATAGGAAGAGGGGGAAAGCTACAAGAGAAATGATGCATTCTGGGCAAGGAGCCAATTTAAAAAGTCTGTTCTTTCCAGTTTGCTGTCACTTGTCGTAGTTAAACAAAACATGGAGAAGAAAAAGAGAAATTGGCTTCAGTGTAAATGTCAACATTCTGATTAAAGCAAACACAAAGCATTCAGAACTCTTGACAAAAAAAAATTAAATTGAATTATGAAGGGTATGCAAATGGAGGCCTTCCTCTGTATCATTACCAGGACTTAGGCATTTTGTATTTTCTGTCTATGCTGGAGAAATCTGTGCTGCAGGACAAGGTGTTGAGTAACAGGGAAAGGAAGGTGAACAACACACTTCCCGGATCATGAAAGCTGGAACCTACCAAAATACTGGTTCAGAAATAAGCCTAACACTTTGCCAACACTGGGGAAGGTTAGAAAGCTGACCGTAAGGCCTGGTGCTTTTAGTCTATTGTCTTTCCAGCTAAACAGGGTCCTCCCTGAGGACACAAACCCCAAAAGTATTTATTTAAAAATTTCAAAAGCTGTCATTTGTCAAGCGGGAGGGCATTAAGGAAACTCATATTAAAATGCAGATATGTAAACGATAGTGTCAGTTCCTTCCTATCTCCTTTAACACAGACCTTAGAAATTGAATTGTTTGAAATTCAGTTTGAAAGGGCTCTCAGCATGCATCCATGATATGAAATTTTAAAGGTTGCATAATACATTCCATTTCTGTAATTAAAATTAATGGGAAATGAAAAATAAGTGGTGTGCATTGGTCCCCTTTCCTGAGGGGAGAATATATTTGCTGTCTTGGATGAACATATATGGTCCTGTGTTACGAAGCTGTAGTGTGTGTGCGTGTTTGTCTCTGTATATAAATAAGGTTTTATGCTAACTGAGAAAAATTTTATTGCCTTTCATTCTTCATTCTCCACGATCCCCAGCACCATTGTGTTCCTGAACTATACCTTTGCCTGCAATTTTACAATTGCATTCTGACTTATCACTGTTCCTGTCTCTCCCCTCTCTGGTTATTCTGAAATTGCTTCCAAAGTTATGGTGTGTTCTAAGCATGCTATTTCCAACTCAAAAATCTGAAATGGCTACCCAGTGCCTATCAGAAAAGCCCACACCCTAGCCTGTCACTCAAGACTTTCTCAAGTGGCCTCAAACTCACTTTGTATTCATTCCATAAATATTTCCTGGGTAGTTACTCAATGTCAGTCATTTTACTTTTTCTTCACCTTCTTGCCCGTAAAATTCCTACTTTTGCCTCATTTATTTCTCTCCTAACATGCTCTGTGCTTTTCCATTTCTGCAACCTTATTCTAGCTCTGCCCTTTCCTTGAAAGGACCTCTCAACATCTCTACCTGTCAGACCACATATTTCTCAAGGCTGTATTTAAAAGGTGCCCCTTTCTTGAAATCTTCCCTTATTACCATGCTTATGAATGGCCTTTTTCTCCCTATTACTTTTATAGCATTCTATTTGTATCGCTTGGAACCCATTAATACTGCTTTGTATTAGTTATATATGTATATGCTGCATCTGACCTAAAATCTTTAAAGGTTTGTTTTATACATCTTCATGCCCTACACAAAACTAGCACATTAGGAGGACTGAGATACCACTCCAGGTAACATATATCACCTACCAATATTCCACTTCCCTTATCCATAAATAAAGACGATTATATATCTCTCTTAGGGCATCATGAAAAGCAAAGAAGATAATGTTTGTAAAACAGTGTATAGTTTGAAGGATTAACTATAATTTGTATTCCAATTTTTATTGATAAAATATCCAGATAAATAAGTGAATGTATGCGTAAGTAGACATGAAAGCAGGAGCTCCAAGTATTTGCCAGACACTTTTCATAGACTATAATAGAATTCTCACTATCACCTTCTAAGACAGGTATTAGAATCTTGACTGTGTAGACAAGGCTCAACAGGCTATATACAAGTAACCAGTCTGACTCCAAAGCCTCTGCTTTTTCTCAAACACTCAGGAATTTATTCTTTGGGCTGTCCCAAATACTAAGGGAACTTTGTCAAACTGGACACAGGGACAACATTCCCAGGCTCACTATGGGCCCTTCCCCCACCCTTTGTGTTAAAATAAGTTAACTGCACCTTAGGGGACCATGCATGTTTAGTTTAAACCCAATCCACTGCCCCCTCTCATTCTGCCATTGCTTTTTCAGACTCAGTGCTGTCTAGCCTGTCCCTAGATTGTGTTCTATTATCATACATTAATTAATTTTTTTAACAGTCCTCTAGGCTGCCTGTTACAAATGCAGAGTCCTGGCACCATTATAACAAATGTCCCAGGTGATGTGAATGAAACCTATCCACAGGCTACACTTTGCAAAATAACGCTATTTTTCAGTCAGTTTCAAATGTTTTTGGAGTATACTCTACCCCAATCATATGGGAACCACAGAAGTTTCCACACTGTGTGGAATGAGGCTCCTAATCTGCAGTATAGAGAGACTAGAGATTGTCAAATATTACTCTCCATTTTCAGAAAAATGCGACCAGGAGAGAATTTAATTGGATTTAACATAACAAATGAAGGCCAAAAATAATTCTTAAGGTGGTTTTTAAAAGAATTCTCACTCATTCCTTCACTGATTCAATACTGTTTCATTGAGCCTCGACATTACAGTGCCATTCACTAGAGAGAGACGACATAAATAGCCACTTCTCTCTGGAAGTTTACAATCCAGATACAGGAACTACATTATCGTATAAAACAAACTATTAAGCCTAAACAGGAATTCCAAGGAGATTATCACAGATGTATTTTGAATAGGAGAATCACACACACACACACACACACACACACAGAGAGAGAGAGAGAGAGAGAGAGAGAGAGAGAGAGAGAGAGACCCTAAGCTTTTTGTATGCAACATGGGACTTGGTGTGAAGCAAAGCAGGTGTTTTCGGAGAAGGTGAGGGTTTGTCCTCATCACACCACACCATCTTCCCGAGGGGAACTGCACAATTAGTGAAGGCTTTTCCTGATCTGTGTGTTCAGATTTGGGAATGATGACTTTTCATTGTTGTTGTTGTTTTCACGTGGAGAAAAATACATGTTCCTTGCTTCAAAGTAAACATTCTGGAAGCCTTTGCGATTGTTCAGATTTCTTTAGAGGCCTTGATGCCACTTACCATTGCTTTTTAGGCTGCAGGGAACATAATGAAACTGAAGTCTCTTGTGGAGCTTTTATTCCTCTTCTTTCAGACTTAACAGAAAGCAGTAGGGGACACTTGGGCCACCAATGTCAGTGTTGTTTCAGGGTCTGCTTTGGTGTTATTCTTAAGAAAAATGGCATTGGATTAATATATTTTTTTTTTTGTAAACAGATGTTTTGCTCAGACGAGTCTGACATTTTCCATTTATCTCCTCCTCTCCCCTCTCCTCCCCTACTCTCCTTGTCTGCCTTTTCTTCCTCTGGGCAGAACAAAGGCCTGAGATTGAATGGAGTCTTCTCCTGATAATGCTTTTGGCAATGGCTTTAGAACTTTGTTTGATCATGGCCCACAGTATGAAATATACTTTACATTGTTTACATTCTAGGTGTCAATGTAAACACAGGGAAACACATACACACACTCATTTTTGTACCCCTATCGGACAGTTAATATGTGTGTGTGTGTATATATATATATAAAATTTTCTTTAGACATCTCCCACTTCCAAATATAACTTTGAAACTATCTTATGTTATTTGGTCTTTAGCAGTTGGACCTAATTTTTATGTGGAACCACACTGTACATATAATTTATTAAATAATTCACTTTTCTTGACTTTTTTTAACTCTTTGTTCTCAGCCCAAAACACAGCATTTTTACCTCTAATTTCTCAAAATCCTAAGCAGCCAGCACCAAGACAAACAAAAACAACAACAAAACCAAACAAATCTTGGCCTTATTAGATCCCTATTAGCCTGTTTCTTGTCCCTAAAAACAGGCAAACTAAAACTTTATTTTGTGGTATACAAGTAGAGGTTGTTAGTGGCTTCCAACAATAAGTTCTGAGAAAGATTCCAAGGCTGTCCTCAGGCTCCAGTGAAGAGAATATGGGAGTTGACAGATCTGCTAAGGAAGTAACTTTTGGACTTTCCAGAAGGAATGGCATCTGATATGGTTTGGCTGTGTCCCCACACGAATCTCATCTTGAATTCTCACATGTTGTGGAAGGGACCCAGTGGGAGGTAATTGAATCATGGGGGCAAGTCTTTCCTATGCTGTTCTCCTGATAGTGAATAAGTGTCATGAGATCTGATGGTTTTATAAAGAGGAGTTCCCCTGCACAAATTCCCTCTTTGCCTGCTTCCGTCCATGTAAGAAGTGACTTGCTCCTCCTTGCCTTCCACCATAATTGTAAGGCTTCCCCAGTCATGTGGAACTGTAAGTCTGTTAAATCTTTTTTTTTTTTTTTTGTAAATTGCACAGACTTGGGTATGTCTTTATCAGCAGTGTGAAAACAGACTAATACAGCATCCTTTGTGATGCAGCTTTGAAGCCCTCTGGAATCTCAGCATTGGACTCACATTATGAGCCATCAGGACTGTATTATGACTTTAAGGACTCAAAACACTCTTCCTGCCTAAGTATCTTCCCTCAATTAAAAAATTATTTTAGTTTTTTTCAAAAGTGTTGGTATAAAGATAGATATAACTCAGGCTGATATATAATTGAATATTATTAGTATTATTATATTTGATTTTTCCTTTTGATTTTAAAATAAACATTGACACATTTTTAGGAACTCTGAATGTATGGCAGTGCCTAGCCACTGTTCCTGTTGTCTGGATGGGTGGTTGGCCTACAGCCTCTTGTAGTGTAAACTGTACTTTGTGATTCAAAGATGAAGAAATGACCCATTTATCCTATGAGTAGAAACCATATTCTAACTAATTTCTAGAATAATGAAGATGAGCTTGTGTGGGTACATCCACTTCTTTTAGTTAATAGTACAAATTTGTAGTAGGTTATTTTTAGCGGCTGTGGTTGCATAACTGTCTGGGACTTGGGTTGCAGATCCCTGTGCCTAGGGTCAGGGCTAAGCCTTTGAAACCTTACAAAATTACTGGAGAAGTGTATTAGTCAGAGTTCTCTAAAGGGAGGGGACTAATAGGTTAGATATTTGAAACAGTTTATTAAGGAGTATTGACTCACACAATCACAAGGCAAAGTCCCACAATAGGCTGTCTGCAAGCTGAGGAGCAAGGAAGCCAATCCGAGTCCCAAATCCATAGGGAAGACAACAGTATAGCCTTCAGTCTGTGGCCAAAGGCCCAAGAGCCCCTGGCAAACCACTGGTGTGAGTCCAAGAGTCCAAAAGCTGAAAAACTTGGAGTCCAATATTTCAGGGCAGAAAGCATCCAGCACTGGAGAAAGATGGAGGCCAGAAGACTGAGCAAGTCTGGTCGTTCCCCATTCCTCTATCTGATTTTATTCTAGCTGCAATGGCAGCTGATTAGATGGTCCCCACCCAGATTGAAGGTAGGTCTACCTCTCCCAGTCCGCTGACTCAAATGTTCATCTCCTTTGGTAACACCTGCACAGAAACATCTAGGAACAATACTTTGCATCCTTCAATCCAATCAAATTGACACTCAATATAAATCATTGTGAGGAGGAAAGAGGTGGTTTGGAGAAGGGTTTTATAAAGTTTGACAAAGATAATGTGTTTTGTTTAAAAAATTTTGTCCAGAATCACTTTTCTGAAGAAAAAAGAAAATACATACATACATACATATATATTCTACAAGTAATGTTTTTAACAACAGTATAAAGTAAATAAAAAGACATTGATAATTCCAACAATTTCACAGAGGTCTAGCTGTTTGTATGTTAACTATAATCTTTAAGAAACTTACCCATATATGAATATATAAATGTAGAAAAATTCTAACAAAAAACAATGGCCTGTTATTTATACAAGTTATTCTGCTACTTGCAATTTTATTGAAGAATATATCATAGAAAATTTTCATATCACTAATTCTTTAGTTAAGATACCATTCTTAATTCATGGTAAGACAACCATTTGTTGAATGAACGCTTTGCCTATACACATTCAGCTTTTCCTTAACTGTTAACCGTTTGGTAAGACAACCATTTTTTGAATGAACGCTTTGCCTATACACATTCAGCTTTTCCTTAACTGTTAACTGTTTGCTAATGCAACCAGCTCTGTCCTAAACTTTTGTAGCCTGTGAGCACAGCTTTTGCATGTCTGTGTTTCCTAAGAACAAATTCATAGAAGACAAGTTCTGAATTAAATTGTTATATACTTCAGATAAGTGACTCTTTATATCTTTAATGAACTATCTATTCTAGTCTAGATCTCATTTTTATTACTTTTTCTTGATTAGAAAACATATTTATATACAAAGTTAATCCTATGATTGTACATACTGAAAATACTTGTGCTAGTTTCTTTTTGAAGTTTTGTTTTTTTTTTTTTTACAATTGTTTTAATTTGTATTTGTAAAAACCTATCCATATTTACTGATTTCCTTCTTTGGTGATAGTAACATATAAAAAGCACTTTCACATCTTAATATTCAATTATTTTAAAGTTTAAAAATTGCTTGTGATTCATTTTGGTATAATACATAAAGTATGATTCTAACATTTTACTTTTTTTATCTGTTTATTAAAAATTATATTCCTATTTTTGCTTCTGTTACTTACTAAATTCTGCTGTGAAATGTGGCTGGTTTCAGACTTTCTTATTTTTCATTTATCTATTTGTCTATATCTGTACCAACATCATACTTTTTTAATCTCTGAAGCTATAAAACACATTTTGTCATCTAATAAGACAACCTCTGATTAGGCCTTTGTTATTTCCAAAAAGTGGTTACTCTATAATTATTTTTTGAAAGAAATATAGTTTACTTAAAATTAAATATTTGGAATATCTATCAAAATTGTACTGAAGTTGAAGCTTAATTCAAAATATTTTTACAGTATTATATCTTTCCTTCCAGAATCATAGAGCTTTATTCTTTTTGTTTATTTACATAAACAATAGACATGTAGACCTGTAAATATATTTATCAAAGTTTTGTAAAGATCTGTAAAAATACACATCTGCAAATACATGTATGTACAAGTTTTATAGACTTCTTTGACTAATACATTGCTTTGACTAACACATTTTCTTATTTCATAATGTTTTAAATTATGATTGCTATAGCAAATAGAATTTTTCTTTTTGTGGTTTTTGCTAATCTATGGAACGCTTTAGAGTTCTATACTAACTTTGTAACTGTAAATATTACTGAATATCATTGTAAACTCTAAATAATATTTTTCAATTCACTAAGTTTTTGGAGTAGACGGTGTTATAATTTGTAAGTAATGATATTTTGTCACTTTCTTTGTAATATTTGTATCTGTTTCATCAGTTAGAACTTTAGAAACTTCTTGAATAGTAGCAGTGATGGCAGGTAACTGTTTTGTTCCAGAATTTATTGAGAATGCCTCTAGAGTGGTGTAATCAAACAAGGTGTACATAGTTAGTTCAGAAAAGACTTATCTTTTATTCATAATTTATTCTGAAATTCTTTTCACTTTAATCTGTTGGTTTTAATAAGAGAAATGGATTTCAACTTGATGAAATGCATTCACATCTATTAAGTCATACTATTTCTCTCCTTTGACCTACGGATGGGATAAATTATATTTATTATTTTTCTAATGGTAAGTCCATCTTGTCCACCTGGAGAAAACTTCCCTTGGACACTATTGTATTAGTCCATTTTCACACTACTGATAAGACATACCCAAGACTGGGCAATTTACAAAAGAAGGAGGTTTAATTGGTTTAATTGGCTTCCATGTGGCTGGGGAAGCCTCACAATCATGGTGGAAGGCAAGGAGGAGCAAGTCCCATCTTACATGGATGACAGCAGGCAAAGAGAGAATGAGGAAGATGCAAAAGCAAAAACCCCTGATAAAACCATCAACTCTTGTGAGACTTATTCACTACCATGAGAACAGTATGGGGAAAACCACTCCCATAATTCAATTATCTTTTATTCCACTGGGTCCCTCCCCACAACACATGAGAATTATGGAGATAGAATTCAAGATGAGATTTGGGTGAGGCCTCAGAGCCAAACCATATCAATGATGTATCAATCTTTTGATATGGTATAAGATTTTATTTGCTAGTATTTTGCTTAGCGTTTTTGCCTCTGTTTATAGATGTGATTACTCTGTAATGTATGTGTGCATGCATGTGTGTATAAACACATGTGCGTTGTTTATCAAGTTTTGTATCAGCTTTTTATGCCAGCTATAAAAATTGAGCCAAAAAGCTTTGTATTTTTCTATGATATGGAACAATGTAGACTGCAGAGAAATGTGGCTGTCCTCTGAAGATCTGATAGAGCAACCCATAATACTCACACTGCTTTGTATTTCCAGTCAGTTTCTCCAGCATTAATAAAAACTACTTTCTCTCTATTATCCTTTAAGTTTTTATCAAGCCCCTACCATGCTGAAGCCAGCAGAGAGACACAGAAATGGTCACAGTTTGTCCACATAAAGATGGTCCCACAATACAAAGCAATGCATTCCAAGTCCAAGTGGGTGGAGCACACAAGGCATTTCGTTGGAATTCAAAAGAATGAGCAAATAGTCTTGACCTCCTTGGCTTGGAAAGTTGATTGTTGCTGCTGTTGTGTGTTTTCTTTCGTTTAATTTTGTTTTTCTCTGAATGAGGAGGGATTTGAATTGAATCTCAGGATAGCCTCAGTTGAAGTGCTGAGAGCACTTTAGTTTGTAAATATGTACTACTATTTGGGATATCGACATGTGTACTGGGGGCACTAAAGGGCATTCTGGCAGGAACAGAGAAGGCACATTAGGGATGTAATGTTAGAAAGAAAGATTGGTGTCAGATGCCTGGGGAACCTGTAATACAGTGCAACTCTTCCATCTCCAACAACTTAAATATTTCTGTCCATAGTTGCTCTAATGAAAAACTCCAGCTCACTGACATCTGATGTCAAAGGTTCAAACAGATAACCTGCAAACTCCCTTCCAATTTTTTTGACCCTATGAACTTCTGAGTTTCTGTAGCTCTATTGTGTCCCCTGGCCTCTGGAGTTGGGCACAATTTGACCCAGGACTTGGAAAATGAAGTGATTTTTAGTTTGTTCTGTCTAGTCCACTTCTCTCCTCAGTTATGAATTTCCAACTCTTTGTTAGCCAACAACAACAATAGTGGTTTGTATAAGTCACATAAGAGAAAGGCACATCTATATCTTATTACTCTATTTACAAAGGGAATTATAGAAGATGTCTGCTTGCTAGGAAAAAATCACCTAAGTCAAGACAGTGAATGTGCCATTAAGTCATTTTTTCATCCCTTGGAACCTGGCAGGGAATTGTTCCCCATGGTGCATTTTCCTGTTTCTCTTGCAGCCAGGTTTTAAACATCTTAAGCTATAGCCGTCCCCTCCCCTCCTCTGAGCGGTGACTATACTGCCTCATAAATCTCTTTGGTTGGAATTCTTTCTAACATACCTCTAGGTCCCTTGTGATGGATTTTTTTTTTTTTCTGCCCCTGAGAGGGCCTGTAGTTTTCTCATGTGCTAAAGGAAAGAAATCAGGAATTGGATTTGTGCAAACATCAGAAACGGAGTGAGTTGCTATTCTTTGTTTACTTTCTTAACACTAATTTGATGACATTAAATCTTATGGGATGCACCTCTGACATTATTACAGCAATTTCTGTGTCAATTAGTTGGGAATTTTGGTTACATTCCATGAGAGCAGGAAACTTGTACATTTTGTTCAACCCTAAAAACCCAGAGTCTAAAAAAATGCCTGCCAAACAGTAAGTGCCTAATAAATGCATGTTAAATGTCTGGATGAATGAATGCATGGCCACTGATCAGGCACAATATTATGCCTAGTGGAATGCTAATGAAGGAAACATATGACTGCTGCCCACAGAAAACTATGTCTAACTGGGGAGGGAAGATTGCTGTTAGAAACTAAGCAATCTCTGTGTGATCAGGGCTTAAAAGCTCTATTGCAGACTCAGGCTGTGGACATAAAGTGTGATGTTAATGGAGGTGAGTACTAAGTTGCTCCTAGGTTGATGAACAGGTTTTCAATTGCCAGAGGAGGAGGGGAAATCCACAGAAAAGATCACTTATCTTCCTGCTTGTCTCCATAACTACTTCTATAAACAAATCATCATCATCTGCAGGTTCACCTCCCTTAGTTAATCCATAATTCCTGGGGATCTCTGTTTACTACCACAAGAACAGTATGGGGAAACCACCCACATGATTCAATCATCTCCAATTGCCACCCCCACCTTGACACATGGAGATTATTACAATTCAAAGTAAGATTTGGGTGGGGACACAACAAAACCATATCAGGATCCTCCTCTGTCTCAGTCACAGTGGCTTGTTTCCATGGATTAACCAGCTGGATTTCTGGCTATGATTTCATTTGAATAAAGACTAACACATTGTCAATCCTCAGGTTCTAAACAGAGATCCTCAGGAATTGTGTCTGTTCTCATGCTGCTAATAAAGACATACCCAATTACCTTGAGGTTTCTAGGTGGGTGGGATGGTGACACAAATTGTGGGAGGCTAAGAGGAAGAAGTATATGAACTAAAGATTGGCTTGTTATACAGATTAAAAAGTCAGCAGCCCTCGGTAGAATAGATGATAGTATGGGCATGGTGTCAGTTGATCTTTGCTATTAAGATTCCTGGGGAGAAGATTCATAAAAGTTGGGTTCCTTTTGGAGGATCCATTGTTAGGCAGACAAGGGAAGTTGCTGCTCCCTACAAACCCTCAGTTTAAAGTAAGCAGCATACCAAAATGGCATATTTGGGGGTGGTGTTTCTTGAACTCCTTCAGAAGTGATTGCTCACATGGCAGGTATGATTTGGGGTACCATCCATTGCCCTAATCTATCTCCTGCCTCAGTTTTTCCTAAAGCTGAGAACTCTCATATTAGATATCAGTTTCCAAAGAACCTTATTATTTAGAAAATATTGCCAGGAGAAGTTAGGCAATACATTTTTGTTACTCATTAACACTTTTGCCTGAATTAGTTCATCAACTTAGCTGTCCAGTTACTTAGCTAGACTTTAAAGAAATGGAATATAAAAAATGCAAATAATTCTGATTGCTTTTGTTATGAAGTGACTTGTGTAACTGAGAGCACCTTTGCAAAAATTATGACAGTGAAAATATCTGGCATAGGAAAATTATGACAGTGGAAAAAATCCTACCCAACTGATTCCATCGTGCTTCTAACCTCCAAGCTGTCCTTGTTCATTCTTGGAGTAAGCCAAGCTAACTTGCAGAGGAATTTATAGTTTAACTTTGAAACAAAGATGATAGCCCCTCCCAAAAACAAACCCTCTTCTTGCTTGGAAACCTAAAGCACCTTT
Source organism: Pan troglodytes (assembly GCF_028858775.2). Classification (NCBI taxonomy): domain Eukaryota; kingdom Metazoa; phylum Chordata; class Mammalia; order Primates; family Hominidae; genus Pan; species Pan troglodytes. Next base: position 48,328,010 of record NC_072415.2, on the reverse strand, counting down.
GTAAAACTAACAAATTAGCCATGACTTTCAAAATTATGGCCCAGGAATTATGTACCCAGAGGCCAAAAGATTCCTAACCTCCTCAATTGCTCCTGTAGGTAACATTACTATTGTAAAACCTAACATTGGTGTTTGAGATATTTTTCAGACCCTGCATTCTAATGGCCCAGCTAGACCAGTAAACTGGTTTAACTAGTTTTGTGATCCCACCCAGGAAATGAAAACAGCAAGAAGAGAGCTTCAACCACCTGTGCTTTCACCCTTGACTCAACCAATCAGCATTCCCCATTCCCTAGTCCCCTGTCTACCAAATAATCCTTAAAAAAAAAAAAAGTCTCTCAATCTTGGCTGATATGACTAGTAATAACAACCCCCATCCCCCATCCTCCTGCTTGGTCAGCCCTGCAATTAGTAAACTCTTTATTGCAAAAACCTGCTGTTTTCAGTGCATTGGCTTTTCCGTGTAGTAGGCTAGATAAACCTGTCAGGCAATTATGTTCTCTAAAAACTCTTATATATTGAAGCTGTAACCCCCAATGTGACTGTATTTGGAAACAGTTCCTTTAAAGAGGTAATTAAGATTAAATGAGGTCATATGAATGGGTCCCTAATCCTATAGGACTTGATGCCCTTAAAAGAGATGTCAGCAGTGTGCAAACACAGGGGAAAAGCTGCATGAAGACCCAGTGAGAAGGTGTATGATGATGATGGGACAACTAAGCAAAGAGTGGTAGAAACTACCTAAGAAATTAGGGAGGAGCCATTTCATGACTAGCCATGTATGAGCAAGACAGAGTTCACAAGAATGTTAAAAAAATAAATTAAAAAAATATATTTTTTATGTGTGAGTCTATTGAGAAAAGTAATATGGGGAAGTTAACTTTTCATATAGAGTGGTTAAGGTCAACATTTATCTGGTCTAACAGAGCAAGTCTTTCCACTGAGAAGTAAAATAAAAGACCCCAAGAAGTAACAATCTAGGGGCCAAAGTGACTGAAAGAAAACGTGCAATGAAAATCACTTTTCAAAGGCTCTGAGGAGTTCTTCAGAAAAGAAATTCATTCATCTTTAACCGCATTTTGCAAACTTATTTAAACTTGGAACATTGTTATTTTTCAGCAAAGCAATCTACACAGCTGGGTTTAGGGAATTCGACCTGCCAAGGCTCCCCTGATATTTACTTTAACCAGATCCTATGTGTCTGTGAGTATGAGGAATAGGATCCACGCTAGGACCAGAGAAGATCTCTGAATACCTTGGACATTTCTTTCTTGAAAGGGTTGACAAGGAATAAGGAGTTGAGTTCTTACTCAAGCCCTACTCTTTCAAGCTGAGTGAGACCATCCTCATATGCTATTAGCTCTTATGCTGAAATTTGAAGGCAAAGAAAAAGGACAAAGAGGATTCAACATCAGAGAAAAGAGAGAAAGAAGAATGGAATATAAAGATGAAGAAATGCCTTAAAAACTAGATACCAACAACAAAACATAAAAAACAAAAACAAAAACAAAAAACTCTGCCAGATGTAGCCAGCTAAAGTCAAACTGAAGTTTCACTTGCTGGCATTTTATCTGTCATATCAAAACATTTTCAATACCATCTACCAATACAGCACTAAATTCTGGACTGCCATTAATGTCAACCCATTTATAATTTTGGCCTGCAGCACTACAAAAAGGCAGATGACAGCTTACTATTTCACACCTGCTGTTGAAATGGATAAAAATGACTGAAACCCATAAAAGCAGAATAAAGAGAAAGGGAAAAAATAAAGTCAACAATAAGGTTGGAGAGAATTCCCTGCCTGCCTTGAGTTTTGTATACTAGGATTCGACGGATGTATCCTTTACAAATCTAAAAGCAATGAGTACAGCATATCCCAGGTGGGGAAACTGACATGCCTGGGAATAATTTCCTATTTTTGGTTGGCATTATTTTACCCACCCATTGGATTTAAATGACTTATCTCTTTCCACACTCTATCTTTTTGACCTAAATAAGGATGATACATACTTTCTGTAACATTTCTTCATGAACTTTGTCATATATGGTATTGGGAAATTTTTGATGGATCTATGTTCTCTGAAAGTTTGGAACTATTTTTGTACTCTTTTAGAGGCTGTTTACTGTTTATCCCTAAAAGTGTGCAGTACAACATGGGGACCATTGACTATTTAACATTGATGTGACTTCTGATCTTGTTTTCTCTAATCACCTAACCATAAGTGAAATGCTAAATACAACCCTAAATAATTAGATGCTCTGGTTGTTAATCCTTAAGTTTGTTTGATCTGGCCAAGTGTAATTATAATAATGTATAAGGTACCTGTCCTAAATATAGATAACAGATCCCTGCTTTTATTATAATACTAAGATAATATTTACCTTTTTTGTTGTCTTGATATTTTCACAAGCAGTAGCAAAGCAATGGTGGGTAAAACTTCTTGTACTTAAAGCAAATAAACATTTTTTTATTTATATTATCTAATATCAGTTGAAATTTCAAATTATTCATTAATCTATTTGGCCAGTTCAAGAACAAAGTAGTTTTCAGTACAGTAAGACTATTAATATAGCACAAATCCAGATTAGATAGAATGATATTGTACGGAAATAACTCAGATTAAAACCAAAACCACAACCGTGAAAACAAGTCCCATGTACACACCATTCTAAAAGAAGTCAAGTGTCATGCATGTCATCATCCTTCAGCTTCTCTATAGAGAAGGTGAGGAATTTAGAGAAAATTTTCTCAACTGTGTGATTTCAATCATGGGAGAGAGTGCTACAACATTTTATTTTCTCCCCCTTTTAGGAAGGTATGTTTCAATGTTCAACTCTGTAGAGATTGATGGTGCCTACCAAAAAAACTCCATCTCATTCCCCAGTTAAACATTTGCTGAGGCATAGTTCTAGCTGATCTGATTATTGGCTAGTTTGGGCAGGAAAAAAGGAATTGGAGAGAATCTGTAGGACAAAGAGAAAGCACCCACACACTTTGTTAGTGACGTAACAAAGGTGTACATAGTGAATTTCCCTTGGACCAACTTAATATGGCAAGCTTAAGCAGGCTTAATATGACTCGTATATATCCCATCCAAAAGACATCTCTTGAACTGGAAGATGCCCCAATGGAAAAGGGTCTTTGTATATAGAAAGGGTCTTTGAAAATATAATGGAAATGTGTATTCTGAAAAAAATGCATAGATTTTAATTTTTTGCTCCAAAATAAACTTGTACTAGTTTGAGTCACTAAGAAGGATAAGACATCACTTTGAAAAGAGCTCCTATCAGAAACATGAATTCTGCTAAAATGGAAGCAAGAACAAACATCAAATTCATGGGGAATCTTGGGTGAAAAAATGGTGAAATCACTGATACTTTATGAAAAGTTTATGGGAATGATGCCCCAAAGAAATCAGCAGTTTCTATATGAATAATTCATTTTAAGAAAAGACAATGTTGAAAAATGAAGCCCACAGCCACAGAATATGCACATGAATTTGCAATGAGAAAATTAATCTTATTAATACCTCACTTGAAGAGAAACAATGATCAACAGCAGAAACAATACCCAACACCATAGACATCTCAGTTGGTTCAGCTTATGCAATCCTGACTGAAAAATTAAAGTTGAGCAAACTTTCCACCCAATGGGTGCCAAGACCATTGAACCCAGGTCAACTTCAGACAAGAGCAGAGCCCTCGCTGGAAATTTTAAATAAGTGAATCAAGCTTGAAACATTTATTCAAAGAATTGTAACAGGAGATGAAACATGGCTTGATCTTGAAGACACAACACAAAACAATGGCTATGAAGAGGTGGAAGTGGTCTAATCAAAGTAAAAGCAGACCATTCAAGAGCAAAGGTCATGGCAATAGTTTTTTGGGATGTTCAAGGAATTTTGCTTATTGACTTCCTAGGAGGTGAAAGAATGATAACATTTGCTTAGCAGGAGAGTGTTCTGAAAAAGTTAGCCACAGCTTAGCAGAAAAATGCCTGGGAAAACTTCACCAGAGAGTTCTCCTCCACCATGACAATGCTCCTGTTCATTCCTCTCATCAAACAAGGGCAATTTAGCAAGAATTTCAACGGGAATTTATTAGGCATCTACTTTATATTCCTGATTTGGCATCTCCTGACTTTTTCCCCCAGTATTAAAAATATCTTTAAAGGGCACCCATTTTTCTTCACTTAGTAATGTAAATACAACTTCATTGACATGGTTAAATTCTCAGGACTCTGTTCTTTGAGGATGGACTAAATGGTTGATATGATCACTTACAACTGTGTCTTAAACTTGATGGAACTTATATTGAGAAATAAAGTTTATACATTTATTTTTTAATTCTTATCTTTTAATTCCAGTTTTTCACAAACTTTTTGAAGTCTCTTTGTATTACCCAGGATTAGAAGTGAGAGTGATGAGAAGCTAAGCCATAGAGGACATCCTCTACATCAGGAAATTTATCTCTTTTAGGACTTAACATGTGCCCCTCTGAACCGCAATTGAATGCCCACCACATAGAGATTCTCTACAGGGTCATGATTATGTAAGGGATACTTGATCTTTTCCACCGATTTCCCAGGAATCCATCCACCAGAGGAGAAAGAAGAAACAAAAGGAGAGGGGAGGTAGAAGGGCAGATCCTATTCTCTAAAATTGCTCCCTAAGGGAGTGGATTGTGTTTTAACTACCAAAAAGAGACTTTGTTAATCCTTGGAGCTACTTCTGTATCATTAGGAGATAGAAAAATTTGACAGAGCACAGTTGAAGACAATGATCAGAAAAAAATAAATACCTATTTCAAATTTGTTGCCCCACCCTCTTTAGACTCCAATCTATCTTTAGTAAACTTAGTTTGACTCTTAACTATTAAAATAGACAATATATCTCAGAAGATGAGATCATTCGCCTTTTTTTCTAATACATAAAAATGTCTTCTTGCATACAATGCTAGGTGAGAAATGTCTACAAAGCAGCATTTTGATATTGTCTTCCATATGACCAATAATAATGTCTTTTCTGAATCTCACTAATTCCAGTTGTACTAATGTTTTTGTTTTCATTTCAATGATGTTACAATGAATGTTTGTACCTGCAAATAACCAATATGCTATATTGGACTATGTGCTGTCAGAATTCTCTAATTAAAATGAATTGGTCTCTGAAACACTCATCCTTGGCACAGGTAGGAAAATCTGTCAACAAAGCATACGATTTGTAGGATACAGGAAAATTTAAAAAAGAGTAATGTTATCATCATCCATCATTACCTAGGGAACATCTAGAGGCAGTGTACAATATTTGTCCACTGAGTGAACAGTAGGCTGCCTTGACTTTCCTGAATCAGTTAACTATATTAGGTAACCTCTTTCTGAAGAATATATAGATTACCCTGCAAGCTTCTGGCAGATTGAAGCCTGGTATGTGAAAACCAAGAAATTAAGGGAATGGTAACAGTGAGTTTCAAAGCTATTCAGTGTAAACTTCATAATTCATTGCTGAATGAATTCAGGTACAGATAAGTGGAATGATTTGTCCAAGGTTTAGAGGATCACAATTTAGGACTTCTATTTGCAGTCTAGTCTTTTTCCACTAAGATATCAGTTCATAAAAACATCTGTTTACCCAAGGCACATTTTCAAGTCTCAGTGTAAGGAACTTAGTTGAAAATGGGGACCAGGAAGATTTTCTTTCATTGTGAAAGAGAACAAGAACAGACAGCGACTAAATCATTAATCCTTCTCTCCTTCTGGGAAGAAACTAGAGGACTGTTGGGCATGACAGATAAAATTAGCAAGTGTCAAAGAATGGGCATCTAGGACACAGTTAAAATATCAGTGTACGAATCCTCCTAATTACATATAATGTCACTTGCTGGGAACAACTGAAAGTTTCTAAGAACCATGGTCTCCACTCAGGCTATGATCCACAGGTATGGGATAATCTCAATACGAAAGAACAAAGATGACCAGTTGGAATGGATGATTATTTCTTCTGGGAACTCTTAGGATCTGATAGCTCAAAACATGAAAACTATAGGCTCATATTTGTAATATCCTGCATAACTGGATAGTTTGTAGCAGACGCCAATGGGAAGGGGATCAGGAAGGGTTGGTGAGCAAAAAATTGTTAGGGAGTAGATTGGTTGTTATTGTCAGAAGAGATCTGATTGGCAAAATTTAAAAACTGGACTGTTGCTGAAAGAGGAAATTTAAGACTGAATTCTGAGTGAAACCTGGGGTAGACCAGTTGATATTGGGGTAAAATAGAGAAGTGGATGCAGAATGAACCAATGCATAAAGGCAGCCATGTTGTTGGATAACAGTGGGTTTATCAAATATTGACAAACATGAAATGATTGTAATCAGTCACTGTCAAAAGAGAACAGGTCCCCTCCTCTCTTTTACAAATGATCCAATTAAAGGAAACATGTTGGCTATAAAAGTCAAAATCAACAATGCACTATACACTGACAACCCATCCAACATAAAAAATCAATAGTGCATTCTGCTACCATCCAGCACAAAGCGACAGTAGCAACTTCCCCACCTCTTTAGTCAAATATGACACTGTATCAATCGATCAAAACTCAGCACTTATTGAGCAAGGCTTCTGAAGAGTACAAACTGCATTATACTTCTATACTTCCCATTTTATTTTGATAAATTTTAATTTAAAGGCATAATACTTGAGAATTTTCTGTTGACACATAGAATGTTTCTTTGTATAATCACCATACAATTTGACATTGACTATATTTACAGCAAGATTATCAAAATACTGTAGGGCTAGAGATGCAAATGTCATTGAATGAGGAACTGTAATTTTAGTTCTGTCTCCATACCATGGCTTTGTGCAAGTCCTCCATTCAGTATGACAAACAAGACATATATGGCTCTAATTAGTCATCAGACTTGCACTAGAACTAAAAATAATCTGAAAGGAGGGAACTGAGCAAGGACTGGAGATGGAACAAATTGTGAGTTTGACAGAAGCAAAACCAATTCACAGCTTCAAATTTGGTGAACTGTGCAGAAGGCAACAAAATGGAATCTGGCTCTGACTCCATGTGTCTTATAACCTTGAGTAAGTCACTTGTCTTCTCCAGATCTCAAAGTCTTTAAGGAAAAGGCTCAATGAATGGCAGTAACCATGCAAGCACTAAGCTTTAGATTCAGTTTTCTAAGTATTTTTAAACTTTTTCCCCTCAAGTTCTACAGTCAAATTTTCTGTCATGACACTGTATAATCAAACTAAAATTCATAAATATGTTTACCAGTATGTTCAATGATCTCTAATCTTTTCTGTTCTATTCATTTTTATTTCTTATTTTTTATTTATTTTATTTTATTTTTTTGAGACAGAGTCTCACTCTGTTGCCAAGCTGGAGCACAGTGGCGCGATCTAGGCTCACTGCAACTTCTGCCTCGCTGGTTCAAGCGATTCTCCTGCCTCAGCCTCCTGAGTAGCTGGGATTACAGGCACGCGTCACCATGCCCAGCTAATTTTTGTATTTTTAGTAAAGACAGGGTTTCACCATGTTGGCCAGGATGGTCTAGATCTCCTGACCTCATGATCCACCAAACTCGGCCTCCCAAAGTTCTGGGATTACAGGCATGAGTCACTGCACCCGGTCTCATTTTTATTTTTTAATAAATGTTGAACATGTCTGTTTATGCGTCAGAACCTACAGCTTGATGAACAGTTTCAGGGTTCTTGGCTTCTCTTCCTCCCATCCTTCCCTCTCATCCCTTGCATGTACCTTCCTCCTTTTTCACTTCCTTTAAGTATCTCTGCTTTCAATCCCAAATGTTGATTTCCTGTATTTAGCTGGTTTTGTATTTTTCTTCAAATCTATATTTCTCCATCCCGTAGGACTAGTGCAATCCAAAGACTCTCATTAGCTGGTCAATAAATACTTATTCAGTTAACTCACTCATTCCTTATCCTCTTTGCGAATAGGAATCATGTGGGAAAAAGGCCATCTATTACGTAGATTTTTGAAAATGTTCGATAATATAAAATAACATGCTTTAAAAATTCGCAAATTAGAATATGTTCATAATATAATTAAGTAAAGTTAGAGATACTACATTTTATAGAGAGAATTAAGTTACAATTATCTCTCAGTATACATGGGGATTGGATCTTCCCTGACGCCCAAATCTATGCACACTCAAGTCCGGTGTTCAGCAGTGTGGAATCCAGACACACACAAGGTCAGCCCTCTTTATATGCAGGTTTCCAGTCCTGAGAATCTATCTGACTATGGCTGAAAAAAAAATCTGTGCATAAGTGGACCCAAACACCTCAGATCTGTGTTGTTCAAGAGTCAACTGTAAATGCAAGTAAAAAAAGACTGGAAGGGAATGTTCAAATATAATAACCGCCTTTTACCTCTTGGTAGGGAGTTCCCAGGTAGTGTTTTTTTTGTTTTTTTGTTTTGACAGAGTTTCGCTCTTGTCACCCCGGCTGGAGTGCAGTGGCGTGATCTTGGCTCACTGCAACCTCCACCCAGGCAGTTTTTAAACTTATTTTTTATACTTTATTCTGCTTTTCAAATTATGTTTCTTAAAATGTGCTACTCTGATAATTAGAGAATGGAATTATTGAAATCCTGAGAACAAAAGACAAAATATGCCAAAAAGTTTTGTAAAATGAGTTGGAGTGGTATGTCATTGTACATTGTGTTTTTTTATATACATGTTACTTTCTTAAAAACTATTGATGAGATTCTTGTCTTTTTAAAAGCCAGTTTCCTTTGTATTTCTTAAGGGATCCAGTACTAAGATTGTATTGTTGCCAGTATAGTATTTGTTTCCTACAATTTAACAATCTAAAATGAATCAAAGCCTGACTGCTACTTCTTTCTATGTATTTTTCATACATGTTAATATTTATAAGTTATGGATATAACTGTTATTTATAGAAGACTGACCATGTGTCAGGCGTTGCTTCTTCTGTATACATGTGATCTTATTACTCCCCACAACTATCCAAGAAGGAGTTGCTATCAGTATCCCATGTTTAATGGACAAGGAAACTGGGTGTTGAAGATTAAGTAATCATTTCAATGGTGGAACCCTAACTTGAATCTGAGCAATCACAAAAAACTCTCACTTTAGAGGTTGCTACATTTAATCTTCATGAATCTATGACGTTAGTTAGTACAATCAGCTTCACAACTTTGTACATGAGAAAAGGAGGCAAAGACACAGCAAGAGAATAGGTTGTAGAGGGTGAAGTTGTAATGTATATTTAGAAGTCCTCGGCCAGGCACCATGGCTCACACCTAGCACTTTGGGAGGCTGAGACGGGAGGATCACTTGAGACCAGGAGTTCAAGACAAGCCTGGGCAATATACTGGGATCCCATCTCTACAAAAATCTTAAAAGATTAGTCAGGCATGGTGGCATGTACCTGTAGTCCCAGCTACTGGGGAGGCTGAGGTGGGAGGATTGCTTGAGCCCAGGCAGTTAAGGCTGTAGTGAGTTGTGATTGTGTCGCTCCACTCCAGCCTGGGCAACAGAGACCCTGTCTCAAAAATTAAAAAATAAAAAAGTTCTCTATTAAAAATCATGTTTATAAAAGTTATAACCAGATTCTTTAATTATATTCTACAAAATTTGATTCCCATAGGAGCTTTGCGAATTTTGACCCTGAAATTTCCATGAAGTAAAAGCAGGTGTGGGTATACTAATGACTCTTTCTCTTGGCAGATATTTGAGAGACATATTTATATTTTAAAAATATAATGAAGAAATAAAATTATGCTTTCTCAGTATTTTTGAGTTTTGACTAATTTACGAATATTCAAAAAACATGATGTAATTCATTTGTTGAAACAATGAAAAGGTGAAATGCAACAGATTATTCCATCATCTCTTCACAAATCTGACCAACTCTCCTCCCTACCAGGAGGAGTTCCCTGGTTAGTGACAAAATATCTGCATTCCATTACTGTGTTTCCTTGTGGATTTCTTTTTTATTCCATTTGATACTTTTACAAGCAGTATTTTCCTGTTCAAAAGCCTTCAGAAACTCTATTCACAACAAGACATAGACAAAATGGTCTAACGAGCATACAGGGTTTTCTACAAGGGATCCCCAATTAGCTTTTTCAATCTGATTACTGTTTAGGTTACTCTGTATGTAATTCTATACTTCACAAAAAGATTGATCGAATTTTAGAGACAGAAAAGACCTTAAGGTTCATCTCATTAAACCAGGTCATTTTAAATAAACTACTGGTAGTAGGAGTATTTTAGATCATACAGAAGCTTAAAGGTTAACAGAAACTTGTCATTTAACTTCTAACGATGTACTGTAATTTTCTCAAAAAATGTTTGTTGAATTCCCTGCATTATTTGAATTCCCTTGTGTTTTAGTTGAATTCCCTTGTGTTTTCGATACATTGTGTGACCTGGTAGAAACTGCATACTTGATACAATGTTTGAATGTAAATGAGTAGAATGAGCCAATATAGGAAACATGTATAGATGTTGAGCAGTTTAATACCAATAAAACACAATGATATTTTTCTGAAGACTCCTATCATTAGAAGGACCTAGTATGGAGGGAATGAGGAAGAAAAGTACCTGAATCACAACTTCCACATAATATGCCCATCAGTAAACTTCTAATGTGATAACCCTTTTATGAGAAAGCCCATCACTAAAAATTTGCTCATCACTTTACTTTCTGGTTGGGGTCATCAAAGCAACCTGGGATCACAAATCATTAGAATTGGAAGAGATGTTAGAGATAAGCCATGTACCCCAGCCTCTTCATTTTGAATGAGGAAACTCCAAGTCCAACAGTTTAGGATCTGGTATATAAAGAGATCACCATTAAAATAATTAAGAAAATCAGCAATGTTTTAATATTATATCCCATAAAGCCTTCCAGTTCCCTTGAGTACTGTCTTTGGTCTGCCTCTCACAACTAGAAGGAGACTAATGGGTCAATCTGGATTCTCCCATTACACATCAACACATGTAGCAATAGATTTTTCTGGTTTTAACATGGGGGGCTTTGGATTATATTATTTAGGACAAAAACAAAATCTCTGCTTATTAAAACCATTGCTTCCAAATAAATTACTTAGAAAAGTAATATAAAAGATGAGACAGAGCCTACGTGTTCATTTTTCATTCTACTCTTATGTATCCATCCGCCAATTCGGAGCTCCCACACTTTCCAGTTACAGGATTTCGTTAGGAGTGGGGGTAGAGAGGAATTTAATGAGGCACTGAAGCTTAATTTTTAAAATCCTTGTTAGTGTTTAAACTTTAAAATCATTTCATAGTCAGAGCAGTCAACTTTAGAACCCAGATACTTATTTCAGAGATGTGAGCCATTTCTAGAAAGTCTTTTTTAGAATTGTTTTCAAAACCCAAAGCACATTATTTCAACTATTCTCAATCATGGCAAAGATTTGTATTTTGAATGTGGTTTCTACTTTTCACAATAAAAATGATAATTGGAATCAAGCCTGGTTAATAAGTGTGGAATCATTTGGGCTGTGAACAGTATGTGGTTGAAAAGGAATAAGGGTGATTTCTTTATGTGCTCTAGAAAATATAGTCTTGAGGAATTTCAAAAAAGATTTAGGTTCTGACTGTAAGAACCGAATAGTTGTTCTCTCTTGATGGCATCAAGCTAAAAGGCTAACATTAGTTTGGATCCAAGAAATGTTTTGGCTTAGGGAAGACTACAAAGAAAGTCAAAGAAACCTTGGTTGAAATTCCATTTCCACCATTTCCAAGTTGTGGGACCTTAAAATATGAACTTAACCTATCTGAGACGATTTTTCTTCACTCTAAAATTGGCTCATTAAAGAGGAAATTGCTGTGTATAAAGTACTAGCTTAGTTTTGGTCATGATGTGCACTCATAAGTGATAGATCTTTAATATCAGAGTACACTTAAAAATATGTATAGTTGCTAGTCACATTGTTACTAGGCTGTGCTCTCCACGAATAAATATATATCAAAATTCCTGAGCTAAAGGCCTGATCTTGGCAAAATTTTCAGTAGATACTGAAAGACACCTTCTTCTTGCCTGTAACCCTTTTCTTTTTTGTGTCACCTCCCCCACCGCACAGCTTTCTGTTGCATGTGCCTGCCTGATGATATTCATATGTTCTTTTTAGAATGAATCATCTCATTTTCCAGCCAAGAGACTGGCACAGAAAGCCTCCCCTGTTTTATCTAAGACCACACCCAAGTTAGCTACTGCATGTAATATCAAGGTCTTCTGACATTAAATCAAGTGATCTTGCCACTCTACCAGCTGTTCCTTATCCTACAAAGATATTAAAAGGATCTACATTCACTAAGTGCCTTCTTGATATATTTATCTAATACTAATTCATTTTCATACCCACAGCCCCCAAATTATTAAAATCCACTCTTTCCATGTGGAAATATTTAAGTTCAGAAAGGATAAACAACTGGTCCCAAGTTGTACAGCATGGAAGCAGCAAAACTTGGTTAATTTCAGATTTCCCTAAAAGAAAGCTCTAATTCCAAGCTTATTCACCATAGAAATAATAATGCATATATGGCCACACTATAAGATGCTCTAGCGGACACTTGGCAGACCATGAATCATTTCAGTCAAAATATGGTGGGATAGAATCTATTCACATCTGTTCTCACTGCTGCCTTTTCTGTCCCAGTTCCAGGTGTAGGGGGAACTGGTTCAATCATGTGTAACCAAGTCCTTTTCCCATAAAAATCCTTTCTCCTAATTATTCCTCAACTGGATCTCCAGTCATGACCTAGAAAATAGAGATAAAGGAGCCACTTAGTTTTTTGGTGACCCTGAATTTAATGAGCTCTACATTCATGCCATTGTATAAATGAGTAGTGTATATTCCTTTCCTTTTTCCTTTCCTGCCTAGTCATGTGTAATTTCACTCTTCTCATTTTCTGAATTACTTACCTGTATGCTCTTCAAGGACACTGAGGTTTTCTCTTTGTTTCTACTCATACACACTATTTAGTCACAACCTCATGGAACACTAGCTTATTCCCTTGGTCAAACTCACCACTAAGCAAGAAAGTCTGAGTCATTTAGGATAGTGCTCCACCAATGCTCAAAACTGGCTTTTAGTGTGAAGACTTGGACTCTCATTTTGATATGTGGAAGCCCACTGAGTTTGGTAAACAGGTGTATCATCCATTCATGTTAAATATTTTCTGCAAGTCATGCTGTAAAGGCAGTAATACAAGCATCCTAACTCTCAACAATGACCATTTCCCCTCATTTACTGAGGAGGAGAGACATTATAACAAGATGTTAGTGCTGTGCTTTCAGTGTCACACAGTAAAATATGGAAAAGATTTCCTTCATTTCAGTAAGCACTTTCCTCCAGGGTTGTCTCTCTCTTGATGTTCTCGTGAACCTGGAGTAGTCAAATTCTGAAGCTATCACCTCCATGGTCATTGTGCTTTGCCAACTGTACTTTAGTTCTAGTTCTTGCAGTGGTTCTTGGGTCCATCCTTTGTCTTCCTCTATACTAGAAGTTTCTAACATGGAGGAGCCAAGAAGAGAATGAACTGAAAAAATCAGAATGGTCTGTTGTCGCAGAATCTTAGAGAAGTAAACAGGGCTTACATTTACCCAACATCTGTGCTCAGTGTCTCATATTCTGAAATCCATACTGGCATCAGATGGCCAGTGAAAGATTCAGGGGTTTGGGAATCTGGCCCAACATCTTTCTGTCTCAGCAGAGCTCACATTGTTTAAAATGTATTTGGGCCTCCTCAATAAATAATGCCTGACGGAGTCATGTTCCATAGCAGGCCCTCCATGACTGTCGTTTTGTTTGACCAACAGTTTTTAAAAGTCAGGTCTATAAACCACCTAGCAAAGTACTTGTATCTCAAAACACTTTTTACATTCTGGCACTATGTTAAGTGCTCTCGATGCAATAGAAGCATACAAATAGTCCTGTCCACAAAGAACTTAAAATTAGCCCAAAGAAATGATAGTTTACTTTCCACTAGAAAAAAAATTCTTGACTTTAGCCATTAAATAAAAAGAGAATTCATTTCAGCTTCATTTTCTCTCAGACTATGTATTAATATCTTGATTTCCCTGATAGTATCCAGGCATAAAAGTTATATTTTCAATTTTTCATTTAGCTGAAAGATATTTCACATTGCCTGCTATACCATTAAGGACTAAGTAAATGCTCTTCAGCTTTCCTTTTTAAAAAAATAATAACCCATGCTTATTTGGATGATTTTCTCTATCGTGGCTTGAGAGAAAGCAGTATTGGGTCTGTGGCAATATTGTTAACCATGCAAATGACATTCTAATTGCAAAGACCTCCTGGCTCAACTGGAATATCACTTCTAAAATCATATTTCAGTAATTTATTCTCTCAATTCCCTGAAGTGCTGGCTTGAGGTCAGCGCCATCCTGTGAGAGAAAGCATCTCCCTTGCTAAAGCTACAAACTGCTGCTTTTTTCCTTTCCTCTCTCCCATTCTACTAATCTGTTCTAAAAGAAATTTCACATCAGACATGGTCAAATGCTGATGATTTCATCCATTCAAATTGTCCTTTCCTGCAGACAGTTAACTCAAAATTATAAGATGAGGTCCCACAAGGTCACAAAAATGGCCTCTTTGTTCAGCACCAACTACCCCAAACCTAGGCTATGAGACACCAGAACTGTTAGAGTAATAGTTGCCAAGAAATTGCAGAAGAGCAAATGATTGCACGTTAGCTTAATTCTTTTCTCTGAACCATCAACTTTTTATAATTCAGAGTGAGAGTTTAGAGTTGAAATCCTAAGTCCTACACCTTTAGTAGGAAGAGAATCCATGGCCATTAATCGGCTGCCAGGGCAGCATGGTGGTTTTGGGGTCAAACCCGTCGAGTTGGAAGTGTCCACCTTACTGGCCTGTCACCTTAGATAACTTTAGGAAGTTCTTTAGTTTCTAAGCATCATCTTTTCTCATCTGAAAGAAAAAAAATTATATGAGCTAATACCAGTTCATTGCAAGTACTGAATTAGTATTAACTGATATTATTTTAAAAATGAAAAGATAAAAGGCAACCAGGGATTCCCTCTTATCTATAGCCTGAACAGTGTCTTCCTCTAGCCCAGGGCAGCAGAGATTTCCCTTTTTGTCTGACCTCCTTTTCTCCTCAATCGTCCACAGTGCTTTGGTGTTGCATCTGGGAGGCCCAAAACAGATGTGAAACTTACCTGGAAAAGACTTTCTAATCTGTAGCAATTACTATTTTGAGTCATCAGAGTGGCATCTAGCTGCATATTCTACTTCCTGTCTCAGTCAGATTAAACTTCTTTTTACATTGCTTTCTACATGTTACGTACCCCAAATTTTTCCACCAATTTCTATTTCTTGCCTGAACAGTTGGTAATTTTCTGCCTGGCTCAGGGCTCTCTGTGGTTTGGCTTCATGCCACCTAGTTACCCCTTACCTCTCCTGTCCATGAGAAATCTGCTTCCTTTCATCCAGAAATCTCTATTTCATAGCTGTTTTTCAATGCATGGCTTCATTCCCATTGCTTCCTTCTACAAGCATGTTCTCTTTCTCCTTTTTAACTCCAGAAGCTTCCAATCTGTAAATATCTGTCTGTTATCACTTTTTCTCTAAGGCATTTCAAACCTTTACTAAACTTACTTTCTAAATCAGAGTTGGCATTTTTTTTTTCCCCATAGAAGGCCACATAGTAAATATTTTAGGCTTTGGGAGCTACAGCATCTTTGTGAAAACTACTCAACTCTCTGGTTATAGCATAAAGGCAACCATAAACAACATATAAACAAATGGGTGTGACTGGGTTCCAATAAAACTTTATTTACAAAATGATGTTATAATACTTGACATCAATTCTATGGTGTTATGACATTTACTAGGAATATCATGATATTCTGTTATTTATTGAATTACATGGAGTAGCAGTTACTTTCAAACTCAGATTTTAAGCTTTATAATAGTAAGACAAACCTATGATAGCCCATATATCAACTAGCCTAGCACTAAGCATATAGGTTACGGTTAATACAGATATCATTAGTTGAGTAGTTGGTTGTTTTTCTGTCACTGGCCTCAGTGATCTCATCTATAAAATGACATATTTGAATTAAGTTTTCTTCTGCCTCTGGCATTTGATGTAGCTATATTATAAAGCTTTAAGCTTTTTCAAAATTTTACTTTATTAAAAGTTGTAATGGCTTTCCTTCACTTTAATTTTTTAAATTGTCATAAAATATATATAACATTGTATTTGCCATCTTAAACATCTTTAAGTGTATAATTCAGTGGTATTAAGTACATTTATATTCCTGTAAAACCATCACCAACATCCATCTCCAGAACCCTTTTAGTCTTGCAAAATTGAAACTTTATGTCCATTAAACAATAACTCCTAGCACCTCCTCCTAGGTCCTGAAAACCAACATTCTATTATCTGTCTCTGATTTTGACTATTCTAGGGACTTCATATAAGTGAAATCATATAGAATTTGTCTGTTTTATGATTGGCTTATTTTACTTAGCATGACATCCTCAAGGTTCATTCATGTAACATATGTCCAACTTTCCTTTTAGGGCTGAAAATTACTCTATTTGTATATACTGCATTTTGTTTATTTATGTCAATGCACACTTGGATTGCTTATATATTTTAGCTATTGTGAATAATGCTGCTATGAACATGGGTGTGCAGATAAGTATCTGTTTGAGAACCTGCATTCAATTCTTTTAGGTATATACCCAGAAGTGAATATGCTGGATCATATGGTAATTCTATTTTTAGTTTTCTGAGAAATCAGTGTATTTATTTCACAGTGGCTATATGATTTACATTCCCACCAACCGTGCACAAGGTTTCCATCCTCCCACATCCTCACCAACAATATTTTTGTTTTTTGAGAGTAGTTACCCTAATGAGTGTGAGCTGGTATATCACTGTAGTTTTGACATGCATTCCCTTATTATTAGTGATTGTGAGCATCTTTCCATGTGCTTATTGTACATTCATTCATAGATCCTCCTTAGAGATATGTCTAAGTCCTTCACCAATTTTTTTAATCAAGTTTCTTCTTTTTTGTGTGTGTGTTAGAGTTTTAAGAGTTCAGTTTACTGCCCTTTGGCCTCCACAGTTTCAGGATTTCTCTGTATATTCTGGATATTAAATACGAGTTACAAACATTTTCTTTCATTCCATAGGTTGTATTTTCTTTTTTTTTATTATTATTATACTTTAAGTTCTAGGGTACATGTGCACATAGGTTGTATTTTCACTTTGTTGTTAGGATCCTTAAAGCACAGAAGTTTTTATTTTTCATGAAGTCCAATTTATCTATTTTTTTATTTCGTTGCCTGTGACTTTGTCATTTCCACAAAATGATTACCAAACCCAATGTTGTGAAGCTTTTTCTTTGTTTTAAGAGTCTCACAGGTGAGCTCTTACATTTAGATCTTTAATCTATTTTGAGCTAATTTTTATATATGCTGTTAGTTATGGTTATACCTTCAGTCTTTTGCATGTGGCTATCCAGTTTTCCAACACCATTTGTTAAAAAGACTGTCTTCTCCCTCTTGAATGGATTTGAACACCTTATTTAAAATCATTTTACCATATTTGTAAGGGTTTATTTCTGGATTTTCTATTCTGTTGGCCTATAAGTCTGTCTTTGTCAGTAACATACTATTTTGATTACAGTTGCTTTGTAGTAACTTTTGAAATCAGGAAGTGTGAGTCCTCCAAATTTATTTTTCTTTTTCAAGGTTATTAGGTCTATTCAGAGTCCCTTGAAATTCCATCTAAATTTTAGGATAGATTTTTCTATTTCTGCAAAAACGTCATGGGGTTTTCATAGGAATTGCCTGGAATTTGTGGTTTGCTTTGGGTAGTGTTGCTCTTTTAACCAAATTAAGTTTTCCAATCAATGAAAATTGGATATCTTTCTATTTATTGATTCTTTAATTTATTCAGCAATGTTTTGTAGTTTTCATTGTACGAGGTATTTACCTTTTTAATTTCTATTTTACTTTTATGATGCTGTTGTAAATTTAATTGTTTAATATCATTTTGGATTGCTTTTTGTGTTTTTTTTTCTTAATTTTGTGATATGGTTTTGTTATTGCCTAGTGTCCTTTCACTTTAACAAATTTCTAGTGCTTTTACAAATTTTCATCTTCACAAATTTCTCATGCTTACTACTCTGCCATCTTTCCTAAATCCTCTAAAAACTTGAATATCTTTAAGACTGTTGTTTTAAAGATTTTGTCTGGTAAGTTCACCATCTGGTCTTTCATATGGATAGATTCTGTTGATTTATTTTTTTTATTTGAATAAGCCATACTTTCTAACTTCTTCTTGTTCCTTCAAATCCCCAATGTTTGGAGAACAGGGTTCTTATTGCCCACTGTGGCTTCTTCCAGCTGCGTGCAAGCTTTTCCAGTAACATGCACAGCTCCCTTCCACAGAGATGGGAAATGAATAACTGCTACTGTGCTAAAACTCAGAAATGGCCATAATTGGCCACAATTTACAATCCGAGTCTTCCTCTGGACGTCTCACTCTGTCCACTGGCCGTTAGAAGCTTCAATAGACTCCTGAGTCCCAAATTAGTTTTATCAGACAGATTATGCTAGTACAAATTTTGTCTAGGTGATGAGACAGATTTTTAATGCTTACTACTCTGCCATCTTCCCTAAATCCTCTGAAAACGTTAAGATTTTATTAAAGGAAATGTTAAACTTCAGACATTGGAATGAATTGGAGCAACTGGATGTCTGCATGAGCTCCTGTCCTTTCTGGAAACTCCATACAACTAAAGGCTGTTGCCTCTCCACTCATTATGTATAAGATTGAGGGTAAGAAAAAGTACATAACTCAGTTGAGGAGGCAAACTCAAGAAACTCCAACAGAATCCAACATAAACATTACAACTTTAATGTTACTAATACGGTATCATTGTATATTACATATTAAGTAATGCAATAATGAATACTTAATTTACATTCACATGTGAGAATGGCTATGTGCCCATACCTTTACAAAATGAGAAATGTGATGTTTCTTTGGGATCTTTAAGCAGGGGAATTAAAATCTCTCCCCAAAATCAGATATTTTCTTTTTTATAAAAGAGGTACCTTTCTAGTGCAATGTTCCCAAACCCCTGGGGTTGGGCAAGTCAAGATCTGCTGACAGATAATGGGGAAAAAGGTGATTGGGGGATGGTGATCCAATTGGGACAAAAGGACACTGAAAAAGGAGGTAGGGGAAAAAAAGGAAATTAACTTTGCATTTTTTTTCCCTTAAATGTATCCACAAAAAGGGCCTTAAGATATGCTGTCTTCAATATCAAAGACAAATATTTCCATTGGACACCTTCTTTTCCAGGTCTCTGATTTCTTTAAGGACTCAATGGTATTTTGTGTTACTCTAGTTACAGCAATTACGAAAAGTTCAGCGATTTCAAAAAATAAAATGAGCATTTCCTAGAAAATTGACATTTACCCCTTGAATTGTTCTCATTCTTTGAGTGGGCAGGGTGAAGGAAATAATCTACTTTTCTATCTTCTTAAATATAACCCAGATACAACAGTTTAACTGTTGGTGATACATGCTTGACATTATGAGTTTTTGTCTAAAGATAAAATACCCTCAGAATCTATTGCCGAGGAAAGGACTGTCTATCTCCACATACCTCATGAGATGAGCAATCGTGTTTTGGGGTGATTTGGTCCGTTTCGGGCTCCTTTGCCATTCCCAAGTGTCAGTCTGCCCACTTCAAACTGCCGTTCATCTTCTTAACAGCTTATACCATCCTGCCCTTCCTCAGGCTTCTGGCTAAACACAGACATCTAATGGGCTTTAATAGACAATTGGATACCCAAAACAGCTACCTTATTGTCCTAATAAATTTAAATAGGTTATATGTTAAAGTTTGATTTTTGATATAGAAAGCTATGATTACTGTTTTTTTTTCTAGGCATTTGAATGTGTTTTATGGGTAAAACTCAAAATAAGTACTTCATTGAAAATTGATAACGCTTCTTTGAAAAGAGGAAAAAATGTGATTGACCTCATTTTTATTGTGGATGCCTTATCACTCCCCTGTTTATCCTTTCTCTGTCCCAGTTGGCTTGTGCAATACATTCTCTCTCCAGTGCTACCTGAGACCCTCATATTATGTAGTGAAGTGGGTATACAGATTGTATACAGAATTAATTATGAAACAAAGGAAAGTACAACATAATGTAGGTAAAAGGTAGATGACAAATGGCTAGCTAGACCTTGAGTCTTAGCTTGAATCTGATTAAAATAGCCTGTGTGATTTCAAAGAAGGCACTTCACATCTCTGAGATTCAATTTGTCTGTCTCTAGGGTAAAAGGTTGAATCATCTGTAAGGTGCCTTCCACCACTAATATTCTAGCATTCTACTTTTTGAGATATGATCTTCCCGTTTATGTGAAGTCCTCCAAAACCATCAAATAATAATTAAGATCATAGAATTATGGACTTTTCTGCTTTATCAGTCACAGCAGATAATTTTTGAGATTTATCCCCCAGGTTTGCCAGGCTGGAAAGCTTTATGGATGAGAAACAGTGTCAGCATGGGGTTGGCTGCAAACATTTTTTTTTTTTTCTGCACTAAGCTACTATGCTCACTGGGAAACCGAGTCTTGTCAAAGTAAATATCAGCCGCCAACCTGCTGGTGCACATCCACAGACAAGGTGAGCTGACACGGATCAGATGAGCACCAGAATGAAAACTTGCCCAAGCCACAGACCTTTGAAAATGCAGGAAGAAATTCTGCTAACCTCTTTTTCTCTTTGTAGAAATCTTGCCCGGCTCCATCATTCTGTGTGTAAGCTGAGGCCAGACAAAGAAATAGAGAGATACCACAGAAAAATCTTCCCATCCCACATGTCCAACTTGATTAAAAGAAAGGCACATCTCTGGGGTTCTCCCTCTGTGAGCCAGACCTCCAGATAACTTGGATAAGAAAGAATCAGCTGATTCCTGCAGCTCAGAATATTTGTTGTCCAAGAGGTTAGGAGGTGGGCTTTTCTCCAAGGCACAGAGTCCAGAAAAACCAAGGCCTAGGCTTCCAAGACGTCACCACTGAGGGCTCTATTTTCATAGAAATTTGAGGTAATGATGGAGGCGATTTGGAGACAAACTAGGTTCATTGTAACTCTTCTGTTTTAGGAGTTGTGTGTTTTGCAAGTTACTAAACTCTGTACTTCACTTTCCTCATCTATAAAATGCTGATAATATTTTTTCATTGCCATTGGACTATGGAGAAAATTTAAAATAATGCCTGCCAAACTCTGGAGTAGAATGCTCGGGACTTGGTTTTTCTGGATATTGATGTATGTAGGCATGGGTTTTGTTGTGCTTCACTATCTTTCCAAAAGGAACATAAAAATCAAACATATTTCATAGAGTTTAAGGGAAGACTAAATTAGAGCTTCGATCAATACCTGACACATCAAAAAATCTCTGTAATGTCAGCTAGTATCATCATTATTGATACCATCATGGAGATCATCATCTTTGTAAGAGGTGGTAGAGTCCAGAAGTTCAGATTAAGATTATGAGTTTTAAGTCAGACACAGCTGGGTTTATAACTAGTCAGTAGTCTTGTACCTCTGCTTTCACGTCTCTGGGAGGGAATTACATATATACCTCCCAAGGCAACAGAACAAGGGAATAAAAGTGTGTCTTTCTTGATTCACACGTACCTGGTTGAAACTCTATAATGTTTATAGTTACATGCCTTTAGAAAAGTTTTTAAATTCCTTTGTGCCTCAATTTTTTATCTGTAAAATGGGGAATTATGTTAATGTATGTCATAGGGTTACTATGAGAATTAAATTATGCATTAGAATGCTTGTAGCTGACTCAGGTTTCAGGAATCTGACTCTGATGGTCCTAAATTATGAATAACATGGTTTGGTCCTGACAGTCAAATATATGGTGCACTCCTGCTTTAATGAGGGCTCAGTTCCTTTTCTCCTTGTTATTTTGCATCTCTCCAATGTGTGTGGGGTTTGATCTCCTATTGGCTTCCGTTCTCATCTCAAGACATTATTAGCATCACCTGGGAAGCATGTGTTCTCATTCATGTCCTCTAGGAAAGAGAGGCAAGTTTCCCTTGCTCTCCCCTAATAGCAAAATATTTTGTGCCTGGAAGCTTCCAAATGAGCTCTCCTTCTTCTTCTTGGTCCAAATTAGCCTAGGCCTTTTGCATCCACAAATCGTCAGCTAGAGTGTAAAGGGAGTATTATCATTGATTTAGGCTAATCATCTAGGACTGGAATGTACATGCCCACTACAAATGAAAACCTACTTAAGACTGGGCCTGGAGGGTCTAAAGGTGTGATGAGTGCTAGACATTATTACATTTTATAAATATATTTATTGTGAATATTATATTGACAATATATTAAAAGCATATGTCATATGGCTTGGTACATAGTAAGTGCTTAAAACGTGAAAGCTCCTGCAATGTAGTTATTTCCCATCTCTAATTAATATACCCATTCACTCTACCAAGGGCAGCATTCTCACTTCCCATCTGCATAGCTTCTCCTTGAACCTGGTGCACCTGCTGTCTGGAGTTCCACCCTTCCTAAGCTTGTCCCATCACACAGTATTTATCAACCATATGCCAAATCATTTATTTGTATAATGATTTTTTTCTGACCTCCCTAAATGGAAAGGATCTCTTTTTTTCCCTCTGAACTCCATTAGTGCCTCTCCCTCATGTACACACTTTTCAAATAGTATTACCAAAATAATTATCTAAATTCATGGTCTCAGTTTCTCAAGAAATAGTAAGGTGCCTGAGAACAGACAGAGTGTTTGTACATCTTTATAAGTATCTGGGCAGCTAATGAGTGAGAGTTACTTGATTGCTATAGATGGCCAAGTGGACTCTGGAAAGGGAAGCATTTTACCTTTCACTATGTATTAAAAGATAAAAGGGAAACAACACAATAACAAATGCACAACAGGAAGCATTTTCACTGAGTGGATTCTGGGCATCGCCAAGTCTTATAATTTTTGCCCCTAAGAAAGTCTCTAAACAGAGAAAAACTTAAGTTTAGGGAGTACATAGGAAGACACTGGAAATGAACGATCATGTTCCTCAGGTTCTCCATCCGCATATCTGCAATATACAGAAAAGTAGTGATCTCTCTGTAACGAGCAAGCAATAATGTTGGGTGGCAGGGAGGGTAGCTATGGAGAGTTATGTAATCTGTACTTGAATAGTCCATCCTTTCTGCAGCCTTTTAAGAGGACCAAGGTCATACATTCCAGTGGCTCTGAAGAGATCCCAGCACCTAATAAGAAAAATATGCATTTCAGCAGTTGTGCCCTGGGCCTGCCAAAGTGAGATCACAAAAACATTCGGGGGACTATATAAAATGGACCTTGCTTATATACTTTTATATTTTATAATATTTGTTCATTGGTCTTCATAATTTAACTTATAGTATAAATAAACATGTAACAGATAGCATCAGTTGGTGTTTATAGTTGCTGTTGTGAGAAACCAGAAAGGCTAGGTTTATATGTACACATTAAAAACATTCAGAAGAAATTAACACATTATAAAGACATCAGTGAGCTTCTGTGAAATACCATCTAACTTTCCTTGTCCCCTTTATAACACAACTAAACAAAGCTAGTAGTTCACTCTGGGTCAGTGGCAAGGATGGTGCTGGTGGAACAGGGGCAGGAGGAAGGGCGGTGGTAGTCCATCCCGTTATTGTTTTTTTTCTCCAACAAAATAAGCAAGAATAAACCTGCTTCTTCTCTATACAGTGATGTCATTGTTACTTCCCCAGGGAGACACCATGGTTCAACTTAGACAAATTCTTAACCTTCTACTTAGACAACTATCCATGTATTTGTTTTTCTTTCTTTATTCAAACAGCCTGATTTTATACATTAAACTGAATATTGAGACAGTCGAAGCCATGCACCTTTCCCCTACCTACCCTTGCAGTAACCTCACATTGCCAGTGTTCCTCACCTTGTCCAACAACATTACATCATTACTACAACACAAAAGTCACTTTTGAAATCTTGAGCTTGTTACAAAATAAACTGCAAAAATGTAGTTATCCAAACAGGGGTAGTGTCACTTTCTTGTGTTACCTAGAAGGAAAATATTGATAGTGTGTCTTAGACTGTTATGATATATAGACCCAGCAATCCATTCTGTATACACCTTTTCAGTTAAGATTTATTTATAACAAATATATTTGTCTCATCTAAATTCTCATTAGTGGGCTCCAGAAAATGACTGCCATTGTGAAGGGTACATAGTATCGTAATGAACTGATACTATGGTGTCATAATGAACTGATCCTACTGGTGCAGCTACCAGCAACTGTGAAGAGAAAGGCTGCAAGTGTAACTACAATTTCTCCAAGAGAAAAATATAAAGATGTATTTAATAATCATGTTGAAGACTTTGGAAGAAAATACTAATGACAGGAACATGGAAAACTAACAATGACAAAGAAAAATGAGGAGTGAATGGCACCATAACAAACAATAGTATGTCACCTGCATCCGTGTGAAGAGACCACCAAACAGGCTTTATGTGAGCAATAAAGCTTTTAAATTACCTGGGTGCAGGCGGGCTGAGTCCGAAAAGAGAGTCAGCGAAGGGAGATAGGGGTGGGGCCGTTTTATAGGATCTGTGTAGGTAGTGGAAAATTACAGTCAAAGGGCAGGCAGGGGTTAGGGTCACAAGGCACTCAGTGGGGGAGCTCCTGAGCCACGAGAAGGAATTTCACAAGGTAACGTCATCAGTTAAGGTAGAACCGGCCATTTTCACTTCTTTTGTGATTCTTCAGTTACTTCAGGCCATCTGGATGTATACGTGCAGGCTTGGGCTCAGAGGACAGACACAGTACAAAAACAAAACAGAATACTGATATGCAACTTGGTGCAACCCTATTTAATAATAATTGATTAAATGACAAAAATAAAGTCAACTAAAATTTTTGATATATATGTTTTGAGAAGGATAGGAAAAGGTGAATAGGGACATTGAGTAAGAAGGTGAAATACTTATCTTCTATGGAGAAAAATACTATATAAAACTGGTAAATCAAAACGTTTTAAAGTGAGTGTTAACAAAATATGGAAGAAATTACCAGAATAAACTGTTAGGAGTTGAAACTAGTTGCCTCTAGCGAAGCAGGGAGTTGAAGAGGCAAGAGAGAAGAAATGTTAGTTTTAGATACATTTTATAGCACAACCTGAGGGATTTTTTAAAAACTAGCTTCATGCATTATTAGAAAAAAAGTTTTCAAAACAGAACTTGGCCTGGGATTGATTCCTGAAGCACTCCAATATTTACAGGTCAGGCAATACAGGAAGAACCAGTGAATGAGAGCAGCAGTGGTTGCTAGTGAGGTAGGAAAATGTCCAGGAGACTATGATGTTACTAAGGTCAAGAGAAAGAAAACATTTCGAGAAGGAAGGCGTGCTTAACCATGTAAAACTACACTAATGTTTTGAATAAGGACAGAAATATGGCATTTATTGAATTTGGCAAAATTGAGTATGTTGTTGACATTGAGTAGTTGACAGAATAAAGTAAAAGACTTGAGTTCAATTGGAATAGATTAAAGATAAATTGAGAAATGAGGAATCCGGTACAATGAATATAGACGAAGCTGAATAGTTTTACTTGAAGGCGAGCAGAAAAGTGAGGCAATACGTAGATTTAGGCCATGGACTGGAGGGATCACCTCTCAGTGTGGGTTCAATTGCACCTAGGTGGGAGCTTTGGCCTTTGGTAGCTGAAGAAGTTCTTCTCTGTCATTTTTCTAATTTCTTTACGAAATAAGAGGCAAAATTATAAGATAAAGATAGATGGTGAATTGGAGGCATAAGGATGAGTAAATGAAATGTTATGTCCCTAAGTGGTAGAATTAGGAAGAATAGAAAAAAATTCATGAGAGTAATTTGGGCTCAGTGTTAGAACAAACCTTATAGTCAAAAGGGTCCAAGAAAGATGATCTTCTTTAGGGCCTGTGTGATCTTGGACAAGTCAGTGAAGTTCTCAAGTCTCTTCTCAGTTTTCTCACCTTGTGCGTGGCATATGATTATGGTGGTTGTACAGCTTAAACATGGTTGTATCCAAGCACATAGCATAGTGTGGGTTCACATCGAGTTCCCTCAACATCTATCTCTCCCTCTGTGGGAATTGTGGGTGAGCAGAGGCTGGGCTGCCTACCCTCAGGGGTGCTGATAAAAGATCTCCAAAGAGGGAGTAGGTAGCTCAAATGAGTGGTCATCAATTCTGACACCCTGCAGTTTTGAGGCTTCAGCTCATCATTTCTACAAGAAAATGACCCCAGCTAGTGTTTCAAAGTAGATACTAGAATTGCTTTTTACAGAGAAAGGGCAACCTGCTGCTTGTACATGTTATAGAAATTTGTGGATAAAATAAAGGTTTGAGTCAGACATGACAGACTAACACTGAATAATTTTATATAGACATTCAGAGGATGTCATTTAAATAACAAGTTACATGAACAAAAATGCTTTCTCGAGAGTTAAATTTTGCAAAAAGACAAAGTCATCAATTAAAAAAAATAGTAACCTGTTGCTAATATATTTCTCAACTCAACTATAATTTTCTAAACCAAATTATATGTGTAGACATTGCCTGTGTCTTTAAGCGCAGGAAGAACTATTACAAAAAGAGCATTAACTGGACTTTTCCATCTCCACAAACAAAAACAAACAAAAAAACAGTACAAATGGGCCACCAATTAGAAGCTATTTGAGATAAATACAAAATGTCCTGGAGGGTGGAATCTTACTTGTCCTGGTGTGATGTAGAAAGGAACATGCACTCTGGCGGGCTTCCTGCCTGCAAGTGCATGGCTGAATGGTGAGTTCTCCAGTTCCTGTCCTATGCTTGGGATGGTGGAGCCCAAGACATCTCCCCACGCCTGTCAGGGAGCCTACTTCAGAGAAAAGTTTAAAAGAGAAAGGACTTGCCAATTTGTTAGGGAAATTTAGGTGATAGCTCACTCATGCTGGTTTCTTACAGCCAACATATCAAGCTACTTGACAGGAATGTGGATTCTTTGCACTAAGTTATGTTTTTATTATGTAGATAGTACTTTTATTTGGAAGAATGTGTATGATATGCACAGAGCCAAAATGTTTCCAGAGCTTTTTTTTTTTTTTGGTCCCTTTTACTCTCTTCCAGTTTTCCAGTTTATTTTATTATTATTATTTTTTAATCACAAGAGTACTAAATGTTTGTTACATACCATTGGTAATTCTTATCCCTTTTTATCCATAACCAGAAAAAATAAATACGGTAGTATTTTGGTTTGGCTTCTGATTAAAATTCCCTCAACAATTTTATATCTGAGCTCAGGCTATCCAAACCCTTGCTAATTTTATTTAGAAAACAAATAAATTTGACAATATCTCAGAAATGATTACTAGCCTAATGAGATTTAAATATTCCAGTGCTGGTAGGCACACTACCAAAACCAACCACACATTCCGTTGGAGACCAATCTAATTTTTAGGAAGCATTCTCTGAAATTAAGTTCAGCCCTTTCTCCCTACTAATTTCATCCTTTGTTTCATTAATTTAAAAACCTTTGGTTATTTTAAAACATCAATATTAGTTTTAACTAGTTTAATTGAAGATCTTTACATGCAAAAATTCTTTGGATTCCAACATGTTTCATAAGGGGTTAGTTCTCATTGATCTGAAATACATTCACAGAAAATAGTACACCCAGACACTTCTTTGCCTTTAACATCAGTTATTTGTCAGCAAGGCCAGTTGAGAATGTGCCAGGTTGATCTGCTTTTAGGAAAATTATACTTTTAGCCAATGCGCTATTAAGTAGAAGAAAAGTATCCTCTGTACTGTCAGTCTGGGCTATTTTCAGGATCCCTTCATAGAGATCTCAGTGTGTATAGTTCTACAATTTTATTTAAATGCTTCCTACTGTGACTATATGCTTATGCTTATCTTTCGTATTACCTACCTTAGTTGGTTATTATGTTGGTGTACCCAAATGAATTATGCCTCACACCCTTTTGGTTCCCCCTACTTGAATCTGGGCTCAGTTTTTAACTTGATTTAACCAAAAGAGTGTGGTAGAAGTTGTATTCTGCCAGTTTTAGGCTTAAGCCTAAGAAAGAATAGGAGCTTTCTCTTTAATGCTCTTGATAACTCACTGCCATGCTGTGAGATGCCAAAACTCCATGGAAAGTTTACATGGAGGAGAAGCACAGTTTTCTGTTTGACCAGACCACCAGCACCATTTGCTGATAGCTGACAGCAAGATCTAGTCATTCATCATGCATAATCTAGTGAACCATCTTGGAAGACCAAGTACAGTTGAGCCCCTGATGACTGCAAATCCAGTGATACTGTGGGAAGCAGAGGAGCTGTTTAGGTGAGTCCAGGCAACCAACAACATAATAAGAAATAAAGAAATGGTGGTTGTTTTAGGCTGCTAAATTATAGTTCCTTATACAGCAATAAGTAACCTACAAGATACCTATCAAAGGACATATATCAAGCGACATCTATACTAAAGCCATTGGGCTAGGTTCTGGAACCTAACCTACTTCAGTATATGTAAAATAAAGATTCCTCTCAAACAAAAATTGAATCAAAACTTCCAACAACTATGAGACTGCATGTAGAACAACCACATGCAAGACTGGAAAATTGAATGGCACTGCTGCATTCACGTTCTACATCCACCATACATACTTGCAGTCATTGTCATCACACAATTCATCTGACTGTGTCTTTGTGACATACTTGATCTCCTTTTCCTGTTTCTACCCATTGGTTATTCTTTCCCATCTCCTTACAGCACTCTAGCCTAGGACACAAGTCTCAATCTGCAGCTGGTCATTTTCTACAAAATAATGTGGCTCTCGCTCAGGACTAACCTCAGGAAGAGTATCATCGTCTTAGATATTAGCTATTATAAGTTGGCAGTCACTATTATGTGACTTTTTGGCAGCTCTGCGATAGGATGCTAGCCCTTAGCATACTGGAGCACTACCAGAGATAGCGTGTGTCACTGGAGGGCTCTGAGAAGTGCCCACCATCTGAATTGGTTAAAAGAAATAATTAGAGGTGCTTAAACAGTGCTCAGTAAGGCTACTGCCCGACCAATGAGAAAAAGAAAATAAGGATTGAAAAAAAAAAGATTAAACTAAATGAATATATAGAAGTGAAGAAGAGAGGAAGGAAGGAATAGGGGATTAAGGAAAAGAGAAATATATATTCTCACTTTCTATTGATTTTTGATATGCTTCTCAGTGACTTCCCAGCCCAAATTTTCCTCCTTGAATTTTACCGATATTATTTCTATTTTTTAATATAAAATTTTCCAAATTACTTGTTGCAGTCGGATGGCATTAAATAACATTAAACAAGCACAATGCTACATATGTATCTTACATGTACACTAAAGAGCCTAAAATTTTATTGAGGCAATACCTACATATGAAATATTGTGAAAAATAGGAACATTTCCACTGAATCAGTGATATCATTCAGGGTGTCAATAGGAATAAGCCAATAAGATGTTAACAAACAGCCTGAAAGACTTGGCCTCAATAACTTGATAAAACTGGAAGCAAAGAGCCGGGGCTGTGAGCTGAGCCTGTGATTCCATCGCTGATTGCTCTGGGCCTTTGGGTGGGTCATTTAACCTTGCCTGTCTTCAGATTTTCTATCACCAAAAAGGAAATTAAAACTGGAATTCATTCTCCTGGGTGGTGGCCTAAGAGCCAGAGAGCATCTTATCATTCTATTTATAATTGCAGAATTTTAGAGTTGGATGGATCTTTAGCCACCACCAAATTAATCCCCTCATTTTCCAGATGTTGGCACTGGGACTCGGCAAGGTGAAGAAACTTGCTCAAGGTCAAGCTAGTGGGCACCTGACTTCTAGCTGGAGAATCTATCATGACATCACACAGACCTGAGTCCCTAAAGTATCCTTTTCTTTCTTCCTCTTTATGCCCATCAACACATCTGTGGTCAGTTAAAACACATATTTAAGAACACAGGATCACCTTGAGACACACGCCAGTTATGTCCAAATGATCAATTTAAAAATACTATTGCCTTTAATGTCAGATTTGATATTTGCCTGAAGATAGAAGGTCAGTGTTCTAACTGCATTCCTATTAGCCTGACTTGGGGAGGAACAGGAAAGGCTTTTGCTTAGCAAATTACATTTGAGGTTGGGAACATGAGTATACTTTGGCTTCAGATAAATTATCCTAGGATTACTCTATTACCCCTAGAGAATGTTTCTCTTAAGATGGCAGAAGAGGTTATGATAGTCCAAGCTTAAAATTATCCCATACATAAACAAAATGTCCATGTGCCATTTTTATAAACCCATGTGAAATCCACACGAATCACAGTATGAAAAATTAGAAGAAATTTTCATTGAATCCCTTTTGGTCACATCCTGAATTCCATTCAGCCCCACTTGATTTTTTTTCTGAGGATTTGAATTTCAGAAGGTGCATATGGATGTGCTTCTACAGTTGAGATTTTTTTTTTTTTTTTTACATTTTGGAGAGACAGCAAAAAGTATTTGGCCTGAAGTCCCAAGGATGCCTCCCTTTTACTTCCTGTAGAAGAAAGACATCGCCAACTCCATTTCAGCACTGCTTTAAGGCAGATGGAAATCAGAGCTCTGGCTTTGTGTATGGTGGCTCGCAAAGGCATTTTCTGTAATGTATGGAATGAACTGTTTCAAGTTTTTTTTTCCTTGCTGCTATAATTTTTATATCTCATTTTACCTCTGTAATTAAGACAGGTCTGGTAGGTATTTAAATTAGCCCAGCTTTCATCTCTATCACACATTCATTTCAAAACTTTTATGAATATTTAATAGAGGTTTTATAATTCATGGTGATATGATGAACAGCCTTTTGGCCGTTAAGTCAATTGACAGAAAAAAAAAAATCTCTCTCTTCAGGCAGAAATAATAACGATTCTATTTCTGTTCCTAGATTGGTGATTACACAGTCACCTGTTTTCACATTAAACTTTGATGATAAATTACTCAGCAACCATGATAATATCAGAAGTTTTACTGGCCAGAACAAATTGCCAGTAATTGCTTGCAAGATAAAGAGAAAGCACTGCCTCTCTTTCCCCAGTTCTTCCCCCAGGGGGTTGTGGCTGAGACCCCGAAATCCAACTGGCTCCTATTTCTTTCATTTATTCTTTCCTTTATATTGTATTATATTTTATTTTTGTTTCCTTTTAAGCCTCAATCTGTCCTCCTAGTAAGAATATGTTAATATTCCATTAGCATGGCTGCAGATTTGGCATGCACACACACAACATAGGCTGTATAAAAACAGTTAACTTTGTGATGAATTGCAGTTCAATGAGGTTCATTTTCTCCCCGTCTCCCCACAGTACATGCATGCACATTTTAAAAAATATTTGGGGAAATGTCTCCAGATAAAAGCGTGCTCCAAAGATGCTGTTTTCAAAGCAACCTAGGGGTTTTATTTCATTTAAATATATCAAAGGTTTGGGAAAAGAGTTTGATGATAATCCCTAAGTATGTATCCGAGAATTATAAAATCTAACTTTGGCATCAGATCCAGGTAGCTGAGGAATCGTGCCTTCAGCATTCATCTCAGCACCAAAGTGGAATCATACATGGTAAGATGTGAAAGAGTCTCACTTCACCCTCCATCCATTCCCGGTCTCCAAGGAGCCCAGAAGGCCCTCCTTATAGTATACCGGGGAGTTGGATCACCTGGCCAGCCTTTATGTCCTCTGTAATGGGGTCACAGACATTGCTGTCTCCCTGGGGATGTAATTCTGCTGCCTAATAGCTTCCACTCCAACAAACTTTTTTCCCTGATAGGCAGACAACTCCTCTCTGCTCATTTCTTCTCTGTAATGCCCCTTTTACTTCCCTGCAAATTCCTCTTTGGGGGTTTACTGCTATGCCCTGAGGCATAGGCAGTGATACCATATCTCCTTAGCAGCAGCTTCACGAAGCTCCACACACTACATTCTTTTAATCTCACCTCGTATGTTAAGGCCTCCATCTCCTCAATCATTTTTGTGACTCTTCTCTGTATTTTGTCCAATTTGGACAAATATATTACTTGTATGAATGATGAATTTTACTCTATAAACTGCAGTGCATCAATGACTACTTGATAGTAAATACTCAAACATTCACTGTATCCGTACTATGGACACACACATGCACACTGGACCTTAACGTATCTCATACCCAAGGTTATAAATTCTAATGGCATTCAAGTATGCCTGGTTTTACCCAAGGAGAAATTCAGAGAAACTTTGATTATACATTCCTCCCCTAACTCCTTACAGGCTTTATTTTTCTCAGTGAGATTTTGAAAATCTGTCCTTGGTTGAGGGAAAGTTAGCAAACCACATAACAGAACTATATTCTGTTATTACCCAAAGCAAATTTGCTTCCATAAAAAGGTATTAAACATAAGCATGCTCAGACTGAGTAGTACTCAGAGTCCTTTCCAAGAAATAAAGCAGGGGGCTTTGTGAATATTCCCCTATCTCTGAACAGAGGTCTCATTGCTAAACTGCTCCAAGAAGGGTAGGAAGAGTCAAACATTATCTAAATTTCAGATGGGCTCATTTTGGAAATCATACCCTTTAGCTCTCTTGAGAGGGAAGGGTGAAATTCACTATCAACATTTCCATACATTTGATTCCCTCTTCCTTCAAAGGAAACCTCAGAGATGAACCACCAAAGTGGCATCATGCAAACAGGAACCCGTTAAATATCAACTGTCTCTGTTGTATGGCTTTTGATGTGTGAACAATGTGTCATTGTGATGCTGGCAGAAGCCCAGCTCCCTCCTTCTTTATTGTGGGCTGCAGGGCCTAATAGGCATAAAATAACCGCCAACGGGGCCCACGTGCATTACAGTGCTTTTAGATGCTGAATAATTTAAATGATTATATTCCAGTGAGGTGGGGTAGACTTAGAAAAGCAAATGTTTACAGGATGGTGGTTGTGAAAAGCTGGCCACTCTGGGTTCCCGAAGCACATGCTTGTGCATGCAGCACACACACACACACACACACACACACACACACACAGTGAGCCCCACAGATGGAGAACTAATGGGTGAGAAGGACTTTTTGTTATTTTTCACCTTTGAAACATGTGCACTTTGCATTTGATAATTCAGGCATTTTATTAACTTGTAAATCCTTTCTATCTGTGAATCCTGCACCAAAAATATCCCCACATGTACATAACTGAAATGAAAACCTCATGATGGCTTTCTTCTTTCCATTTCATTTTATAGTTATAATGCATGGAACAGAAGTTAGTGTTGATGTTATTTTATCATAAGCCATCTCAAGGAGTCTTCTGGCCTAGAAAGAAAGTCCTTATCTGTTACTTAGCATTATGATAACTGGTGGTTCTTATTTCTGAGTGAATGCAATTATTAGACCCCCAATTTTGATTTTTTGCTAGCCTTTCTGGGATGATATTTGTAGAGCCATGTTAATATTATATATGCCTGTGTGTGAAAAGGTAGAAAGATTCATAGATGGGTTACATCACAGTTCATCACTCCATCATGTGCAATCTAGACCGAAGATTGGTCTGTGCACGTGCTGCTCCGGCTAGAGCCCTGCCGGGAGACCAGATGAAATTGAAGGTCATAGATTTGGAAAGACACCGATGTTAATAGGAAATACATACGTGGGATACTTCAAAAATAAAGGTATCTGTATCTGAATCAGTGTGTTTCCTTTGGGCAAGCCAGGAGCTGATCACAGCTGTATAAATTACAGATAACTAGAAAGGCTATAACATATTGTAGTCATTATAAATTGCAGCTGCCCATGATAGCTTGTTTTGTTTTGTTTTGTTTTTAAACATCCCACCCTCCTGGAGTCTTGTTTCATGCTTCAGAGACTGAGACCCTGGACATGAGCTAAATGAAAACA
This sequence comes from Pan troglodytes, assembly GCF_028858775.2. Lineage (NCBI taxonomy): Eukaryota > Metazoa > Chordata > Mammalia > Primates > Hominidae > Pan > Pan troglodytes. Next base: position 48,293,953 of record NC_072415.2, on the reverse strand, counting down.
GAGACAAAGCTTAGAAGTTTTGACTTAGAAAGAAGCAGAACAGAAAAGATACTTAATAATCCTCTGCAATCTGGGCATTATGGCAGGCTGGGAACCCGCATACGCTCATTTGATCCTTATGGGAAACCTGTGAAATAGGAACTACACTCCTTACACTGAGGAGTGATACTGAAGAAAGAGGAAGCAACGGAGGCCCAGGGTAGATCACCAAAGGTACCTCTGCAATCAGTGAGCCAAAATCCAGGTTCTGAGTCCAGGCTTTGTCGCATAGCTCAGACATTATGTTCTCATTGTCTACCATGAGGGATGTAGCCTCAGAGTTTGCACTGGATTCTAAATTCTGACTCTGTGGTTCACCAACATTAACAGCTGGAGGGAAGAACTGAGTCATTATTTAGATGTATAGTTGCCTTAGATAGAAGCAGAATAGACTGTGCCATTTTGGACGGATTTAAAGGTCTCTACTATTCCCCCACTGCCTGTTAGCTGGTGCCTGCCTTTCTTTATAGGGAACAACATCTTCCATTCTACAAACATGAAAAAGGTTTAAAATGAAATCCCCCAGGCAGTTGTACTACATAATCTGAAATACATACCTAGGTTAGACAAGCTCCCTTTCTGGGAGTAAGTTTCATGAGAGAATAGGAAAATATAGGAAAACATGGACTGGCTGAAGGTCACCCTTGAAAGAAAAGGCTGGAAGCATAAGAATTAAAAAAAAAACACACACACAGATTAACAATTTGCCTAGGTCAGGTATGTTCTGATTATTTGATCAAGTAAATATGGGTATCTAAGAGCTATGTGATGTAGGCAGTCCAGGTTCTTCCTTTTTCCCCAGGTTTTCATCTAGAACATGGGGTCAAGGATTTCTGTGTACCAAGGATATGCAGTGACTTCACTAGAGATGCTCACATTGACTTGAGTAATATGTTGCATGAAATAAAATTCATACCTATTTCTCTAAGAAAAAAATAAAAATTAGAACTTCAGAAAAAAACAGTAAAGAGAAGTTGCTTTCCCTTCTCCCAAGTATACAGCAGTTACTAGCTGAGGTATATTTAGAAAACATATGCAAGTATCAATGAAATATGCTAGCATGTTCTTCAGAGTTATGAAAAACAAAGAAAATAACCATATTCTCAACACAATACTATATAAAGTTGTACTGATAAAGCTCCCTACAAAGAGAGTAACTACATTTAGCAGAACAAGAAGAAATCTGAGCAGATATAGTAAAAGCAAAAGGGTTCACATAAGCTGGAGGGTCTATGGTCAGATATAAGAAATAATTTACTGTTAGTAAATGGAAAAACAACTAATTTTTCTAAGGATCATTTTGTATACTGTAACTTTACTAAGTCCATTTGTTAGCTGTAATAATTTTTTGGTGGAGTCTTTAGGAATTTAATATATAAAATGTCATCTGGAAAAAGAGATATTTTAACTTCTTCCTTTCTAATTTTTGGAGGCTCTTTATTTCTTTTTCTTACCTAATTGCTTAGGCTAAAACTTTCAGTACTGTGTTAAACAGAAATGGCAAGAGTAGACATCCATGTCTTATTTCTGATCTTAGAAGAAACATTTTCAGCTTTTCATTGGCCTTTGTAAACTAACAATGAACTATTGGAATAAAAATTAAAATTTCATTTATAATAGCATCAACAATAATAAAATATTTAGGAATAGATTTAGCCAAGGAGGTGAAGGATCTGTAAAGCACAAGACACTGATGAAATAAACTGTAGAAGATATAAATGAATTGAAAGATGTGTCATGTTCATGGATTGAAATAACTAAAACTTTCAAAATGCCCACGCTATCCAAAGTGATCTACAGATTTGCGGCAATTGCTATCAAAATTCCAATGACATTTTTAACTAAAATGGAAAAAAAAATCTAAGATTCGCATAGAAAACAAATATCCAAAGCACTTTGAGAAGAGTAAACCTGGAGGCATCACACGCCATGATTTCAAACTATAATATGAAGCTATAATAAAGCAGTATGATACTAGCATAAAAATGGAAACATAAACCAATGAAACAGAATAGAGAGCCTAGCAATAAACCCATGCATATATGGTCAACTAATCTTTAACAAGGGTACCAAGAATATATGAGGGAGAAAGGAAAGTCTCTTTAATAAATGATGTTGGAAAAACTGGATATCCAGACACCTGCCAAAAGAAACTGGGCTCTTATCCTGTACCATATACAAAAATTAACTTACATGAATTAAAAACTATGTGAGATCTAAAACTCCTGGAAGAAAACAGGGAAAAAGGTTTTTTACACTGGTCTTGGCAATTACTTTTTGGATATGACACCAAAAGCATAAAACCAACAAGAACAGTTACCTGAAACCAAAAAGCTTCTGCATAGCATAGGTAATAATCAGAAGAGTTAAAAGGCAACCTAAAGAATTGGAGAAAATATTTGCAAATCATTAATCTGGTATGAGGTTAATATCTAAAATACAAAAGGAACTCACACAACTTAGCAAAAAACAACCAGATTTAAAAATGGGGCAAAAGACCCAAATAAACATTTTTTCACAGAAGACATATAACTGGCAACAGGTATATGAAAAGTTGTTCAACATCACTAATCATCAGAGAAATGCAAATCAAAACCACAATGAACCACCATCTACACCTCTTAGTGAAAGGTAAAAGACTTATCCGATCTGAACAGAAAACGGAGTATATTAATACAGGTTAGGATAGCTATTATCAAAAGACAAGATGCTTGTTAAGTTGGTAAAAGCGTGGAGAAAAGAGAACCCTGGTTCATTGTTGGAGGAAATAGAAATTGGTACAGCTATTATTAAAAACAGTATGGGGGTCCTCAAAAAAAAATCTACCACCATACAATCTAGCAATCCCACTCCTGGGTATATATCCAAAGGAAATGAAACCAGTATCTTGAAGAGATATCTATGTCCCCATGTTCACTGTAGTATTACTCACAATGGCCAAGATATGGAAACAATCTACATGTTCATTGACAGATGAATAACGAAAATGTGGTATATATATAAGTATATACGTCTGTGTGTATAAAACAATGAAATATTATAGAAGAAGGAAATCTTGCCATTTGTGACAATATGGATATACTAGGTGGGATGGTATACTAAATTAAATAAGCCAGCCACAGAAAAACAAACACTGTATGATCATATGTGTAGTCTAAAAAATGTCAAACTGATAGCAGAGAATAGAACAGAGGTTATCAGGGGTTGGCGGTGGGAGATATAGGGAGATGTTGGTCAAAGGGTTAAACCTTCAGGTTATGTTATGAATAAGTTCTGGGGTTCTAATGTACAACATGGTGACTATAGTTGATAGAAATGTATTATATACATGAAATTTTCTACATAATGTGATACATAGTGTAATATCTATGTGTAGTAGTGTAATATCTATGTATTACACAGTGTAATACATAGTGATTTTAAATTCCCTCAACACACACACGCACACACACACACACACGGCAACTCTGAAGTAAAAGGTGTGCTAATTAACTTGATTATGGTAATCATTACACAATGTATACTTATATAAAATTATATTGTACACCTTGAATATACACAATCTTTGTTAAATATTTAAAAATAAAAAATATGTCATATGTATAAAAAATTAAAACTCACTTGCAGTTTCACCTACAGTTAACCACAGTTAACATTTTGATATTTTTCATCTTTTTGTCTCTTCATATCTATCTTCAGAAAAAAGTATATAATATTATTTATTGACACATGATTACAGATGTAGCTAAATACAGGGTATTCTTTGTGCCTGTTGCCAGAGGCTAAAAATACAAAACTGTACTGCTTTTTAAAATTAACATCCTATCATGAACATTTTGAGTTAGTAAAATATTTTTCTTGTTGACATTAAAAAAAAAAGAACTTATTGACTAATAGGGATCAAATATTGACCTAGGGAGGTGAGTAATCTATTTCCCAGAGATATTCTGAAGCATATACATGTCTGCTCACTTTCCTAATTACACCAACAGAATCATTCTTTTACTCAGAGGCATATAAGAGAAAAAATTGCCTTTAAATACATTAACCATTTTGCTTTAACTGTTTAACATATAATTAGTATTATGTTTCTCATTTTGTACTATTCATTTTACAGCAATATTTACTAGTATTTTTAGATCATCTCTCAGTGCCATGTATTTTCTATACATTAGTGGTCATAATATAGAAAATAACTATTGCCAGCCACATGGCTAATAAGTGACATTGCACAATATTTAGCAAATTACAAAGTTCAGCTACTTCTACAACAATAAATTGCTTAAATATACTAAGGCATACATTTCCAACTTGTATTTTTTTGAACAGAATATAAAGTACTGGAGGGTGGGTGGTACATCTTTCTCATACCTGAGCTCCTTTCCTATCTCATCATTCATCCAACCACTTTGAATCTTCTTCCTCCTTAATATACTGTATATATTGAGGTATACTAATTGAAACATCTTCTTCCTACCTCCATCTTCTCTACCTCCATACAGGCCACATTGCTACTGTCTTTGATTTGACACACTAAGAAAAGTGAACTATTTTAGTCTTTCTTCCTTTGAGGTTGCTCTCCTTTAATAAATATCTCATAGATGCCAGACAGCATTCTAAAATGCAAATCAGATCAGGTCACTCTCTTCCCTAGCACTCTCTAGTGGTTTAAATTGTCCCCAGAATGCTATCTGACCACAGCACACCTCTCTGGTCCTCCTCGTGCTATCTCCTCTACCCAGCATGGCATAGCACATCATCTTCCTCAGACCAGCTCCCACTCATGCTATGTAGCATCCAGCTTAGATGACCCCCTTGAGAGGTCCTTCCTTTGTTTCCAAGGCCGCCTCCTATGAGAGTGTGCTTTTCTTTTCTTTTAGAGCACTTAAGACATCATGCCATAGGTTAACTATTTACTCATATTTTGCCTGTCAAGACTATGAGCTTTTCAAAAGCAATGACTTGGGGTTACTCATAAATACATCTTCACCAGTCTAAATTCTCAATAAATACATGATGAAGAATGAATCCATGATAAGGCTCTGGGCTCCATATTGGAGCTTAATAAATACATACTAGCTAAATTCATCTATTTATTAAACTTTGTAGGACCTAGTCTACATTAATCAGACTTAGATAAAAACATTTCTTGCTCTCAAGGTACTAAACTTCATGTCAAACATCAAAGCAGGAGCACTAATTCAATAACCGGAGAAGAGAATGAGGACTCTTATTTTCTGAACAAGAGACAGGGATGTTCAGTGTCCACCAGTTAATTCTCCTCTGTTGTTTTCTCAAGGGTGTACACATAAAGCTGCTTTTCTTGTGACAATACAGATTTTTGGCTAGGCACCATTAGCAAATGTGTTAAGTCCCTGTGACAACTGATTAATTTTAGTTTAAGGTTATGAATACAAAACAATGAGTGTTGGTATGTAACGTGCATTTTAATGATGTCACATCAAAAGTAAAGGATGAGAAAGATAATTTAATTTGCTTTCTCTGAAAGGTCAGTTCTCCTGAGATGAAAATTGTCCCTTAGGGCACCAATGCCTTTCTTGGCACACGTTCCCTTCTGCTGCCTTTCTCTGGTTCTCTGTTCCTTAGGGATGAGAGCATTTATATTTAAAGACAATCCGACTATGTTGTTTGGAATGAAAGTGGGTTGATAGAGGAGAGCAGAGGACACCCGGTGCTTTTAAAATGAAAAAAAAAAATTATATGTTTTTGCCCTTGATTTCATCATTATTTCAACATACTTTAAGTTACTTTTAAAGTATACATTTAAGAAAAGAAAAGAAATAGAAATGGATATGGCCATTTAAATACTACATTCGCCAGTCTTTGTATATACAAAGACTTCATGTGCAGGTGGAAATTTCTGTGAGAAAAATTGTACATCATTTGGGCAAAGCCTGTCCCAGGTATTTATAAGTGAGTTTTTATCTTTGGTCAGGATTGAATCTTTCATAACAGCAGGGCCCAGCACAGGGGTCTTGACAAACTTGGAGCTCCACATGAATCTGTGGAATCAATGGATTAATATCTGACTCTAGACATGTTGGCAAACAAATCAGTGTGCACAGTCCTTATGACTCACCCAGTGGGACTCAGTAGGCTTTACAAACAAGAAAACACATATTCAGAACATAGTTTATAGATTGAACAGAAATTTCTTTAAAAACAAATATTCAGCATTAGGCTTCACAGAATTATACAAAAGGGGAATTTATGTGAGATATAATCACAACATCAAAAATACTTGAATGCAAATTGTAATTATATAAATATAGAAGTAATATACATAATCCCTGATATTAAAGATGGCACAATCTGGGTGTTAAATAATTAGTGAAAATGAATGCTTAAAAGTTAAATGGAAGTCTGAGAAAGGAACAGAGATACATCACATTTCTGAGAAGTAATTTCTCAGAGGAGGGATTTTAGTTAATGAGGGTTATGAGTATTTGAGTAAACCAGAAGAATTCCAGAAGATGGATGTATGTATATCACATGTATATACACACCCACATATATATTCATATTCTAAGAATACGTATGTGTGTGTATATACACACATATATGTTCATTCATATTTCATTCTATGTAAAAAATATCCAGAGAGAAAGCTAGATTTGAAGAAACTGACCAAGAGCTAAGTGAAAATGCAGGTAAGTCTATGGAGACACTTGTTTTCATACATCTATTGTGCGGAGACACCCACATTCACAGTCCTTCTGCCCTTCCTTGGGCCTCATGGTATCATTTTATATTGAGATTGCACTAGAAGTGGGAAGGTAGCAACTACTCTAAGGTTCTCCAAACACGAGAGTCCTCTTGTGAGAGGAAAAAACACATCACTGCCCTCAAGTGCCTCAGATTAGGTCAGGTTAAGGGGAGGGCCTTGAGAGGTGACTTGATACGGTAGAAAGGGCATGGAGTTTGCAGCTCAGGGATTGGTTTTCTAACTTTAGGTAACTAACTAGCTGCATGTAGAGGAATCAGCTACTTAGCCTTTTGGAGCCTGACTTTCTTTTTATATTTGAAAAGTAGAGATAATAAATTGACAATGAGCACTTATGATAACTGTGAAAAATTCTCCTTCTAGCCAGGAGATGCTGCCCAAATAAAAACCATCTCATCCTCTTTGAAAAATTGCTTAAAAGGTTTGGTCAGTATATTAGTCTGTTTTCACACTGCTGATAAAGACATACCTAAGACTGGGTAATTTACAAAAGAAAGAGGTTTAATGGACTTACAGTTCCACATGGCTGGGGAGGCCTCACAATCATGGTGGAAGGCAAGGAGGAGTGAGTCACATCTTACGTGGATGGCAGCGGACAAAAGAGAGAGCTTGCGCAGGGAAACTCCCCTTTTTATAATCATCAGATCTCATGAGACTTATTCATTATCATGAGAACAGCACAGAAAAGACTTGCCTCCGTGATTCAATTACCTCCCACAACATGTGGGAATTCAAAACGAGATTTTGATGGGGACACAGCCAAACCATATCATTCAGGAAAGGCTTATTGGTAGAGGTGAGATTTAAGCTAGACCAAGAACACTGTGGTTCTAAGTTAAAGCTGATGAATATTTGAAAGTAATACTATTTCTATCACTGTATCAACAGCTATTTTCAGAGAATCCTAGCTGTTAGGAATACACCGTAAAAGCAGAAAAGCAAAGCTGGTAACTCCTCCCTTGGTACTTGAACCCTGATCTTGGCAAATAGTAGATTTTCTAATAACATTTGTTAGGAAGATAAACATACATACTTTTAACAATTTAAACTATAATTTACTACAGTAAAATGGACTCTTTTGATGCCACAATTCTATCAAACTTACTTGTAGAAGAAAGGTATATATACTGACACATCTGTCCTTGGTTGGCTCATACCCACAGGGACCACAGTCACATGATTTGTGAGTACACTGGGCAGGAAAGAACAGTCCATGATATTCACACGGAGTGAAATAACTATTACCCCTGCCACATTGGCTCCCACTGAGGAATGACTGCTTCCTTGATTACAAAAATGGACACTGAAGAAGATTCATAAGTTCCAGCTGCAATGTCCTCAAATAAGCCTGATTGTAAGTGTACAGTCAATAAACAAAGAACAAAATATAAGGGAAATCACCCAAAAGATGAAAGCAGAAAGGAAATATAGGTGAAATATTGATCTTTCTAGACAGAATTATCGGTTTTCTAGAAATTGTTTGCAAAGTACATTTGTTTACTACCATATTACTAGTATGGTAATATGGCAGTACCATATTGGCATTACCATTATGGTACTACCATAATACTACAGTGTTATGACTAAGCTGCTGCTTCTATATTTCTTAAGTTTGACCTTCTCTTTCACCAAGCTATTACAGTCACAGAAAAAAGTACAAATCTGTTCAAAATGGCATCTGATGGAAAGTAATCTTTTTATAAGCTATTATTACCAATAATCAAAGTCTCAAAAGATTCATTTAAGCTAGTTGTTTTTCCCACTTGACACAATAAAGTCTGTAGAGAATAAAATAAAAATAACTGAAGTTAACAGAAGACTCTTTAAAATCCCATGGCTTCTAGAATTTCCAATTCTCAGTAGCCCACAGAGAAAGAGAATATACTCTTAATGTTTCTTTATAGGCCACTTTATAGTTCTGTGTGGAAAGGAAGATATTTTACAAATTAGCAGGGTAATCTGAGAGCTGAGGAACAGATGAGATCTGAAAATTAGGGAGGAAATAATGATTTCAAATACAGGGAAAAGAACAAGTAAGGAAATATAACAATAATTAAATAATACAAGTAACACGCAAAATAAATGAAATGCTTGGGGACTAAACTTATTTGCTAAAGTACATGACCAAGGAATTCTGAATATGTTGTTCATACTTCAAGTAACACTAATCAAACACACTCATGTTTTTTGGAAGCTATCTGGGGAATGCTAGTCTCTGGAGATGCCACTTTGTAGAGAAAAATAAAATCTTACATCATTGTTTCTCAAAGCTACAATTCAGCTTAAAAAACAACATGGCTAAGCCTTCTCCCTGCAAATAAATGACTGGCAATGATCAGAGACATGAAGTTTGGGTAGCACAGACAGAAACTATCAGATAGCATTTAGCCATCTCCTTTCTAAATGAAGGATAGAAGACACTGAGAGTTGGGGGGCGTCACAGGGATGGTAGAAAACTCCAGCCTAAGAAACAATTTCCAATAAAGACTCAATTAAGTATATATACTGAAAGGTAAAAAGTACATTTAGGCTGGGCGTGGTGGCTCACACCTGTAATCCCAGCACTTTGGAAGGCTGAGGTGGGCGGATCACGAGGTCAGGAGATAGAGACCATCCTGGCTAACACGGTGAAACCCTGCCTCTACTAAAAATACAAAAAAATTAGCTGGGCATAGTGGCGGGCACCTGTAGTCCCAGCTACTCGAGAGGCTGAGGTAGGAGAATGGCGTGAACCTGGGAGGCGGAGTTTGCAGTGAGCCGAGATCGAGCCACTGCACTCCAGCCTGGGTGACAGAGTGAGACTCGGTCTCAAAAAAAAAAAAAAAAAAGGACATTTCATAATGTACTTTTGGGAAGCACCTAATTCATTAAGAATAATTTATGTAATGCCAAAATGTACATCATCAGTCTCCAATTTGACATCATCATAGTAAAAGTGTCATCAGTTCTTAGCCCATTTCCTTGAAAGCTTTTCTTTTGGCTGGAAATTTAAAATGGAATTTTAAAACTCTAGAAAGGAGAATTAGGTGTCTTTGTATAGATGTGAGCCACCCCCTCAAAGTCACTCCTTGCCTGTTTGCCACATGCTTGAATTTCTACACATCAGAGTTACTTTTTTCAACCCTATGTCAGAGACACAAGCACAGAAAGAAAGTACATCCATGGGAAGATAATAGCAGCTCTCTTCCAAAACACCCTAAAAAGATTTGTAGATTTGTTTTGCACATTTGTTGCATGTAGAGGAAACCAAACATGGTGACCTATAAGAAGCTGATTTTAACATAACCTGGGTTAAATACAGGCTAAAAAAAAATTCTAAAATACAGGCTAAAAAATTCTTTAGAAATTTTTTTAAAAATTTCTTCTAGCATTATTCCCAAAATTAGGGTATCTTATTAAACAACTCTAGAAGTCTATGTGAATACCTCAGCAGAATTACATAATGCACAACATCTGCAGCTGTATATGGCAGCCTCATTCAGAGCTCCCCGGGCATGACAAATGGTCACCTACACAACTTGGTAGTTTTAAAGGAGAAAACTTTAACCATGGAGATGGTTAGATAAGTAGGTTTGGTAAATAATCAGTGAATATGGACCATATCGACAAGCTCTTTCCAAAGTTTCAGGATTTTAATCACATTGTTAATAGCTACTGAAGTTTTAAAATCAGCTTTTCAAGAACAGAGTTGGCATGATGTCTATGAAGACGGGGTACTTATTATCACTGACACCCCTCCCCAAAAATGTTCTTGATTAATTTCTTCCCTTGAACACTTATTAGCAAAGCAATGGATAAAATGCTTTAATCACAGATGTCTTATTTGTATGTAATATTTGCCATGCTTCAAATCAATTTCAACATCTATTTCATTTGCTCTTCCCCATAAAGGTGAGTGTCGCTTACAGGACAGATGATGGGACTGAGAATCCAGAGGATTAGGAGCCTTGGCTCTGTTCCATAGCGAATAATCCCAGAGCTACAGTGATGCCTCACATTGTCTCTGTCCTAATCTGATTTTCCTCTCATCAACACTATCTCTTAGTCCTGCCAAGTCTTGAACTCCAATCATCATCTAGATAGAAACAGGTGGTTATTCATCTGTTGTTTTGTTAATTTGTTCTTTTTTGATTTTTGGTAAAATATTAAACCAAATGCTAAACAAATTTACTTTGCCAGTAAGGAAGGAGGATAAGATCTCCTATAGTTTGCTCTTATTTTAGGTTTCCTGAAACTTGAACAGTATCTTCATGGTACAATTTGGATATCAACCTCACCCTCATCAGTTCAAACCCAAGAACCCAGGTTTATGCTGCAGAGCCATGCATGGGCAGCTCTTCCTCCTCACCGTGCCTCTGGTGACCATGGCTTTCTGTCCCATGCACAAACTCTCTGCAGCCTTCCAACAGGTGTCTCCCTCCAGCCAGTTTATCAGCACACTGTTCCCCTGCTGCAGCCTGGCTAGACTAAGTAGACAGTGTCATTATTAAGCCACTGAGAATCAGATGCCCTGTCACACATGCAGTTTCGGAAGAGTGGTTATAAGAGGGACAGCAGCCTCCCTGCCTGGTGACACTGATGGCTAGCCCTGTGGACAAGCAGCCTGGAATCTCATTAGCCTCTTTGTGGTTGCTATATTGCATGTTAAGTATCTGTCTCCTTTGATTGCAGTCCTCATCGTGGGGTATTTGGGGAATATGCCTCTAATCTAAGGGCCTTGTCACCACCCCAGTTTTTAATGTGACTGCAGAGGAGACCTTTTCAAACCCCTTTTGCCTCCCTTACTAGCTCTATATCACCAAGCAGTATTTCTTCACTTACATCCAAGTTTTATCATTGTTTGGTAAAATTCTTCGTGTTTGCATTCTCTTAACGGGTCACTCAGAATATTATATTTATCCTGGCTGAGACTATGTGCTGGTTTACTTTATGATGCTCAACCAGTCCCTTTTCTGTGCCAGGGGACTCATTTAATCTAAGCTTCCAGGACAGCTCTAACCTTGCTTCCCCTTGACTGGATTCTCTCAGGGTCAGGTTATCCAAATGGTCAGTTTGCTATGTAAACCAAGTGTTTTGGGCATATCAACAGTCTATACTTGGGTTAGCTGGTATAATTACATGCTGCCTCTGAACCTACTGGTAGCTGGTTAATAATCCTTAGAAGAATCTGATAAATGTGTACATCTTCTCAACCTCTACACTCTATCACCAGCATGAACGTTAAAGCAAAGGTATAGAATAGAACCATCCCTACTGTTCTCTATTCGAATAGGCTATTTCTGTAGATCTTCATAGGGTTTATACAGTGCTATTGTGGAGCATTCAAATACACTCTTGATTGTTTGAGCTGATTCTATTCCTCTTTTCCTCAAAATTAGTTGCATTCTATTAATAACATATGAAGCACTTACTGGATTTTGGTCATTGGCTGGAGTTTTAAATGGTCCAGTTCCCACCCTGAAGACACTGGTCTATGAAGAAAAGGCTCTGCTTTTCCTTGGCACTCGCAGCAGCCTTGTTTAGATGAAAATCACAGACATCAGCGGTTCATAAAAGACAATTAGTGAGCACTATTTCTTAAGGCTGCTTTATGTTCCAGGGATGTGGAGTGGGACTTACAGGCATAGAAAATATGGAATAACAAAAAGGAGGGCCCTTGGTCTGGAAGAGTTTAGGAGGCAATTGAGGTGACATGGCAACACCATAAGTTCACTTTTAGCAGGAGGGACCAGGGCTAAACCAGAAATGGTTTAGAATGTCAGAATCTTGTTGGCAGGTACTGCATAATCAATGTGTCAAGTACAGTAGCTCACCTATAATAATTAATTAAAATATATACATTTTTGGTTGATTCATTCATGAATGATTTAGTTCAAAAACAATGCTAACAGAAAGAATCTATTCTTCAATATCTATTCTACAAATAAACCTTATGGCCTATTTTTAAGCTTCCAATCAAATACACTTCTTTTTAAGATAAAACATTAGACTAATAATGGTAGCATTTTAAAAAATCATTGACTGTGCCTGGCACTATACTAGGTGTTCTCCTCCCATTATTTCTGAGTCACAGTAGTCTTATGAAGCAGCCATTTTCATAGCCCTTTTACCAAGACAGGCTCTGAGGCTCAGAGAAGTTAAGCAGCTTGTGCCTTATGAAACACATGGTAAAAGATGCAGCTGGGATTCAAATCCCAGCATCCATGTTTACATGCCAGGTTCACCCTGCTCTGCACCGTGAACCCACCTAGACTTGTCTCTCCCCTTGGTCTTTGCTCAAATACAGAGAAGAATAGATTCTGGGCCCAGGGGGGATTTTTTTTTTACTTAAAACTTCCCAAAATATCTTTTAAAGGGACTTCTAGGATCCTGTGGCTCTGCTCCTCCTTTGCACACCCACGCAGGTGGCTCACACAACGTTACTGTCGGGTTTATGTGCCACTCTCACATTATGCAGGACAGAGCCCACGATAGTAGGACCATGCTTATTGATCTTACTGTGCTCAGCTCCTGGTATCATATCTGGTGCATTGCAGGGGCCCAGTGATGATTGTTGAATTTTATTGAATCACACCAGGCCTGAGCTGGGAGCAAGAATAATACAATGGTTAGCTCATGGACTTGGAATCAGGTTCCATGCTCCAGATTGCCAGCTATTGATTGTGTGATCCTTACTCTTTTTCAGCCTCAATTTCCTCTTCTGTCACTCCCAACCTCATACTTTTGTTTGTGAGTATCAATTGAAGTAAGAAGATGAATGAAGTGCCCAGCGTAATGTCCAGCAGACACTGGACACAAAACCAAATCTGGATTACTTTTTCTCTCCTCTTCTCTTTTGATGCTAATTTTGAAGGTGACATTGGGAGATGAACATCCTTTGAAACCCTGACATTCTAGAAATCCAGAGCTTCCTTGAGTTTCAACTATTCTTGGATGTATGCAAAGTGGCTGGAAGCCATTAGTGATTTACTCATTGGTCTTAACAAGCTAATATGCCCCCAAAGGTCCTCTTGTAACACAAGCAAAAGGAAGCCAAGGGTTGAACCATTTATTCTGTGAATTTGATTGATGTCAACAGGCAATCTGGACAGCTGAGGCCCAAATGCACATTTTTTTTCTCCTCTTTCATGGCAGGATTGATTTTGGCCTGAATCATCTAAATAATTGCCTTCCCTCCCCTAAGACATGTCTTTCAATTTGTGGGTATAGACAGCTATAGAAAACAAGTATTATTTTAGCCTCTTCAAAACATAGAAACTCTCAAACACAGAGAGGTTAATTGATTTGACAAATGTCACACAGCTTCTCAGTTATAAAACTGAGAGACAGCCTCCAGGTCTCCAAGCTACCCCTCTTCTCAACACATTAAAGAAAACTGTTATAGCTGCTTAAACACATCCACACTTTAAATAGAAATAGTAACCTTTACAATCACATATTTTTTCCCTTTTGGGTGTAGAAAATTTTAGTTTGAAGCTGGTATAATAATGAGGTAGTCACATGAAAATTTTTATTATGTCCATTACCTAAATGTCACATTTTCTCCTATTTTAAACTTACACTTTGTACTTAGGTAAAGCAGAAAATAAGTGGTTGGAAAATAAACAAAAGGCATTAAAGCCCTTATTTTCCTTATCATGTGATAAATACTACAATTGGGAGTAGAAAATTCATTCAATCAAGTGTTCGTGATGGTCCTCCTGTGAGCGAGGCTCTGTGTGGTGGAAAGACAAAGGCTCCCATTGGTGTGCCCATCCCATAAGAATGACATGCTGCCCTGGGAAGAGATCAATACCTAAGATTTGAAGGTCTAGGGCTCCTGTCCTGAATCTTTCCCAACTAACTGGGCAGATCCGGGACAGGAACTGGACAGACCTGTACCAATTGACAGCCAGGTCACCACTGACTCTAAGGGATGGAAATTAAAGTAGCCAGCTGGACGAACATTCTTAAGTATTATTTTAGTACATAGTGAGATAATCTAGAAGAAACAACTTTGAAAACAGTGAATGACTACATGAATTACCATAAAAGACGAAAATAGGAAAATGTACAAAATATACTAGGCTATCCATAAGAGCTACCTTAATGGAGTCAATGTTACGTACTCTGAGTCTAAAGAAGGAAAAAATCCATGTCTGCATTAGTAATTGGAAAATACTCCTTGTTGGGGCTGAGTCTTAGGGTATCACTTTCATTTTAACTTTGTGATAACAAATATTACTTTGGAGATTCTCGTTATAACCCCATTATTTCATGAGCCTATTAGGGAAAGGGTTATTAGCCACATTTTACCTTTAGGTAATTTGAAGTCACAGTTAAGGTTATTTTCTTGCTCAAGATGATGTAGCAAACTTCTCCATAAGGATAGGATATGTAACTATAAGCAGTAGGAATGGAATTGACCTCTAGAGATACGAATGTATGAACTGAGAGAGAAGAAAGGAGTGTGTCATAATAAGCCATTGCCTCCATTTGGTGGAGGAGGATGCTGAACTCAATGGGAGTCTTAGCATGACCTGCAGATTTTATTTGCAGTTGTATGTCTCCTACTCCCTCACAAGTAATTGAAAGTTCTTACATGGCAAGTTCTTTGCTACCTAAAGTATAGATTGCACTTCCTTGAGTGTTTCATAACACTGGAGCTCCGTGAAAAGTGGAAGGACTAAACACAAGGTAGGACCCAAGAGATCTCAAATCTACTCTTAGTTTGGGGACTAATTTGCTCTGTGACTTTGAGCAAGTCACTGAATTTTCTTCAGCTCTCTTGTACTTACAATTGGAATAGTACCCCTTTTCCTACTTAACTCTTAAATGAAGAGATTATCCTGAGAATGTACTATGATAATATATGTTAATACAAAGGTTAAAATGCCACATAAATGCAAGATATCTCCTTAAGACTATTTCTCTGATGGCTATAAGAAAGGATAGTGTATATGATAATCAGTCAATCAAAATGTCCTGAATACCAAATAGGTATTGTAGAGAGAGCAAAGAAACCTGGCCACATCATAACAATTTAAAGGGGTGCATCATGCTAAGCAGGTGTGATGACTATAGACAGGTAAGCTCACACACAATGGAAGCATTGCTTCTTGGAGATTAAACAGGTAATCTGCATCTTTTAAAATGCAACCTTTCAGAGGAAAGAAATTTTGGTCTCACAAAGGAGGTGGGACACTACTTTGGTCTCATAGATTGGTAGGACAGGGGAGGGTAAGAAGAAGAGATTATTCCTGTAGAGAAGAGTGTAATCTCTATGAGGACAGGGCTTTCATTCTATCTCATTCATTGATGTATCCCAAGGCCAGCTACCTTGTTGAGTCACCATAAGTACATGGGATTCCATCAATGAGGGACAGTGTGAACAAGGTATACATGTGAAAATGAGCCACTGTGCCAGGGCAAACTTAGCTGTCTTCCTGACAAGAGAAGGCTCATGATGGGGCTTAGTGAAAGATAAGTATGAACAATCAGTTGTAGTCAAACTGAAAGTGATACTGAATGGAAGACCCAAAGCCTTCTAGATTGCAGCCATGAAGAGTTCCAACAAACTGAAATTTCTTGAACTGGGTGTTACAGACTCCTAGACAGGTGGTTTGTAGATGTCTTCTGGGGAATTCATTAGACTCTTGCCTAAAATGGTTTTGCACAATTGTGTATGTGTGTGCATTTCTCATGGTTGAGCTTAGCTTTCTGTCAGTTGCTTAAAATGGTATATGCCATAAAATGGTCTAAGTGTTTCTGACTGAGGTTATAAAAGGCCTTTATATGTAATATGTAGCTGATTTGTTATACCAGGAATCATTTTATCACATATGATTGCATTTTGAGGAACCTTCATAATTAAATATATCTAATTACAATGTATTTATTTTAAGTCTCTCTCTCTATTTCTTTCTCTCTGCGTGTGTGTGTGTTTCCCATATTGTGAGAATGTGAGAACATGGACAGTGGCTCTTTCTTGCCTGTGTGGGCTAGTCTGAGCCAGGTTGTAAATGCTTGAGCAACTTTGAGAATATAAATACATCTGAATCCAACAAATAATATACCCAAATGATATAGTTTTTTCCCCCCAACTCATGAAAGCACAATGCTTATTATTTCATAAAGACATTTTCTTCTGCTATGTGGCTAAATATCTTTGGTATTCAAATACATCTTCAAATGCCTTTGAGATGTTGTCTGTACTGAATTCAGTTTCAATAAGCCCTTCTTAAGGATGTCCCAAAATTGTCAATGCTATTAAGATGAAAATCTTAGGAAATATCTTCATACCTGCTTTTTTATCTAGGCAGAAATATAAGGCTCCTAGCTTTAACACTTGAATTGGGTGTCCCTTCCCTACAACCAAAAGTTCTAAAAATAAAATATTCAGTATGAATTTTTCAGGTAAGAAGACATGCTTACCATTAAAATTAAAGGAAGCAGTGGGAATATAGTTTGGCAATGTCCTCGGAGAACTTCAGGTGGCAGTCACCCCAGTGAGGAAGGAATGAAAGGCCATCAATCATGGTGAGAACATGTTCACAAACACCGCTGTCTATAAAAGTTAACCCAGAAATAAAGGCTGAAAACTGGTTCTGAAGTGTAATCAGTTTTAATTCTAGCAATTACAAAAATGCCTTTAGATAAATACCTCTCAGCAAGATGCAGGCAGCAATATTAGAGATTTCTGATGAACTTTTCACTCCTCTGAGAAATGGAGCTTATCCTGTCCCCAATAATTTTACCAGCCAAGTTTTCTAACTGGTGTCCCAGTGAATGGAATTCCACACATGCCTTCTCTTCACACCCATAAACTTAGGTCTTTCCAACGTTGTAGCTGTGGTCAACATGTTTTGTTGCAGGAATGAAACTCTCTATAGCAACACAATCGAATCGATGGTACAAATAACAGTGGTGGGAATATCCACAAAAGAAAGCATGAAATTTCTGACATTTTGTACTTATTAGTTAAGGCAGCAATGGCACAGGGAAAGCTGTACTTTGGATGAAGTAAGTTAAGGATCTCAATATATTTGTGCATTATCTCAGGATCTTAAGAAATAAAAGACTGGAATCTGGAAGAGCAAAATAACCACGTAGTGGCTGAGACTTCTGGGGAGGCCAGGAGTATAGCTTTGGGCCTCAGCTGTGAATGGGTGGGCAGGGCATTTTGATCTTGGTTTGAAAGAGCTTATGATAGGCCAGGTGGGATTTTGAATTGTGAAATTGGCTTTTAACTACTTTGGTCATAGTGTAAGGCTTTTTGTGGGCCAGGAGATATTTTGATCTTGGCAGGTGACTACAACGTAGGCATCTTTGACCATGGATGAATGGCTGTTACTCAAGGGGCAAGGCTGTACAGGACAGCAACTTGACCTGAACTTCTCTCTGGCTGCTCTGTCCTTAAGCAGAGGCATCTAGGCCTGGATGAAGGCAAGGGAGGACCTCAGCACACACCATTGGGTCAGAGACTCCCACACAACACCCATAGCTAAAGGAAGAATTTCATTACAAGGAAGAAATAACCTTTATAAATAAAGGTATTTTAGGCATCTTATTAATTTGCATATGTTGCTTCACCAGGGTGCTGGTAGCTTCACTAAAAGTAGTGAAGCCAACTCAATGCTTGGCTAATTATTCAAATATTAATTATTTGCTGTGTAAATTATTATGTGCTAGGTTAGGCTGGGGGAGATCTATACTGGATTATTTATCTTGGTTTGATTTTTTTTTATCTTGGACGACCCTGTGCCTCCTCCTGAGTATATTTCCAAATGGCCTTATCATTACTCAAAAGAAACATCCACCCCATAGAGTGCCATTAAAAGCCAAAGCTGCTTTAGAGACAGTGCCATGATAGTGTGCATAGTTGATGTTATTTGCCCTTCTTTAAGTGCAAATAACCATAAGTGCCAATAATGCATAGACAGAGACACAAGGCTGAGTATTCTCAGAAGTGATAAGATCTTAAATGCAATAATAGCTTTAAAGAGATAGGAAATATACCATCTTTTGGCCATTTGCAGACCTTGAAATTCCTTCTGTGTATGATAAAGACATATTAATCTAGGAATAAAACCATGTAAAGGAAACACAATAATCATTACAATTTTATATTATACTTTTTGGGGATATAGTGCTTTATCATACTGAGAACATCCTAAGACGATGAAGTCAGCAGGACTCAAACTATCCCTGTTTTAGAATCTGTACTCATCTCCATATCTCTCCCCCTACCCTGTGACCCTCTGAATGCTGACTTCTGCCCTTTGGGACCTCTTTCCTAGTGTTCTGATTGTTCTTCTCTAACATTGGCCTCTTATTGATTGGTCTCATATTATTTAGTCTAATTAGTCACTAACTTTTACATTCTTCTAGAATACATCTGTTACACTCCAGTCCCCTATCGTACTTGAAATATCATGAAATTCTTATAATTAAACTGTCTTCATCTCTGACTCTCTGTCAAAGTTCTGGCAATAAACAAGATTCTAGGCTCAAAGGGTTTCGCTGAAGAGAGTTTAATAAAAAGATCATTCTCAGAGGTGAGCGGAGGGCTAAGAAAATAAAAAATGCATTATGATGGAGCCAAACTAGGAACTTCAGGAAGCCAGTACCAGCCCTAAAGGGTTCTGGTGATAGCAGGTGCTGGAGAAAGTGCGACAGATGCTATGACCACAGAGGAACAATCATTGATAATGTGTGGGCAAGCATGGAGAGACTAAGGGCTAAATTCACCAACTATTCCTTCATCTGAATAACTCAACCTCTTATCAATGCCTTCCATTGTCAAGACCCAGCCAGAGGTGAAGATGGCAAGAGGTCTGGAAAGTACAGACTGAAGGGGTTCCCTGGCAGAGGACAGTGTATTTGTGTGACGGCAGAGCCAAAATGATTCATCCAACATGCGACGCTTGACCCAGTCACTCCAGTAATTTAAAATTTTCCCTGGCCTCCCCATAATCTACAGAAGAAAGCCCAAGCCTGACATACAAAGTCTTCCATGTCTTTGTCCTACTGATGCTTCTGGAATTATCCCCAGACCCTCTGCCTCATGTAATTATTTTAAAGAATTATATTGGAGTTTTAGTAATTTCCTTCACATACCACGTCACTCCTTTATTTTAGGCATTTGTTTAAGGAATTTCCTCTGGCATATCCTTCCCTCTTTTAACCAATGGAACTCAAATACCACCTCCTGTAGGAAGCCTTGGCTGAAAGTTACATAATCCTATAAATATTAAAAAAAAAAACTTGCCCCTAAATTAGACTGAATTGTATAAGATGTATCATGTTCTGATGCTTTTGACCAATGAAAATGGAATTTCTTATGTAGAATCCTGTCTGTCTTTCCCACAGGGAAGTCTCCTGAAGGTGGGAAAGTGTCCTCTTTGGGTTTATTTCTTAGCAGGTAGAACAATACCTGTAAATGGTAAGTGATTTATACCTGCTTATGGAACTGAATTGAATAAAAGTCCATATTTTATTTTTCTAGACCATGAGGAGAAGAGAACTTATTAATCTTGATTTCTCAGTAAATATTTGTTGCTTGGAACATAAAACATATTTTAAACTCTTGTTTGTCAGTTCTCACAAGCAAGGGAAAGGGGGAAAATTTTTTCTGTGTTTGTTTTGGATTTGAAGTATCTTAGTTTTCAGAAGACTCAGTTTGCAAAAGCATAAAAAACAAAAACAGTAAGTAAAACAGTTGTAGCAATTCTGAAAGTTAACTTAATAAAATGAGCTAGTCAATGCAATTGATCAAATGCCCTCATTAGCGAAGCAAAAGGAATGAGACAGTAAGTATTATACAAAGCACATTAATATATATGAATAAACCAGGTACAGGCAAGATACATTGTAGTTTTCTAAAAATCCCTTCTGGCCACAAACTGCATCTGATTATGTTTGATGTCATTCAAAGTACAAGAGCCTCCGAAGCCAAGGCCTAAATGGGGCTGACAACCAGACGTGGCATTTGAGCCTTCTAGATTTATAGCCTATTTCCAAGTCGCTTTTCCTACTCTATTCACAAAAAAGAAAAGAGAAATGCCACCTGACCAAAAATGACCAATGAGTGTTCATAAATCTCTCTCAAGTCCTATCAAAACTAAGGTTTCCGTGGTAATTTTCCTATAAAAAGAAATGTAAAATTTATTCCAAACGGGGGTGGGGAGGGAGATGCTTGCCTGAATTCTGGAAGCCAGGGCTTTTGAGTAAAATTAGCTCATGCTGCTTCTGGCAGAAGTCACATTTTGGCCCCTCATTTCATGAGAAAACCATTTGTTGTGAAATAGAAGAATTCAGCCTGTGTGTGCGTGTTCGTAAATCCTCCATTCCACACCCTCGACTGAACAGTGACATGGGTCCCCATCCCTTCATGCCTCGTTAGGGCCAGGCTGGGCCAGCTGGCCAGGCTGTCCGTGTCCTCAGGCCTGGGCATCATTGTCCCTGAGCTCACCCAGCCCGCATCCCTTTGAAGCCGCTCCAAAGAAACTTTATCCCTCTGTTCCAGCTGGTGTTTCATTAAGCCCTGGCTTCATAGGATTTTCCACTCCCATTGACACATCAGAGCAAAGATGTAGCCATTAAAATAATGAAGAAAAAGGGAGCAGGCAGAGGAAAAACGGTTTGAGGGGAAATTGAGAAGGAGTACAAGGTTATATAAAAAATAAAGACCAACTGCAGAAAAATAAAATGTACCCACTTGCTCACCACTCTCTTTTTTTTTCTCCCCTGTATGTATGTGTGTGTCCTAAGCTGTCCAGATTTTTCACAAAGCCTCATAAGGAGCGACTTCAGAGAGGCACTGGCTCTGTGAAAAAGCCGACAGTCACAGGTCTAAATTAGAAACAGCTGATAAGAATCCCAAAGTCATTCTGAGTACACATGAAGGCAAAGGAACTCTGTGCATTAAAGATGTAGTGAATCTTAAATCTAACCTTCTCTCTTTTTCTGAAGAAAAAAAAATCATTGTAATCTCCTGCTGGTTAGACATCAAGTCCACCCAAGTTATTAAGACCCTGTGTCTGACCTCCTTATTTCCACTCCATGGTGTAGCCCCTCCATTTCCCAACCTTGAGTGCCTCTTCCAGACTGTTTTTTTCACCTCTTCAAAGGAACATTGGCTCCACACTTGTCTAGTCATAAAGTGCTTTGATGCTTACCTTCTCCATGGGTAATATATCTATGATATGGTGTTTTCTCCAAAATTAGATTATGATTTTAAGAATCCAAGAATTGTTCCTTTGTTTTGCTATCTCAAACAAAGACCTTGTTCAAGACTCTGCACAATATATATTTTTCATAGCATCTGTCCAAGGTATCTGCAGACTTCAGTCACCACAACCTCAATATAGACAAGGAAGATGTCACAGAAGGCCTTTAAGTTCCTAAAACAGCTGTGACAAAGCCTATGCACTAAACCTACACTCTTTACTCCCCTGGGCTCTAATTCAGGCATTGTGATTTTATTAACTATTGTCTTCCCACAGGAATTAAAAGCAGTGACCTAGAAGTGGATTCTTAGATATATGCCTGATGACAGCAGGGTAAGTGACAGCTGACATGTAATTAGTGGAAAAAACAAAAATGTAAACAATGAACAACCATATTGCTTCTTGGTACAAAATTTGATGTCTACAAAAACAGATTTTGAAGTGCACTCAAAAACTGCCATTAAAATACAAAATGCACATATTCTTAAAAGATGTGCTATAAAAATGGCTAACATTTTTTTAAGAAGGAGAGAATATCAGGTGTTTAAAACATTTTTATATATGCTTCCTATTTTAAGTATTTCAGATAAAATTGTGTGTCATCCATGTAAATGTTTGCTTTATATGATCATGAATCAGTTCTTGTTTATGCCCTTATTTGAAGACCATGAAAATGTTTGTTTAACTATACAATCCTAGTGATATTAAGAAACGCTCACTAGTCACAAGAAAAACCTACTAGTGTAGTGACCAGTGAAAATATAAACTAATAGGAAACAGGGCTGTTCAGGAGGAGATTTTGGCTCCAGAAAAAGATGAATCCATGTGCAAATCTTAGCCCTTTTCTCTCTGCATTGGCATTAGGTGATTCTAGTCATATTCCCCAATATCTCTGAATTCTACTTGGCAACCCCTAGTGCGAACTAAGTGAGACTGTGTATGTTTCAGAGTCTATAGCAGGCTCATATGTAGAAAACCTGCATTGAAGGACTTGGTTGTTGAGGGAGCTATTCAATAAGGCATTTCACAAGCATATGAGGTGGGGCTGAGTATAATCTTTAGGAAAAAAAGAATCAATAAATCATCATAGGTGGCTTAAGTTCTTAAGAACTTAACTCTTCCATGAGGAAAATACAAAAGAAGCGCTGAAAAAATATTTGTTCCCTTAAAGAAATGTAAGTTTATTTAAGAAGATGCCTTAGTCCATTTGGGCTATTATAACAAAATATCATGGACTGTGTGACTTATACTTGAAAGGTATTTCTTATAGTTCTGGAGGCTGGAGAGTCCAAGGTCAAGACACCAACAGATTTGTTGTCTGGTGAGAGCCCATTTCCTGGCTTGTAGATAGACGTCTTTCACTTGTGTCCTCATGTGGCAGAGGGGCAAGTGAGATCTCTGGGTTCTCTTTTGTGTGGACACTAATTCCGTTCATGAGAACTCTGCCTTCATAACCTAATTACCTCCCAAAGGTCTTAGCTCTTAAAACTATTGCACTGAGGATTCGATTTCAGGATATGAGTTTTGGAAGAATACAAATATTCAGCCCATAGAAGATAAAGATACACAGATGAACCAACCCTTCCAGAGTAATCCAAGGAGATGATTGCCTGGAAGATTAATTGCTATAGTTAACAAAATTGAGTCGATGTGGATTGGACGTGTCATGAGAAGTTTTGTGGTGATACTGGGACTGGACAGTTGGAGAAAGGGCAAAGGCGGGGGAGGGCATGGCAGGGGTGATGAATGAAGAAGGCACGAGTGTGGTAAGGAGCAGGGTCAGCAGTGGATGGGCTGACTGGACAATCAGAAGCCTCCAGCTCAGTGCCTATTTCCATAGCAACCCCACACTAGAGTCACACAGAGGGTTTAGAATCTCACTGCTGCCACATCCAAGCTCTGGGGCAAGGGGCAACTGAAATAACACCACAGGGCCTAGGTTTCCTCAGCTGTAAACTGAAGTTAATACTTACCTTGAAGAGTTGTAAAGAGAATGACATGTGAAAATGCATGACGACCACCTGGCACAGTGCCAAGACTGAGCATCCCATCTCTAGCCATTTTTATTAGTTCCATTATTATCTATTGTTGACATCACCCTTCTATTGTCTACTCTGTCACATTGCCGCCTGCATACATGTTCCTTGTCTCTCACGTATTCTTTGAACTACCTCACCTCTAATCTTTATCTAATTGCAGCATAGAATTGTTCTCTACCCTTAACTTCTATTCCTTCTGTTCTCCAGATTATATCTATCAAGTTGCTATCTTCTATCTCATCCCTCAAGATCTATATCAAATCACAGCACTTTTGCAATCCATTCCAAGATTCCTAGGCCCATTTTTATTGCACTTTTTAACCTTGTTGTAGCCCTTGCCATAAGCTGAATTATATTATAATTTTTAAAGCAGGTGACAAGGTCTCATTGACTTGTGAGCCCTTATAAGGCAAGAATAATTGTTAAATTTAATTTCCTCTAGGCTTACTTTACCTGCACTTGATGAGATAGGCCCAAAGCATCTGATTCTCGTGTGTGTGTGTGTGTGTGTGTGTGTGTGTGTGTGTGTGTGTATGCGTGTGTGTATGTGTTTCCTGAAGATGGAACCCAAGTTACTCCTTCTACTTTTAGAATTCAATTAATATTTTTTGTTGCATGAGAATTCTTAAAAGGAAATGATTTAGGAATTAAAATAAATAATCTGATAATTAGTCCTGAGTTCAGAGAGCATCTTTAACAATGGATTTATTTTTTGTTATTACCTAACCCTTACTTAGAGAGTTTCCTAATCATAGCAATTTATGCTTCTTGGATTGTACACATTGTGGTGTGTGTGTATGTTTGTGTGTGTGTATGTGTATCCAAATGCTATGAGGTTCTGTACTGTCTGGCTTCATGCGTGTTTTTCAAGGTTTCAAAATCCATTAACTAGAGCTTATTTAGCTTCAGCTGAAATGATAGCTTTTATTGTGTGAGTATGTGTGGGGAATTTTTTTTTTTAACAGAAGCCAAGTGTGCCCTTTGGATGAATTGATTTCCTCAATCTCATGGTGAAATATTGCATTTCAGTTGTCACTTTTGATTTATTGTTTCTTTAAACATTAAATCTTCCTTTGCATTTTTATTGGTTTCATTAAAAATGTTCTGCTCATCTTTTTCATGGCCGCCTCCATAAAGGCAAGGAAAGCCTCAGTCAGGGAGCCTTGAGGGACCTGCAGAGTCCCCTCCTCTCTGCTGAGTCCTCCTGAATGCTGCCCTTCCATTGGCTGCAAGTTCTGAAGAATCTGCAGACAAACCAACAAAAACCCTGCCTGCTTTTGTTATGGAGTTTATAAAAACATGTATTAAATCTAATAACTTTGGTGTGTAATGAGGCACAGAGCATATGTCAGAAGTATGGTGTCCAAACAGCAGTGGGCTTGAATGGTTTATCTTGCTGACAAATGTGTTACATGAGATTTGACCCTTAAATTGAGCAGTGGGAGAGATAAATAGGGTAATCAAAAAGACTCCCGTATAGTCACAGGAACCTGGAGCCATCTGGTCAAGACAAAAATAAATCAGTAATGCAACTGGAAATGGTCTCCAGAGACCTTTGGGGATTGGTTTAGCATCACTGTCTCTCAAATTGTGGAGCAGAGGAAACTAACAGCAAAGATCATGAAACCAACTCTAATTAACACACACAGAGCAAAGGACTCAGAAGTCCTTTCAGACTGAAATGCCTCACACCTGAGGGACTAAAAGTCAGACAATAATTTGAAAGTCCCTCAGCTTGGTAAAGACAAAAATAAAAGCATGTATTGATTGTAGGCCTTATACAGAAAAACAAAACAAAAACAAATTCCATTTAATCAGAATTTAACAAACCAGAGTTTTGGCTATGCAGCATTGTTTTGTTGCTTTGAGTAAAGAAATCCAATATCTAATCTATCTCTTTAAGAAAATATCTTTTCTTAACTTTTTATATATGTGACAAAGTGGGAAATTAACAAAATTACATAAAATGTTTGAGTAAAACCATTTTTTAATTCAATATTTTCTTTCTCTCTTTTTTGAAACTCAGCCAAAGCCATTTTATTTGTTGTACCTGTTATGAAAAACTCTCCACAATTACACTTCAAAACCTCAAAAGATAAGCCTTCGGTAACACAAATTAACACAAAAAACTATAAATACTGTTGTGATTTGATTGTTTTAAAAAGTTTTTAAATTATACAAAATAGTTTTTTACCTACATCACATAAAATGTTTTTGAATAGCGCTTACATTTTTGAAGTTATTTAGGATCATTTAATGGTCGATGGTATATTGGCACCACATCTACCCAATCTTTCATGACTCCATCAGTCTGTGTTGTGTTGGCAATCGCATAGCAGGATTCCTCATCCATCACAGCTTCCTTGTTTGTTCAGCTCACAAATAAGTGCTGAGTGCTCACTGCATGTGAGATACTCTACTTATAATTGCAAGAGTTAAAGAGATGTGTGAGATAATGTGCCTCTCTTCAGGTATAGATTCTGGAGGGGATCAGACATGCAAATGAAGAACATTCTGGACGGAATCCCCAGTGAAGTTCCAGACACATAGTCTCATAGAGAAAGAGGAGCAGACGTCCTGTCTCATTGTCTCTGTCATGTTGAATCTCACTGCACCTCAGTTTTCTCACCTGGCAAATGAAAATCATAATTGTACTCAACTTGTGCTTTTCTTTTGCTGTTTTAATGAGTGAAGGCGCATAAAGCCCTTAGAGCAGCACCGGGCACATTTTTAGCACCAAATTAGTTGGAAACAACCGGTTATCCTACTTCACATGATCATTGCAATTATCTTATTTGTTAGGATTGTAATTCGGTCCCCTTATATGCTGACTCTCCTCGGGCCATGTGTCGTGTTTTGTTTTGTTTCCCCTCAGACCTAGGCTTAGTTACGTAAAAGGTTTCCTCACAGCTTTGTTTTCTTACTGGGACTTTGGCCACTGTTGTGGGGGATATAGAAAAGCAAAATATGCTTCTTCTTTCCCAAGGACCTCCAGTTTTAGGTGGAAAGACAAGATACACACACATACACACACACACACACAGATACACACACACACAAATTGTAATGACAGAACACAATATACACACAATGGGTAGAGTGGTTTCAATCCCATATGACACAATGATAGAAACCCTAATAGCCCTACTATCTGCTACTAATATTTAGAGAAAATGAGAGTCTCTGGGACTAGGCAGTTGCAGTGGTTATCAGCAACTTGAAAGTGATAATGAGGGAACATCATTGGCATGCATACCAAGAGTGACCTTCCTTGAATCCCATTCCAAATCTCCAGTGTGCATCTGAAATGCTTGACCAGGTTAAAGCTATTGGGGAAGAGTACTAGACAGGGAAATAAAAGAAGCAAACACAAAATTGTGGTCCTTATTTCTGCTCTGCCACTTCCATAAGCAAACCAGCTAACCTTACAGGGTTTTCAATTTCTATTAAAGAAGGCAATTATACCAGAGGGCATGCAACTTCTCTTTCCTCTCTAAAAATATTGTCATTCTATATAGGGTCACTTTTCATTGCATTTGTTGCTAATATACAACGATACACACACACACACACACACACACACGCGCGCGCGCGCGTGCGCACGCAATCTGTTTCTATAATGCCGTTCACTCATTTCCCTTCTTGTCGTTCTGTCAATTTGGGAGTTAAACTGACATTTGCTATTAACATTATAATGGACTATGTAAATATTGTTCACAGTTGAGCCATGTAATGAACTACAATTAAAATATAATTCTTGCCCAACTTTTTCTTTACTCTGAAGTTAATAATTGTCATTCTCTCTCGCTCTTCCTCTCTTTGGTTTAGTTTTCAAATTCACCCCAAAATTTTCTGATAGCGCAGATAATCTCTAAATATAGTACAAGGTCATATAGTAATCATCGTTGCACATTTTCTTTTTTTTTTTTTTCTTTTGGAGGCATCTCCGCTAAAGCCCTGTTTCATTCTGCTTCAGTCTAGGATGGTTACACTCCAGACACATTTATAATCCTGGGATTTCGCTTCACCATCATCACAACTTATTTTATTTTATTTTTTATTTTTTGAGAGGGAGTCTAGCTTTGTCACCTATGCTGTCAGTGGCGCTATCTCGGCTCACTGCAACTTCCATCTCCCAGGCTCAAGCAATTCTCCTGCCTCAGACTTTGGAGTAGC
Organism: Pan troglodytes; assembly: GCF_028858775.2. Classification (NCBI taxonomy): domain Eukaryota; kingdom Metazoa; phylum Chordata; class Mammalia; order Primates; family Hominidae; genus Pan; species Pan troglodytes. The sequence continues at coordinate 48,265,745 of NC_072415.2, read as the reverse complement.
TGGGATTATAGCCACAGGCCACCATGCCTGGCTAATTTTTGTATTTTATTAGAGATGGGGTTTCAACACGTTGCCCAGGCTGGTCTCGAACTCCTGACCTCAGGTGATCCACCTGCCTCGGCCTCCCAAAGTGCTGGGATTACAGGCGTGAGCCACCACACCCGGCCTAGAACTTTTCAGTTGCTTCTCTTTCTGTTAAAGTCCTACATCCTTGATCACATGTCTCCATCTTTCCTGTTTCAGTAGAAAATCTTTTATAGTAGCTTTCTCAGAAAGAATGCAGAAGGAATACATTTTTTGAAATTCAGTGTGTCTGAACATGACTTTATTTTCCCGTCATAGTTGATTGAGTTTGGGCTCGGTATTACATTCTAAGTCAAAGATTGTCTTCTCAATAAGTTTGAAGGCTTTTCTCCATTCTCTTTTTGCTTCAAGTATCTCCTTTTTAGAAATAAAATGTGATTCTGATTCCAAGCCACTCTCCTCATCATCTCTTGTTTGTTTTTTTTTGTTTCATTGGTCTATGGGTATTTTGGATTACATCTCTTTAACCCCACAATTCTGGAATTCTATGATGTTATCATTTGCAGATAGTCTGTTTTTACTCATTGTAGATGGTATTAGGTGAACTCTTTTACTTTTTTTTCTTTAAAAAAAAAAAAACCTAGAAACATACCCCTTAAATCTGGGAAGTTTTCTTACATTAGTTCTTTGAAAATAGCATCATTTCAGTTTTATATGCTCTCCTTTTCTCAAACTCCTATCACTCTTGTACTGTAATCCTGAACAGATATTCTAGTTTTCCTGTCTCTGTTCTTTTATTTTCTATTTGTTTTCCTGTTCTGCTTTTAGATTTCTTTACCTTCTATTCATTGAGTTGAACTTTTAAATTTCTACTCTAAATTTTCGAATTTCTAAAATCCTTCTCTATTTTACTAAATGTTTCTTTTGTGAAACAACCAATTCTCACTTTACGGATGTATTATCTTTATTTTTCTCTTTTGGAAAAGCCATTTTAGACTTTTGAAATTCTGTTTCTTCTGGTCTCTTTTGATCCATTTGCTTTGATGTCTCATTCTTATTTTGCAAGCCTTCCACAAACATCAGGTGATTACTTGTGATCCATTTATAATTAAGAGTGAGGCATCAAAACCTTATCTGGATTTCTGTATTCATGAGCAAAGCTGTCAGTGGGTGGCTGTTACTCTAAGGTTAATCAGAGAGTAACAGCTTTTTCATTTAAGCCACGGTATTTCCTGAGTCATTCAGACACAGACTTGAGAGGTGAAAGCCTGACTTCCAGCATTCTGGAAGATGATAAGGAGGAACAGGCCAGGACCTGGTAATTTTGTTATGTAAACGTTCATTAATAATCTGTTGTAGATGCAGCACTTTCACCTCCACCGTCAGCTATAGTTGTTGTTTATAAAAGCTTGTTATATACAAGCTTTTGTAGTCCCACTGCTGCAGTACACAAACCTCCAGTCTTCTGAAACCATTGGCAGGTTAAGTCCCCTGGATGCACAAAGTAAGGAATGGCACCTGGGTGTTTAATTACTCCTAAATAGACTTTCAATCTATCCTACAGTTTTAAGTCCTAATTGACACTTTCATCCTCCAAGGTTCTGGTGTCTCTCAAGCTTAAAAACTCTCCATCTCTGTCTTCAATCGTCTTAGCAATATTTGGCTATCTTCTTGTAAGCACTTTGATTTCAGCTTTCTTTGATATGCTCTGCTGGTGACTCTCTGTCTCATTACAGTTCCTCAAGTTTTCTTGACCTCTTCCATCAGTTCTTGTATCTCTTTGTGACTATTTTGTTAACTCTTTCGATGCCCCATTATAGTTGGGTTTCAAGAGGGATTGAGAGACCCTTCCTAAAAATCAAGATAGAATTTTAATAGTTGCATTCCAGGCCTTAAGACAATGCATTGTCTGAACTATTTAGAGGTAAAACATGATATGTACAATTTTTCAAGTAAAAATATATGAGATTGAGCCCAAGGTTTTAAAATAAATACCCATTATTACAATTATTTATCTGGGGACTGTGAAACCCAGTACAGTATTTATTAACATATTTTTGAGAGTCATTGGAAAGACAATAGCAGCTATGATGTTTGCTTCCTGGTCTCTGGAGTGGAATCTTGATAGCAAAGGGATTTATTTCTTAGCATCTTCTGATATTTCATTGTTTTGAGTAAAACTACAACCTTAGGATTAATTATACCAGGTACAACTAGAAATTATGATGAACAGCATTGTCACTAGAGAAATCTTCAATATTTACTCTGACAGATCTAGATCACCATAAATACCCACAATGTTAACATCAGCTGTTTTTGAAAGTATCAGTATAAATGTGCTTGGAAACGTGCATGCCCAGGAAAGACATGAATTTTCCTGGAGGCTGCAGAGGTAGTGACGTGTGCAAGAGCTTTTCATCAGGATATGTTCTTAATATGGCATGATAGAAGATTAGAATGATGGAGTTAGAAAGAAGTCCAAGAAATTCATAGTTCTTGAATCCAACTGAAGATATTGAAGACGATTTCTTTTTATAGCATTCCTGATGTCACCAATGTTTGTAGAGAGATCACACTTTTATCCATATGAGAGGTAAACCTTCCTCTGTTAAACAGCTGAAATGGTTAGAGAGGTCTTCCTTGTGTTTAACATCTATCTCATTGATTACTTTTGGGTTCCTTTTATTTCTTGTTTCTTTTCCTTCTTCTCCCTCTTAGTGGTAACATTAAATAAAGCCTCTAATCTGGCCATGAACAAAAACAAACATCACAGGTAAAGCCACAATGGCATTTTCAGTGAAATCTGACAGATTTATCAAGAAACGCCTATGGATCTAACATCTAAATTCTAGGATTCTTGTTTTACTGATGCTTCCTTCAACATTCAATCGTTTCACTAAAGACCACAAGTTTGGTGTATGTGTGAATATGTGTGTGTGTGTGTGTGTGTGTGCATGAATATGTGTGTGTGAGAGAGTACATGGGACAAATTAGGATAAGTCAAAGTATAAATAGAACTCCTGGAGAAGGATGTTAGCAAACTATGTTCAGAAGCAGCTCTAACATTGTTTCTGGACTTGTAAATGAAAATCATTATTTGGAACTGACTCCAACATCATCTTACAGCAAGCAAGCCTCTTTCCTTATTTAGCTTTTCTTGACCCTCTCAAAATGTTATTGTTCTAAAATTCTCCCAGCCTCTCCAAGTAGTAGCCTCTTACATGTCTTCACAGTGAAATCCTGAACACAACGTATCATTTCTCTCAGAGGAGTTCATATTTAGGAGAGAAGCCTTATGAGGGCCATTCTGTCCTGGAACACCTATTAAAGGACACCTCCATACTCCTGTGCTTGGTGGGCTTTATTTTTCTGCATGTAAGATTGGCCCTATTTAGCCACTTAGTTGAACCTCTTTCTTTTTTAGACAATAATGATGATGATGAGAATGATAACGATGGATAGAGATGAGGATGATCTTGTGGCAATCTTTCCCAACTTACAGATGTTTAGAGCTAACTACCAAGATGTCAAAGCCTTTATTACTTGGAGAGGATGTGAAGTGGTTAGAAATTTCAGGGCACAAACTCAGATGTGCAAGGCACATTAGTTCCCGCTTCTATAATTAAACTTAATTTCAATTTAAAGTTCTCAGTCTTCAGAATTATAATCTTAGTTTAATCAGTTTTCCTTACACTTTTCTCCAAAGGGTTTGGTCTCAGTTCAAAAGTGTTTAGGCAGTGCCGAGGTGTTAAGAGTAAGAGTATATCTAGAACTTGGTCAGTGGTGAATATAGGTTACCATTGAGATGACCTTTCCCTCCATTGGCCTTTCTCTCCCTTTAGTTCATGATTCTGTTATATACACACTACACATTGGCAACATCCATTTCACAGTTCTGGGTCATGAAAAATTTTCCTTGCTTTCTTTGTCACAGCGAGGCTAACTATAGCTATTCCTCTCCAGGATTTTCTTATTTAAACACAGCCTGAGTGTCTACCAGGGAAATGAAGCATGGATTCCTTATATTCCACAAACTTATCTGGCATTTTACTGACTTTCCAGCTATCCATCTAGGGTGCAGCTTCCATGTTCCTATCCCTGTAACTACAATGTCTGTTATCACCATTTTCCTTTGTCCCATGAAGACTAATATTATTGTTCTATTTTGTGGTATTTTCCCCAAAATTCCTTCTATGCTTTGTGTCTCCTTATTTTCCCTAAAAACATCAATTTTTAAAATACTCTAACCCCCTCATATCCAAATAAATATGGCAGAAAGGTGTGGAGGTGGCAAGGATCAAAGGTGACAGTAGATCACCTTCCAGAAAGTTGTATAAGAATAAAAAACTTTTACTCAGTTCCCATGATGTAAATGTATGTGAAGCTTTGGAATTTCCTCATGTCAAATCTTTTCAACTACTCATACTATTATAGTGTCTTATTCTTTTTTAAAGTATACACTGTTCCCTGTTTGTGATGCCATTATTTATTCATTTGTTCAACACACAACTATTAAATTTCTATAGTCTAAAAAGATTTATAAAATTTGGATTACCTCTCTGCACTCAAGATGTGCTTCTATATAGTTACAATTTCATATAGAGGGTTGAAAACCACCAAGACCATATTAATTTTTGACCAAGGGAAGTGGAGTCATGAGAAAAATGCCTTTGTTTATACTATTTTTTCTCCTTTGAGTTCTTGTCAGGCAGGGCATTGCTGGAGAGGAGGAAGGAGAGCCCAGGGATGAATATTGGAAGCACCATTTGGGTAGCATCTTTCAAGTGAGGAGTTGAGGGGTGGTTTCAGCTTTGAATTAAATATTTTTTGAACTCCAAATCATACTATACAATATTTCTTTTTTTTTCAACTTTTAAGTTCCAGGGTACATGTGCAGGATGTGCAGTTTCGTTACATAGGTAAAGGCCTACACAATATTTCAAACAAACAAAAGAATAAGGAAACAATCCAAAGAACAGAAAACATAAAGGGAGTGGAAGGGAAAGTCACCTATCTTTAAATATGAGCAACAGGTAATATAGGTAAAACAGGTGGAAATAGTTGTTTCCATCCATTTGCAGTCAGTTAAGAATTGCATTCAGTTGCTGGTAATCAACAATGGACACAACAGTGGCTTAAACAAGATTAAGGTTTATTTTTCATATTGGAAAGAAGAGGTGGAGAAATCAAGGTCAGCATGGCAGCCAAGTAGGATTTTCAGCATCTTAGACCTTCTCAATATTTTCACTTCCTGTAATTATGCCAATAAGCTTGAGCCAATACGAATTAGAATGGAGTGGTGGGAACAAAGGATGGTGCCCAGTTTAATGAGCTCAGGCTGTACATTGCTGAATAATGGTAAGCAATGGCGATGGATGCACTGAGGCAAGGTGACATGAAGCCGTGCTGTAACCCAAGGGTGTCAGGAAGGCTTTTCAGCATTCTAACAGCAGAAAGACAAGGTAGTGATGCAACTAGTGTCTTAAAATGATCCATCTGACACTGACGTGAAGAATGGCTTTTTTTTAAAAAAAGATGAAATTGCAGTAAAAATAATTTAAGGAACATGGAAATAGCCACAGGGGAGTAGTGGCATTTGGAATAGACAAAGATAAGTGCAGCTTAAAGACATTTGTGGTTTCATTTCATTTTAAATATAATCATTATCCATGAGCTCCATGAAGGGATAAGTTGGGAAACTAGGAAAGTAAGCAAAATGATTTAATTATTTTCCTTATCATTTTAGCCACCATATTTGTTGCATCTCTTCCCCTATCTTGTTACGTGCTCATGAACTGCACTCAGGCAGAAAGAATGAATTAGCAGCCACCACATGACGCAATGAAAGGAGAGCCAGGACTAGTCTGCCAGCCCCATCAGAAAACAAAAGTCTTGATTCTTTCAGTTATCTGAAGGCTGAATTTTATAATAATTTTTGTTTTGGTCTCCTAGAGGCTTTTTGATCTTTAAGAGTCTGCTCTTAAATGCGAATACACCTGTGAGGGAAAAATATGTTAAGCAATAGTGTTCCCACTTTATCCTGATAATTTTCAGGTGAATTTTAAGGCATGGCAGGTCTCTGAGACCCAGGCCAGTAATATGGGTGTTTTGAAGGATGAGTAAGCTGGAAGGGGAAGATGTATCAAATGCCAACTTTTTCAAAGGTATGGAGGGAATTTAATGTGTTCATTCATTCAACATGGCCAGTCCCATCTCTGTGTCTCCTCCATAGCCAAGTGGAAGGACAGAATCAGACTGCAGTTCAGCAAGTTTCTCTTTTCCTGGGCTTGTCTGATACCTGTTATGTGACTCTTGGAAACCACAGAATGTTGTATACCTACCTTTCTCTCATGAAGAACAAGAGTCATGGGTTGGACGGGCTATGGAAGAATAAAGAGAGTGAGTGATCAGAGCAGTTTGAGATTTCTATGATTCAGGATTTTGGCTACTGACAGAATGGCAGCAGAATTGGAGATTAGCAATAATCTGGAATACTCTCCTAAGCTGAGCTATCCATATTCCCTCCACACTTCACAGGATGTTTCTGTCAGTTTGGATTCAGTGCCTAAAGAATGAGGGTGTAGGAGTCACTGGGAGGCTGTTTAATGCGGCAGATGACACTGAACAGCAGACATGTGAGCAAGCATGTCATTTCTCTGTAGGGTGCACAGAAAATACACAGCCTTAGCGAGGGTTTGCTCCCTCCAAGGGAGAAATATTCTGTTTATCACTGTAGCTTGCCATTCATTTGCAGGAAGAGAGCATTGTTACAACTGAATGCTGAAGTTAGGGAAAATGTCAGCCTAATTGTTGACACACTCAGCCATCTCATGGGCTAGAGACTAAAATCCAAAGCCTCTGGAGCAGGCACATCCATGTGGGTGGGAAGACTGAGTGAAGGGAATGCTAGGAGGAAGAGGTGCACATTATGAATAGGAAGGACATTCTGGGGAGCGATATTTCTTACCGTCTAATTGCTCTGTGTTTTATAGAACCTGATCATTAGGGGATCCTGGGCATGATTCCGCAGAGATGTTCTTGTGAAATAAAGCAAGAGGCTATTAAACAGAAAGTTTAAATATAGCTACAGGGAGACATACTTCCTGACAACTTGACAGATGTCTTGGAGTGACGACTCCTTCCTTCATCGCTAATTACAAAATCATTTGTCTTAAGGAAAGGACAAAAGAGAAGTAATTATGAAAAACATGATTCTTAAGGGATAAAAAGATAACATCAGTTTAAAACACGGAAGCAATCATAACCACTTAGAATCATTATTAGTTTGGTGGAACCAATGACAGGTTGCTTTTTAGAAACCAGAGGGAATGGGGTTCCTGAAGCAGAGGGGAAGAAAACATTCAGTTTCTTGTTATGCTAAACTTATCCCCAGACTCCCGAGACTTCTTTGATGAACAGTTCATTAAAATTTCCGACCGCAGATGAATTTGAGCTAAAATACACAAATGTTTTAATTATACATTCCTTTTTAATTACACTAATGACTTGTAATGTGTTTATGTTGGTTTAGAGTTTAATTTCTTCCCTTAGATTAGGTGGTTGACTTAAGGACTGTGCTTTTCAGTAAAATAGCATGATTCATCAATGTTTGATTATGAATTAATGCCCAAATGTAGAAGAGCTGCTGCCCTTGGAGGGATCGCTCTGCTCATGAACAATTGCCTATCCTTTGGGCCCTAGGGAAAGTATAGATCTGGCCATGTTGCAGGCCTAAGGGATAGGAGTTTTGAGGAAAAAGTCATGAATAGTTCCTAGGAGGGGAAGGTGCTGGGAAAGGGAAAGGGAAGTAGCTGAATGGGGAATGGAAGAACCTCATTTTTGAGACATGTCCATTCACTGAGGGCCCACTGATATGATGGCATGAGAAGAGTCAGAGCCAGCCCAGGATCAGGCTGTGAGGGAGCAGGTGCACTCCTGTCAGTGACCATCCCTTTATGCCCTCTTTGAGACCTATCATTTGAAATTCCTCTTGCCTTCTCCCCCAAAGCAACCTATTGCTGCAGCCAGTCCCAGATAAAGAATAAGATCTTGATAAACACTTTCACACTGATATAAAACTGAACATGAATCTTCAATACTTATATTTCAAAAAAAGATTCTTAAGTGAGCAATGCTTAATTCATGGTGCTCTTTTTACAAGAGTTAAAAGCTAGCTAGACAAATATGCCCATTTATCTGCTTCTCTCATGCAATGGATATTAGTGGTGGTTTTTCTTTAATAGCATCCCTTTGCCCCATTCTGGTAGGAAAATCCCCTTTTTACTACAAGAAACTATTCCATGTGATACAATTGAAGCAAAAACTGTCATCCCTTGCCCTCTCACCACAGGCCCTGACCTCATGTGACTCCAGCCAGCCAGTCAGAGTATACAGCCTTCCTAGGCACAGAGACTGGTTGAGGCAAGCACCTTGCAGAAACTAGACCTCTCAAGGTCCTCCCTAGGACATTTTTGCCAAGCCTGTCATGGTAAACAGAATAGTGCTCCCACCTGCTCCTGAAATATGTCTATATCCTAATCCCTAGAACCTGTGGATATGTTACCTTAAGAAGCAAAAGGTACTTTGCAGATGTAATTCAGATGAAAATCTTGAAATGGGAGATTCTCTTGGATTATATTCACTTATAAGGTCTCTTATCTAATCATAAGAGACCTTATAAGTGAATGAGAGAATCAAGAGAGTTAGAGAAAGAGATATGACAGTAAAAGCATGGTCAGAGTGATGCAATTGCTTTGAAGATAGAGGAAGAGGCAACAAGTCAACAAATGCAGGCAGCCTCTGCAAGCAGGAAAAGGCAAGGAAATAAATGTTTCCCTAGAGTCTGCGGAGTTGAAGGCAGCCCTGCTGACATTTGATTTCAGCCCCTAAGACCCTTTTCAGACTTCTGACCACCAGAATTATAAGATAATGAATGTGTGCTGCTTCAAGTCACTATATTCACTGTAATTTGTACAGCACCAATAGGAAACTTACATATTTGTGGGGGAAGATGTTATTGCTCAGCTGAGAGCTTGATGGTCTGAAAACCATCATGTCTGTTGCATGGAAAGAAGCTATTAAAGAACTCCGGAAAGAGGCAGGGATACTTGATGATGCTATTTGAATCTCTTGGTCAGCTTGGCCTAAAACCATACCCGACTGTTCTTCTCAGTTGTATGAGGCAGTACATCCTTTATAAAATCTTTGGTTTATGCTAGTTTTAATTATACATCTGTCACTGGAAAGTATTCTGGTTAGTATACTCCCTTAATATTAGTAGCAAAATATGCAAGATAAACAGGGATTTTTCAGTAGATTAGTTTATAATGTTATGGTAAAATTGTGTTGTCATATACAGTTTGATACTGCTGTATTAAACTGCCAAGTGGTATTTGCATTTTTTGCGGTTTTTGCATTCTTGCAGTCTTCTTTCCAAAATGGCTCTATTTCAGAATGTAGGATGGAGACTGTATACCATGCTCAAATGAATGTAATCATGACAATTTAACATCAATGGAGAAATATATATTGGGGTGTAAACACTTCAGATGCCTGAAATTGCACCATTATAGCATCTGCCTCCTCTTAGTAGCTATGTGGCCACCTCCTTCAATGACATCCATCTGTCTCAGCTGCATGTAGTAGTCTTGTAATTGGTGAAGACAAGTTGAAAACCACGAACACAGTAACTCTACTAATTGTTGAAACAAGGAGATTTAACACACATACAGTCTAATATGGCAGAGTGAAGGTGTTCAACTGTAGGAGGACTTCCATATGAAAGGGTAAGTGACTGTGGCTTTATTTTATTTTAGACAGGGAGGCAAGGCAATCAGTACTGTGGATGCAGATCCAGGTAACATGCACAGGAGGTTGATATGTCAGAAACCAGGAGAATTTGGGATTATCTACAAGGTCTGATTCAGGGGCTTTCCATAATCCCTGTTCTTGTCATATGCCAGGGTAAAACAGAATGAGCTCAGTTAAGGGGAGTACTTGATAAAGCTAATCCCTACAGGCTTAGCCTTCAGATGTGAGTCAAGGGGTCCCAGAGGCAGAAAAGAGGGAGAAAGTCAATTGGGAACCTACCTGCATGGACCACTGTTACTCTTCTAAATACTCTCCCCCTCCTACGTATGCTACCATTAAATTTGTACTTATTTGCCAATGGACTATCCCATATCCATTACTTATAGGAAAATTCCCATTGGCAAATGGATAACCATTTATTCTTTAGCATGCGTTTAGTTACAAATTTTTCTCTAGAGCATAAGCATTGATGGAGTTCAAGAGATCATTCATTCAAACAACTTTTACTGAGTGGTTGTTTTAAGCGAGGCTCTCTGCTATGTATTAGAAAATAAAAACAGGATTGAAAGCAAATACACTTCTTTCCAGAAGGATTTTATGGTATAATGTGAGAGTGTCAGGGAGCTTTGATGTGTGATATTAGGTTGAAAAAGTTAAAGACACGTATTTTCTTATTTCCCAATTTTACCAAACACAAATCCACTGTATCTCATTTATTCATGGAAATTCTACAGCCAATCTTTCTTGCCATTTTCCAAAACCTTTTCCTTACTTTGCATATAGCATTTATCACATTAGATCAGCATTTCAGTCTCTCTCTCTCTATATATCTATCTATCTATCTATCTATATACATTTAGAAATGTAAATGCTAAATGATAATTTTATTCATCTTCTTTTGTTATATTGGTAATTCAGAAAGATGAAGCAGAGGTTTAACAGAAATTTTAATCTATGGATTCCCTAACTGTCATCAAAAAGTTCTTTCATTACATCATGTCTGTGTGAATCCAAATGCCAAAAAAAAAAAAACAAAAAACAAAGAAAAAAACCACAAAACACTGGCTTTTCTACAAAGTCTACTGGATAAAGTTCAAACAACTTGGCCTAACCTTTCAGGCCTTCCACAAACTTAAAATGAAGCACATTCAAGTTTATTCTGTCACCCACCTGGTAAAACTATATGGCCATCATTTCCAGAATAATCTCTGTACTTTTCTCCTTCCATGCCCCTGCCCATGCCTTGCTCTCAAACACAGCGATGGACCAGTATCATCCTCATGTAGTGACTTTCTTCTAATCCTTTAATGTTTTTTCAAGTCTTTCTCAATCTCACCAGAAATGTTGTCTAGCTACTTTATTGAACTTTGTTTGCACTATTCAAATGGCTCTTGTCACATCCCACCTTCTATCACAGGTATTTTGTCACTGTCTTATCTCTTCTAATAGAAAGCAGAGATTCTAATGTACATCTGGGATCCTGCAGTTTCCAGCATATTGAGTGCTGAGCATTATAAATATCTGATCAATGACTAAATGAATTGAACTGAATTCAAGTCATTGAGAGAAGAGGGAGACCAATCAAAGCAATGTAATTACAAAACTTAGCCTATCTGGGGTAGGCTGGCAGGGGCAGAATGTGGAGAGGCTAAAACAAGCCTGCAGGGGAACCAGTTAAGGGACTCGCACAGTTATCCTGGTATAAGGAGATAAAAGCACACTCTCTCTGGTAGAACTGAGACAGGAAGGGAGCAAGCAAATTGGAAAGACATTTCTATCCAAGACATGGTGCCTGCAGGAGATAAAAATGACGGTTTTTGCTTGGGAGACTGAACGTGTTGGCACCATAGACCAAATATGTGGACAGAAACTGTCAACCTGTTAGGTGCCTCCTTGTTGATGTAAGGTCTGAGGTGTTTTGTTTTTTTTTTTTAAATTGCACATTTTTGTTACTTTGCTGAAAGTTTTTGCATTCTCCGAGGCACAGATATTCAGATAAGTAAGCTGTGTTCATATGAGTTCTCATGCTCAGTGCAGTTGCCTCAGGGCTACCTGGGACTGCAGAAAGAAAGAATAGGCAGGGTTGTGGGACCTCCAGCAACTGCCCAGCCACCCCACTTAGAGTGATCTTGATAACTGCAGTTTAGCATAAGATCGCTCCTGAATAGAAGCTTTCTACTGCTTTCAAATGTCTTGAAACATTTGCTCTAGAGATGGGGTAAGCAATCCACGGCCAATACCTAAGGATATTTATCTTTTTAAAGAGTTGTTTAAAAACAAAAAGAAATTAGAGTTATACAACAAAGGCCAGACCTGGCTCAGGAAGCCTACACTATTTATAATCTGGTCTTTAAAGAATGTTTTCCCAGTGTAAGTACTTTTATAATAAAGACTTTTTTCCCTTATATCCTAGACAGAGATTGTTGTTGCTATTTGATGGCATTGCTCCTTCATGCCACCTAGAATGGTACATGTCTCTTACCACTAGCCTTCTTTCCCTGCATGAGCCAACTAGAAACCTTGAACTCTGTGTTTATAAGCAGCGACCAGCTCCTGCTCTCTCACAATGTTTATAAACCTCTTCAGGATTTCAGCCAGAGCTCTTGAAAATATTTATGCAATAAACAACTAATTTTTCAAGATAGTTATGGTTATACATATTGGGCAGGGGATATCCTAAAAATTCTAAATAAAGTACCTTATTTTAGTTATATGGTATGACTTTCCAATCACAGCAGTCACCTTTCACAGAGGTACATCAAGATAAATAGAGCAATATCCATATTTTACAGTCTATAAAACTCAAATCTTTGCTTAAAAAAAGAAACTTTACATGCAATGCATACACCAGCTAGCAAGTTTATTTATCAACATATATTTATGCAATATGTGCATTGTAAAGTTAGGACTTCAGTTTTAGGGTCTGGGCAAATATTTATAGCCAAGATCCAAACAGGGGTGAGTGCCTATCAAAATATTTTGTGACAGGCAGTTGTAGTTCATGGAGAAAAGAGCTACCTAAGGGCTAGCTCTCCTCAACATTGGGAAGTGTCGAGTTTCATCTTCAGGAACTAAGGCTTCATTGCCTTTTCAGAGGAGCTTTTTTCTACCTCAACTGCTGCCTGGAGTTTAGAATTATTGTTATTTTACCCTACCCCTATGTTCCTATCATACATTTAAGATTATGTAAAACTCATATTTATATACAGGTGTACATGTTTGATAATGTACGTAATTCACCTTTCTCCAGAGACGTGTGTATTTTAAAAGCAACCAGAATCTTCAGTCAAAGCCATGGGCATATAAAAGCAGAAACGTAAGAAAATCGTTGGTCAGAAGAGCTTGCTATGTTGAGATGGAGTTATGCAGTTACCTTAAATTATACAAACACCACGGCTTGGGAGCTGGTCCAGGTTGAGATTCTGGTAGGATGGCTGGATGTTGGGCCTCTGTCCAGAGAGTGTGGTACTGAGAACAATCCATGCGATGGCAGGCAGGGGTGACAATGACTGCTAAAGCCTACCAAGGAGTCTAGAAGGAATGTCAATTCAAAAGGTGACAGAAAGAGGCAGAATCAAGGTATGAAAAACATGAATGGAGATTGGGGATGTCATATGAGAGCAAGAGAGTTTGGAACTCTGATAAATGAAAGAGGGCTTGAGCACAAAGAATGTAGCTTCAAGCACTTGTCTCGGACACCTCTGATCTTGCCAATGGGGAAGGCATCATTAGAGGCAAGAACATCCTGAATGCTGCCCTGTGGGATCTATGCATGGAGTAGAGAGGCCAGGGTTCCCCACATTTGCCAAAGCATCTAAGCACATTCTCAAGAGGGATGTAGGTTTGGACACCTTACTGCCAGATACTCTCACTCTTGCTTGTATACTTGCAAGCCTCAAAAACAGTCTAAATGAGGAATGAAATAGTAGGCTTTCATTGGGACCAATTTTGAAAAGTCTCTGCAGTTGGTCTTTTTTCAGACATATCTCCCAGAATAGTAACTGAGGCCTCAGTTTTGACACACAGGGCTAAGATTATACCTAAGAATATGGTTTAGGGAACACTACATAGGTCTCTGAGGTGCAAACAAATGCACTCCAATTTTTATTTATTGTGGTTGTTGTTGTGTTGTACTGTTCAGAAGACATGTTATTAGGAAAGTAAGAGTGAAATCATGATTTGATAATGCCCAGAGTAACTAGGAATCAACCCCCAAATTATAGAATAATTTGATACATAAGGGGTTTCCCACTATAGGACAACTGACATCACATTCAACATAATGTGGACCCCACTGTTGGAAAACATGTCAGTCAGAAACTTCACCCCAGTCCTCTTAAACATGTGTTTTCCATAATTGCTGAAGAGATGCTGATGTAGTAGCAAGTAAATAGTTTAAAATATTCTGGCTCAGGAGATTTTGGGAAGTCAGGTCATGCCAAGCCCAGATCAGATCACCAGTCAAAGAAGTGCTAAATGATTGTATCGCTGGCCATTTATAATGCCTGAGGATGCCTGGGAGGCTGTTTATCACTCTTTGCCACCACAGAGAGAGATGGGATTCTTGGTGTTTTATGATCTAATTTCATGGATGTCCCACAGATTTAGTTCATTCAGTTGGGAACAGTAGAAATAGCCAGAAACAGGTAGGTCTCTAATAGTGACAGTACTGAACACGCTGAAGCTTTAGCATGTAAGGGCCTGTACCCTGCTACAAAGTGTCATAGGGGAAGGGAGAGGTTCTGAAGGCTCCCTCCCACTGGTGGGGTTTGCATGTTTGTGGAAGGCTTATCCAGAAATTCCAGGCGAGGTTAATTGAGATCCAGGCACTGGTCTATTTAGCAGTCTCACACAGATGGCTTTGGGGGTCATAGCTATTCATTCTTCCAATCTATGGACAACACAGCTCATGAAGCATATTTTCTTGGAACAACTAGCCTGATGACAGAACCATGCTGAGATGAACCATCCAAGATGTGGGGCATGATGTACAAATTCTGTAAAACTCCAAGGTCTCAGCCACTTCAACCTATAGAATTTTCAGAGACTGTTCTACAGTGATTTCCAAAGAGCTGTGTTTTTTCAACCTTGGTTATCAAAGGGCTAGAACCCTATAAGGTTATAAGGTAGCAGTTACTGACAGAACCTAGGGGATAGTTTGGTGAGTGTCTCCTTCCAGGCCAGGTGGGAAGGCAAGATGCTCATGCTGTGAGCTCCTGGCCTGAGCCACAGCTAGAAGCCTCTTAGCTCTACTAATTAAGGGCCCAGGGAGCAGCCGTAGCCTAGCAGTTGGATTTGTAATATTCCTGGCACCTGGGTATACAAAACAGCTGGACCTACAGAGAATGCCTTTATTTTTAATGAATACCTTATAATTTCAATGAATGTACACCTCGTTACATCCATTAATTTTTATTTTATTTAACCTTCAAAATCATCACTGAGATAGAGTATTAATACCACTTTTAAATAAGGGAAATTGAGTTTCAGAGTTATTGAATATTTTTGTTGTTGATCACACAGTCAAAAATAAAGCACAAATCATCAAGGAGACACACACAGATACCTCTGCAGTGATAGTGGCCCAAACTGCAGGTGCTTTACTTGGTCCTCATTTAGTAAAATGACAATACTTCTGTTCACTGAGTGCTGATTATCTGTCAGGTATGAGCTATGGCTTTTCTTCTGATTGAGAAAACCATGATTATTTCATCCACCATCAAGACTAGATATTGAAAATAACTTAATGAAGCCTTGCTCTAAGAACCTTTTTCACTTTAAGAGACATGGGGAAAGAAATGAGTAACCTAAAAGAGAAAAATTACTAATTATTAAATGTTAGGCTTTGTAACAGGCAGTGCAAGGAAACTTTATGGGTCAAAGATGCTCTTAAAAAATTGTTCATTTTTCCACCTTCTACCAAATCATGCTACAGTTGGTTTCCCAACCCCAATTTTAGCTAAAGTGACCCTAAAGCAAAGGCAGATCTGATGGAGAGGTTTGGTGAATAAAAATTCTTGTAAAGGCATGAAATGCACAGAGTCAAACTATCCCAATTCTGTTATCATAGTGTCTCAAATTCCATTATTAGAAATTAATTTCTTGGACTTTCCTATTCATTTTATCTCAAAATCCAAATATTTTGGAAGGTCACATACTCTTTAGATATTATCAGTTCCACTGTGGTGTGAATAAGCGTATTGTTGATCAGTTCTGAAAATTAGTTAAAAAGACTTCTCCACTGAGGAGTAGAAAACAAATAAAAGTCGTTGATCAGGATCTTTAAACAGAGCCACAGAGGACCAGCTTATAGGACTGCAGTGGCTTAAAGGCCGAATTCTGGAAGTGGTGGCAAGGTGAGAAGTGATGGGAATGAAGAAAGTTCTGGGAAGTCACGCCTATGTCAGGGGCAGCTGCAGGTGTAAGGAAGGACAGACACAGAGCCAACTGCTGAAGCCTCCGTTTAAGTCCCAGCTCTTCCATATCCTCTGTCTGGGCCACTTTCTGAATCTCTGAATCTGTTTTCTCACATCTAAAGTGGGGAAGAAAAGTAATAACTTTCACGGGGAAATAATTGTGTGATTAAAATCAGATACCGTGTTTGGGAATTTTAAGAGTGTAAAATACTAAACAGTTGTTGGTAAGAATTGTTGCATAATGAGGACAAGCAAAAGGTCCCAGATTCTGGCAAAGTTGAGAGACTTTACAAAGTCTTAGTCTTAATGAGGCAAGTAGCCGCTTCCTAAACTGGTAACACTGAGAAATCTGATGCTGGATAGTCTGTAGATTAACTTTTCCATACTAGCATAAACTAACACAAATCACAGGTCAGTGGCATGCAGAAAATCTGCACAGGTTCATGGAAGCATGAGCTTCAACATCTGGAGGCACTGCAGCCTCCATAGCCTCTGTGCTTGGTGTTTTTTTTTAGAAAAACAACCTTAGTCACTGATGTGACTGCACTGAACCTCAGCTTAAAAGAACTGCTCTTTGGAATAAATGACATGGAGAAAATGGTCAGAGAAGCATGGGTCACCTGAGAAGACTCTTCCACTAAAACTAAAGGGTTAATTTGACTTGATTAGGTGAAAAGGTAGAGAGATCTAGCATATCTATTTTATATGCTGATTTTAAGTGAAGACCTGTGACCACACCGGAGTCTGTGTCCACAGAAGAAAGGGATTGAGCTGAAAAGCAGCCCTTTATGATCCTAGCTTACAGGATCTTGTCCACAAAATGGACTTGCAACCAATCTCTTGTATAATTACATGATGGACAATATTAATTCATGCTTTTTGAACTCATTTTTAGAATTAAAGCTAGCACCACTTTATATCTTTTTGTATAGACTTTCCTCCATTTCCTTGTGACGGGATCTGCTGCAATGGGTTGGCAGGGAAACTTGCATGGTCAGAGGATGCACTGACCTGTTTATTGATTTCCCTGTCTCACAAGCATCACCAGGATGGAGGACAGGCCATCCATACTAGGTTGATCTGTGGCCTCTGTTGCTTTCCAGTAAAGCACCCAGGACTTACAAATCTCAGATTTGCATCCTCCATCCAAATTCTAATGCTATTTACTGCAAGTGCAGCCTTGGGATGTGGGGGATTTTAGGTTTAACTATGCCCAGAAGAATATGCTGAGTGGCATATTTTAGTACATAAAGAATGATATCCAAGTGTCTGTGTTGCTCAAAAATGCAATTTAAATTAAATTACATTCCTCCCCGTTCTCACCCCACCACCTCTGCACTCACATCTGTAGGCTAGCAAGCAGTCACACTTGAAATAGCAGGAAATAAAATCAGAGACATAATGAAAACTTCAGGCATGGAAAAGTCAGGCTTATGGGACAATGGTCTGAAAAGTGATCTAGTTGGCTAGCTAGATAGAACGCCAGGGACATATCTTTAACCCCATCTGCATCAAAGCCTCCAGTCTCCAGCATACTGATGCCTGAAACATATCTTTGAAAAGGAACAATGTTTGTTTCTTTATTTTGCTTTTTTATTCTGCTACTAAAGATGAGGCATAATAGAAAACAGGATGAAAGCAGTGGTTAAAAACATCACTCTGGGAATTAAACAGAACTGAGTTCAAATCTTGGCTTGGCACGCCCACAAACTTTTACAGTGCCTAAATGTCGACTTCCTCACCTGTGGAATGGAGTTAAAAACATTGACCTCACAGTGTAATTTAAGATGTTATCTGAGCCAGAGTAGGGAAAGCACTTTGTGTGTGCAGTACACTTAATTTACATGTTGAACAAATGGAAGCTGCAACAACAGCACATGCCTGAAGATATGATGACCCAGGACGTGCAGTGCCTTGTCGTAACCTCTCAACTTATTGTTTACAAAGTGAAGTCTTCAAACCGGATCTCCTGACCAGGCCAGGGCATGAGGAGGAGAGGTGGTTGCAACAGATAAGCCCTATGCAGAGGGAGGGCAGGGATTTGTCTTCACACTAAAGTGGAAGTGGTTGATCCTGGCCAACGTCATTGACTTTTATAGCCCTCATGTTTTGCACAATGCTAGTTTCTCTCTATGTCTCTGTACCCACTGCCGATATGGGGGTGTGGCAGCATGGAGGCTGATGTTTTCCCATCGCCCTGTGGAACAGCTGCACCCTACTGGGCTGTGATTCCTGAGAACAAGTTCAGGCCAGGGAAAATGACGTAGAGGCCAAGGAGAATTTTTGTTGGTCTTCATCTATCCCCCATCTGGAATTCTCTCTCCTCTTTGAGCAGATTCCCTTTTCCTCCTTGGTGCCCAGGTGGCTGCCTGCAGAGAGCCTATGTGGCCATCTTCATGTTTGCCCCTTCAGGTGCCTCCTTTCTCCTTACCCATCCTAACTAATCTGTCCTCTGGCCCATTTCTTCAAGGACAATCATTGAAGCTAACTACAACTCCGGGTTTTATCCCTGATAGAGGTCTGTCTTCTCACCATCAACTCATTTCTTTCATTCTCTCCTTTAGAAAGATCTGAATTCAAAGACTAGAATTTTGCCACCTTGACTGGGTTCTGTAAAGAAGTTTTTGAATGCATGGGACCTTTTTCAGCTCTCTGACCAATCTCTGTATGGTTCTGGCCATAAGTGAAAATAGCTAGTCAGATAAGTGAAAAACAATCAGGGTTTAAATGTCCACATTGTGTTTTCACCTTAAAACTACAGCATGGGGTAGAATGGACAGTAGATGTGTGGAGAACATTTTGCGGAATATGACATTTGAGAGGCATTAGAGTGGAGGGCTTAGGGGCCTGGCTGTGGAATTCACTACCATGGTGGTAATCTCAGCCCTGCTACTTGCTAGCTGTGTGACCTTGGGCAAGTTGCTTGATCTCTCTTTGCTACTGTTTCTTTATATGTAAAATGGAAATAGCTGCGCTCTCCTGACAGTCGTTGTAACTATTTAATAAGCTGTGCTTACACAGTGCTCAATCACCTGGCTCATTATAAATATTCAGTTAGATGTAGCTTTTATTATTAATGAAATTTGGATTCATTGGTTTTGGCATCATATAGACTAAGGTTTAGGCCTTGACTCCTTCACCTATGGGACCCTAAGCAAGATATTAACCTTATACTTCAGTTTCCTTATCTGTAAAAAAGCAATAATAATGCTATAAGGAAATTGGTAAAATTAAATAATTACTCTAAATCGTTTAGTACAGTGCCTCTACTAATTGTTAAATAATTAGACTGATGCTCCATGGTGAACCCAGTGTCTAGGAGAATCAGCATTATTCTACCTATGTGGTTTCTGTCCATAAAGACCTGTGACAATGGCACATTTAAAAGTCTGGCTCAGTTGCATCCTTTTCTGTAGCCTGCTTGACCAAACAACCCCAGCCCAGGTTGCAAATGTTTCACATTGACTTACAGTGCACTTGTTTGCATATAGTTTATCTTCTCTGGAATGAAGGTACCATCACATATACATCCTTTCCACTACACAATTTGGCAGAATGCCCTATCAACAAAGTAGATAGATACTGGCCCTTTAAATTCTCTCCTAGATGCCATCAATTTTCTTCCTCCAGAGCTGTTTATTCTGCTACTGTTTCAGTGGCATGCTCTAAACATGATAAACCGTCCTTTTCTTTTAGTTACGAACACAGTAACTTCTTGGTGGTACATGGAAAAGGCACACGGGCTCCTTCAGCCCAGAACTTAATAAAAACAAAAATGCTTGAAGTATCAGATACTTCAAGTACTTTATTTTTTATCAAATAGCCTGAACTCAAAGTTCCAAAGTTGGCATTATTCTCAGGACAGAGCTTCATCCCCAGGGTCTGTGCTTGCACCAACAAGCTCCTCATGGATCTGATCAGTCTTGACAGTGGTCTCTCCTCCCTTCTCTCAAATGACAAATTTCTTGAAAAAATTGATGGCTGCAGAAGTTAGAACAAAATATCTAATATCCAGATTAAATACTGCTAAGGGAACATTTTTACTTCCTCAGGTGGTTGAAATCACTTAAGTCTGATTCTTTTTATTCCTGTATCATGTTTTATTTTTCTCCAAACTTGGAATTCTGTCATCATTACAGTCAGAATTTTTTTGCAAGGTGTCCTAGTTGTTGAGTTCAACAACAATGATGGCTTTTGTTGGATCAACTCAAACATCTTGATGATACAGGCGCAATGGACCCAGGCACTCATGGCAAAAATGCACTCTAGGTGTTAGTCTAGGGAAAGGATCCTACCTAAGGAAAGTTTGGAGTTTGCACCTTGAAAAGTCTACATATGGAGGTCACCAAACAAAGCCCAACTATAACCTGTGGTCCCACAAGTTCCAGCCTTAGCATGTGTTGGATTCAGTGAAACACAGCTCAGCAAACAAGAGTAATTAACATGTAATTCCTGTGTTTAGATATATTTATCAAAGACTGTAATAGGGTTTTCCACTAATAACTCATAGGATCATTAAAAAAATTTTCTTCACTTTCACTATACACTAGACTGGCATAGATGGATGACTCAGTTAGAAGGTAGAAAAATAGAAAACCTATAAAGGCAACAATAAATTTGCCCTAGCAGGTGGAGACACAGGAAGTGTAGAGGTTAGCCTGGTAATATTCCCTGATTACCATAGTTTTATTTTTATCTTACATTATTTATAGTAACATGGAGTACTCTTCCAATATACCCTTGATCACGCTCTTTCTGTCTCTCTCTCTCTCTCTCTCTCTCTCTCTCTCTCACACACACACACACACACACAGTAGGGGGACACATTTTTAAAACTAAGTATTTACTGATTGATTGAATGATTGATTTAGTGAGTAAGTAGAAGACATGTATGTCCTCTATTACTGTTTTATTATATGAATGTGATCACACAGCTTCATGATCAATATATCTTGAAGAGGAAGTGGAGTAGATATTCATTTATCAATTCACTCATCCTTTCAAGAAATTATTTTGGACACTTCTCAGAAATTAGACACTTTTCTGGGTGTTGGGGATATAGCGTTGAACACAATAGCACAGACCCTGTTCCCATGGAGCTTATATTTGTTGAGAAGGGGGTGACATAAACAAAGATAATATAATGCAGTGCTATGAGGAACAGGGCAAATGGACATGGAGGAAATGGGGTGCTGTTTTGCATGGAATGTCAGGGAATTCCTCTGTAAAGAGTAACATCAGAGCAAAGACCAGGATGAAGAGAGAAATGAGATTGGAGGCAAGATAAACAGGTTCTGGGGAGGCACCAACAAGCTGGCATTGCTTTTTAATACCTTCATCCCATTTATGAATGGAATGCTTTTTTCTCTTTTTCTTTCCTTCTTTTATTATTATTTTTTCTTAAGAAATCCTGTGCTTCTTGAAATGTGAAATAGGTGAAGGAAAATACAGTTCGGGACCATTAATTGTGCTTTCTTATTGAGTATATAAATTTGATGTCAAACGGGCCTGGCTGAATGGTATATATTTATTTCAAAAATATCATTCCTGTGAGGCATTGCTGCAACATCCTATTGATTTAGGGATTGGTGTGATTGTGCCTGATGCTTTTATGAAAGGCAGGCTATTAACAAACTAAATTGAAAAACTAGTGAGTCTGCCTTTCCGGGCCCAATCCAGCATGCTGTCCATGTGAGGCTTAAATGGGAAAATACTGTAAAAAGACTTATTTTAATGCGACAGACTCCTCATTGCAATCCATAAACCTTATTTGCTGTGGGAAAAAAAAAAAAAAACCCTACAAGATAGAATTCTCACGTTCCAGCAACAATCTCCCTCTGTTTTCTCTCCCATCCATGGAAACATTAATCTTTTCATTTCAGAAGCTAACTCTTTTTGACCTTGTTGGACATCAGGATTAAAATCTTGTGTAAGACCAGGTATCTTTAAGAAAGTCAGAGGAACCATGGGTGCTAATGTAGGAAGCCCATAGAAGTATTCAGGGTTTGAAGTTTCTGCTGAATTTTTGATGTGGAGCTAGTAGATTAAGCAGGGAGGTGAAGGCTGGAAGTTACTAGATTTCACCTAGTTCAACTCCTTGCTTCACAGATAGAAATCAAGGCAAAGATAAGGGGTGACAGTCTGATATTCGTCCGCTATCATATAGCCAAACTGGTGGCAGAACGTAGGCCCCAGAGCTGTTCTCAATCAGCCTCACTAACTCCTTTAAATACTGCCTTCCTGTAACCATGCCCCATGGAGGATGGTCCCGGTGAGTGCTTAAAAAGAATTGAATCTTTAATACAGCAAATGACAACATAAAGTCAAAGAATGGGCTTGAGTTTTTGATCAAGAGAGGAGGAGTCCTGATGATAGCTCCTCCTGCCTGCTGTGCTGTGCCAGGCCATCTTTTGGCTCTGTTCCTGACATCAAATTAAAGTAAGTCTTTTTACAGTATTTTTCCATTTAAGCCTCACATGGACAGCATGCTGGATTGGGCCCGGAAAGGCAGACTCACTAGTTTTTCAATTTAGTTTATTAATACCAAATGGCTTCAATACATCACAGAGGGGAGTGTCAGCATGGAAAAAGACCCAATGGTGCTGTATACTTTTCTATCACAACAAAGAGGATGCCATGGGACACTTTTTGATACGTCTAAAACTTACATATTCCTTGGAATAATTTTATTTGTTAAAAAAATTTGTATTATCAAAGGAAATGACTAATCCAGATGTGTATTGAAAACCTGATATGTGCTCAAGTCTGCAGCATGTCACATATGAAATATGCAAAAGCAGGAGGTCATGCAGCCTTGCTTTCTGTTTTAATGGTCCCATACTCAGCTGAAAGAGGAAAAGGATCCTAATGATTGGGGTACAGGTGCACCCGGCTGTGCACCTCACAGACTGGAAGCTTGGGGAAGACCAGAGAGAAAGAAATGATGAACTGAGGCTGTAGAGCTTCTTCCCTGGGTGAGTTTATGTAACTCTCTCTGTAGGGCCCTGCTTGGGAACAATCTGAGCATGAGGTAGAAGTCTAAGTAAAATTGTCACAAGTAAAATGGGCACCACATCTAGCATGTGGTTCACGATTAGTTAGGCTGAACGCTTTTCTCCTCCATTTTGAGGACTAAGCCCTGATTTTTTTTTTTTTTTTTTTAAATCTTGCCCAAATTCCTATGTAAGGGGTCTTTGGAGTCATGCCCTACAAACCATAAATTCTCATCAGATGGGTTTTGTTTAACCCTATATATCATCACTTACTTTCCAGTCTGACTCTGGCATAACATTATGTGACAAAGAAGAAAGTCAAATTATTTTACCCCAAAAGCATGTTTCTTTGCCATATTTTGAAATGGTCCTGCAAAGCTGTCCTTTGTTGGGGTGGGGGGGCATGTACATCTATAAAGAATCTCTTAACATAGCTAGTTTTTTCTTCCAGGCCCTCCCAATCCTGAAGAGATTAAGTAAGAGTCTAGCACCTTTTAAAGGTCTGAATCAGAAACACTTGTTATCTATTATCTCTAAGAGCAGCCACTATAAGACTTCAAAAGAACCTGGGTCTCCACAGTCTTTTATCTTAGCCTGAACATTTCCTTTCTCTCCATCCCAGGTCTTTAGACAAACTCGACCAATTGTCGATCAGAAAATGTTTAAATTTACCTGTAGCTTGGAAGCTCTCCCTACCTCCTTTGAGTTGTCCCACTTTTCTGAAAAAAATCAATGTTATTTATTAAATGTATTTAGGAGGCATGTCTCATGCCTCTGTAAAATATATAAAACCAAGCTGTACCCTGACCATCTTGGGCACATGTTCTCAGGGCCTCCTGAGTGCTGTGTCACGGGCCACGGTCACTCATATTTGGCTCAGAATAAAACTCTTCAAATATTTTAGTTTGGCTCTTTTCGTGGACACTTTCTTCCTCACTTTTTTCCCTTCTTCTCTTCCCTTTTTTCTAACCTTTTTTCCTTCCTCCTTCTCCTTTTCCCTCGCTTCCTATTTCCTTTCTTTCCACCTACTTGATAATAGTGTCTGCAAAGTCACTCCAGGAAATAGATGCCTGTGTGAGAGAAAGGCATTTCAAAGGCAGCATGGAAACCTTTTGCATTACATTAGGAGAATTATGTCATTTCTGTAAAGAAGGAAAAGAGCACAGTAAGTGGCAACTCTTCCCCAAGGAAACACACTCAGGAGATGTGCCGGTGCTGGATTTCTCATTCTTTAGAAGCTGGATGACCTTGGTCTTCCCTGCTGTGTGCAACCTTGGCCTCGTGGCTATTTTTTGGTGTTCTGCAATGAGAAGTATACGCTGGTCCGTTACCCCGCATTTTTGTTTAAGTTACACTTCATTAAAGCAGAAAGCTCTCTGAATTTCTCTCATTTTCCCTCATAAAATCTTTTATTTCACCCATTTTCATTCATCTTCCCTTTCTACTTTATGTCTTCCTCCTTCCTTCCTTCCTGTAACACTCACACTCATTTCTGCTTGCTAGAATTTCAAATGACTGT
Organism: Pan troglodytes; assembly: GCF_028858775.2. Classification (NCBI taxonomy): domain Eukaryota; kingdom Metazoa; phylum Chordata; class Mammalia; order Primates; family Hominidae; genus Pan; species Pan troglodytes. The sequence goes on along the minus strand of NC_072415.2, from coordinate 48,240,984 downwards.
TCCAACTAGACAAAAAGAAATCCTGTTTCTATGCTCAGACGGCCTTCAGACTGATGGCCCATTACATTAGCATACAATAAAAGCCAGCAGGGGGTGCATTGCCACACTGTGATCCTGGGTCTCTATGCCCCAGGGGGCCAATGAGGTTTCCAGTGTGCAGCTCCTCTCTCTGGTAATGAGGCAGTTGTACACTTCAGTGACAGCTTCATGGACTCAATGGAAGCTGCAGTCTTAGTGGGAGAAGAGGAGAGAAAATGTCTGCATGGTGCATCCTGAGATCTGATATGGGCTTCCTGGTTTCACTAGCCTCTTCAATCTCTCTTCCACCGGCCTAAGGACTGCCTGAAGTTCATGTTTTGTGTCCATAATGAGTTAGACAGTTTTTGTTGCGGGGTGCATTGTTTCTAGACCTTCTCCTTCAAAGTAAACAGGGCAGTTAATTAGACATTTACAGTGCTCCACCTACCTGCCAATCCTATATGAGAAGATGTGAGGACAGGGGTTACAGGAAATGAAAAGTAGGGTTCTTCCCTGTGGCCATGAGACACTTCTTCAATACAATACTATAATGCATTGCTTGCTGGCATTGTTTGAAGACCCCAAGCCTTCAACAACCAGGTCGGATTTCAGGTTCCTTTCAAACCCCTGCAGCGACAGAAACATGAACTCTGCCTTCACCATGGAATCAGGTGGGACCCTTCCATCAACACCAAAGCCCTTCACTGCCACCACATCTAAATGCTGTCTTTGATCCTTCATTCAAGCCTTCCTTATCCTGGGGTAGCCATAGCTACCATCTTGGCAAATGGTGGTCAACTGCTTCTTTGTTTAAACTTGTGACAGAGGAGTGTGTAGATAGGGGTGAACTGAGCCCAGCACATATGCAGCCTAGGCATTTCACTTCTTGTTGCCTCTCTAATGTAAGAACTCAGAGAAAATAGAGCAGAGGTGTGGGCAACATCCAGTTCCTTTCCTTAAGATATTACCCTCATTTTCTGTTCAGAGAGGGAATGGAGAGAAATAAGCAGATTAGCAGCTCATGAAAAGGGATCGAGCTGTAAACTCCAGATAAAATTAGTATAATTGATCTGCAGGCCTCCTTTTGATAAAATAGCAAATAGCCATGTCCTACCCCAAGTTCTGTTTACAATCTGCCTTCACTCCCATGGTCAGTTCAGACCTGAATCCATCTTCCCCCAACACATGCAGATTCCTTGAGGCCATGTAGTCTTAGAGCCTCTTTCTGAGAAGTCGCTGACTGCTGAATGACAAATCACTATTTAATATGATGTTAGGCTGGACGCGGTGGCTCACGCCTGTAATCCCAACACTTTGGCAGGCCGAGGTGGGTGGATCACAAGATCAGGAGATCCAGACCATCCTGGCTAACACATGGTGAAACCCTGTCTCTACTAAAATATAAAAAAAATAGCCGGTCATGGTGGCGGACACCTGTAGTCCCAGCTACTTGGGAGGCTGAGGCAGAAGAATGGCGTGAACCTGGGAGGCGGAGCTTGCAGTGAGCCAAGATCATGCCACTGCACTCCAGCCTGGGCAACAGAGCGAGACTCCGTATCAAAAAAAAAAAAAAAAGTTAAAGCTCCCCAACTGACCAACATTTAACTAGAGAGAAAAAAATGCATAAATAAAAGTAGGTAAAACTTATGGTTGGAAAAGGCCAGATATCCCTGACCAGAAGTGGGGATTGGGTCAGGGGAGGACAACTGAGGAAGGCATGGGGTCTAAATTCTCAGACATCCTCAACAGGAAAACCCAGCATCACACGTTCGGGCTGGTTTGTGCAAAGTGAGCAAGGTTGTACATTCTATAAGGTGGTATATTTCAGCCATCCCTGCCCCTCCCAGAAACTTATGTTTCCAGCTGTGGATTGGGTACTTTCTAAACAGAGATGTCTGACCACTAGACTGATGAAGCAAAAGGATTTACATGGAACACAGAAGTGTGGATTTACAAACTCATGGTGGCTTTGTGAGTCTGGGTTATGTCGGAAGTGGCCTTGTGGTAGGCAGGCAGGTAGACAACCTTGAGAGTTTGATGAGAGCCAGGAAACTCGCAGCTCTCGCCTGCCCCTGACATTCACTTTTCTGTGACCTTGGGGAAGTCACTTAACCTTGTGAGGATTAATGAGTTAATCTCAGGGAAAGTACTTTGAGATCATTGGCTGACAGGTGCTGTATAAGTACAAAGTATTATTATTAAAATGTCACTGTGCTGGCTGCCTTTGCTCTTGAGGGCACAGAGGCAGGAATGACAGCCCTGGGTAAGTGAATAAGGATTATGTAAGACATGGAAATAGAGAGTTCTGTCATGAAAAGTTCTGTCCTGCAACACTACTTCTCTCCATCCAGCATCTTCTCACTTGTCTCTGGACAGAGGCAAGTTTATTTTCCTAAAATGAACTGTACGAAACAGTTTTAGCCAGAGGCTCTATATCCATAGATCTTACTGTTCCTCAGCATACCCTCGGAAGTGAAGGCTGGAGAAACTTATTTTAACATCTCCAAAACTCCTTTTCTCTCTCAACAAACCAGAAATGTTCCTCTAGCTTTTTCCACATGTGAACAGAGATAAAAATCCTGGGGTCTCAGATTACAGTGGTAAAAATTCAAACTCCCATTGTTAGCAAAATATTCCATCTTATTTATATGTTTAGTTTTTAGTTTAATTTATCTTTGTTCCTGAATCAATGACGTTTGAGGAAATTATGTATTGTTTATGAAAATGTTTAACACATAGATACTCAATTAAAAATTGATTAATGGGCCGGGCACGGTGGCTCACGCCTGTAATCCCAGCACTTTGGAGGCCGAGGCAGGCAGATCACAAGGTCAAAGAGATTGAGACCATCCTGGCTAACACGGTGAAACCCCATCTCTACTAAAAATACAAAAAATTAGCTGGGCGTGGTGGTGGGCACCTATAGTCCCAGCTACTCGGGGAGCTGAGGCAGGAGAATGGTATGAACCCAGGAGGTGGAGCTTGCAGCCTGGGTGACAGAGCGAGACTCCATCTCAAAAATAAAAAAAAAAAAATTAAATAAATGTAAAAAATTGAATGATTAGTATAAAGCTTGCATATCAAAATTCTAAGGCATATCAAAATTTTTAAAAATCAACAAATAGCTATTGATTGCAGGGTCCTTTGAAAGAAACTCAACATATGAAGGACCCAGTTGCTCTCTTCAGAGAAGAATGTGTTTGGGGGATGACAGGATTCAAGAAAGAGATGGAGGAGGGTGGAATCTGGAAGCATAAGTGAGCATTCACACCAAGGGAGAGCTGTGTTTGTTTTGTTTTGTTTCGTTTTGTTTTTTAGGAGAGAGTTGGATGGTAAAAATATATCAGTGACAGGGACAGAAGGAAATAGATAAGAAGTCATGAAAAAAAAATAGGAGACAAGACCTACAGCAAGTAAAGATGTAGAAAGGGCCTCTCTGTGTACAAGCAACTGGGTAAAATTTGTAAGGGGAGCAAAGATGGACCAGGCTACACCTAAGTGTCTACAAATTACCAGAGGTTTGCTGCCAACTGAAGAGAGAGAGAAGAGTCCATGACTGGCTTTCGTAGCCCCAGTTGTGGCCCTTAGAGTTAGAGAAGATTTTTTGTTCATTTGTAGGTTTGTTTTTCTTATTGTATTTTATTGTTGTTTCTTAAAATAAGTACACTCTGTGCTCCATAATGGGGGGACGGAGACCCCCAGAGGGGTCGATATGCTGCATTGCATATTCCTCTCTTCAAGACTTCTAGATTAGGTGTGGTGGATCATGCCTATATTTCTAGCACTTTGGGAAGCCAAGATGGAAGGATGGCTTAAGGCTATGAGTTTAAGACCAACCTGGGGAACATAATGAGACCTTGTCCAAAAAATTAGCTGGACATGGTGGTACATGCCTATAATCCCACCTACTCAGTAGGCTGAGCTGGGAGGATTGCTTGAGCCCAGGAGTTCAAGGCTGCAGTGATTCATGATCACACCACTGCACTTCAGCAGCCTGGGTGACACAGCAAGAACGTCTCTCTTTTAAACAAACAAACAAACAAACAAACAAACACAAACTTTTAGAAAGTAGTTTCTTCCTGGAAAGAAAGTATAGTTCCAAGGAAGAGGATGAAACCCTGTCTTTGTTACATGCTATATTTTACAGCAGGCTCATTTTGTGGAAGACCAAACCTAAACACAACAGAGGGATAGGGAAGGCTGTTCAGCTCAGAAAAGCACCTAGGCTGGCCTCTGAGATTTTACATGCAGAACAGAAATGTCACCAGTGTCAGCCGAGGGAGGACAGATAAATAGTTCTCTATTAAGAGCCATGTGTGGTCAATTGCTCTGATTGTTTTTTAATTATTATTTTAGCAGCATTGTTACTCTCTGTATAAATTTCATTGGGAGTATTTTGAGGCTTTCTCACAAAGAGAGGTAGCTACATAAGTGAATGGAAAGACACAGAAAAAACCTTATTCTATGAAATGGGTTTCCTCATCTCCTTTTGCTTCTCCCTCCATACCCTTCTCCTTGTATTCTCTCAAGCAGGTGAAGTCCTACCGTTAAGCTGGGTTCCCCACAAACCCCCAACATTTGCCCCTTCAAACAATCTTCTCTAAGAGAAACTTATTTTTTCATTCCTACCCATAGGTGCCTCAACACTGAACTATACAACTAACTTTATCAACTACTCTGTACTAGGGCATTAACAGCCATGTATATCTCATCTTCCTCATAGGGATTTTATTTTAACAATCACATTCAATGTGTTTCCTTACAGGGGAATACAGTGTGGGATCTTAGAAGCCCACAGAAGGCCAGTTTGGCAGATATTTGAGGTAGAGACAACCACTAATCATGGTTTCCGAGCGGCCACTATTAATACAGAAAAACAATAGTGGTGAGTATACACTCCAATAACTTTTCTGGTCAACTTCCTTAATTTATAGATGGTAGACATCCCCAGATTAAATGACACTTAGAGGCAACACAGCTGATTTATAGCAGAGCCAGAACTCAAGCCTAGCTTCTGAATTTCAGACTGGAGGAGTAGCTCCAGCACCAAAATGTTCTGTAGATCCAGTTCTGCACTTGCTTTGCTGTGTGGCCTTGCACAGAAAACTCTCAATCTCTGGGTTTCTGTTTCATGCCCTGTAAAACAGTAGTGAGATTAATGAGTCTCTGAAAGGAGGGACTCTTTCTGCTGTTCAAATATTCTGATTCTGTGTATGTGGAATCACACATGCATTTTACATTCATCTACATATAGAGAGCCTCGGGAATTTGACTTTATCATTTCTTCAAGTTTCCCTAAGCCATGATGCTTCACTCCTAGGATAATGGTCTTTAGCATGTCAATGATTCAAATACAAGGCCATTTTCTTGGGCCTTCATTGTTTCAGAGTGAAATTGAAAGAGGGAATCCAGCTGTTTATACGCAATATGCAGCAATTATGAAGTTCATTTCCAGAAGCCACTGTAACCATGGCAACCTGTAATTCTGGAAGAATAGAGACAGGCTGTAGACTGACTTCCAATGGGGCCAACTTCTAACCAGGATAGCTCAGGAAATGCTGATGAGAAGCCTAACTGTTTACTTTAAGTTAGAAGCAGTTTTTGAAACTCAGACTTCCTTAATCCATAACTTCGTTTCTTCTTTAAAGTTCAGTAATCGGTGATGCTCAGATTTTCAGATTTGCTAGAGTCTGCCCTAGAGGGCTAAATAGTTCAAATGAAACAAGAGCCAGAATTGTATTGATGTTTATTGTATAGTTCCTTAAATGACAAACTCAACGTATTAACATCCAACTGGGTGAACCTTAAGTTAGGGTTGCAGGGACCTCGGGAATTTCAAATGAGGACCACATAATCTACTTTCCTGATATACCAACTTCTTTAATATATCAAGAAAAAATAAATAAGACTCAAGTTAGAATCATTGATTTTGTGATATTTTGACCCCATCAGGCCAGAATGGAAGCAGGAATTGCTAAAGGGATTGGGGAAGATGGGGAAGAGCAAAAGGGCAAAGATAAGGAAATTTTGAGTCAGAAATTATTCAAAACAATTTGGCCAGGTTAGAGAGTTGATTGTCTTCCTTCCTTTTACCCCATGTGTCCCCTTTGGCTAATAGTGTGAATTTCTGAATACTCCAAAAGGGAATGAGACGATGGGCAGCTAAGGGTCAAAATTTAAATGCACACAACTCCTGAATGCACTCTGGGAAATTCATGGAGATGAAATGCTAAATGTCTGCAAGCTGCAAAGGCATCGGAACAGGATTTTTGCTATTTCTGCCTCTTTTGACTCTGTCTTTGATCCCTGCTGGCAACACGCTGGGCATGTGTGAATACCACAGCTCAGAGAGACTGTACCTACTGGGAAAGTGAAACAAAACCTGGGCCAATCAGCTGCAGGTTTTTCCCTCCGAAATTCCCAGGAAAGTCAACATCAGGCACGCACTCCAAATAGGTTAAAATTGTACCCCTTTTGAATGGGGACCTTATTTTATGAGTATTTGCCTGAAAAATGAGCAGGCAGTATGCATATGCTGGAAGCACCAGAGACATGAACTGATAAATAGTCTCCAGGATGCGTTTGCTCTAACTCTGAGCAGCAACTAGACTTGGGGAGCGACCGGATAAGGAACATCCAGAAAGGCACTGGAGATTTGATTGTGTCAAGACTCAGGCATAAAGGAAGGTTAGAGACAGGAGGTAAATACATACAAGGTAAATACACACAAGGATTTTCAAAAGAGCCTTGAGCTGATTGCAGGAGACACTACCTGTAGGTCAAAAGGAAGACCTCTTATAATAATTCTCTGGCTCCTGGTTCTCATCCTTGCCCTTGCATGGACTCCGCCCAACCTTGACTATGTTTGCCAAGAGTTCTGTGCTCCTTCTGCTTGGATTTGGCTCTTCCTCACATGGTAGCCTGCTGTGGTACCCTATTCTAGACCCTAACTTTAAGGCTGAAGCTACCTTTGCCCTGCAGAGGGTCATAAAAAGAAATGGAGGTTTTGGAAGCTGAGAGTCCTGGCTTTGCCACTGTCTTAGTTGGTTTGGGCTTCTTTTATAAACAACAGAAATGTATTTCTCACAGTGCTGGAGGCTGGAAGTTCATGAGCAGGAACAGTCTGCAACTAGCATGATTGAGTTCTGGTGAGAGTCCTCTTCTGGATTGCAGACTACCAACTTCCTGCATCCTTACATGATGCATAAAGAAAGCTAGCTAGCTTTATGGCCTGTTCTTAGAAGGGCAGTAAACTATTCATGGGGGCTCCACCCTCACAACCCTCATAATTACCTCCCACCAGTCGCACTTCTAAATACCATCACACTGGGATGAGGTTTCAACATATGAATTTTGGGGAATACAAGTGTCACTCCATTGCAGCCACCAACCTCCTCCTGACCCAGAGAAATTTGCCTAACTTGTCAACACCATCTGTAAAGAGATAATCATAAAACACTGCTTGCATGGTTGTTGTGTATAATATGCTGAGCATGGTGCCTAGCAGGCAGCAGGCTGTCACTTATGACAATGACATACTGTCATACACTGCAAATTGGCCCCATAAGATTATAATACCATTTTTACCATACCTTTTCTATGTTTAAAATGTTTAGATACACAACTATTTACCACAGTATACAGTATTCAATACGGTGACATACAGTGTAGATTTCTAGCCTCGGAGCAATATCATATAGCCTAGGTGTATAATAAGCTATACCATCTAGGTTTGTGTCAGTACACTCTATGATGTTCACACAACTATGAAGTCATCTACTGATGCATTTCTCAAAGTATATTTTGGTTGTTAAGTGACACATTAATGCATATCTAACCCCTTGTATATCATAATTCAAAGGAGCTATAGTAACACCCCCAATTACACAGATGAGGAAAAGAAAGGCTAGGAGTCCAGGAAACCAGATTAGAAGTGAGGTCTTGAGAAAAGGTAATACTAGTCTCAGACAGGCAGTATAGGGCATTCTTTCAGGTATTTCACATACAAAAGAATAAGATACAGCAAGCATTGTTTAATGAAAATAACACAGAATTCGGGCTCAGAAAACTGGATTTAAATCTGAGTAGGAAAAACAGAGCAAACTATTTCACCCACCACACTCTGATGTATCTGAGGCCAGTCCATTAGTCTCAATGGTCAAAGGAATACTCTGCACAGGTGAGCTGGTGGAATGATCAGGCAGACATTGAATGAATGGTCACTGTGAAAACTGATCTACCACTATTACAGAGAAAATATAAAAAGGAAGGCCAGAGCGAATAGGAAACATCATAAGGCAAATGAGATGTGAGGGATTCCTTAAAGGAATAATAAAAAGAGGGGGATCAATTATCTGAGTGAGTATGAGGGTTAGGTACGGGGGTAAGCAGGAGGGAATCCAAGACAGAGATTGGTAGAAAGATCATTTTTATTGGGATGGAAAGTTGTAATAGGAAACAGTGTTAAACAAGCCCAGGAAAATAGACCAAGGCCAGCAAGTGGGAGTTAAATATGTATTATTATTTTATAGGCAAAGGGTGACTGTTAAAAGTCACAGCAGAAGATATAAAAGTAGTGTTTTGCCACTGCTCTTGCCCATATTAATTCATACGCGATCTCTCTCACTTCCCCCTAAGGAGATTCATGTTAACCACTTTGTAAGATGCATCCTTCTGTGTTTTTCATTTTCATGAAAGTGTGTGTGTGTGTGTGTCACATAGATATTTATACATTGTATGGCAACAAACCTCCTCATTTCTAATAAATGAGTTGGGTCACTATTATAAAATGGAATCATGTATACAAATATTTCTGCATCTTTTCTCACTCATAGAAATCCCTCTTACCTTAATCAACTCCTATACTGCTAAAGCACTAACGTATTCTTCCAACAACTCTGTAATATTCTACGGTGATTATTCAATCATTTTCTTATTTCGTAGAACTCATTATTTCCTCAAGGATTTTTTTTTTTTTGGTTTTCTATTTAAAAGCCCTCTGCAGCAAATGACCATGTGTGTATGTGTTTAAGTGTCAGTGGATTTCTTTTTATGATATAGATGCCTAGGAGTGGTATTGTTCCTATGTGTCAAAAATAATTTTGATAGTTTATGCTACATTGTTTTCAAAGACTATCAGTTCACATTTCTGTGTGATATAGAAATGTGACAGTACTCTTTTTCCTCCATCCTTCTCAGCATTAGCTATTATTGTTCATTTCTTTTTCAGTGTGCTGATCATAAAGTGATATTTCATTATTAATTTGCATTTCCTTGAGCCATTAGTGAATTTGAGCAGCTTTCATGTGTTTTTCAGTCATTTGTAATTTCTCTACTGCCAATTACTTGTTCATAAATGTTTTCATTTTCTGTTGGGCTATTTGTCTTTATCTTGTTAGAAAATGTTGTATTTTATAGACATTAACCTGGGCATGTGCTTGACGGAATTGCCTGGAGGAGGGAGAGTTGGAACCAACAGGAAACAATAACATTGGTCTGAAAATGAGGTGATGTGAGCCTCCTCAAGACTTGGATCCTAGGCAATTTAAAGGAAGGGCTTGGAAATGTTCTGAAAAACAAACCACCATCACCAAGCAATTGATTGGATGTGGCTGTAGTGACAGGGGGTGGGGAAAGATTGCAGTCATTTTGTGGTTTGGCAAGTCTGATATTTGGGAAATAGGTTATTGCATTTTAAAAATAGGGAATTCAGAGCAGGAAGGTACAAGAGTTGTAGGAAAGATGAATTTGGTTTACAAATGAGATGAGTTTGAGGTGACAGTGAGTCATTCTGATGACAATTAAACTTGTAGGACTAGAAATTGAGAGAAGGATCAAAGAATTTTAAGAAAATTGAAGAGTTGTATAAGAAAGAGTGAGACAAGAGAAGAGTGCAGCAAAGATTGTATTTTGCCCAGTCATGGCGAGTGAAGGACGCATGGAATACCAGAGAACTAGCTGTTCGTTTTACCTGAAAACATCTTAGACTATATTGGGTCACTGAGGGAGGCTGAACAGACATGGTGTGTGGGAGGGCAAATGGGCTTTGCAGTAAAGTCTCTGGATTTGACAAGTAAAAATACAGGATGTTCAATTAAATTTGAGTTTAAAATAAACAATATTTTAGGATAAGTATGTCCCATTCAATATGTGGAACACACTTATATTACAAAGACTCATAGGCCGGGTGCAGTGGCTCACACCTGTAATTCCAGCACTTTGGAAGGCTGAGGTGGACAGATCACCTGAGGTCAGGAGTTCAAGACTAGCCTGGCCAACATGGCGAAAACCTGTCTCTATTAAAAATACAAAAATTATCCCAGCATGGTGGCAGGCGCCTGTAGTCTCAGCTACTTGGGAGGCTGAGGAAGGAGACTCTCTCGAACCCAGGAGGCAGAGGTTGCAGTGGGAGGGGATTGCACCAGTGCACTCCAGCCTGGGTGACAGAGTGAGACTCCATCTCAAGAAATTTTTTTTAAATAAAAAATAAAAATACTCATTATTTTGGACATACTTATTCTAAAAATATTTAATATTTGATACATGTCCTAAGAAATACTCACTTTCACCTGAAATCTGAGTTTAACTGGGCGTCTGTATTTTATCTGATAGCCCTACTTTGCAGCTTCACATGTTAGGCGCATATCCTTGCCCTGCTATGCCTTAGCTGTGTGATGCCAAGCAAACCACTTCACCATCTCTAAAGAAAAGATGTTCTTTGAAATCAAAGAGCTTTTCATGATAATATTCCAGGCAGTGAAATATCTGACATTCTCTTTGCTAGCATTTTCTCCATCTCCAATAATACAATGGTTATTGATGTCCATTCGCATCTATCCATTCTACCAACAAACACTTATTGAGCATATGTCATGTAAAAAGGTGTGTGGTAAGAATGTTCATAATAATGACCCTGAAGTAACTTGGGCATCATATAGTGACTGCAAAGCCATCAGAGATTTAAATCGTGTTCAGGAGATTTTAATTGTTTAAATTAATTTTATTATATTTCATTTAAAAAATTGTTCTCCCATGAACTTCCAGAGATTCTCTATTAAGCAGAATGTTAATTCCAATCTCAGTAAGTAGTAGATGAGCAGGTGCAGTTTGGGGGCCTTTCTCTCCAGCAAATAGTATACCATTTATTATCCTTTAACCAGCTCACGTTCCTCAAGGATCAGGCGTACATTCCTTCTACTGTAAGCATTGGGCAAGGTGGCCCTTCTTTCTTTTTGAACTAGTTTATTAATAACATTTATAAAAGACCTACATGCGCCTTATATTTTTATTTTGCCCTCATAACACACTTATGAGGGAGGTACTATGAGCACACCATTTTACAAATGAAGAAACTAAGGCACAGAGACCCTGAGTAACTCACCAAATCCCTCAGGAGAAAACAGCTAAGCAGGGTTCAGTCCCTGTGGATGTGGCTTCAAGGCCCTGACTCATACTACAGCACCTGACTCCAGAACCCACTTGAAGGAAGAAGTGCTGGATGGCACAGGGAGACATTCTGAAGAATCCAGCCTTCGGCTATGATTCAGAAGAGGACTCAAATATCACAGGAAGCCTGGGACATTAGGTAGAGAAACCACAGAGCTGAAATTCCACCAGAATCCAGTCCTGATGAACCCCACTGCTCCTAAGACCCACCAGCAGAGCCTGGTGGGCAGCACACGTGACTTGGGGTAGGAGTCACACGAGGTCCTGGAGCAGCCTGCCCGTGAAGGGCTCTTGGGGATAGAAATCATGTAGGAGCCCCACATACCGGGGTACACCCCAAGCTACTGGGGCTGTGGAGATTGTCTGACTTTTCATATCCAAAAGTCGATCAGAAGTTTCTATCCTCTTTCCTATCCCTCTAAGATAGACATAGCCCATCAGCATTACCCAAGTAAACAAAACAGAGGGAGGCATACACTATAAGGGCTGGCATACAATCAGGTGCTGAAAAAAATGTATATGATGTAGATGCAGGTTATTATAAGCCATGTTCATAATTAGAAACTTGAAATTCAACTTAGGAGGAAAACACACAGTTAAAGTATCCCTAAATATCTTTAATAGAATTCATTATAGTTCTGAAAAACTATACCAAAAATCAAAATACCCAAACAAAAAACTGGATTGATTTTGTAAGGAATGAAGAACTTGGCCAGTATTCTAATTTCTCCTTTCAACAGTATCTGTGCAGTATGAAGAGGATGGAGCTCTCAAATTTTGATCATCAGATTGAGCTTGCAATACCTCACTCAGCTAAGTAGACACCTTGTGATGGAGGAAATCTCTGCTACATCCGCATTAAGAGAAAGGACATCATTCAGCAGAAGGGGAGGACAGCACACAGCAGCCCATCAGGGAGGAAGTGGATGATCAGGAGACAAATGTCAGACCCTGGAGAACAGAGTTCCCATGATTGAAGATGGTAGAAACTGGCATGTTAGGGAAGCTTCAACCTGGTTACTCTTGAGCTAAACGGGGAGTGTGGGGTCGAGGTTTATTCATATGCCTACACTACTTACTTCCCTCTTCTCTAATCTGAATTAGATTCTTCATTCAGCAATATTCATGGAACTTCTTCTAAGTGCCAAGCACTGTTTTAGGGGATGAGGACAGAATAGGCAATAGAACGGATAATAATTCCTGCCTTTATGGAGTATTCATTATAGCGTATATAAAGGTAAATTCACAACACCTCAAAATTCTCTGTAGAAACAATGGATGGTTTAAAAGTCATTTGTATATAAATGCTTTCCCTTAGAAACCAAGATTGACTGGTAGTTGTTGCTATCCTATCAGTGTCCTTGCTCTAGATACTGAACCCAAAATATTCAGCCTCTGCTGCCAAAGGACTTACCACAGCTGCAAATATGGAAGTGCTGTTTTAGGCTTATATCCACAAATAGAAATCACAAAGATAATCAGGAAGATTTATACATGAGAATTACATATTATATAACATATACATATATAAATATATAATATAACATATATATGTTATAAAAATATATACATTTATATATAAACATATATAATATACTGTATATACACATACATGCTAAACACACATTGTCTTAACTCACAGCATATATGCTTTTAACAGTATACCATTTATTTTTATAAACTATCTGTGAGTTAGGGAGTGACAAGCATTCATAGCCTCTCTTTCTTTATTTCTTTGGATAGGTAATTAGTAACCAAGCGGTGCAATGGGAGTCATGATGCATATGCAAAGCCTGCATCAATGGGAAGATGTAAACTAGAGCTCACGGATGACTTAAACCCTCATCCAGCCCCCTCACCTTACAGATAAGGAAACTGAGGCTAACAGTAGTTGCCATCGCTGATTTAACAGCCACAAAGCTAATTTGCCGCAGGGTTGGGAGCAAATCGGCATCCTCTGACCCTCAGTCTGGGGTCCTCTCAATTACATTGCATTCTCCCTCCTATTAAGGAGTGGTCCCCTATAAATCATGCTCATGTTAGTAGGATTGTGCTTCAGAGCCAAGGCAAGAAGCCAAGGCAGGCACAGTGTAAACTGCCAACTGCAGAAGATGATGGAGTCAGCCTTTGGGCTATTTGCCCCAGGTGTTTTATCTACAGGGCCCTAAATCACCACTATAAATGTAACCAAAGGGGAAAATTATATTTACCAAGAAGAAGACTGAATGGGATTTCAAAAGATATTTTGACAGGCATCCTAAGAGTGTACAGACAAAAGGGAAGCCCTTGTGGAGTATGTGCCCAAACTTAACAGGTGGCTAGACTGCCTTCCAAAGTGTGTGGCTGTGGCTAATTGCAGGAGCTCATTCGGCTGATGGAGGCCAGAGTTCAGGCCTGCGCTGGGAGTCCCCTGTTCCGCCCTGTCTTGTGCACCAGTCAACTTCTGCTACAAATAAAAGGTAAACACATACGTAAAGACTACCTCTCTAAAGAAGTTCAATTTATTTGCTTGCCTGGCTAATTACATGGTTGGTAATACATGATGGGTGATAGTCTTTCCCGAGAACCTATCTACCAGGGCTAAAAAAGTGGATTCATAAAAAATTTCTTGTACTGAATGTCACTACCCTGAGGCTGATCCAATAATTCTCCTTTGTTATTCAAAACTCTCTGGCCCTCAACATACGCTTTCTGGTTGTCAAGCGCTGACCAGTAGGTTTCAGTTCCTAAAGTGGCCTAACAAGTTTTCTTTAGGTACACTTGAAACAAGGAACATACAAGCTCAGTTGGCGAGGAAGAAGAGAGGATGGTTGTACTTTCATAAATTCATATTTTAAATAAACAGGTGAATTAAGGACTCAGAAAGATTGTGTGTTTGGCTCAGGTTTGCACAGGCATGGAGTCTGAACATGCTGGTTCATCCCCTGCCCTTCTACTCTGCATTCTCTGAACTTGCCATCCTTTTTTTTAATGTAAAGAAACTATATTATCTTGGGACCATTTACACATACACATTCACTGTGATGTCTGTGTTTAAAAGATACGTCCTGAGAATACACTTTTTGATAAATTATAATATGGCTTTCCTATTCTTTTCTTTTACCTATGCCTTTCTCTGCTTGTTTCTTGAATTTTTATTTTGAAGGTAAAAAATAAAAATAAGAATGAATAACAAGATGTTATAGGTAGAAGTATCATGTACAACTTCGCATTTATATGAATTAAATACTTTTTATTAGTATATCTCAAGGGAAAATTCCAAACAAACATTTATCAAGTTCTCACCTGACCTATTTTTTTTCCATCACTCACTGCATCCCCAGCATCCACACCTTCCTTCTCCTTCCAAAGGAGTAGTTCTGGTTGGAGTAGTTCCCTGCTCCAAGCATTGGCCTTAATTGACCTAAGCCAATCCCAAGCTCCTTGCCATAGTAATCAGTTCAAGGATAGGCACTTGATCTAAGACGATCCAATTGGAAAAAAGTCCAAGATGGGTAAGGGAAAGAAAAGTCCTTTTTTCCTTAACACAAACAAGAAAAAAATGTAGCTAGGTTTGCTAAAAAGAGCTCTGATGAAACCACAAGGAGAGCCAGCTCTGACCTGAAGTCAGGACCTTGAATATCACAGCAGAGAAACCAAAAGGAAAACTGTTTCTAGGATATATCATCAATTAGCTGCTAGATTAAGCTTTTCTTGAAATTCAAAGAACTCTGTATTGCTCAATGTGTCACTCAATGAATAGTTTTGTTTTCTTTTTGAAAAAAATTGGTTTGAGATTTTGATGTTCTCATCCCTTGCAAACAAAATATCTTTAAGAAATATGTGGCCCAGCTGAAATCTATTTAATAAATATGGGCTGGTTTACCAGTTGCAACGCTTCCTACATTCAAAGCACACATATTATTCTACATCTTCTATAAAAAATATTGCTATATTGCAATAATAGCAAGCATATTCTTCTACATGATATACATACTGCATCTATTTCAGAATATTTTCTTAAGAGAGAATTATGATTGCACCTGCTGTTTTTCTGGGATCTGAGTTCCTAAATCTGTGTTCTTGCTTTTCTTTTCCTTATCAATATACTTAAGTTCAATTTTAAGAATTCATTGCTCCAGTGATAATAACATACATTGGCCTATAACTAAATATTCTTTCTTTAAAACTGGGTAGTTAGCTCTGGCTTGAACAACCGCATCTTATCTACATCAAATTGCCAAGCATTTGCTTCTTATTTTCCTTCTTTAGTTGCATTCTTAGTGGCCCCTGCTCCCATGACACAATGATGAGTTTGGGATCATTCACGGTCTTTAAACCTTTCAGGAACCTTTTCCACATGAAGAATCCTCTTAAAGCAAATATACATCATTGAGCATGATTATCCGGGCTTAGAGGAACAATGCACAGAACAATATGGCCTCTGCGGAATTGCCTGGCAATCCTGCCACAACTCCCTGTTCACATTTTCGATTCTATTTTAGATTTCTTGTTGATTGAATATTTTGTTCTTTTCTTCCATCTCTTAGAATCAAAATCTTAGGGTTGAAAGGAACTCGAATAGTGATCTAAACCAGTGATCCTCAAACCTTAGTGTGCGTCACAGTTGCTGGAAGAGGTGATTGAAACAAAGCTTCAGTGGACCACCACCCCTGAGATTCTGATTCAGTAGGTCTGAGGTGGGAATGAAGAATGTACATTTCTAGCAAGTTGTCAGGTAATGCTGATACTGCTGGTTTGTAATCACACTTTGGAATCCACCAATCAAAACAAATAGATACTAAAGGGAATCACCAGGGGGAGCTTATTAACTATGCATGCTCAGACCTTTACCTAGAAAACATGTAGCAGTTTAAAAATATTTCCAAGTGACTCTAAATTGCACTCTGATTTTAAAATCCTTGATGAATCAGTTTATAAATTATTTAGAGGTTCTAATTAGCTTCACAACGTCTATACCTAACTATGTATGGATACCTTCAGTAACAGGCAAGTTACTACCTTTTGAGATAATCCTCTCTAGCTATGGACAGTTATTTTAGGAAAATTTGTCTTTAATTGAACCTACAAGCTATCTTGTGGTAACTTCTGATCATCAATTTTAAATCTACCCCTCAGGAATTACATAGAAATTAGTTTTGCCTTTCAGAGGCCATCCTTTAAAATATATAAAGAGGTCTGTTGTAACCACCCACCCCCCCTTGATTTTTTTTTCTCTCCAAGATAAACAAACTCATTTTCTTCATCATTTACATTATGGTTTTAAGTATTCTCCCTGTCATTCTCCTCTGTGTCAAGAAAACTTCTGACGCCTTTTCCACATCAGTAACCCTATTAGATAGTAGAGAAAAATAATAAAAGAGGTTAGCAATTATACATACATTTAAATCTTTCAGTCTTACAGTGAATTGAACGGTGCCTCTGTATTAGTTCATTTTCATGTTGCTGATAAAAAGACATACCCAAGAATGGGTAATTTTTACAGGAAAAAAGGGTTTCATGGATTTACAGTTCCATGTGGCTAGGGAGGCCTCACAAATCATAGCAGAAGGTAAGCAGGAGCAAGTCACATCTTACATGGATGGCATCAGGCAAAGAGAACTTGTGCAGGAAAACTCCTTCTCATTATAACCATCAGACCTCTTAAGACTTACTATCATGAAAACTGCCTGGGGAAGACCTGCACCCATGATTCAATTACCTCCCACTGGGTCCTTCCCACAACACATGAAAATTCAAGATGTGATTTGGGTGGGGACACAACCAAGCCATATCATTTTTCCCTGGCACCTCCCAAACCTCATGTCCTCACATTTCAAAACCAATCATGCCTTCCCAACAGTCCCCCAAAGTCTTAACTCATTTCAGCATTAACTCAAAAGCCCACAGTCTAAGGTCTCATCCAAGACAAGGCAAGTCTCTTCTGCCTCTGAGCCTGTAAAATCAAAAGCAAGTTAGTTACTTCCTAGATACAATGGGGGTACAGGCATTTGATAAATACAGCCATTGCAAATGGGAGACATGGCCAAAACAAAGAGGCTACAGGCCTCGTGCCAGTCCAAAATCCAGCGAGGCAGTCAAATCTTAAAGCTCCAAAATGATCTCCTGTGACTCCATGTCTAACATCCAGGTCGCATTGATGCAAGAGGTGAGTTCCCATGGTCTTGGGCACCTCCACCTCTGTGGCTTTGTAGGGCATAGTCCCCCTCCTGGCTGCTTTCACAGGCTGGCTTTGAGTGTCTGTGGCTTTTCCAGGTGTACAGTGCAAGCTTTCAGTGAATCTACCATTCTGGGATCTGGAGGATGGTGGCCCTCTTCTCACAGTTCCACTAGGTGGTGCCCCAGGAGGGACTCTGTGTGGGGGCTCCAACTTCACCTTTCCCTTCTGCACTGCCCAGGCCGAGGTTCTCCATGAGGGCCATGCCCCTGAAGGAATCTTTTGCCTGGGCAGCCAGGTGTTTCCATTCATCTTCTGAAACCTAGGCAGAGGTTCCGAAACCTCAATTCTTGACTTCTGTGCACCCGCAGGTTCAACACCACTTGGAAGCTGCCAAGACTTGGGGCTTCCACCCTCTGAAGCAACAGCCCAAGCTGTATCTTGACCACTTTTAGTTACAGCTGGAGTGGCTGGCATATAGGACACCAAATCCCTAGACTGCACACAGCACAGGGACACTAGGTCCAGCCTATGAAACCATTTTTTCCTAGGCCTGTGGGCCTGTGATGGGAAGGGCTGCAGTGAAGACCTCTGATATGCCCTGGAGACATTTTCCCCATGTCTTGGGGCTTAACATTTGGCTCCTGGTTACTTATGCAAATTTCTGCAGCCAGCTTGAATTTCTCCTCAGCAAATGAATTTTTCCTTTCTGTCGCATTGTCAGTCTGCAAATTTTCCAAACTTTTGTGCTCTGCTTCCCTTATAAAACTGAATGACTTTAACAGCACCCAAGTCACCTCTTGAATGTTTTGCTGCTTAGAAATTTCTTCTGCCAGATACCCTAAATCATCTCTATCAAGTTCAAAGTTCCACAGATCTCTAGGGGAGGGGCAAAATATCTCCAGTCTCTTTTCTAAAACATAAAGAGTCAACTTTGCTACAATTGCAAACAAGTTCCTCATCTCCATCTGAGGCCACCTCAGCCTGGACATTATCATCCATATCACTATCAGGTTTTTCATCAAAGCCATTCAACAAGTCTCTAGGAGGCTCTAAACTTTCCCACACTTTCCTGTCTTCTTCTGATCCCTCCAAACTGTTCCAGCCTCTGCCTGTTATCCAGTTCCAAAGTCACTTCCACATTTTCAGGTATCTTTTCATCAGCAACCCACTTCTGGTACAAATTTACTGTGTTAGTACATTTTCACACTGCTGATAAAAACATACCCAAGACTGGGTAATTTATACAGGACAAAGAATTTAATGGACTTACAGTTCCACATGGCTGGGGAGGCCTCACAATCATGGCAGAAAGTAAAGAGGAGCAAGTCACATTTTACATGGATGGCAGCAAGCAAAAAGAGCTTGTACAGGAAAACTCCCCTTTATAATAACCATCAGATCTCATGAAACTTACTATCATGAGAACAGAACAGGAAAGGTCTGCCCCCGTGATTCAATTACCTCCCTTCAGGTCCCTTCCATAACAGGTGTGAATTATAGATTAGATTTGGGTGGGGACACAGCCAAACCATAACAGCCCCCAACAAGATAAGCCCATACCTTAGTCCCTGGAACCTGTCAATGTTACCTTATTTGGAAAAAGGATCTTTGTAGATGTAATTTAGTTAGGGATCTTGAGATGAGAAGATCATCCTGGATTATCTGGGTGGGTCCTAAATCCAACGACATGTGTCATGATAAGAGACACAGAAGAGGAGAAGTTCCTGTAAAGATGAGGGCAGAGATTAGAGTGAGGTAGCAGCAAGCCAAGGGTGACCTGTAGCCATCAGAAGCTCAAAAAGTCAAGTAACAAATGCTTCACTAGAGACTGTGGACTTCCAGGCTTCAGAACTGTGAGAAAACAAATATCTGTCATTTTATACCATCAAATTTGTAATCATTTGTTACAGCAGCACTAGAAACCTTATATGGGCTTTATTATCTAAAACTTAGGGGATATAAATAACTAGAAGACATTATTACATAATGACTTTTGATTTTCTCTGAGAAGTTGTAATGATCAAGCCATGTATAATTTTAAACCAAGGGATGAAAAAGGGTCCTAATACTTGGAATATAGAACTATTACCTGGTAATGTCAAATTTATTAATCTTTATTCTGAATATAGATCATTGATAAATTTCTTAAAAAGATTAAAGACTGGAGTCTCAACACAAAGAAAAGAAAGGATTCTTAAGAAGCAGCATAAGTACAAATAACAAATTCCTGTTTTACTTCTTTTCTTGAGAGGGTGACGAGGCATTTGGGTCAGGGATATGGTATTGACAGGATATAACTTGATTTTAGCCAGATATTTGGCAAAGTCACAATATCATGTGGGCAAAAATGCGGGAATGAGAACTGGATGATTGCAGCATTATGTGACTCACAAAGAAAATGAAAATGTTAATTGATGGATCAATTACTAGCAGAAAAACTTCAAAGATGCCACCATTCTATACTTTTCCTTTCAACCATATTTTCGAAATTAAAGATTGTTTTTTCAGTTTATGAACTTTATGAAGAATGAAAACTATTACCATACATACTAGAAAACATTTTAGGAGCCAAATATATTAATAGGCTAGAAGAGTATATCTCTATTGTATTTTTCAGGACCCAACATCTCTGGAGCTGCTTCTTAGGCTGCTGTGGTTTGTATGGAGTGAGGTTTGCCCCTGCTACAGGTAGATACTTCTTCCTTGACAGACACAAAGCAGCGCTTTCCTTATTTCCTATATTGAGTCCTGCATGGTATTTCTTCTATCAAAAATGCTAGCTCTTCTAAACAAATATGCCTAGAACCATTGGCCCAAGGCAAAGTTATGGTATTTAATATTAATTACAAAGTCCTTGATCCAGCCATTTTATTTAATGAACACTTAGAAAACCCTCACTATGTGCCAGGCATTTTTCTAAGCACTTTACAAATAGAAACTTTTAAAATATTCATGGCAATCCTACAAGGTAGGTGTTATTATTCTCAATGTATTGATGAGAGAACAGACGCAAGAGGTCCTTTGTCTATGATCACACTACGATACAATGACTTCAGTAGTCTGGCTGTGGTGTCCTTGTGGTTACCGAGTATCCTTTACTGACTCTTCAACTATTTTCGGAGCACAGGAAAGAGAAGACGTGGCTTTATAGCACCTGATGAACAGATCTGTGCTGATGATAATGCCACTTCCACTCTGGAACATAGTGTCAAGTTTGTGAAAGGAAACATCAGGGGAGACATTTATATACTGAAGCTTTCGCAAATAAGAGCAGCCTGAACAGCAGCTGATAGGTAAATCGTGCTATATCCAGGGTGCTTGAGGGTAACAGGAATGTTGAGTCTGAGTCAGAGAAGATACGTGAGGGTAAAAATAATCAATATGTACCAATATTTGAGGGACTAAGGGTGTAAAGTGATTAGACATACCCTGACTGTGAGAAAGCATGGATTAAACTGATGGTCAAAATTTTAGAAACAATATGACCAGTAAAGCTTTCCCACAACTACTACAAGGCAGTGAATTCTGAGCCACATATTTTGTGTTAGTAAAAACTGGTGACCTTCTGATGGCATTGTGGTGGGAAATTTTTCTGCATTGTGTAGGAAGCTGGATTAGATAATTTGTAGGTTTTCTTCCAAATATTAGATTCTATATTTCTATGTTTATTTTTCTGCAGGCATGCTGAGAAATTGACATGGCAATCAATGAGAGTTTTTGCTTGAATAAATATTTCAAAGTCAAGCCCATGTTACTCAGGAATTCTATTGTATCTCCTTTCTCCACCACTTTCCAAATGCTTATTTCAAAATTGAAAGAAATCCACAAGAGCAATTTCTTTCTAATTGCATAATTGCTGCGTTTTGGCTTAACATTATTGGGGAAAAATGGTTTGACATCCTGAGATTTCAGCAAAGAATTACATAATAAAGAATCTAGACTCAAATAATTGTTTACTTAATACTGGAATTTACTGAAAAACCTCAAACACTGTTTCCTCCTTACTACTGCAACATAATTAAATAATTTCACAATTAATTACTTTCAGGAGAGATAATTTGTTTTCATTAAAATATGTAAATATGCATCCCTTGCTGGCTTTTTAAAAAAATTTCTCAGTGTTGTTTTCTCACCCACTGTTGTGATGACGATTCATGATAAAGGGTTCCACCATAGGCTTCAAATCTCAGCCTAGATCCTCCTTTATTCCTTAGCCTGAGAGGGAACTTATTTCCCACAACACAGCCTCCCCTGCCTCAGCCACCCACAGTCATATTTCAGAGCACCCTCAAAGGTTAAGGATTTGCTGCTGCTTCTTGCCTCCGTCTCCTGCAGTCTTTAGTTTTGAGGCCCCAGTTTTGCTTGTGATGTTATTGATAAGGCATTAAATTCAAGGAAATCCAAAGAAGCAACCCAGTGGAGGGCTGGGGGTGGGAGAAGGGAGAGAAAACAAAACAGAGTTTGCATTTTAGGTTATTAAATAAGATTGGATTTAAAAAGATAAAGGATCGAATGCAACCAAACTAATAGACATTAGATGTCTTCTATGTGCAAAGCACTGTGCATGCAGTTTTGAGGCATGAAACATAAAACTAGAAGAAGTCCCTTTAAAGAAATTTTTTTCTTGACTGAATGTGGTAGCTTATATTTATAATCCTGGCACTTTGGGAAGCTGAGGCAGAAGGATTGCTTGAAGTCAAGACCAGACTGGGCAACAGAGCAAGCCCGTCTCTACCAAATATATGTATTATTGGTCGCGTTTTTACTTCCTCTTAAGACAAATACGTATGTGTTTATTTAGGTCAGAACTACTTGGGAACACTATTTAATAACACGAATTTATATATCTATCTATATATATAGATATATAAATTATCCAGGCATGGTGGTGCAGGCCCATACTCCCAGCTACCTGAGAGGCTGAGGTGGGAGGATCACTTTATTCCAGCTGCACAGGCTGCACCCCAGCCTTAGTGACAGTGTGAGACTCCATCTCTAAAAAAACAATTACAATAAAATAAAAAGGATTTTTTCTTATCAGACCAAATATAAAACCTGCTGTTTGTGCTCTAGAGAGAATGTTCATGCAAGAAAGGCAACAAGATAAAGCAATGTTCACACTATGAGTATCATCCTACATTTTCACTGTGATTATCAATCCAAATTATGGAACGGATAGTTAAAAAGCAAAATTTATCTTGAATCATCCTTGCCTAATGAGGCATATAGCATACAAAAAAGACTATACCAACTACTAAAGAACACCATAAAGGATATAATCTTGGGAAGTTCAATGGCCTAAACCAAGAGATTTGAGGCAGAAATTCAGACCTTCTCATAGAGGGGTTACTCCCAACAGTTGCAGACCTGACCAATTACACACACTGCCTAAGTGTTTGCTCTACCACTGGAGTCAAGATGACTTGCCAGGGAATCTTTTCAGGATTGAAAGCTGGTCTAGATTTCAAGTGATAGGAGGTGAAATAGGTCCAAGGCATTTGTGTTATTGTCTTTAAAGAAACATTCTGGTATATGTAGTAGCTACAGGATATCTCTTTTGCTAGCCAAGAGATTAATAGGCAAAGTTTTTTTTTCACGTAGGAAACTACCCTTCCACTTTTCTCTTATATTAAGTAAAGACATGGTTTATTGGTGGTGTTTTTACTTCATCTTAAGAAAAATACATATGTGTTTATTTAGGTCAGAACTATTTGGGAAACAAAATAATTTTTTTTAATAATGCATTTTTTGGGGGGCGGGGGGAAGACTTTCTTCTTCCTTGATTGATAACATTTCACTGGAGAAAGTTGCTTAGGTGTTGGCTTTTCCACAATAGAATCATGTCATTTCGGTCTTTAATGTTTTGTCCCCACTAAAATAATTCTCCAAAATTGCAAGGAAACTTAGACAATTGAACACACAAAAAGGAAATAACCCCATTTAAAAATGGGCAAAAGACATGAACAGACACTTCTCAAAAGAAGACATACAATGGCCAAAAAACATATGAGAAAATGCTCCTGCATCACTATTCATCAGATAAATGCAAATCAAGACCACAACAAGATATCATCTCACACCAGTCAGAATGGCTATTAAGAAGTCAAGAAACAACAGATGTTAGTCAGGCTGCAGAGAAAAGGAAACACTTATACACTGCTGGTGGGAATGTAAATTAGTTCAGCCACTGTGGAAAGTACTGCACATTGTTTAGAGATTTGTCAAATAACTTAAACATGGCTACATTTGATCTAGCAATCCCATTACTGGGTATATATCCAAAAGAAAAAAAAAACATTCTACCAAAAGACATATGCACTTATATCTTAATCACAGCACTATTCACAATAGCAAAGGCAAGAATCAACCTACGTGCTCATCAACCATGGATTGGATAAAGAAAATGTGGCACAAATACACCAAGGAATATCATGTAGCCATAAAAAAAGAATGAAATTCTGTCCTTAGCAGCAACATAGAAGCAGCTAGAAGCCATTATTCTAAGTGAATTAGTGCAATAACAGAAAACCAAATACTTCATGTTCTCACTTATAAGTGGGAGCTAAACATTGGGAACTCATGGACATAGAGATGGAAACAATAGACACTGAGGACTACTCGAGTGGGGAGGGAGAGAGGCCAGGGTTGAAAAACTAACTGTTGGGTACTAAGCTCAGTACCTGGACGACAGGATTATTCGTATCCCAAACTGCAGTATCATGCACTATACATGGGTAACAAACATGAGCATATACCCACTGAATCTAAAATAAAAGTTGAAAAATAAAATAAAATTGCAAGGGAAGGGAAAACTCTAGCACAGATATAATAAAATGTTATTTGATCAAAAAGATTATAAGACTATAAAAGAAATTAAATGTCATTCACATGAAGGAGTTATTTATCAGGTATTGAAATGGCTATATGCTACCGAAACCAATTTGTTTTCAACATTTTCTTTTTAAGAACCGATCATATTAGAGAAGGTGAAAGTATAATGTTAAAGAGAATGTTGTATTTCTAAGTGCAAACAAAGTAAATTAAGACCTTTAGCTTTTCTTGCATTTTTTGCTTTACATGGAACTATTTTTAAGGCGCCTACTCATTTGGTGGTTTCTAATTTGTTTTTCAATGCCCCTTTCCTGGGTTATGCCCTCTATCCCCAGGCCTTTAAAGTGAAATGCTAACAGACCATTAACTGCTGTGGCACTCAGAGGCCTCTCCATTAGAGCCTCTGCTTTGTTAATTAAAGAGACGCCATCAAGGCAGCGAGGGTCTGAATCATGACCTACCTTTTGAGATCCGTTTGCAAATGTCTCTTGGCTGTTTTGTGTACAATTTAACTTTCAAATAAAACCCAAGATAGAATGAAAATTCCTCTCCTTCCCCAACATCTACAAGAATATATAGCATATCTGAAAATGGGATAAAGTGGAGCCTCATTTATCTCCCGTCATTAGGAAAGATAATGAGATAAGATAAATGGTTCTAGCAAAAGGAAGCCATGTTTTTCAGTTAATTATTTGAATGAGAATATCTCATATTATAACATACTATATGTTTCCTGTATCTTTATTCATTTTTATTGTGAAATAACACATATAAAATGTATAAAATATGAATGCACAATTCAATAAAATATTATAAGCATATTCTCCTCTAACAAGCTCCCTTCCCTACAATGTCAAGTCATAGAACAATGCCAGCAAAGCTCATGAAAATAATCACTACTCTGACTTTGAAGGTAATCACTTCTGTTTTTTACCCTTTGTGTGTGCATTTTTCAAACCACCTAGTTATGCATTTCAAAAGGAAAAAAAGAAAAATAACATGGTAAGTTTATCAATTTCCTTGATAGTTTGTTAAAGTAATCAAAGATTACGTATTTCTCTGGGCCTAAGTTTTTTCAGTAAATACAATTTTAGAATTCATTCTCATTTTTATATAACTGTACATTTTTTCATTGCTATGAAGCTTCATTATTTGAATATACACAATTTATTTGTAATATCATTGATAAGCATTTTTATTGTTTTCAAGTTCTATTACAAACACTACTCTTATGAACATTTTTGTTTGTGTTCCTTGATGTGCGTGTATACATGTTATTCTAGTATATATTCCTGTTCGTGAAATTGGCTTACAGGCTAGCTACTGACAAATGGTTTTCCAAAGAGGTTATAGCAGTTTATTAGTTTCCAACTGCAACATATTTTAGTCAACATTTGGTATTTTCACATTTCCTAATTTTAGCCAACCTGCAGGTAAATAGGAGTGTCATTGTGATTTAAATTACACTGTCCAGATTACTATTAAGTTGGAATAACCTTTAATATATTTATTCATCATTTGTATCTTTTGTTGAGTGTCTGTTTAAGTCTTTTGCCTATTTTTCTATTGGTTTAACTATCTCTTTTTTATCTATGTACATTATTATATTTTGGGTGAGCCCTTTGTAAGTTATATGTATTGCAAATATTTATTCACATTATGTAGCTTGACATTTCCATTTCTTAAGGTATCTTGGTAAGGTAAACTTCTTAGCTTTAATGTAGGTGACTTTATTAATAATTTTCTGTATGTTTAGAGCTTTTTGTATCTTGTTCAGAAATTTGGCATCCTGAGGTCATGCAGAGCTCTTATTTTTTTTTTCTAAAATATCTTTGAACAGATTTTCTTATGTTATGTCTTATGATATTTCTTATGATGTTTTCCAAAAGCATCATTGTTCCATCCTGCATATTTAGACCTACAGCCCACAAGGAAGTGATTTATGTTAATGGTATTTATTTTAATTTTTGAGGGTTTTTTATGTGTGGATATGTAATTTTTCTAGTGATGTTTATTGAAATTACTATTTTTCATCTTGCTCTATCATGTTTCTTTGTCAAAAAACAAAACTTCACATGCTCATGGGTCTTTTCTTTCTGGGCATATTGTATTGCCTGTTCCTACACTAATACCACCTGTCTTTATTACCATACACCATGTGTTTTCATACTTTTTTCCTGGCATATCTAGGCGGTTTTCATTTTTCATATAAATTTTAAAATCAATCTCTCAAGTTCTGAAAATAAAATGTCATATTGGAACTTTGGAGATTTCATTTGTTTTGAAAAAAACTAGCATCTAGACAGCATTATGCTTCCAATTCATGATGACACCATATTTCTATATTTTTCAATTTCTCTCACTTGAATATTTTCCTTAGTAGTAATGAGCATATTTTTGACTTATTCCTAGATATTCAAAATGCGTAGATCTATAAAAATGACATATATATGTATAAATAGATGATGTTTATTTAATTTTTAATTTTTTATATTTAGATATAAAGTTGATTTTTTGTATTTCGAGTTTGTATCAGCAACCATACCATGTTATTATATTAATTCCACTAGTTTAGATTCTTTTGGATTTTCTATACATGATATCATATGAGCTATGAATATCATTTGTGAATAATTTTTCATTCCCCCAAAATCAAAATTTTATAACATCTACCTATTATCTATCTATCTATCCATCTATCCACCCATCTGTCTATCAGTCTGTCTATCTTTTGCTGCCTGATGCACTGGCTAGGGTCTCCTTAGGCATGTGTTGAATAAAAGTCATAGAAATATGCTTACTTTTATTAACCTGGATCACAAGGAGAAAGCTACATTTCACCAGGAACTACAGGGCTGACTTTTCCTCTTTAGGTATTCCTTATTAGGATTAGTAGGTAGCTTCCATCTTTTCCTTCTGTTCCTGGATTTCTAAGCCTCCTTAGCTTGGCCGGATGGTAATTTTTTTTTTTTTTTTTTTTTTTGAGACAGAATCTCACTCTGTTGCACATACTGGAGTGCAATGGCATGATCTTGGCTCACTGCAAGCTCCTTCTCCCAGGTTTACACCATTCTCCTGCCTCAGCCTCTGGAGTAGCTGGGACTACAGGTGCCCGCCACCACGCCAGGCTAATTTTTTGTATTTTTAATAGAGACGGGGTTTCACTGTGTTAGCCAGGATGGTCTCGATCTCCTGACCTCGTGATCCGCCTGCCTCAGCCTCCCAAAGTGCTGGGATTACAGGCATGAGCCACCACGCCCAGCTGACTGGATGGTAAATTTTATCAAAAACTTCTCCATCTTTTGAGGTAGCTGTTTTATTTTTCTCCCATAATCTATCAATGTAGTGAATAACATTGGTTATTTATCTAATGTTAAACTATGGTCATTTTGGTAATTATATATTTTGTCTTGCCACACTTAGTTTGCTGAATGCACCTATAATGATAATTATTATTATATTTATTTATTTATTTATTTATTTTTTGAGACAGAGTCTTGCTCTGTTGCCCAGGCTGGAGTGCAGTGGCACAATCTCGGCTCACTGCATCATCCACCTTCTGGGTTCGAGGAATGTACCTATAATTTTTACATGCATGTTCACATCATTTTCCCCTAATTTTCCTCCTTTGTACTGCCCTTTTCCGGTTTTGTTATCAAGCTTATGTTACACTTACATAATTGGGTGAGAAATATCCCATCTTTTTCTATATTCTGAAGAACGTGTGTAAGATTGGAATTACTTCTCCCTTAAGTGTTTATTAGAAGCCACTTGTGAAGCCATTTATACAGTTTTCTTCGTGATCATGTTTTTAATTACAGAGTCAATTTTTTAATGATCATAGGACTATTCATACAACTATTCTTTGTTCAGATATTCTACTTATTTTTCTAGAAATGTGTCCATTTAACTGGATTTTTTAAAATGTTTGCATAAATATTTACTCTTGATATCTCCTAATTATCTGTTTAATAGTCAGCATTAATCTGTGGTGACTCTTCAGTCCTATATTGATTTTTACTTCTTCTTTTTGTTCCCTTGAGGCTTATCAATTATGTCTTTTCAAAGAATCAACTTTTGTAAAATCAGTCTTATTATGATGGCTTTCTATTTTATAAATCTGCTCTCAGTTTTATTTCTTTTAATTCACTTAGATTACTTTGCTGTTGTCTAACTTCCTGAAATGGATTCTTAGTTCACTAAGATATAATATTTTTTGTCTTTCTGTGTGTAGATTTAAGGCTTTACTCATAGTAACCAACAAAAACTGGAAACAATGCAAATGCTCACAAATAGGAGATTGAATAAGCATATCCTGGTATAGTAACACAATGGACAATGGCTCAGACTGAAATAAAATAAACTACTGATATTAGAAACAGCATGGATGAATCTTAGAAAAATTATGTTGAATAAGAGAAACTAGATAAAAACAGAATAGCTATGTGTCATTTTATTCATATGAGTTCAAAAACAAGTTTACTAATTCATGGTATCATGAACCAAAATCAAAATCAAAACAATGGTTGCTCATAATGGAAATGTTTTATTATTTTTATTTTGGAGGTGGTTGCATGACTTTAAACATTAGTCCAAACTTATTGAATTACACACTTAAAGTCAGTGAGTGCCTGGCAATATGGTTAAAATTTTACCTCAATAAAAATATTATTTTATAAAACATGAATTACGTGTTATGCATGTTAATGTGAGCACCTAGGAGTTACCCAGGTTTATGATGCTATGTGCTCACACTTGTAACTTTTTGTTGATGTTAATGCACTGCCATGTATTTTAATTTGTTATCCTTTGTCTATGATGGAGTGGGTAATAGGAAACTAAGTATGGAAATGTAGGTAAATGAGAGTCAGTCTCTAAATGTCTATCATAAGTAAAATGAGTAGTTATGTTATTAGTAGATGTTAGTAAATAAATATTTTTTGGTATGTATTTAGTAAATTACAGTTCTCACTTGCTAATATGTAGATACTTTATTGTGATCCAGGGCATATGGTTACCTGGTTACCTAACAAAGAAGTTAAGTGTGTTGCTATACCTCTCCCAATATGCCCATATGAAATATGTTTTGTTTAACAAAAAACAAAAAAAAAGCAAAAGAAGGATGAATATCATGTGTCTAAAATCGTTTGAAAACATCTGCTGGACTGAAAGATTTGGTTTCTAATCTGTTTGATAATTTCAACACTTTTTCTAATCTCTTTCAGATCAATAATGTTTGTGACTCAATTTCCAATTCTCCTGAATTCAGTAGGGGAAATTGTTAAGCTTCATCCTGAAGTTCCCATCAGATATAACTGAATAGTTGTTATTTTCTTTATTAGGAACTTAAGCAGTTCTATTTGCACCTAAGAGGCAAACACCTTAAAGAGGTGTTTGCGTTGGTGTCTCTGTGGTTACAGAGAAGATTAAAACATTTTCTTTCTTTTGTTTTGTATTGATTTCTTCACTTTCTAGTGCCAAGGTGACATTGTGTGTAATGGTTTTACAATGTAGATTAGTACTGTTTGTGTTTGTTGGCTTTCTAGTTTGTTTGTTTTTATTTGTTCTTTGTTTGGGGGGTTTATTTATGTAAATGGCTCTGGGTTTGAACTTGCCTTACCAACTAGTTTCTGCAACCCTGGAGTCCAATTCTTGTTTTTAGGAAAGGAGACCAAAAACTCCCCTGAATGAAAAGTCTGTGAGTTATTTTTATTCGGTTTATACTGTCCCAAGTGCTGATGTGACCTTGCTATTTTACCATTCTGAAACAAGATTTCCAAGTAAGGAAACTATTGGTATGGTAACTTCTTTCACAACCATGTACCTTGTTCACCTACCAAATTTTTGAAGGTGGAATGGCACTTGCAAGGCTTTCCTGTCTAGACCTGGCTTGA
Source organism: Pan troglodytes (assembly GCF_028858775.2). NCBI lineage: Eukaryota > Metazoa > Chordata > Mammalia > Primates > Hominidae > Pan > Pan troglodytes. The sequence continues at coordinate 48,210,636 of NC_072415.2, read as the reverse complement.
TGTTAGACCTAGTTCTGAATACTATAAATTAGATTCATTTGCTGTGAAGGCATTTCTACATGTCAGCATTTTCTATTACTTTGTCATTGACTTCTAATGCATTCCCAGAATGATTTGGGTTTTTCTTTTTTCCTTGAGCAAAGAAGAAAAATGAACATAGAAAAAATAAAAACCCTTGATATTCATTATTATGCAGCTTTCACTTTGCAAAACACAATTTATAGCCAAAAATCTCCTTTTCTGTATTATGTGCTACTTCAGATGTCCAATGCTAAACAGAAAGTGCTATAAAAATGTCTGTCCTCACTTGGAAAGATTCAAATACCTGACAATACTGTGAGAAATGGCTACACATGTAACCTTGGTTCCACTTTCATAGAATATTGATTCATCAATGATTCTATTCTAGCCCAGTTTTGTGGTTGTATTATTTTCAATTGTGAACTCTTGGACTCTGGTAGCCACATCTTCCTGTAGGCACTGATATTTTCTTAGCTCTTTTTAGGTCCTATCTTTCCTTCCATCTATCTCCATCCTAATTTCTCTTTGGTTCAAGTTATTTTAAGAAGTGGTCAGAGACAAAAACCTCTGTCACAGGAGGATATGCGGGAAATTCCAGTGATTAGAAATAGAGTCGCAGGCTGCAACACAAGTTCTTTGGCTCCCATTTCAATAACATATAATCATTAGATTAAAAAAGAAAAGAAAAGAAAAGAGAAAGTGAAGAAGGCAAAGAATGTCACAGAAGAGGGAGAAACTAGTCATCCTTTCCAAGCCATATTGAGATTCCATGCTGCCATCTTCTTTCCTAATTGTCCACACTGGAGTCTCTCCCTGAATGTGCCTCTTGTTACTATTGTGCATTTGCACACAGCTACCAGAGGGACTGACCAAGCTTTCAAATTTTGCTCATAAGCCTTCAACAGCTAATCAGGACTCTTTGAATAAAGTCCAAAGTGCTTATTTTAATTTTCAACTTCCTTCTCTAGCTAGGGTCACCACTACATGAACCCAAAACTATCTAAGTTCATCAGCTTAACAGTTATCAATTAATATTTATACTTTACCTTTTTTACTCATACTGTTCTATTTTATACCTAAAATGATTCTCGCCTTTTAAACCTTACCCTTGTCTACTAAAAAGTTTCTTATTTTTCAAGGCCTTACTTAAGTGTAACCTCAATTACACATATTGTTACTCTATTTCTTCAGTCAGATACCTTTTTCTCTTCCTGGAGGAAAGAGAAAAGAGAATATGTGTGTCACACCATATAGAAAGCAGTGGTCATGAAGGTGAGACATTATATTAGGGTTCTCTAAAGGGGCAGAAGTAATTAAATAGACACATATATATAGAGGGGAGTTTATTAAGTATTAACTCAAATGATCACAAGGTCCCACAATAGGTTGTTTGTAGGCTGAGGAGGAAGGAGAGCCAGTCTGAGTTCCAAAACTGAAGAACTTCAGTCCGATGTTCAAGAGCAGGAAGCATCCAGCACGGGAGAAAGATGTAAGCTGGGAGCCTAGGCCCATGCTCTCTTTTCACATTTTTCTGCCTGCTTATATTCTAGCCATACTGGCAGCTGGTTAGATTGTGTCCACCCACATTAAAAGTGGGTCTGTCTTTCCCAGTCCACTGACTCAAATGTGAATCTCCTTTGGCACCACTCTCATAGATACACCCAGGATCAATACTTTGGATCCTTCAATCCAATCAAGTTGACACTCAGTATTAACTATCACAAGTCTACCCCTTGTCAACTTGAACCCATACACATCTCCTGAGATCAGACATAATCTTCAAATAAAGACAACGTAAGGTCACAATTATGCCTAAAATAATACAACTATCCTTCATACACCCGTAAAAGCAGCAATCCCCAACCCAAATACTATTACATAAAGTTAACAATACTTAAATGCCCATGTGAAGTCAATAAATCTTATGTCACATGATAAAGGTAAAAGGAAATAAAATGAAGATATCTTCTCAGTACAAGTTTATATATGAACAAACATGTTTTTAACAGAGGGAGGAAATACTCATGACAATTACAGTCCTCGTTTCTGCAGCTGGTCACATGGTCATAGCTGGTATTAATGACTACCTTCTTCTACTACCCATTTTGTACTCCCTTTGCCTTCCGCAAGTACCTCAGCAGGTCATGTTTATTTTCCTGGTGGAGTGACCCAAACCTTCATTCCTGAAGGGCCTGGGCCATTTGTACTCCTGCCTGGATTGGTCTGTTGTAGTTTCCCATTGACCTTAATCACAGGGCACGGTAATATTAAGAGATGCCCTAATGGGTCTCCTGCATTCCATGTATACTCTTCCTTACCTCCTTTGTGGAGTAGTAGACTGATTTTATCTTGATAGTCTGGTTCAATCACCCCAGACAACACTGGGAAGATTTCCCTTCACCCCTGCCCACTAGGAAGATTTCCATTCACCTCTGTCCTTCAGGGATATCCTAGAAAGGGGCTGTAGTGCTGCAGCTGTTCACTTTCCAGTGGTGCCTGCATATCATGCAGAAGCCTCTGTAAACCAGGCCCTAGTCTTCTCTTTCTCTGTCAACTGCTCATAGGGAACTTTCCACAAGGCCATCAGTGCAGGCTGAGGGAGAAAAGGCAGGGTGGCAGGAGTGGAGACAGTGGGCATTTGAGCCACTTCTTCATGTAACTTACTTGTGCCTTCAGGACTTGCTTGAGCCCAATCACATATATACCACTTCCATTTGATGATGAAATGTTGCTGTGCACAACCCACTTTATGGCTAGATGGGTCCAAAATCACCCAGTTCATGATAGGCAGTTCAGGTAGCATGGTGACATGATGACCCACAGTCAAATGTTCAGTTTCCACCAAAGCCCAGTAATAGGCTAAGAGCTGTCTCTCAAAAAGAGAGTAGTTATCTGCAGAAGATGGCAGGACCTTGCTCCAAAATCCTAGAGGCCTCCACTGTGATTCATCTATGAAGGCCTGCCAAAGGCTCCAAACAGCATCTCTATCTGCCACTGACACCTCAAGCACCAGTTGATCTGCTGGGTCAAATGGCCCAAGTGGCACAGCAACTTGCACAGCCACCTGGACCTGTTGCAGAGCCTTCTCCTGTTCAGGACTGTACTCAAAACTGGCAGCCTTTCAGGTCACTTGATAAATGGGCCAGAGTAACACACCCAAATAAGGAATGTGTTGTCTCCAAAATCCAATTAGGCCCACTAGGCATTGTGCTTCTTTCTTGGTTGTAGGAGGGGCCAAATGCAGCAACCTGTCTTTCACCTTAGAAGGAATATCTCAACAGACCCCATACCACTGGACCCCTAGAAATTTTACTGAGGTAGAAGTTCCCTGAATTTTAGTCAGATTTATTTCCTATCCTCAGGAACACACATTTCTCACCAATAAGTCTAGTGTGTTTGCTATTTCTTGCTTACTGGATCCAATCAGCATAATGTCATCAATGTAGTGGACCAGTGTGATATCTTGCAGAGGTGAAAAGCAATCAAGTTCTCGCTGAATAAGATTATGACACAAAGCCTGAGTGTTGATATACCCATGAGATAGGACAGTAAAGGTATATTGCTAGCCTTGCCAGCTGAAGGCAAATTGCTTCTGGTGGCCCTTATTGGCAGGAATGGGGAAAAAAGTCATTCGCTAAGTCAATGGCTGCATATCAGGTACCAGGAGATAGGTTAATTTGCTAAAGCAATAAAACCACATCTGGTAGAGTAGCTGCAACTGGAGTCACCACTTGGTTAAGCTAACAATAATCCACTGTCATTCTTCAAGATCTGTCTTTTTCACTGGCTAAATGGGTGAGTTAAATGAAGATGTGGTGGGAATCACCACTCCTGTGTCTTTCAAGTCCTTGATGGTGGCACTAATCTCTGTAATCCCTCCAGGGATGCAATATTGTTTTTGATTTACTATTTTTCTAGGTAGAGGCAGCTCTAATCACTTACATTTGGCCTTTCCCACCATAATAGCCCTCACCTTACCAGTCAGGGAGCCAATGTGGAGGTTCTGCCAGCTGCTAAGTATGTCTATGCCAATTATGCATTTTGGCACTGGGGAAATGACCACAGGATGATTCCAGGGACACACTGGACCCACCGTAAATCAGACCTGAGCTAAAACTCCATTAAGTACCTGAACTCCATAAGTCCCTACTTTAACTGTAAGACCACAATACATTTTAGGTCGCCTGGAATCAATGTCAGCTCAGAGTCAGTGTTCAGTAGTCCCCGAAATATCTAATCATTTCCCTTTCCCCAGTGCACAATTACCCTGATAAAAGGCCTCCTTGGGGAGGTCTCCTTGGGGAAGGATGGGGGAAAGATTCACTGCATAAATTGTCGGTAATGTAGTGGGGTCCTTCTTCAAGGGGACCTGGCCTCCCTTTGGTCAAAGGGTTCTGGGTCTGTAAACTGGCTCAAGTCTGGAAATTCACTGAAGTATGTGATTCTTCATTTTTATAATTCAAATTAGTATTTTGTCCTTTTGACCTAGAAGTTTTCTGCTTTATAAATTAAGTAGGAATGTGGTAGGCTTCCTATCAATTTCACTTCTAGGAACACAGTGATTAGCCAACATCAGAGCTCTACATGAGTCAGCCTATTCTGACTGCCACTTTGCCTCTGCTGTCCATTACAGTAGCTACACCCACCTTGCCTTTGATGGTTGAGTGCTACCACTTGGCCTCTGCCACCTTGGAATCCAATTATCCCCACTGTATTTAAATTTTGTAGTTGAGTGACTGTGGTTCCCACTGTTAGATCAGACATTCAGAGAAGAGAAATTACAAAGATGCGGGTGCTGCCCTCACAAATCTATTTCACAAGGCATTGGTCAAGGGTATATGTTCTGGACTCTCCCAGCTGAGATGAGTAGGTTTAAAGTGACTAATCCACTCCACCATCCCAATCTCCCTAAGCCTTTGTATCCCTTCCTCTACACTAAACCAAGGAAGATCAGGCATTTCCAGCTCACTCACAGTGCGCCATCATTTAATCCATATTTGAGCTAAACAAGCAAATAAACTATTAGAAGCTTTTTTAACTCCCCGAGCTGCAACATTAAATGCAGAGTCCCTACTTGGTGGGCCCAAATCAATAAATTCAGTCTAAATAAATAAATCTAACTCTGTGTTCCTTCCATCATTATTCCACACCCTTAATATCCATTCCCATACCTGTTCTCCAGATTTCTGCTTATATATATCAGAAAACTCAAACAGTTTTTTTCGAGTGTAGTGCACCTTCTCATGGGTCACACTTTCAACCTCACCTCTAGGGACCTGCCGGGACTTTAGTCTAGTTATAGTTCTAGAAGCAAACAGGGGTATTGGGGTTAGCTCCTGAGGAGAATCAATAATATCTTTCCTGGCAGCTGAACTCAGGGGAGGCCATCATTGTTGCCTCAGGTAACGTAGGGTTCATCTCCTTAGAGAAAGGTGGAAAGGCTGATGACAGTATGGGTCCAGGGAGGGGATGTTACCACTACCAAGGATGGAAAAGCTGTTTCTTCTGGCAAAAAAGGTTCATCAGCGTTTACAAACTCTGTGTCCCCAGCTTCATCAAGATCCTCCCACATGTCTCCATTCCAAGTTGCTGGGTCTCATTCTTTTCCGATCAATACCCTCACTTTAACAGTAGACACCTGGTGAGGCTGGGCATGCAGCTTTTGTTGCAGGTCAGCCACTCACATTATAAGAGCTTCTGTCTCTTATTCCACAATTTCAGCTCTTTCTCTAAAGCCAGTAAGACTCTCACTCAGGCCAATCTTACCAGATTTGAGGCTCAGTATCTGCTTCTGAAGCCAGGAGATAGAATCCCTGAGTTAATCATTTTCTTTTATCACTTTGTTCACTGAACTTAGGAGCAACCAACCAGCTTCATTATGTTCCTTGGTTCTCCACACAGGGGCAAAGGTGTTATGTATAGACTAAACAACTTGCCTCTGATGAGCGGTGAATCAAGAGTGTCAAATGCATTTATTTTGCATAACTCTCTAAATCGTTCACACCAAGGACTATCAGTGTTCCATACTATTAGAAATAAACTCCTTACAATTTTTGGGTCTAATCATATTAAGCAGCCAACTCTGGAAACCCCAAGCCAATGGAAGAACTCCATTCTTAATATTCTGTTCCTCTAGAACCACTTCTGGTACCAAAATCTGTATTAGGGTTCTCTAGAGGGACAGAACTAATGAAATATATATATTTCAAAAACCAAAATGGTGTGTATATATATATATATATATACACACACACACACACACACACATACACACACATATATATATATTATTCTCTATATATACCATCAAAATTATGATATATATCATTCTATATATATATATACATATAGATATATACCATCATTTTGGTTTCTGATGTTAATCTCAAAATTATAAATGTCCCCAAATATTTTTGACTGTATTTTATATTGTGATAAATCACATGAAATGGTTGTGTTAGATGGTTTAAATGAATGTAAGTTGTGATCTATTATAAAACTTCAGTTGATCAAGTGGTCCTTCATGGGCTCAGGCTTGGGAAAGAAGACAGTTGTAAAAAGACATTTTTGAGATAATAAGAGAAATTAAATATGAACTATTTGACTATACATAGAAGGATATTTCCTTAGGCAATTGTGCCATTGTGATTAGTTAGAAAGCATATCTATTGTTTTGAGATGGTTTCTGAAGTATTTATTGGCAGAGTGTTAGGAAGTGTATGTCATTATAATATACACATATGTGTGTGTATACAACTCAAATATATTTAACAAAAAAAATCACATACCTGAATCATTTATTCCCTATGATATCTTGAAAATGTTGACTGGCACCACACCAGCTTAATGAAAATGATACTTTAGCTACTCCAGAAAGATACAAACAACAACAACAACAAAAAAACCTAGCTTTTCAGAGAGCTATAAAGAAAAAAAAGACAGTTACACCTACATTGCCAAAACGTATTTCAAACCAAAACATATACAGACAATAAGATTTCTAGTAATTCAGAAAGTGATGATCATTTGGGTCTGCTTTAACAAGAGAAGGCTGAGAGAGGAGTTAGACAATTGTCTGCAATTTGAAGAGTAAGTAGGAATCAAATGAACAAAGTGGGAAGCGTCATTCAAAAACCGCAAAAGGGCCTAAACAGTAATGTAAATTGTCACTTGGAGAAACAACGATAATGTCAGTATAACTCCACATTTATCCTATTAAAAAGTCCACTTTATATACAATAAAATTTACAAACTTCAATGTACAGTTCAGTGAGGTTTGACAAATACATATTAATTCCCTATGACCACCTCCCCAATCAAGAGAGAACATTTCCATCATTGCATAAACTCTCCCGTTCCAATTTGCACTTAATCCTCATTCCATCCTATGACCCAGGTAAATTCTAATATCATTTTTATATTATAAATTAGTTTTTACCTTTTTGAAAAATTTGTGTAAATAAAATAATACCTGGGAGGCAGAGGTTGCAGTGAGCAAAGATTGCGCCACTGCACTCTAGCCTGGGTGACAGAGCAAGACTCTGTCTTAATAATAATAAAATAAAATAAAACATTATAAGATCTTTTGTGTCTGGATTTCATTCTTCTAATTTCTCTTGTGATTTTTTAGAATTATGTTATTTGGAAGTGTTTGATTTCAAAATATTTTAGATTTTCTAGTTTTTGGTTATTAAATCTTCTTTTCAAAATTTAATTATTTTATGGTCAGAGAACATACACTGTAAGGTTTCAATTTTATGAAATTATACTAACTTTATAGCCAAATCTATGGCTTATCTTGGGGAGTATTCCCTGTATATTTGAAAAGAATGTATATGTTGCAGTTGTTACTGTGATATTTTGTAAATGTCAATTAGCTCAATTTGTTTAATAGTGTTAAGATTTTCTACATCCTTCCTGATATTTTGTCTATTTTTCTCTACCAATTTCTGCAAAAGAGTGTTGAAGTCTTTAATTATTTTGTCTCTGTCTCCTATTAGTTCTGTGTTTATTTCTTGCATTTGAAGCCCTGTTTTAATAGGTACACATACCTTCATGATTGCTATCTCTTTATCATGAATTGTCCTACTTGTCTTTATGAAACACCCCTCTTGATCTCTGGTAAATAGTCTCTCCTGTCTTCCCTGTAATCTACTTAGTCTGGTATTAATTTAACCATGTCAATTTTATTAAGATCACTCTTTGTATGGTATTTTTTTCATCCTTTCTCTTTTCACGTATATGTGCCTTACTTTACCTTCTTTGGGTCTTTACATATACCATGTAGTTGAATTTTGCATTTTTAGTCAATACAACAATCTCTTCCTTTTAGTTTTAGAGTGTTTAATTCATTTACATTTAATATGCTTACTAATATGTTTGATTTTATGTCGATTTGCCCCTTCTCACTTTTTCATTTGTTTATGTTACTCCTCTACTGACCTTGTTCTGGGTCAATTGACTTTTCTTTCAATATATTTTAGGTATGGGGGGCTGCATATGGTTTCTCTGCATATTCTTTTTGTTTGCTTACTTATATTTCATCCACTTAAAATTTTTAAAACATCATTCTTAGTTCATGGGCCATACAAAAGCTAGTAGGAGGTCACATTTGGCCCACAAGCAATAATTTGTTGACTTAAACTCATGTGATAAAAATAAGCATCTTTAATTTATGAAACCTGTTTATAGTCAATATTGTACCACTTTATTCTTAACATTTTTTACTTCATGCTTTTTATTCAGCACACCTGATTTTACAAATGTAACAATGTTCTACTAAGTTTCCAATTACCTGCTCCCTCTTTATATATAGCCCTTTATAATCTCGATGTCATATCACTCATCATTTTTGTTGGCATATAGTTATTTTGTCCCATATTTATGTACTCATATACATAAATGAGGAATAGTAAATAAGCATATGATTCAAAAAATAATATATTTTTATTCTCTTAATTTCCTTAATAAACATATAAGTATATAAACAATGTCACACAACACTTAGTAAGCATATTTTATAAGCATATTTTGTCCCATGTTTAAATAAGCAAATATGCAAAATATGCTTACTAAGTATTGTGTGACATTGTTCATATACTTATATGTTTATTAAGGAAATTAAGAGAATAAAAATATATTATTTTTTTGAATCATATGCTTGTTTCCTATTCCTCATTCATTTCTCCAGATATGAGTTTTCATCTGATGTTATTCTCTTCAGCCTGATCAACTTTATTTTACTGTTTGTTTTACTTAGTCTGTTGGCAATACATGCTATTATCATTTATATAAAAACTTTTAATTTTTCTTTTATTTTTAAACAATTTTTTCCTGCATATAATTCTGAATTGACAGATTTCCTCCCCCATTTCAGTACCTTAAAGATGTCATTGTGTTGTCCTCTATCTTCCATCATTTTTATGAGAAATACTCATATGTATCAGTATTCCAGTCATATGTACTGTTGTGTATGTACAAGTCATATCTACTAGTATTCTCCTGTATGTAATATGCCATTTTTCTCTGGCTACTTTCAAGAATATATCCTCATGTTTGGCTTAAATCAGTTTAACTGATGTGCCTAAGTGTGTGAGTCAGGGATGTTGGGGAATACATGTTTTGTATTAAATCTCCTTGGGGTTTGATGAAACTGTTGGTTCTGTGAGTCTGTTTTACCAAATTTTTTATTAAACAATTTCTGCCAATTTTTTCTCTTCTTTTACTGGGGCTCTCATCATATAATTTAGATTGCGATATTGACAATAAGATATGATTCTGTTTATTTTTTTAATTAAGAAGTTTATTTTGGCATAATTATAGATCTACATGTATTTTTAAGAAACATTACAGAGAAATCCTATTTACGTTTCACCCAGGTCCCCCCAGTGGTAATGTCTTGTAAAACTATAATACAAAGTCACAACCAGGAAAGTAACATTGATATAGCCAAGATACAGAATGTTTTCATTACCACTAGGAACCTTCATGGTGCCTTTTCATAGCCACATCCACTACCCCTCCTATTTTCACCTGTGGCAACCATTAATCTATTCTCATTTCTTTATGTAATTTTAGGAATTTTATATAAATGAATTTACACAATGTTTACCATTTTGAGATTGACTTTTTTCAGTTTGTATAATTTTTTTGGAGATTCATCTAGGTTGTTGAGTGTAGTAAGAGTTCATTCTTTTTCATTGCTGAGTAATTTTCTGTGGTAGGGAGGTAATACAGTTTGTTTAAACATTCACCTGTTGAAAGACTTATGGATTGTGTATACTTCTTGGCAATTAAAAATAAAGCAACTTTAGAAATTCATGTACATTGTATATTTATGTGTGTGTTTGTGTGAACAGAAAGTTTTATTTCTCTAGATAAATATTTAGGAGTGCAATTGTTGGGTTTTGTACAGTTATTGCATGTTAATGTTTTAAGAAATGCCAACTCTTCCAGAGTGTCTATATAGTTTTACATTACCAAAACATTAGTGAGACAATTCCTCCATACCTTCACCAGCATTTGGTATTCTCATTATTTTTTATTTTAACCATTAGGAAAGGTCTCTGGTGGCATCTCATTGTAGTTTTAATTTACACTTTCCTAATGGTTAATGATCTTGCACATCTTTCTGTTTGTTGTTGTTGTTGTTGTTGAAGCAGAGTCTTGCTCTGTCACCCAGGCTGGAGTGCAGTGGTGCAATCATGGCTCACCGCAGCTTCAATCTCCCAGGCACAAGCAATTCTTCAATGTCAGCCTCCTGAGAAGCATGGACCACAGGCACATGAAACTACTGGGCATAATTTTTTAAATTTTTTTGTAGAGACAGAGTGTCACTATGTCACCCAGTCTGGTCTTGAACTCCTGGGCTCAAGCAATTCTCTTGCCTCATCTTCCCAAACTGCTGGGTTTACAGGCCTGAGCCACTGCACCTGGCCTGTTTGTTATCTTTATACTATATTTGGTAAAATGTCTCTTCATGCTATTTGGCTATTTTTATAACTGAACTTTTTTTAACTGTTACATTTTGACAGTTCTTTATATATTCTGGGTACTAGTCCTTTGTCAAATGTGTGATTAGCAAATATTTTCTCCCATTTTCTAGCTTGATTTTTAAAAATCCTTTTTAAAAAAATTTTACTTTAAGTTCTGGGACACATGTGCAGAATGTGCAGGTTTGTTACATAGGTATACATGTGCCATGGTGGTTTGCTGCACCTATCAACTCATCTAGGTTTTAAGCCTTGCATGAGTTAGGTATTTGTCCTAATGCTCTCCCTCTGCTTTCCCCACCACCCTCAGACAGGCCTTGGTGTGTGATGTTCCCCTCTAAGTGTCCAAGTGTTCTCATTGTTCAACTCCCACTTATGAGTGAGAATATATGGTATTTGGTATTCTGTTCCTGTGTTACTTTTCTGAGAATGATGGTTTCCAGCTTCATCCATGTCCCTGCAAAGAACATGAACTCATTCTTTTTTATGGCTGCATAATATTCCATGGTGTATCTGTGCCATATTTTCTTTATCTAGTCTATCATTGATGGGCATTTGGGTTGGTTTCAAGTCTTTGCTATTGTAAGTATTAGTGCAATAAACACACGTGTGCATATGTCTTTATACTAGAATTATTTATAATCCTTTGGGTATATATCCAATAATGGGATAGCTAGGTCAAATAGCATTTCTAGTTCTAGGTCCTTGAGGAATTGCCAAACTGTCTTCTACAATGGTTGAACTAATTTACACTCCCACCAACAGTGTGAAAGCGTTCCTATTTCTCCACAGCCTCTCCAGCATCTGTTGTTTCCTGACTTTTTAATGATTGCCATTTTAACTGGTGTGAGATGGTATCTCATTGTGGTTTTGATTTGCATTTCTCTAATGACCAGAGATGAACTTTTTTTCACCTGTTTGTTGGCCACATAAATGTCTTCTTTTGAGAAGTGTCTGCTCATATCCTTTGCCCACTTTTTTGATGAGGTTTTTTTTTCTTGTAAATTTATTTAAGTTCCTGTAGATTCTGGATACTAGACCTTTGTCAGATGGATAGATTGCAAAAATTTTCTCCCATTCTATAGGTTGCCTGTTCACTCTGATGATCATTTCTTTTGCTGTGCAGAAACTCTTCAGTTTAATTAGATCCCATTTGCCAATTTTGGCTTTTGTTGCAGTTTCTTTTGGTGTTTGAGTCATGAAGTCTTTGCCCATGCCTATGTCCTGAATGGTATTGCCTAGGTTTTCTTCTAGGGTTTTTATGGTTTCAGGTTTTACATTTAAGTCTTTAATCCATCCCTTTATTTTGAGCCTATGTGTGTCTTTGCATGTGAGATGGGTCTCCTGAACACAGCACACCAATGGGGCTTGACTCTTTATCAAATTTGCCAGTCTGTGTCTTTTAATTGTGGCATTTAGCCCATTTACATTTAAGGTTAATATTGATATGTGTGAATTTGATCCTGTCATCATGATGCTAGCTGGTTATTTTGCCCATTAGTTGATGCAACTAATTCTTGATAGTGTCATTGGTCAAATTCTGGTGTAGTTTTGCAGTGGCTGGTACCAGTTTTGCCTTTCCATATTTAGTGCTTCCTTTAGGAGCTCTTGTAAGGCAGGCCTGGTGGTGACAAAATCCTTCAGCATTTGCTTGTCTGGAAAGGATTTTGTTTCTCCTTCACTAATGAAGCTTAGTTTGGTTGGATATGAAATGCTGGCTTGAAAATTCTTTTCTTTAAGAATGTTGAGTATTGGCCCCCACTCGCTTCTGGCTTCTAGGGTTTCTGCAGAGAGATCCACTGTTAGTCTGATGGGCTTCCCTTTGCAGGTAACATGACCTTTCTCTCTGGCTGCCATTAACATTTTTTCCTTTGTTTCAACCTTGGAGAATCTGATGATTATGTCTCTTGGGGTTGCTCTTCTCAAGGAGTACCTTAGTGGTGTTCTCTGTACTTCCTGAATTTGAATGTTGGCCTGTCTTGCTAGGTTGGGGAAGTTCTCCTGGATAATATCCTGAAATGTGTTTTCCAGCTTGGTTCCATTCTCCCCATCACTTTCACGTACACCAATCAATAGTAGGTTTGGTCTTTACATGTAGTCCCATATTTCTTGGAGGCTTTGTTCATTCCTTTTCACTCTTTTTTCTCTAATCTTGTCTTCATGCCTTATTTCAGTAAGCTGATATTTAATCTCTGATATCCTTTCTTCCACTTGATCAATTCAGCTATTGATACTTGTGTATGCTTCAAGAAATTCTCATGCTGTGTTTTTCAGCTCCATCAGGTCACTTATGTTCCTCTCTAAAGTGGTTATTCTAGTTAGCAGTTCCTGTAAGCTTTTACCTAGGTTTTCAGCTTCCTTGTATTGGGTTAGAACATGCTCCCTTAGCTTAGAGGAGTTTATTATTGCCTACCTTCTGAAGCCTACTTCTGTCAGTTCGTCAATCTCATTCTCCATCCAGTTTTGTGTCCTTGCTGGAGAGGAGTTGTGATCATTTGCAGAAGAAGAGGCATTCTGGTTTTCGGAATTTTCATCATTTTTGCACTGTTTTTTCTTCATTGTCGTGAATTTATCTACTTTTGATCTTTGAGACTGATGACCTTTGCATGAGGTTTTTGGGCGGGATCCTTTTTGCTGATGTTGACGTTGTTGCTTTCTGTTTGTTAGTTTTTCTACTTAAAATCAGGCCCCTCTGCTGCAGGTCTGCTGGAGTTTGCTGGAGGTCCACTCCAGATCCTGTTTGCCTGAGTGTCACCAGTGGAGGCTGCAGAATAGCAAAGATTGCTGTCTGCTCCTACCTCTGGAAGCTTCGTCCCAGGGGGGCACTGGCCTGATGCCATTCATAGCTCTCCCGTATGAGGTGTCTGTCGACCCCTGCTGGGAGGTCTCTCCCAGTCGAGAAGCACGGGTGTCAGGGACCCACTTGAGGCAGTCTGTCCCTTAGCAGAGCTTGAGCGCACTGTGCTAGGAGAATCCTCCTTGTCAGGATCAACTGCTCTCTTCAGAGCCAGCAGACAGGACAGCTTAAGTCTGCTGAAGCTGTGCCCACAGCTGCCCCTTCCCCCAGGTGCTCTGTCCCAGGGAGATGGGAGTTTTATCTGTAAGCCTCTGACTGGAGCTGCTGACTTTCTTTCAGAGATGCCCTGGTCAGTGAGGAGGAATCTAGCGAGATAGTCTGGCCACTGTCACTTTGCTGTGCTGTGGTGAATTCCACCCAGTCCAAACCTTCCGGCCTCCTTAGCACTGTCACGGGAAAACTGGCTACTAAACCTCACTAATGGTGGACGCCCCTCCCCCCACCAAGCTCGATCATACCAGGTCGACTTCAGATTGCTTGTGCTGGCAGTGAGAATTTCAAGCCAGTGGTTCTTAGCTTGCTGGGCTACATGGGAGTGGGACCTGCTGAGCGAGACCACTTGGCTCCCTGGCTTAAACCCCCTTTCCAGGGAAATGAACGATTCTGTCTCGCTGGGGTTCCAGGCGCAACTGGGGTATGAAAAATGCTCCTGCAGCTAGCTCGGTGTCTGCCCAAGAAGCAGCCTAGTTTTATGCTTGAAACTCAGGGCCCTGGTGGTATAGGCACATGAGGGAATCTCCTGATCTGCGGATTGCAAAAACCGTGGGAAAAGTGTAGTATCCAGGTGGGGTAGTGCAGTCCCTCATGGCTTCCCTTGTCCGGGGGAGGGAGGCCCTCAGGACTCCTTGCGCTTCCTGGGTAAGGCGATGCCCCACCCAGCTTCTGCTCGCCCTCCGTTGGCTGCTCCCACTGCATACCCAGTCCCAATGAGATGAACTGGGTACTTCAGTTGGAAATGCAGAAATCACCTGCCTTCTGCATTTGTCTCGCTGGGTACTGCAGACCAGAGCTGTTTGTATTTGGCCATCTTGCCAGATCCCTTTTTTATCCTTTTAACAGGGTATTTGTAGCACAAAATATCTTAATTAGATCAAATTTATGATATTTTCCTGATAGGTGCTTTTGGTATCAAGTTAAATAAGTCTTTAACTTACCTTAAATTCTGAAAATTTTCTCCTATATATTTCCTAAATATATATTTTTGTTTTATGCTTTACATTTTCTGTGACTTATTTTGAGTTAAGTTTTGTATATAACATAATACTTATGTCACAGTTTTATGTTATTGTTTGGTATTTTTCTTCTTCTTCTTCTTTTTTTTTCAGTATTAGATATAATTGCTCCAAGCAACATTTGCTTAAAAGGCTCTGTATTCCATGGAATTGAGTGCATAACTTTGTCAAAATTCAGTTAGGCACATTTTGAGCATTTATTTTTGGGTTCTCTATTCTGCTCCTTTGATCTGGGGTCTCTGTTCCATTAATTGTGTCAACTCATCCATCAATACTACACAATCTTGATTAACATAGCCATATAATAAGTATCGAAAATGAGTAGACAGATTGCTTTTATCTTTTTTTTCCACAAAATTGATTCAACTATTCTAGTTCCTTAGTTTTTCCATATACATTTTAGAATTATCTTGTATATATCTATATAAGTCTTGCTTGGATTTTGATATAAATTGCATTAAATTTGTACATCAATTTGAGAATAATTGACATTTTTACTATGCTGAATCTTCCAATTCATGAACATGGTATGTCTCTATATTTAGACAGCCTTGATTTTTGGGGTACTTAATAAACATTTTGTAATTTTAAGTATTCAGGCTCTGTATTTTTTTGTAAATTTATATTTAAGTATTTTATTTTTTGAGACTGTAAATGTTATTATATTGTTAGTTCTGATGTTCAAATGTTCATTGCTATATATAGAAATACAATTGATTTTTGTATACTGTAATTTTCTTGTATCCTGTAACCTTGATGTGCTCACTTAATGGTTCTATAAGGTTTTATTTTTGGTAGATTTCTCAGGATTGTCTGTGGATAATCATTCATCCTGCAATTAGGAACTTTCTTCCTTTTTAAATTGTATGTACTCTCTCACTCATTTTTTCCCTCTCTCTGCCTCATTGCACTAACTAGAACTTTCTAGTACTATGTTAAATAGGAATGGTGACATGAACTTCCATTCTTGTTCTCATTTTGTACATTTAAAAAAATATTCTTTATGTTCTTTTATTTGGATAGTTTCTTTTTTCCAACTGTAATTTCACTGACCATATCTTTTGTCACCATAATCTGTTGTTACATTCTTCAACTGGATTTTTTATTTCACTTATTCTAACTTTTAGACCTACAGTTTTCATAGTTTTTATAGTTTTTATGTTTATTCTCTAAGACCCCATTTTCAGGTGTTATAAAGTCATTTTTTGAACTATATTGGGGTTAATTACTATCAATTACTTTTTTCCCTGACTCTAGGTTACACTTTTTTGCTTTCCTTTTCTTTTTATTTCTTAACTTTTCTTTGAATATTCAGTTTATTTTTTTTTTAAATACTGGACATTGTACATGCTACATCTAGTGACTTTGGATTCTGAAATCCTCCTTTTAAGGGGTTGTTTCTTGTGCTCTCAGAGAATTAATTCAGCTAGACTCAAACTCTAAACAGTTATGTTCCCTGTGGCACTCAACAGCCAAAGTTTAGTCTTTATCTTTCAGACTTCCAGGTATTGGTTTTGACTGGGCTTCCTGGACCCTCCACTTTACAAGCAGTTAAGGAGTTGTCTAAGGATTTAATGATCCTCTGTATGACTCGCTTTTCTATTTTCCTCTCATTTTCCAGATGAACTTTTTGTTTTAAACTTTATCCTTTGTCTCCTCAAGCATCCTCATATTCCACGGACTGGTGAGTGCCCTCAGTTGAAACTTCATATATTATAGATCTCAGCAGAGACAATTTATAGCTTTCACGACTTGACACCACTATAGTTTCTGCTTGTTTTCTGCTCTCTCTTCTGTGCCTTCAGATAGTTATTTTTAATAAAACATTTATAGAGTTATTTGCTGGAGTTTGAGCCAAATGTAAACTGCTCTGCTAATACAAATAGTTAAATTAGCTTAATTTTAAATATCTTATTTTAAATTTTTTAGTTTTTCGGCGGGCATATCTCCTGGAGTGTTCTGCTCCATAAAAACTTTAAAAAAAAATTTTTTTTAACCTTTTTCTAAGGTACTTTTCCATGGATTACATTTCAGGCTCTTTCTTCCTTTTCTCATTCATTATGATAGAGGGAATCCTCCAGTAGCCTTTTTCTAGAAACTATTTTTTTAAAAACTTGCAGGTTCACCAAAAATTATCTTTTCTTTTGTCATACATGTTTGATATCTACTTGGATACAGAGGACATTATTTTATATTTTAAAGTTATTTTCCACTATAATTACTTTTGACTGTTTTTCATTTTATAAATTTTGGTTGTTTTTTTCTTTTCTACTCTGATTTTTCTTGACTGCTCTTTATTTTACTATTTTTTGGTTCCTTTTCTATTGGAGAGTTTTTTTCAAATATCTAGTTATCTTTAAATGAATATTTATATATAAGAGCAAGATAACAAAAAATTGTTTGGAAGCCCTGACTAGAGGTTGATGGCAGGATTCCTTTACTAACAGCCGTACCCTAAGGCTTTTGGCAATGGATTTGTCCATTTTATTGGAGAATCCACAAAAGGTAGTATCTATATTTATTCATCCATTGAAGAAATCTTCAGTTACCTGCAGTTGGGTAAGAAATTATTGATGGTTGCCAGTGTTCTGAGACCCAAGTGAAAGAATAAAACAAGGAGATTAAACCATTTAAGAAACAGATTTTCACTTAATGCCCCTTGCTTGGTTAGCAACCCAACCTCCAAATTCCAGATTCTAATTCATATTGACATCTCTCATCTGCTATCTCCTCTCATGTCATCTTTTCTTATATGAGTTTATATCATTTTTAATTCCTCTTGTTTCTCTTCCTTTTTTTTTTCCTGAGACCAGGTCTCACTCTGTCACCCAGGTTTGAGTGCAATGACACAATCATAGGTCACTACAGCCTGGATCTCCTGGGCTCAAGTGATCCTCCTGCCTTAGCCTCCCAAGTAGCTAGGACTACGGGCACATACCATGCCCAGCTAGTTTATTTTTTACTTCTTGTACAGTCAAGGTCTTGCTATGTTGCCCAGTGGATCTGCAACTCCTGAGCTCAAGCTATCTTCTTGTCTTGGCTTCTCAAAGTTCTGGAATTACAGGCGTGAGCTACCATGCCCAGCTTTTCATTTTTCTTGATAACAAAAAATATATTCAAACCTCCATTTTTAATTAGAATAAAAAGTCACTTTAAATTTGATTTAATTTTAATATTATGAATAATTTGTATTACTTTAAATGTTAATATGAAATCATATTTAAACCAAATATCTAATTTAACTTAAACCTAATCTAATAAAAATTTAGAATTGAGCATAATTCAATTAAAACTTTTATGGATTAATGACAGAATGTTAAAGATTGAAAAAATATTGTGTCATTCAAAAACTTTGTTAAAGAAAATGAACTATGTGTGTAATAATTGTAAAATAATTTTTCCATCTGGTATATTTGGCAAATTTATTTTTTGGTAATTTGGCTTTAATTGGCTAGGCTTTTAGTGTTGTTGTTTTTTGTCAGTTATTTTGCATCTACAGGAAAATCTGAAAGGAGAAGGTGAATGAGTTGTTTCTCACTCCTCATTTGGAATTCAGGATAGAAAACCTGGTTCCATAATTCTTACCAGTACAGGACTGCTCCAAGAAGCAAGAACTAGCTGAAGAATATGGTTGAGAAAGGAGTACCTAATATCTTTCGATTCTCTTTGCTTCTGTGTGATGTAGAAGGGATCCATAATTTCCAGCATATCTTATAGAAGACATGAAAGGAGGGTGATGATACCAGTATCATCACCAAGGTGATGGCAAGAAGCAAGGTGGACCCACCATAGAAATGATAGGAAGGTAGTCAGCACTAGGATATGAATTGAAGGTTCTTTTCAGGAATCAGAGTGACTTTCAACTAAAGACAAAGCTGAGGCTGCCACAAGGCAATGAGATAAGAACAGGAGGCTCTATCTGAAAGAATAGATCTCAGGTTTGGGCCACAGACTTCACAGCTTGTGACACAAGTTTGGGCCCATATTTCATACACCTGGATGTCATCTAGGGGAGAACTGGGAGAAAAGGTTGAAAATACATAAAAACTGAGCATAGTTTCCAAGGAAACTGAGTTCTATATATTCATTTATTGATTCCTTCATTGATGCATTTATTCATTCAAGAAAGATGTTGTCAAGTGTTGATGCATTTATTCATTCAAGAAAGATGTTATCAAGTGGCTACAGCATACTAGACATCATTCTAGGCACTAGAGAACAAGAAAAATCCACCCTCTCATGAACCTTCCTTATCTGAGAGACACTGATTAGGCCAGAAATGACTAAGATGATTGGTATGTGTTAGTTATTCCTTGGGCTATGTGGCAGGTAGAGTTTTGGCAGGAAATTTAGATGGGTTGGAGAAAATAAACCATGTATTTTTGCACTTTTTGTTGCAGTGTTTTATCCACTATAATTATACCAGAGTTCATATTGTATAGTTATTTGAAGGAAACAGGATTGTTTTATTCATTTATTTAACTATTTATTATACACAGTTCTAAAGTATCTATGATGGGCCAAGCATTATTCTCATGCAGAAGATACAACAGTAGACAATTCCATATTTGTATTTCTTTTACTTAACACATGATACACACTCCATATTTGGAAAAAAATAAAGAGCAGAGGTAATGATTTTTGCCCTACTGACTATACTAGTTTTTGTAGAAGGCAACAAAGTATTTTGGGGTTCCTCCACCATCAGTCAACAAGAACAATTTACATAGGGCCTCCATGGTTCCAGAGTCTAAGGTCTTCCATGTTTTCTCTGACACCTATGCTGATCCATCCCATTGTAGGATGTGCCAGGAAAGAAAGGATTTTTAGCATCTGGCAACCTGGGTCCTACTCTGACCCATGTATAGTAACATCCAATGATCACTTGTATTTAGTTTGGATATATCATAATTATCTGATATATCGAGTATATCTAAATGCATGTATAGAATATATCATAATTATGTGATATATCTAAATGCATGTGCCTAGTTTGTCTTAGGAATTCTTAGTTTTCAAGTTTTATACTTTTTGAGAAAACTGCTGGGTTACAAAAGCTACTGAAAATACTGACATTAAATCAATTAGAAGACAAATTAGAAAATTATTCAGGTATAGGACATAAACTGATCCCTTGAGACATGACCAATTATTTAAATCATAATTATGTCATTTTTTATGGACACTAGATTAATTGGTAACTCCTTCACTTTAACTTTATTTAAAACCTACTATGTTCATAACACTGAAATTCTGTAAATGCATTAAGAAATACTTAAATTTTTAAATTTACCAAATTGTGTAACAACAATTGGCATCAGGTTATTATTTATTTTCTGGTTTATTTTTGTTCAAATCTGTAGGGTTCCCAATTGCTTTAATTCTGGCATTCTTGGATTTAATAGAAAAGTTTCGTAGTATCTTGGTTTACTTCCTTTATTGTGTTTTTATACTCTTGTCATTTCTATTCTCAGATTTGATCTTTTCAGACAAATGTCTTTCCCTTTAGAGTATATTTCAGTTTATTAAATTCACTTTTAATGGAAATTCTGAAGTGGTTACCTTATCATTTTTCACTTCTCTTTTTGTCTTCTCTTTCCTTTTCTTCCTCTTTCTCCTCAAGTGCACTTCCACCTTGGGAGAATTCGTAGGCTCTGGCCATGCTGCAGTTTACATCTGTCACTAGTACTGCAGCCTCCAGCAACTTTTTATTAAAGCCAGTGATGTAGTGGGCACTTTGGCCAAAGCTGTCCACATGATGGATAGGACCACGTCTCCAGGGGCCTTTCCCTTGCAATGAGATGAGATTGGCTGATATTGGGAGATGAAGCCTTTCCCCTCTAGGTCAGTGCCTGCAATCCATTCCAAGTCAGAGGGGAGAGGAAGTTATTACCAGCCAGTGGCTGTTTCCTGGTTACTGGGAATTCTATGACTGGGAGAGCCTCATCCCTCTTTTCTCTCTACAGGACCACAGCCCCTATCATCTAATGCTAGCCACCATGGTATCTGTCTCAGAGGAGATGCCCTGGGCAAAATGAACTGGAGTCAATTAACTAAATCTTGACCTGCAGTGGAAAGTGAGGCAGATAATTATACACTTTGGTTCTCCTAGGTATAAAATGTAGTACCAACATTTCCTTACAGAAAGACTTATAGCCATCTAAACTGGAGAAGTGTAACACTGAACCCAGAAATAAGTGAGGATGGCACCACGGTAGTACGAAAAGAGAATCACAAACCCCATGTACTTTATTCCACATACACAGATGTGGAACCACTCTCAGGTAAATCATTCTTTATCTATTCTTTGCATAAAAGCAAAGAAAATAATAGTCACTGAGCACTTACTACATACTGGGAAGTTTATATCTGTATCCATTGTCTCACTTAATGATGATAATATCAATATTAGCTAATGGTAAGAGTGTTCACCATGTACAGGGGTCTCCAAAATACTTTATATTTATTACTTCATTTTATCCTTGTGGGTTTCCTGTGATATAAGTTTTTGTTTTATTATGTTCCCCATTTAACAGATTAAAAAGCTGATTGTAAAAGAGGTTAAGAAATCTGAAAGAAAATGAGAAAAGTGAGGTTTAAGGAACTGGTGCAAATGGTTCAAGGCCATCCTCAATGCTGTACAATATCAAAACTAATGGTTTTGCTACTATAACAAAAACTCCAAGTGTATTAGGAGCTACAGTTTGCAAGCAGAATGAACATAAAGAAATATCAAAAAAGTATAAATAATGGTAATGGAACACAACAGAAAGCAGGAGATTCCTAATCTTAGAGCTTTTTCTTGGGAAGCACATAGTTACTGGGAGCATTATTCTATTGGAGTGCAGTAGGATAACTGATATTCATGATGATGACCCTGAGGTACCCAGACATGGTTAATTTTGTTTCAATATACAATTGAATCAAGAAAGATTGTAAACAAAATTTGCATGAAGAAAAGTTTTGTCCTGTATATCGCACTATAAACTGAATTCATATGCTGAGGAATTTTTCACAGAGGGGATATTTAAAGGTAACTGTAATCCTACAGTACATTTTACAGAATGTTCAAGTACTGCTTAAATTGATGATTTACATAGCTGAACCTTCAGGGAAGTTTGGACTCTCTAAAATACAGACCACATAGCTGACAATGCTACAGTGTATTGTTACTTTTAACTGCTGTGTTGCTCATTATAAATAGGACATGGTTATGTCAGAGATTAAGATAATTTCTATTTTCCCCATAAGAAATCAGCCTATACAAAAGTGTGCAACATTGCCCCAACCATATTGTACCCCTAATTTCCTCCAAAATGAAATATCATGATCACCATTGTGAACACAATGTGTCATAAATCTTCTTGAAATTAGGAGGCACTCAGAAAATGCTTGTGGAACAAATTCTTTGATGAATAGTACATACATAGTCACACTTTGCCTTCCTTGTTACTAAGAGTTCTCTTTGGCTGAACTCTTGACCAAAGGCCAGAGGGCAGATGTGATGATTGTAAAACCCTGAACTGGGTCTCATTAACAGTTTGGCCTCACTGATGGAGTAAGGTTATGAAGGACAATTACTGCGATCCAAGCTGCAGTCTGGTTGTCCATGCCCAGAAAAGCAGTGTATATGTTGAGAAACAATATAATCTTGGGTCTCTGGAAACTCATCACCGCTGATGGAAATATTGCCATAAATGAAATTTAGGTATTTTAGCCAAGTAGACATGAAGCTTACTAAAAATATTTTACAGTTGAAAAAATATTCCCTATGGTATTATAATAATTTAGTGTTATTTTCATGAATAGTTATATTATTTCCATGATGGGTAAAGTTTCAATTACTACATTTCCAGCTAGTTAAGAAAAAGTCTGAGAAGAAAGTGGTTGTAGTATACTCTTGACATTACATTTTTCACACAGGCATTTAAACAGGTTTTTGAAAATTTCCTAAAGATGCAATGAATTGCTTATATCTCATCTACATTTTGCAATACATAGACGAAGCCTGATTCTGTGTTCAGGTCTTTAAATCTATGTTAAAATAACCTTATTTAAATTAAGTGCATTATTAGAGATCACAAATAATTTTAATTATCAATTAGAAAAGTGACCTGTTCAGTCTCCATCGAAATATCATAAACATTTCTAAGGAATCGTCAGAATTCCAGGACAATGACAATCTAACCAGTATTAGGTTTACTTAGCCCACACCTCCAATGGAAGCATAAACTCAGTTTTAAGAATATTGTATTTCCTCCAAACTCCTAATTGGGGGAAAAAGAAAATACCACATTGTACTTACTATCCTCTCAGTGCAGTCATCCTTTGCTGTTTTATCTTTTCATATTTTGGTAAAAATAAAATATTGGAACATTCAAATACATTATCTGTGTTATGTTTCTAGAGGCTTACTATTTATTTCAAGCCTTTTTGCCCTTCTGAAGCATGAAAACACATTTGTAAAGATTTTCATAGATAAGTTATCTTTAATATTAAAATGTCTCCTATAGTTTCCTATGAGTTCCAATTCTTTTAGTTAACAAACAACCTCATAATAAAAGGTCAGAGCTATTATCATGAAAGACAGACAACAAGAGCTCCTCTTGCTTTACTTACTCTTATTCAACCACACTTATGGCCACTTGGGAGAGTTCCCTTAGGACCATTTAACAGAGAAGGAAAAACCACAGGCCTAGTTTAAAGATGCATCTTGAATATACAGATGGTACAACATCAACAGCAGAAGTGAGTGACTACTGCATTTCAGGTCCAATCAAGGAGTGGCTCAGAAAGACAGTGATGAAGAAAAATTCTCCCTCCAGGTAGATCTTTAGACAGGGCATCAGATTGTCCACTTTTTATGAAAGGAGAGGTGGTTAGAGGTATAATCTACATTCATTAATAGGCAGTGATTAGGCAGCTGGCCAGCTCCTTAGAGATTTGGAAAGAATAAGAGGGAAAGATTAGTGATGAGAAAGTTCATCAGAGATGTGTGGACATATGCAGCAAACTTGAAAGAGAAGATAAATATACTTCTATCTCATGTAAGTAAATGCCCTCCTTAGAGCATCAATTACACAGGGATGTCTCAATAGTTATGAATATAATGATTCATCCTGTGGATGTCAATCAGTTGATTTCCACAACTATCTCATTTGTTCAATAAGTCAAAGTGGAAAGAGCTCATTGCCACAGATGGAGACTATGCATGGGCTCAAAAATATGCATATTCTGTCATCTACAGTGATCTGAATGCCACCACTGCTGACTGTTAACTACCCAATGATAATGACTGACACTGAGTTCCTGACATAGTACCATTTTCCCTGAAGGGTGAGCCAACCACTCAGTGGCAGATAGATTACACTGGACCTCTGTTAATCATGGAGCAAGTAGCAATTTATCATCTTGAGAATAGATTCATTTTCTGGATATGGATTTGCCTTTCTTGCCTGCAATGCTTATGTGGGAAAGACCATTTTTGGACTTTATCTTATTCTTTTTTTTTTTTTTATTTTTTATTTTTTATTATACTTTAAGTTTTAGGGTACATGTGCACATTGTGCAGGTTAGTTACATATGTATACATGTGCCATGCTGGTGCGCTGCACCCACTAACTCGTCATCTAGCATTAGGTATATCTCCCAATGCTATCCCTCCCCCCTCCCCCCTCCCCACCACAGTCCCCAGAGTATGATATTCCCCTTCCTGTGTCCATGTGATCTCATTGTTCAATTCCCACCTATGAGTGAGAATATGCAGTGTTTGGTTTTTTGTTCTTGCGATAGTTTACTGAGAATGATGGTTTCCAATTTCATCCATGTCCCTACAAAGGATATGAACTCATCATTTTTTATGGCTGCATAGTATTCCATGGTGTATATGTGCCACATTTTCTTAATCCAGTCTATCATTGTTGGACATTTGGGTTGGTTCCAAGTCTTTGCTATTGTGAATAATGCCGCAATAAACATATGTGTGCATGTGTCTTTATAGCAGCATGATTTATAGTCATTTGGGTATATACCCAGTAATGGGATGGCTGGGTCAAATGGTATTTCTAGTTCTAGATCCCTGAGGAATCGCCACACTGACTTCCACAATGGTTGAACTAGTTTACAGTCCCACCAACAGTGTAAAAGTGTTCCTATTTCTCCACATCCTCTCCAGCACCTGTTGTTTCCTGACTTTTTAATGATTGCCATTCTAACTGGGGTGAGATGATATCTCATAGTGGTTTTGATTTGCATTTCTCTGATGGCCAGTGATGATGAGCATTTTTTCATGTGTTTTTTGGCTGCATAAATGTCTTCTTTTGAGAAGTGCCTGTTCATGTCCTTCGCCCACTTTTTGATGGGGTTGTTTGTTTTTTTCTTGTAAATTTGTTTGAGTTCACTGTAGATTCTGGATATTAGCCCTTTGTCAGATGAGTAGGTTGTGAAAATTTTCTCCCATGTTGTAGGTTGCCTATTCACTCTGATGGTAGTTTCTTTTGCTGTGCAGAAGCTCTTTAGTTTAATTAGATCCCATTTGTCAATTTTGTCTTTTGTTGCCATTGCTTTTGGTGTTTTGGACATGAAGTCCTTGCCCATGGACTTTATCTTATTCTTTACCATGCTATCACATATAACATCACATCAGACCAAAGAACTAATTGTAAGGTGAAGAAAATGTGGCAGTTGGCTCATTCCATGAAATTCATTTGTCTTACACAGTGCTCCATTTGCCAGATGTATCTGGCTTAACAGAAAGGTGAAATGAACTTCTGAAGCCTCCCTTATTACACCGTCTGGGGCAGAACACTTTGTAAGATTGAAGGGCTGTCCAAAGAATCCAATGGATGACTTAAAAGGAAATATATAATGTGTTTTCCTCCATAACTATATTATGCATCTCTGTGAATACAGGTTTGGCAGGGAAGTGGCTCACTTGTTATATCCATTATATAAAAGAAACTGCAGAAAGCTAGCTAGTGCCTTCCACCATTTGAAAACACAAGAAGACACCACCTATGGACAGAAAGTGGTCTTCACCAATATTGAATCTATTGGTGCCTTGATCTTGGACTTCCAGCCTCTAGAACTCTGAGAAATAAATTTCTGTTGTTTATAAGCCAACCAGTCTATGGTATTTTGTTGCTTCCCCATCTGCAAGTACTTGTGTCTTGTGTGTTTGGAGGTCCTCTTGCCAAGGAAAGACCCCTTTCCCCAGGAAATGAAACCCTTCATGTTTCTGTTAAATTGGAAGCTAAGGGAACTAATGACATTTTTGGATTTTTATACTGTTAAACAAGCAGATATGGGGTCATTTTAGTGGTTAGCATGGCTGATCCTCTTTATTATTCTGATATCGTACAATTTGCGCAAGGAGAACTACTATCAGAATCCAGGATATTTACTAGGATATCTCATAATACTCTGAGAGCATTTCTGAGTAAGAGGAAGCACTAGCAAATCCATAACAACAGGAACACTAAGGATCATGTGGACACTTTTGGGTTACTCTACCAGGTAAAAGTTTTCAAGAAGCTTAAGTGTTGTTTGAGAGTAAAGGGACATGGAAAAGATGAAAAAAGCTGTAATTATCCACCTTGGCCTTTGACCATATGCAGAAGAGGTGACTGGAGCAGCTATATTTTAGGTCAGTTAATGCCCACCCCCAATGCATGTGACATTTCATGAAGTATACATTATAATTTGGGTTTCATATGTGAGAATAACTTTATTGACACAATGGTGACAATATAGTTTCACCTGTATAAGGAGGCAAGTTTCTTCTTCCAAATGAAGAAGATACTGCCTGATGCATTCTTCTTTATCCTGTCTTATGCCTGAGATATCTATGAACTTTATCCCCTGGGACACTTTATTCTCTGGTGTCTAGTTGATTTTGACAATAGGAACACAACAGGAGATCATAAGCAAAGAGAAAAAAGATCTGGATACTGATTTCACCACCTCCTCCTGGGCTCCCTCTTTACCTGCCTCACTGTGGTTCTAACTACAACTGCTATCTATGTTATCTCCTAGTGGTTATTTTATCTCTGCTGACACCAAACTTTCTCTATATTTTGATAAGACGATTTCTCCCCTTGACCATTCAGGGTTTGTGATGGCTTAGGGTTTCCCATACTTTGTAGTCTCTGGGCATTTCACCATCCTTAGCTGATTTCTTTAACCCTTACCACAATGCTATATAAATAGTTCCTCCACAATAGAATGCATTGGATATGTTCTTTCCCATCACTATGCTGGCTGACAATTACTACCTACCAGATATCAAGAAGACAAAAAACTCTCCATGTACCCCTCAACAAGACGTTAAGCTCACGATACCACGGTTTCTTACCTGAATATGGGGATATTAATTACCTCATAAGCCTGTATTGAGGATAAAAAATCAGAAGTACTTACAAATAGTATCTGGCTTTCTGATAAATTACTATTATTATTCTCCTTATTACCATAATTGTTATCATCAGCTTTATTATTATTATTATCGGTGATTAGTGTTATTGGTTAGAATTTTTCATCAGCATTTCTGAGAAAAATAATCCTCTAGATTGACATTGTTACCAGGCATTTTTGTAAGAGGTTAATTTTACCAATGTGCAGTAAGTCAATATACTGAGACACCAGGGATTACAGCAGAGAATGAGTTTAATAATCACAGGGCAGCCGGATGAGGAAACTAGAGGAAACCTCAAATTCGCCTCCTTGAGGAGTTTGAGGATAGAAATTTTAAGGAGTTTGGAGAGGGCCAAAATGTGGGGACCATTGATTAGTGGAAGAGTGCAGGGGAAGTCTGGGACTGGGACAAGAAGAAACTGCATTTTCATGCCGATTCCATTTCTCTGTGGGGGTCTTCCAACTAGTCGGCATCAATTATTCTGCTAGAATTCAGGATGTGAGGAACATCTTAAGCAATTCTTTTAAAAAAGCTTAATGATTCTAACATCAGTGATCCTATGTATAGGAACAGTGGAGGTGAAAATGGTCAGTATCTAGTGCTACTTGACTTTTGGTTACAAAGAAGTAAACCAAAGTACAGCCTAATGTTTAATTTTCTCTATATTTCTGCCCAGAATCCAGCATGTATTTATTGTTAACCTTTTGAAGGTGTTTTTTTTTTCAAAGAAGTTCTGATATTTTAAAGAACTTTCAATATCATCTACTGTCCAAAGGAAAAAAATTGGAAAAAAATATCAACACTTGAATGTAAAAACAAAATGCTAACTAAAGCAGAATAATCTCAGAGTCTATTCTGCCCAGGAAAATGAGTATACAAGCTATGGTCCATTAGGGTGGAACTGCAATAAAAACAAGAAAAAAAAAACCATCGAATAATCTTACATAGACTGCCTTTATGGACCTCATAACTATCCTCTCCAACTCACTGAGTATGTTGAAAACTATCTCTGAGCTAACAGGGGAGCACATTGTCTTTTGTATATTTTCTTTCTCCAACCATACCCCAGGAGAGACACAGAGGTGGCACCTACCAGGAGCTCATAAAAAGATCTTTAAAAGAAATCATTAAAGTTATAATTGATGTAGAAGTAATTGCATATATAAAAGTATAATATTTAATAAGAATTGAGATATGTATACACTTATGAAACCATTGCCACAATCAAGATAATGAGCATATCCATTATCCCCCAATTCTCTCATACCCATTTATAGTCTGTCTCTCCCTCTCCTCCCTTCTCCCGACCTCCATCCTCAGGCAAACACTGATCTGCTTTTTATTGCATAGATAACGTTGAATTTTATATAATTTATATAAATTGAATGATACAGTGTATTCTCTTTTCTGGTCTGGTCTCTTTCACTCTGCATTATTCTTTTTAAAATCATCAGTGTTGCTGCACATAAGTTCACTTCTTTTTTTATTGTTGAGTAACATTTTGTTTTTACATTCAAGTGTTGGTGTTTCTTTCTAGTTGGAGGCTATTACAAATACAGCATTCTGAACATTCTTGTCTAAGTTTTTGTATGACCATAAACATTCATTTACCTTTACAAAATACCTAGGACTAGAATGGCTGGATGATATGGTAAGTGTATGATAATTTTAAGAAATTGCCATACTTGCTTTCCAAAGTGGTTGTACCAATTTTCATTCCCATGAGCAGTGTATGTGAATTCTAATTCTCCATATTCTTGCAACATATGGAATGGTCAGTCTTCTTAATTTTAGTTATTCTAAGAGGTACATAGGGGTATCGTCTAGTAGTTTTAATTTTCAGTGATGTCAAATATCACCATCTATATGTCTTCTATGGAAAAATGTCTGTTCAAATCCTTTGAGGACTTTTATATATTTCATTGGAACTTTTGTATTTACATATCTTAGATATCAATCATTTATTATATAAATTAATATTTTCTTCCAGTCTGGGGCTTATCTCTTTTCTTCCCAGTATCTTTCAAAGAAAATATTTTTTTAAAATTACAAACTTCTGTTTATCCTTTTCTTCCCCCAATGGATCATGCTTTAGGTGGGATAACAAAGAAATCTTTGCTTAACTAAAGGTCGTAAAGATTTTGTCCTAAGTTTGCTTCTAGACATTGTAGTTTTAAGTTCTACATTGAGATCAATGATCTATTTTTAATTAAAATTTTTTATCTCTTTGGGGGTATGAATCAAACTTCATTTTGCTTTGCATATGGATATCCAATTGTTCCAGATTGTCTTATAAAAAGATTTTTTTCTCTATGAATGTCCTTTGCATTTTTACTGAAAATCAGTTATATATACATATATGCACATATATAGTATACATATATATATATACATATATATATATATACACACACACACATATGCTGGACTATTTCTGAACTCCATATTCTACTCCATTGATCTATTTTTCTATCATTACAAAAATACCATGCTCCCTTGATTACCAGAGTTTTGAATAAATTTTGAAGTCAGGTAGTGTTAATTCTCAAGCACTCTTCCTTTTCAAAAATATTTTTTGCCTAATTTTCTAGGTCCTTTGCATTTCCATATGAGCTTCTGAATCAGCTTGTTAACTTCAATTGACAATCCCACTGATAGTTTTATTGGGATTGGATTGAATCAATAGAGCAGTTTAGAGATAATTGATACCTTAATATTATTGAGTCTTCTGACTCAAAAAGATGGTGTATATCTCCATTTATTTAGGCTTACTTTAATTTCGTCAGCAATTTCTTCTTCAATTTACTTCAACAAATATATACATATACGTTTAATTTTTAATATACAGATCTCACATATCTTTTGTAAGATTTATCCCTAAGTATTCTGTGTTCTTTGATGCTATTGTAAATAATGCTATACATTTTAATCTCTCATTGTTTATTGCTACTATGTAGAATTATAACTCATCTACGTATGCCATCCTTGTATTCTCTTACTTTGCTAAACTCACATATTAGTTCTATTAGCTTTATTTTATATGCAATGTAATTTGTATAGATAATATCTATTTACTTCTTCCTTTCCAATTTGGGTATGTTTTCTTTGTGTTGCTTTATGTCAATTGGTAAAGACTTCAGCAAAAAAAAGAAAAAAAAATTAGGTGACTAGAAGACAGATATACTTGCATTATTTCTCATCTTAAAAGTATACAGTTTGCCACCACTAAGTATAACGTTAGAAGCCAGTTTTTTATATAAATTATTGGTCAAAAGTACTTTATATACTTTATTTGTCAAGAGTATCTAATAGAAATGAACATGGGCTTTTGACAATTTTTTTCTATATAAACTAAGATAATCATATTTTTTTCTCTTTTAGTATGTTAATATGAGTGAATTGTGATACACTGGTTTTTACACATTAAACCAACCTTGCATGACTGGGACAAACTGTACTTGGTCATGATTCATCATCTTTTTGTATTGCTGGATTTTGTGTGCTAATATCAAGGATTTTAATATACACGTACATGAAGACTACTGGTCTGTAATTTTCTTTTCTTGTAACATATTTACCTTGCAGTGTAATGTTGACCTCATAAAACGAGTTGAAGAGTACTCCTTTCTCTTTCGTCTTCAGGAAGAGACTCTGTAGAATTGCCATTATTTCTTCCTGACATGTTTGTTGGAATTCACTAGGAAAGTCATCTGGACTGGCAGTTTTATTTTTTGGAAGGTTTGTAACTACTAATTCAATTTATAAAATAGAATTAAATTTAAGACTATTATGTTATCTAATTCCTCTTGAGTGAGTTGTTGTGGATAATCTCTTTTAAAAATATTTTTTGGCCGGGCATGGTGGCTCACGCCTGTAATCCCAGCACTTTGGGAGGCTGAGGCGGGCGGATCATGAGGTCAGGAGATCGAGACCATACTGGCTAACACGGTGAAACCCCGTATCTACTGAAAATGCAAAAAAATTAGCTGGGCGTGGTGGCGGGCACCTGTAGTCCCAGCTACTCAGGAGACTGAGGCAGGAGAATGGCGTGAACCCAGGAGGCAGAGCTTGCAGTGAGCAGAGATCGCGCCACTGCACTCCAGTCTGGGCGACAGAGAGAGACTCCCTCTCAAAAAAAAAAAAAAAGTTTATTTTCCATTTAATTGCCAGGTTAGATTTGCTCATAGTAGTCATTTAATATCTTATTAATATCTTGGTTAATATCTCTGGAGAGCAGTGATGCCTGTACTGATAATTTGTGTCTTTTTGTATTTCCCCCCCCCTTTTCAGCCTGAACAGAGGTTCATCAATTCTTAACATTTTCTAAGAATTTGCTTTTGGTTGTATTGATTTTATTGTTTTTTCTGTTTAAATGTTATTGATTTTTGCTCTGACGTTATTATTTCCAAGCTTCTGATTGCTGTGTGTTTAATTTGCTCTACTTTTGCTAATCTCTTAAAGTGGAAGTTTAGGTTACTGATTTTAGATCTTTCTTCTTTTCCAATACAAGCAATTCATGCTATACTTTTTCCCTAAGTACTGCTTTAGCTGAATCCCACAAATTTTGATATTGTGGTTAAAATTTCATTTAGTTCAAAATATTTTTAAAAAATTTTCTCTTGAGACTTTCTCTTCATCTACAAGTTATTTAGAAGGGTGTTGTTTGTTTTCCAAATTTTTGGAGGTTTTACACATTTCCTTCTGATGTTGACTTCTAGATTATTTTTATTATGGTTTAAACACATGCCTTGTATCATTTCTATTCTTTCAAGTTTCTTATGGTATGTTTTATGATCCAGAGTATGCTCTCTCTTGTTAAATGTTCCATGTGCACTTGAAAAGAATGTGGATTCTGCTTGTGTGAAGTATGCTACAAACATTAATTAGATCAAGTTGGTAGCTAGTGTTGTTTGTGTCATCTGTAACCTGACTGATTTTCTGCTTACTTGTTCTGTCATTTACCAAGAGATGAGTATTGAAGGCTCCAACCTTAATTGCAAATTTTCTTCTTACAGATTTAACAATTTTTGCTTCATGCATTTTAAAGCTAAATGTGGATACACATTTAAAATATTCATGTCTTCGTGGGGAATTTACCCTTTATCAATATGTAATGTCTCTCTTTTCACTAATGTTTTCATTATATATCTATTTCCATCCTTTATTTTTATCCTATATATGTCTTTATTTTAAGTGGTTTTCTTGTAGAAGCATATAGCTAGGTTGTCCTTTCAAATTTAATCTGTCAATATGTTTTTTAACTGGGGGTTAGACCATTTATATTTTAAGTAGTTATTGATATTGCTAGATTAAAATATACCATCTTGCTAGGTATAGGTGTTTCTTTTTTCTTCTTTTTCCTTTTTTCTTTTTTTGTTTTCTCTGAGATTAACTGAGCTTTTTAAATATTCTCTATTGACATAAATATTTTTAGAAATTCTTTTTTAGTTGTCCAAGAGTTAGCAGTATAGATTTTAAAATAAACTGAATCTATTTCAAATAATATAATATGGCTTCACTTGTAGTAAAAGGACCTTAAAACTATTTCTAATTCTTCCTCCATCCTCCTGTTATTACTATCACATATTTTACTATTATATATGCTATAGACATTCAATACTTCATGCCACTGCACTCCAGCCTGGGTGACAAAGTGAAACCTTGTTGAGAGAGAGATTTATTTATTTATTTATTTATTTTTTTAGAGGGAGTCTCGCTCTGTTGCCAGGCTGGAGTTCAGTGGCACGATCTCTGCTCACAGCAACCTCTGCCTCCCGGGTTCAAGCAGTTCTGCCTCAGCCTCCCAAGTAGCTGGGACTACAGACATGCGCCATCACAGCCAGCTAATTTTTGTATTTTTAGTAGAGATGGGGTTTCACCATGTTGGCCAGGATGATCTCGATCTCTTGACCTCGTGATCCGCCTGCCTCGGCCTCCCAAATTGCTGAGATTACAGGCATGAGCCACCACGCCTGGCCAAGAGGATATTTTAATGAACAAAAATGTAGGGAATGAATTGTTAGCAGACTTAATCTATAAGAAATGTTAAAGGGAGTGTGTGATAGGCAAAAGGAAATAATATAGGTCAGAAATTGGATCTCTGTAAAGAGATAAGAAGTATCAGAAATGAATTAAATGAAGGTAAAATAAAATCAGTTTTTCCTTATTTTTATTACTCCAAAGATAAAGGACAAATTAAGGCAAAAATTACCAACAAAGTATTGAATGCTTATCATGGCTTATTGCAGCCTCAACCTCTCAGGCTCAAGCGATCCTCCCACCTCAGCCTCTCAAGTAGCTGGGACCAGAAGCACACATTACCACACATAGCTTTTTATTTCTTTGTAGCTATAGGATCTCACTATGTTGCCCAGGCTAGTCTTGAAGTCATGGGCTTATGACATTCTCCTGCCTCGGCCTCCCACAGTGCTGAGCTTACAGGAGTGAGCCATTATTCCTGGCCTTCTTTCTCTTTTGAAGAATTGTTGCACTGAATGGAGAATTCTGAGTTCCTAGTTTTGTGTGTGTTTGTTTTTCTTTGCTTTCTTCACTATATTTTAATGCTGTGCCTAGCATGCATTTTTCTCTTCCCTGGGGTAGATCTCTTTTTCTTACTCTGCTTTCCCAATTACTGCGGGTTTTTCTCAGGCTTCAGCTTTTGTTGCTCTTTCCCCTCTTCTGTTTAAGGCTGCCTCCCAGGGAAGATGATTCTCATTGTATTTTCAGTGTAGTTGCTTTTCCCACTTTCATCTACACTCTCAAGCAGTTTTTTTGATCCTTCCACTGAAGATTAAGGCACTTGGCTAGTCAGAAGAATTGGACGAGGTGGTGTTTTGGTAGTTGCTGTTCCCCTCCACCATCATGTGCCAAAAGGGAAGCTCTTTCTGGATTCTCCCCATGCTCCCTATAAATGACAGGTGGGATTCCTAGAGGAGAGTGAAAACCCTACTATGTGTTCGTTCTCAGGAATTTTACACTCTTAGCTCACCTATATGCAACCTTTAACAATTCTTTAACATTTTCTAGTTGAATCTTTTTTCCAATTTATATTAGGCATTTGGTGACTTCCATTCCAAGTAAGCAAATGCTTGTGTCCTATTTCTTCATGCAGGTTCCTGTCTCTCCCCATGATTTGGGACAGTTGGGTGACCTGTGAACTCACATTTGACAGCTTTAGGAAAAGCCATTCATTTGTGATTTGTCCACCTCTCTACTTTTTCTGTATTTGGGAGTGATGTTCTTTCCCATTCTCTACATCTCTAACCTGAAACTGAAGTGCCCAAGTTTCATTATATATCATTATTAGGTATATAAAAATATATATGCAAATTTTGTATGAGTTAAGTATTAAATATAAACATTTATGTGCCTACCACTTAATGTAAGTACAAAAATGTACTTACATTAATTAAGGTAATGTAATCCTTACATCTAGAGAGGAGATGGGACAGGTATGAAACACACAAGTAAATGAAATCCATTTTTCTTTGGGAAGCGTTAATAGTATTTATAGTTGGCATCTCTGGAAGGCCTGAATTCAAACATGTTGCTTGAAATAACATATAAACTGGACATATTCAAATTATAGCTGTAGCTAGTGCTTAAACTCCTTCATTTGTGCCAAAAGACCTAAGATTTAAGAACTAAATCCCATTTTAACTTCACCATCCCAATTGACAGCCAGAGAGCTGGGAATAGCAGCAAATCTTGAGTGCTACCAAGAATGCTTGTAATACTTTAGTAGTTTACTTCTTTCTGAAGAGAATTAGTGTCTTTGGTAACTGTTTCTCCCTGTACTATGTCATCATGTGAAATTATATCCTGGGCACATTGTACAATTGGAAAAGCATGCAAGGTCCTGTTTTAATCCTTTTTCGTTTCCCTCTTCATCTTGATTTTTGATTGATATAATTTTCTCTGGTCTGTGAATAAATAATTCCCAAATTTATAATCTTATTGATTAATAAATCATTTTACCATGATTAGGAAAGCAGTATCTACTTTCAAGGAAAAAAAAATGAGCCTTCTATTGCCTTTCAATATCTTTGGAAAAGTAACATGGCTCTTCTCTTAGCTCCTTTCCCATTATATTAGTACATTTTATTTCCTCTAATAGGCTGCAGAAACCAGTAATATGATAGGAAGTCATTAATACAATATAATCATAGCAGAAGATCAAGCTCATCTTTTTCTCTTTGCATTGTCAAGTGTTTCAATATTTTATTTTATAATGTGATGACCAGAACTGATCATGGTAATCTAAGTGTGGATCTGACTAATGCATTGTATAATCAAAGATTTTCTTTTAGATGATGATTCGTTTACATTCCCTAGCTTGTCTCATATCACAATCAGGCCCACTGGAATAGCCATGCTAGTGTATAATCTCAAAAGGAAATCAGGGAATGGGGTGACTGCAGGAGAGTGACAACAATGAGAAACAGAAAAATGTGAACCCCAGCTCCATTTCACAGATTAGCAGTACACTGTGGCTCAGTTTCCGTGTATGTAAAAGCTCCAGTGGGTGCCGCAAACTGAAATGCCTACAGGGTTGGGAAAGATCATGGAAATGATCAAGTAACAGAGGGATAGGATTTGGGAGAGGTCCTGGCAACTGGCAAATGACTCTGTCTGGAAGGGTGGTGGTCCCACAGCTCCAGCTCCTTGCTACCCAGCCTTCCCAGAAAATGCAGTTTCTCAACAGAGGCTCCAAGTACAGATTTTCATAAGGAATCTTCTATCTTTTAAATACAGAAACTATTTAAAAGCCTTGTAAAACTAGTGGCTATAGAACAAAGCAGTCTGCAGACAAAACACCTCTTGTGCACTGCTTATTTGTGCCTATTTTATTAGGTCTCCAAGGATCCTTCTGGTTCTATCATTTTGTATTTAAAGATTGTAGATCAGTATGTTTTTGAAGGGAATCAACTGAATTAATTGTTTAGGCTGAGATCATTTATAGAAGCAGCAGCAGCCTTATCCAAATGTACTAATTAAGTGTCAAATTCTAGAGAACTATGTTAAGGATACTACAGAAGTTAAAAAGGCATAGTTTTTCCGTACAGGATCACACACACATTATTCATTGGCTCAACAAATATTTATTGAGTAATGAAAGGTCAATACGACTGAAATAATTCAATTTACCTTCCATCTCCAAACTTATGTATATTTTTTCACGTCCCTGGTGTTCTCAGACCTTTGCAGGGTGAACCTTATATTTTGTATATTCTTAAATCTATGTTGTTGAGTTTTTTTTTTCTTTGCTTCCTCTGGGACCTTTCTCCATTAATTACTCTCTTAGTCTTTTGGCTGTGAAGTCCTTTAATTTCCTCTTGCTCCTTATTCTCAATGAAAACTACGTTTATGATTTACTGCATAAGAAATAATACCATGACTTACACCACACCTGCCTCCTTTTACCCCCTTCATTCCCCAATACACTTCGAAAAAGATCATTACAAGACAAGGCTGCTGACCTCACTGTCACTGCCCAGCTTCCCTGAAGACCTTCAAATGACAAGGGGTAGTGGGGAGGGGGAGGTGTGGTGTGGGGTGGTGATGCCTGATTGCAATGGGCCAATATTGTGAGCTCATCTATCATCCCTTACCTCCAATACTTTGTAGGAAAAGAGGTGGAGGGAGGGCATCCTGTATAAAAGCAGTGGAGTCACACTGCCAGGGTTGGAAACCTGACACTGCCATCTTCTAGCTGGGTGACCTTGTGTAAGTCATTCACCTGTTGTGCCTCAATTTTCTGTGAAATAGTACCCATCTGCTAGGACTGCTGTGAAGATGAAATGTGTTAAAATTTGTAAAAGCCTTAGAACATACATGAACCATATAGTAAGCTCGATGTAATACTCTGAGAAATAATAATAGAAGTCTTTACTCTTAAACGAGAAAATTGAGGTATACGGTGATTCAGAATCTTGCCAGAGCCCAGGCAGATAATGAGTGACAGAGCTGAGAATTAAACCCTGGCTATCTTGCTGCAAAGCCCAGGCCTTCAACTGCCATGTTCCTCACCTTCTCAATCAGGTTATGTTGACCAAAACCAAGAAAAATGCAACAATGCAATAAATAAAGGTCATATACATGGCATTTTACACATCTGAAATTAGTAATAACAGGCACTGTATTATTAATTTTCATTCTCTATCCCTTGCTCCACAGAAACTATTCATGATTTCCCTCCCTAGCAGTTTCAATAAGATGCTTGCAAATTTGTTTTGCTTTGTTGCAGATAATATGCTTACTAAGAGGCATTGTTTTCTTTATGGGGCCAGTTCTCCTTCTAAATGTTCAATGCCTTTCTGATTTTATGACTCAGAGTGGTTGATTGTTGACTCTTAACTCTCCCCTCCCACTCTCCAGGTCCTGCCTCCTGCCTTCCAGATTCCACTGTAATTATTTACAGAAAGAATAACTTGGATCCTTGACATAGAAAATGCTTTAAGTAACCTGTACTTAACTTACTTATGGTCCTCTCCCACTCTCCTAAATGCTTATTTTATGCAATCTTGTAATTTTTGCACAATAATGCACTTTCTTTCAGCATCCCACAATAGCCAGGGTGTAGGCAGATGGTTGATTGATCCAAGATTTGGAATTTGCAGAAGAAAGAGGAAATGCTTGAGGCTCTGGCAATAAATTGGTTAAAGTTACTCATCATTAGTTCTGGGCTCAGCAGGCAAGGAAATGAAAAATGAAACCATGAGGTATACGGGAAATGGGGGACGAGAGACTGTTGAGTTTATTCAGGTGAAATGCTTTAAAATGAAAAAGGGAAAGTTGGGGGTTGTAAGAAGGACTTGGCACATTGGGCTGTAAGATCTCAGACACCAGGCTCTTAAGGGTGCTTCAGAGTGTAGCTGTGGGAGTGCATTTGTGAAGTGGTCCCTCTCAATCTTCACTCTCACACCCATGGGGCATTTCCACCCCAGAGCTGCAGGAACAAGGTCTTGTCACAAATTAGCTCTAGTGAGTCTTTCAGGTTTTGCCTTTTTCTCTCTTTTCACTGGAATCTTTATTTTTGTTTAGCTATTTCTTTTAGGATATGAGCATTCTTTGTTACTTTATCATGTTGTGTCTTTGAAACCGCATGTATCATTGATCTTTTTGATCGAATTTATTCTCAAAATTCTTATTCTCAATATCCCAGTGCTATTCACCACCCATGGCCCACACTTGCTTGTCTAAAAGAGATTAGGGAGACATGTATGGAAGAGGAAGAACTCTGGGGTTTATGGGAAAAAGGACCTATGAAAGCAAAGGTCTCCACTGGATATTCCAAGTAGATATTTTAGTGATTAATTATGATGTGTTATGGAAGAAGAATGGAACCAGGTTCCAAAGTCTTCACTGAATTTGGATGAATGCATGGGCATTCTTTAGAAAACATTAAAGCTTGTACATATGGTGGCTAAAACCTCTAAGAAGGATTTTTGTGTTGATTTTTTTTTTTTTTTTTTTTTGCATAAAAGTGAAAGAATACTGGTCTGGACATGGCAATGGGGCACTTACAGGGCTTGTGATCTGGAGAAAATGGCAGCTTCTACTTGAGGTTTGACAAATCCACAGCAGCATTTCCCGAACCTCCTGGGTCACAAGTATCACCTTGAGGCACTTGTTAGATATATGATGCTCTTTATATATACAGATGACTAAGCTCTGCCCTGGACAAAGAAGTCAACCTCCTGGAATGTTTGGAAAATATTGTATTTGAGACAATCTTTTTGCAACTAAGAAGAGTATGAAGAGGCACTGTTCTGTGACAATGCTGAAAATATAAGCATGTTTGCTCACAAAGCAAGGATATTCCAAGAGGGTAAGGTGGAAAAAGTGGAAAGGAAGAACCAGGTTGGAAGCTGCATAGAGAAGTCTGGCAATGGCAATAATATGAGGGGAGTTGAAATGTAGCTGAGTAATGTGCAGAAAAATTAGTTTGACTTTTCTTGGGACAGCAAGCTGGCACTGGCTGAGGTTCCTTGAGACATAAGAGTTTTCATAAGGTTAAAAGATTCAAGTGTTTGCTCAATAGTTGAATAGAGTTTTGCAAAAATAATTTTTTCTGATGTCTATGAGGAGAGCTCTTCTTTCAAGGAAAGGTCAACTTGCTTTCTGGTTGCTTACCTTGGGATAAAATCCCAGCACCTGGCACACGTGAAGAGCTTCAAAAGTTCTCATGGTGAAAGAGGAAAGACCTGCAGCAGTCATGGAAATCTACCTGTGAATCAAGCTCTTTTTATAAATTGCTAAGAAGGCAGTTGGTCCTCAGATTCTTACCACTTAGTGGAGACCCAGCTGTCCACATAGGAAGGCTCAACTTTTATGTGGAGGAACTGGAGCACCTGAGGTGCCTTAGGTATAAAGAGCCCCATGTAAGCTGTTTCTGGTGGTTGAAAGGCAGTCACGGTATGTGCAGGTGTTTAACTCCCAGCCACCTGTGCTGGCTAGAAGCCATCAAGGCATCAGACCACAAGTATGTGGACAATATTTTTGGTCTTCCAACACCACACTGCACCTTGAGCGCTAAAACACCATAAATTTTTCTGCTCCCATTTTCAATGGTATGTAATCCAAGTTTTGCTTTTTTTTTTTTTTTTTTGGTAAATAAGCATTCAAGCTTTCATTGAGCTGACCCCAGAGAAACTCTCCAACTTTCTCATTTTTTGCTATTTCTCTACATCTATCTTCTCTTTACCCATGCAGCCACCTCAGACTCTAATCCGTCTGGGTATTTTTATACAGTTTCAGAGCTCCTTGTTTGGGGTGCTGCTAAACCTTCACCACCCCATTTCTATTGAAATTCTGCTCATCCTTTGAGGACACATTTACATATAGCATTCTTCTTCAACTTTCTTCTACACTCTGAGTTGGAATTAATTACTATTGGAGTTTCATAACACTTTGTACCACTATCTAGACAACTTACTATAATCATTAACTGTCAGTCCTGCCTTATGTTCCTTGTTCTCTTATTAGATTATAAACCCTTTGAAGGAAAGGTTGTGTTTTAGCACTATTATCCTCTACAGAACCCATTTTATCACCTTGAATACAGTGTACACTTGTCCAAATATTGGCTGATTGAATAACCATTTCCAGCGACTAAAATAGGCCTTATAAGCAGACAAAGAAACACTGCACACAAATCAAGTAGCAATTTATCAGCAGTCCCCCCAGTGGCTTAAATGAGTAAATGACATTTTCCAAACCACCAGAATTTCCTCATTTCCTATTGTTTAAGGAGAATCTTGAATAATAGAGGCATATATATTTCTGTGTAGTCTGCATTCTGTACAAATCATGCAATTTGGGGTGATTTAGAGACAGTTCCTCCTTCTTTTCAGAATGACATTAGGAGATATTGTTCCAGGTTCTGTAATGTGTTACAGGATGGCAGGAAATGTTTGAGACCTGGGACCACCAAGCACACATGCTGATGCATACATTGTGACCTCATGGAATATGAACAGACTGGAGTGAGGAAGCCTTCATTAACTCTGTCTCTGGACAAGCAGCTTCAGTCCTCTGGAATTCTGTCTTCTCCTACGTAAAATGTGGATTAAAATGTCTTTTCTGAATTTAAATAAATACATTGGGTGCTTCTTATTCATCATTTCAGAATCTCTCACCCTCATCTATCTCCTTTTTCAGCTGCTGCTGCAATGATCAGTTCTGCTAGCTCTATGAAACTTCCTGCCAGTACCACCTGAGCAACTGATTTCCTTTCTTGCCTCCCACCAAGGAGTGTCTCTGTTGGCACCATGTGGGAAGCCATAGGAACCCACTCAGCTTGCAGTCTAGGCATGCATATTCCAAAAGACCAAGGCAGTTAACAACTCATGAGGTGAACTATGACCATTGAAAGACAGAAACAAGTAGAAAGTTCTTTCTCCTCTTTGGCCCCAGAGAAATGGTCCTGAAATACATCTTCATAAAGTAGAGCAACCAGTTACCTACAGCAGTGGCCAGCTGGTAATGTTTCCCTTTATTTGACTTTCTTTCCATGTCGTCTATTCCTCATGATTCCTTACTTCTGTTCTCTGGACTCACACTCAGCAAGCAGCATAATCACCTAGAAGCCTTTGTCCAGAGTCTGCTTTTCTGGGAACCTATGCTGTGACATCACACTTTTGCTACAATGTGGGCAGGAATGCACAAAAATAAATAAATAAATAAAAAATAAATAAATAAATAAAATTAAAAAATCCGTGATTAAAAAACATAAGGAGATGGTGAATTGGCTTTTCTCTAGGAAGGTAAATATGAAGAAAGTAAATACGTGGTAGTAAGAGGATTTAAAAATTATACTAGATTTTATTTGATATGGAATCCTTTTGCCAAACCTGCCAATGATTTGAAAGACTTTTCTATGTAATCGCCATGGTCCTGTATTCCCTTGGATGCTGGCCTGGTCTTAGCGGGTAAAACTGCATAGAAATCACAAGGGGGATTAAAATCACAACAGCCAAATTAACCCAAGCTGACCATATTGCTCTGTGCCCTAGGAAAGGTGCTGGAAGCTGGGAAACACTGATGGAAAATAACCAAGAAGCTAAGGAGAGAGATGTTATTTTTGAACTTTTAAAGAGAACATTATAAATAGCAGAGAAAATGGAAAAGCAGAAATTAAAAACAATAAAAACAAAAGCAAGTTGACAGCAGCTCTTTTAATATGACAATTTTGGTGCTTCTAAGGCCCAGGCTTAGGAACGTAATAGCTGAGTCCCAGTGAAATGGCCAAGGACCATGGGGTTTGAGCACTTAGTCACAATGGCGTTTTAGGTTAAACAATCATTGACTCAGCAGTGAAAAATGAGATAAATTAAAATTATTTTCTTCACAACGGCCGAGGGGCTTGGCAAGTAATATATTGAAGAAATTTCCTGGACATAATAGGTTACATTAATTTTCAACTGCAGAACAATTCCTTCAGCATTATTTTTCAAGGAGAGAGAAAAGAAGAGGGGAGAAAACCACCCTGTTACTTGTGCTATTTACTTCTGGCCTAAATGAGAAAACATGTTTCAAAGGGAAGATTAAGAAAGGCATTTCAAGACACAGAGCAAATCCTGACTGTAAAGAATTCAAGCTAATTTGTTACCCATTTTCCTGTTCGAATGTGGTCAGTATTAATCCAAGAAAAATAGAAGCATAAGTTATGAAAATCGTTACATTGGGAAGCGGAATGTTAAGCCCTCTAATAGCTAAAACCACCTTTGTGTGGAATATGGAATTAAAATGGGAGCAAATTTTCTCATCTAAATGTGCTACCATTTATTCTTGAAGTGCTCAATGCCTGTGATGGGGGGCTCTTTGTCCCTGATCCTGAGCAAATGGGGTGAACACATCAGGTTCCAAACCTTGTGAATTTCACAAGCTGCTTGGGGAGCCAGGCAAATGGAATTGTGTAGAGTGGTAAGAAGAGGATAGTGTCACCAACCACTACCAAATAGGAACAAAAGCCCATATTTCTTTTTCTATAAAGGGCAAGACAGTAAATATTTTAGGCCTTGTGGTCACATATTCTCTGTCATAGCTATTCAACTCACCATTGCAACCTGAAATCAGCCATAGACAATATGCAAATGAATGAACATGGTGATGTTTCAATAAAACTTTATTTATAGACACTAAAATCTGAATTTCATAAAATTTTCATGTGTCATGAAATATTTTTCTTTTCATCTTATTTCACTTTGTACTTTATTTTCAGCCATTTAAAAATGTAGCCAGCCAGCAGGCTGGATGTGGCCTGTGGGTCATTGTCATTCGTTTTCTACAGTAATCATAAAGTAATACAACAGCAATGTTATTAACATGTATGTTGGA
This sequence comes from Pan troglodytes, assembly GCF_028858775.2. Taxonomy (NCBI): domain Eukaryota; kingdom Metazoa; phylum Chordata; class Mammalia; order Primates; family Hominidae; genus Pan; species Pan troglodytes. The sequence goes on along the minus strand of NC_072415.2, from coordinate 48,167,283 downwards.
ACTTCACTTGTTTGTCAGTGTGATGTGTGTGACTTCTTTGGTCTATTGGATAATTGTTTTCAAATATGGAAGTATGTTTTCTTAATTTCATTGTATTATTCACAATGTAATGGCTACTGACAAAGTATACTTTTAAGTTTAATCTATATTATTAACACTCTCTTCATAACTTTCCTATGTCATGACAATGAACAAAGCAGCTCAAACTGTGATTAGTGGCATTTGCCAATTTCCGCAGTGTAAAAACTCCAATTTCAAGCTCTTAGCATGACATTGCTTGCTTATGTTATGTGAATGAGTCTCTCACAAGCATATTGCAAGAGCAAGAATTTCCATCTTTGTTATCTCTGCTTCCATTCCGTGTCTCATATAAAAATAAGCACAAACTAAATGCTCAATAAAGATACATTGATGGAGGAATATATCCATTTGGTAATTTGTTTTATCTCTCACATCAAATCATTTTATGTGATGGACACAGATCTGTGACAACCAGATAGTCATCACCTTCTAGTCCCAGGTTTGGTTACAGACCTTAGCTCTATGACTAGCCTCCAACTAATACAGGAGATAACATGACCTCAGTTGCTCCCAACTTCCTTCCTATTTCTCTATTTCTCTGCTCTCCCTCTGCCCCTTCTCTCTTTCTTTTTTTTTTTTAGATGGGGTCTTGCTCTGTCACCCAGACTGGAGGGCAGTGGCGTGATCTTGGCTCTCTGCAACCTCTACCTCTAGGGTTCAAGTGATTCTCCTGCCTCAGCATCCTGAGTAGCTGGAATTACAGGTGCGTGCCACCATGCCCAGCTAATTTTTTTTGTATTTTTAGTAGAGACGAGGTTTCACCTTGTTGATCAGCCTGGTCTTGAACTCCTGACCTTGTCATCTGCCCGCCTCAGCCTCCCAAAGTGCTGGGATTCCAGGCCTGAGCCACTGCACTCGGCCTGCCTCTTCTCTTTGTTGGTTCTCTCTTTCCCTCTTTTGCTCTGATTCCTAGTACCCTCTTCTGGCTTTTATAGTATTCAAACCTTCCCAATATAACTAAATACCTATTATGGTGTTTATTTGGAGAGAGAGATAAGCTTGATTTACAAACAGAAAGCAAACTTTGAACTAAAGTATAGGTCTCCATTGGCTAAAATTTAGGAATTTAATGCATCAATTTGTCTTAGTTAACTCAAGCTGCCATAACAAAATACCATAGACTGGTTGGCTTATAAACAACAGAAATTTATTTATCAGAGTTCCAGAGGCTGGAAGTCCAAGATCAAGGCACCAATAGATTCAATATTGGTGAAGACCACTTTCTGTTCATAGGTGGTGTCTTCTTGTTGTGTTTTCAAATGGTGGAAGGGACTAGCTAGCTTTCTGCAGTTTCTTTATGGGCACAAATCCCATTCATGAAGGTTCTGCCATTATGATCTAATCACCTCCCACAAGCCCCTACCAACTAATACCGTTACCTTGGGGATTAGGATTTCAACTTAGGAGTTTTGGGATGACACAAACATTCAGATCCCAGTAGGAAGCTATAGGTATATATATCTCTGTGTATGTTTGTATTTTTACATGAAAAATGCTAAACAAATTTTACTACCCAAATTTATTCATATTCTTACAACCTTTAGAATTGCCTGAAATTTAAAAATTTCCTGTAGCCTATATAATTACACCCTACAAAATTAACCATTATTAACAATTTGGGGGGTGTCATTTTTATTTTTTCCACGTTTAAAATTATAAAACTTCTCTCTCTCTCGTATATATGTGTGTGTTTGTGTGTGCATGTGTGCATACCCATGCTCACATACAATATACATAATGGGTATATATGTATGTTATTGATGTGTATATATGTTATATATATGAATAGGTATATAGATATACAAATACACACATATGCACATCATGAAGTGCCCCTCCCTCCCCGACTCCTTCCTCACTTCCTTATACGCATTAGCCAGTTCATAAGACTTTAGTGTGGTCCCTCTTTTCCTTGGTCCTAGCTCAACTTCCACTCCAAGCCACTCCCTCATGCATACCCTTGAGCTCTTAGTGCCCAGAAGGCTCAGGGCCCATATTTGCACTCTGACACAGAGCTCACATCTGCTTTAGTGGGTACTCTCATTCCCCTGGACTTTATCAGTACCCTCCCACTGTACTCTTCATCTTTTTACATGATGACTCTGTAACTGGCATCCACAGCCACAAAACTATTTAGATTTCCTGGAACCAAATTGCTTTCCAGAACTCCAGTGGCATGAAGCTGATGTGGATATTGATTTCTTGTTTGTTAGTGGCTAGTAATAAGGAGCCCTAGAACAGGCACAGAGTGGTAGAAAGAGTACCTGTTCACATCTGTGAGCTGCAGGGGGCCGCCCTCCACTAGCAGCACCAGCTGGACCTCCTGCTGCATACTGTGCCCTTTCTGCAGACTACCAGGATCAGGTAGATTGCAGCCACAATACTGGGCTCTGGGGCTTGCAGCCAGAGATCTCCTGCACCAGCTGCCACCCTCTAAATCCATTTTGCCCTTTTTCTGCTGAGGGCCTGATAGCAGTAGGGCCCAGCAGCTTGCAGCCAGTTCAGCAAATGTGACATTCTCTGCTGAGGCAAAATTGCACGTAGTGTCTGTCTGCAAGGAAAAGCACCACCTAAAAGAAGCGTGTCAGATCCCTAGCCAGCCAGACACCCAATTATTTGTCTTTGCATGTTTTTTCTTTCAATTTTTAAGTTCTGACAAAAATGTCTGGTACAAAGCAGGCAGCGGTGTGACTGATCATTTTTTCTTCCTTTGGCTAATTTAGCTTTCAACCCTGTAGGGCAAGACCTGGATGTCCAGTGCCTGGTCCCTGCTCATTGGGTTCCAAATGAACACACCTGACACATTGACAGGTGTTTGTAGAAAAGCTTTGCATTTACCCTATAGCAAATATTTAGTAGCAATATTGCTGTTGTAATAAATGTGTGCAGATACACCTTTTTTACTGTGCTTCCCTTTATTGTGCTTCAAATATGCTGTGGGTTTTTCTTCACAAATTGAAGGTTTGTGGCAACTGTATATCAAATTTATCAGCACTATTTTTTTCTAACACCATGTACTCACTTCCAGTCTCTGTGTCACATTTTAGTAATTCTTATGATATTTCTACCTTTTCCATTATTATTATATTTGTTACGGTGATCTGTGATCGGTAATGTTTAATGTTACTGTTGTTATTATTTGGGGGATGCCATGAACCATCCCCATATGAAATGGGGACCTAGTAAGTGTTATGTGTGTTCTGGCTGCTCCAGTGACCAGCCGTTCCCCCATCTTTCTTTCTCTCCTCAGGCATCCCTATTATCTGAGTGACAACTGCATTGGAATTGGGCCAATTAAGAACCCTACAATGGCCTCTAAGAGTTCAAGTGAAAGGAAGAGTCACAGGTCTCTTTAAATCAAAAGCTAGGGATGATTAAGCTTCATAAAGAAGGTGTCAAAAGCAGAAATAAGTTGAAAGCTAGGCTTCTTGCACCAAACACTTAACCAAGTTGTGACTGCAAATGCAAAGTTCTTAAAGGAAACTAAAAGTACTACTTTTAGTAGTACTAAAGCTATCGAACACATGATCGATAGCCTTATTGCTGATTTAGAGAAAGTTTTATGGTCTGGGTGGATCAAACTAGCCACAACATTCTCTTAAGCCAGTATCGAATCCAGAGCAAGGACCTAATTCTCTTCATTTCATTCCCTGAAGCTGAAATGCTGATTTGGGTACAGGTGGAATAATGAGAAGGCACACATCCATAAGTATCTCAGAAGTGGCATACAATTACACTCGCACCAATTTAGGCATTGCATTTATGTTCTAGGGCCATCCTAAGACAATATAATGGAAAGGACTACAGTCACCATCTTGGTCAATCTCACATGAGAAACACAAGGCCTAGAGTGAATAATAACTTGCATAAGAATATGCAGCTACAGTTGGCCGAGTTTGGATGGAGCTCAGGAATTGCATCTCAATTTTTTGGTTTCTTCTTCTGTATCACTTTGCTCAATGGAGAAGTTGTTTTCCATGTGCTGCAATATACACCTATACAGAGAAGTGCTGTATTTGAAGACTCTGTTCAAGTGGCAAAATGATCAGAATATACTTAGATGCATGAGGGAAGTTCATTTCACTGTTATTGAAAGAGTAAGTAATAAAATAAATCATTGGTTTCTAGTCTGGCACCACAGACTAGAATATTAAGACTAATACTTAAAAGAAGATCTCTCCAAACATTTTACTTTTCTTTTCTCCACAGACTTATTTTATTCTTTTAAATTATTGTTCATTAATGAAAAGTCATAAATAAAGGACAATTTATCAATCGTTCATTAAAAAATTCCAGCCATATGTTTTCTGAAGGTCTAGGATGCTTTTGACTATATTATTTCAGATCCAGTAGCACCCCATATACATATGTATCTATGTGCTCTCTTTGAAACAACTGAAACATCAAAATCTGTAGGCCTTTTATGCACACTGTGTTCTTTGTCCAATGACCTTGAATAACATAAAAGCCAAGATTAGTGAAAACTTTTTTAAAAACTGACTTATCAATAGATCATGATATTGTCTTTGCCTTTTAGCCTTATTTAAGGGTCTAGGTTGCTGAAGCTGGAAGGTCCCTTAGAGTTCACCTAGGCCAACACCCTCATTTTCCAGATGAGGAACTTGCACCTGGGAGAAATTAAGTGAATTACTCAAGGTCACACAGAAAGTCACTTTCTGAGTCGAGCTAACATTCCTGTCTTTTGATATCAGTTCACTTTCCAATATGCCACAGGGTCTCAAAATTAACAAAACAGAGTAGCATTTTACTAATATTCGGCCAATGGATTTTAATTTGTCCCTTAATTTTTATTCACCTCCTACCTCTGGGACTTCACTTCAAGGTTAATCGAACCAGTAAAATGTGGGTGTAGTTTCCCAGAGGGCAAAGAATCCTATAAATCAACTTTCTCTCAAGGGTGACTTTCTTACCTTCTTTTGTAAAAGATAGTCTCGAAAGCAAGGCCTTATGAAAGACTAAAGGATTATCTAAATTCATTTTCTCCTTTAACATATCAAGAAGTAGGTCTGGAGTCCCAGGTCTTAGAGAGCCCTAGGGAGGCTGTGTCAGATGGAGTAAGGGGACTGTCCAGGACAGATTGGCTCCCTGTGCAGTCATACAGAACACAGTCAGTTTTGGGGCTGCTATATGGCTGGGTGCTCATGAAGAGGGGTGATTTAAAACGAATTAGAACAATGGTGGATCCCAAGGGGTACTTAGAGTTCAGAAGTTCTTGAATTATCCAAAGTTCGCTGAGGATTTATGGAACCGGCCAAAGGGGACCACCAGCATCGACAAAGTAGTCTTAGCACTGAGATGCTCAGGGCTGGCTGCCAAAGCCAGAGACTGAGAGGGATTCACAGCCAGGTTGAATAGACCCAAAATGCTGGAAAGACAGGGAGGTCTCGTTCAGGACGGGCAGACTGATGAATGCTTTAGAGCAACAGATCAAGCTCTGAGGACAGATGTGCCCTTTCATCTTGAGTTCTCTGCTTCTACCACTGTTTCTTTATCTCACCTCTCAATCTCCACCCGCTGCCTACTCTCACCTTACCATTGCTTTGTACTCTTTCAGAATTGCAATGTCCAGAACACCCTCTGACCATGCAGCTCACTTTCTATCTCTGCAGCTCACTTTCAAAGTACTTCCACTGCAACTGTAAATAATTCAAAACCAATCTGACACCCTCTTTCCCATGTACCTACCACTTTTTCTCTATCAGGCCCCTCTTAAACTCATTTCCTGTTTTACGTAGCTTGGATTCCAGGCACACAGTGATAGTCACTGCTTACGAATTTACAGCCCCCTTAACCCTTCTTCCTCTGTCTTAATCTCCTGGTCTGTTCCCAACTGCGGTTTAATGCAATGCTCTGCCTCCTGAGTGTCTCTGCCTTGCCTCCCTGGGAACAGTGTGGCTGCAGGAAAATCAATGATGACTGACATCAAGAAGGCCTCAGTGTCACAGGGAAACAACGCTACAGTTCTGCACAGTAGTTCATTCCTCTATTCCCCAGGAGATGATGGCACACCTTTTTCCATCCATCTTCCACATCCCTGCCCTGAACCACTCAGCTCATTACTTTTGTCTTTTGTTGATAAAATAGAAGTAATCCGAAGAGAATTACATTTAACCCTTCAACAGCATGGATTTGAACTGCATGCATCCATTTTTATAGGGTTTATTTTTCAACCAAACATGGATTAAAAATACAGTACTTGCAGGATGCAAGTATTATAGGGATGAATTTTGGTATAGGCAGGTTCCACAGGGGATTTGGTATATGTGGGCCGTCCTGGAACCAATTCCCTGCATATACTAAGGGACAGCTGTATTTTGTCTTCCCTCTTACAATTTTACCACCTTCACTTCACCTGTCTCAAAATGTCCCACTATCTTTTCTGGCACAGTGGGTGAACTGGTACCTTAACTACCTCAGAAAATCTATTGTTCTTCTCATACCCTCTTGAATCCTCAAGGACTTTTTGATCCCTTTCCTCCTGCATCTCCTTTCTCCACGCTCTTTTTGCTCAGGAAGATGGAAGATATCACTAAGTTTGTGCATCAATGTCTGTGTCAATTTCTTTGTTCCTCTTTATTGATAAAATCCTTCCAAGGGATTTGTGAAAATTGGCACATTATCTAGCCTCATGGGCCTCACAGTTAAGCAGGGGAAAGGCACAGTTAAGTAAAGACAGAGAAGAGTATGTAATTACAAATTATCGTATTATTGATCGATAGGTAGATAGATAGGGACAGACAAGATAGAGAAGAATTCTAAACTAAGTAAAAATTTTAATTTTTATGTGAAAACAACAGGCACACTCAGATATGGAATGTATCTGGAAGCATATTACACATACACACTCTTTCTGACACAATTCTACTCTCCTTTCCTCCCACTCCAAAAAATAAAACTGAACAAACACACTTTAGCCACAAGAGATAACCCAATATAGCAAACTTCCTATTGGAGAGGTTATACATGAGGAGACCAGCAATAAGCATTGAAGCCACCTAATCATGGATTTAAATCTAACTATAGTGCAATTCAAACCTTGTAACTGTGAAGCAAACATACTGATGTGAAAAAAAAACAATATTGTTACTACAATCATTGGCTGCAGAAATTGCAGTGTACACTAATTTTGAGATGGGGGTTAGAAGGAAGTGAACAATGGGAGAAAGTGTGAGGATGCCAACTAATATATCTTGCCTAAATAAGAGCAACACAGACTTTCATTCTTGATTATGCTAATTTGATAAATAAATGTAAATCCAATTTTTAAAATAAGAGAAGGAATTCTGAGAGATTACAAAAAACTCATAATTTTCTATCATGTATTTGAGATAGAGGCATACTTTAAAAAATTTTAAATAACATTTTACTTTATTTTGATTGAAACAGCAACAAAATAAAAGTATTAATTGGATTAGAAGCTCTTTGAAAACAAACTTTGAAGAAGCATATATAATTTTCTATTGATCTTTGTGTTTTATTTATGTATTTGTGCTTCTAATTTCATGCCTTCAAAAGTAAAAATTTAATTTTCACCCATGTTATCTTGTTTGAATTTTCACCCATGTTATCTTGTTTGAATGCCTACCCACACCAGGGAGTCATATTCCACAGGTGGTAATGGCATTTGGACTTACGAGGTTCTCAAACTTCAGCAAGGCTTTTTAAAACACAAATTGCTGGGTCCTAGCTGGAGTTTTTGATATTATTCCATGTGATGCTAATGTTGCTGGTCTGGGGATCACTATTTGAGAACCATTGTTCTAAAAAATAAGAGTCCCAGGTTTCACTTCCCAGATATAGACCAGGTTTGGATTCTGAGCTCCGTAGTTAGTTCCCTCATTCTATGAGCTCAAGAAACATTGGTGGTGGTGTGGTATGGGGAAGGAAAGGCAGTGTGTTACTTTTATTTTATTGGTCTTAGTTCTGCTGCTGTTCCTTACATGAGAAAAAGCAGAAAAAGACAGAAATGCATGTAGACTTTGTTTTCTCTCATATCAGAAATAACAAAGCTTTGTTCTTCCATTAGAAAATAATCTTAAGAGTTTTTCTCTGGCCCTGTGGGAAGGAAATTGAGGAGATGTACATTTATTTGTGTATTTCCTGTGTTTAAGTTATACCTCAATGAAAAGAAAATTGTGGCCGGGCGCGTGTGGTTCATGCCTGTAATCCCAGCACTTTGGGAGGCCAAGGTGGGCAGATCACGAGTTCAGGAGATCGAGACCATCCTAGCTAAATGGTGAAACCCTGTCTCTACTAAAAATACAAAAAATTAGCAGGGCGTGGTGGCACGCACCTGTAGTCCCAGCTACTCAGGAGACTGAGGCAGGAGAATCTCTTGAACCTGGGAGGCAGAGGTCGCAGTGAGCCGAGATCGCGCCACTGCACTCCAGCCTGGGTGACAGAGCAAGACTCCACCTCAAAAAGGAAGGAAGGGAGGAAGGGAGGGAGGGAGGGAAAGAGAGAGAGAGAGAGAGAAAGAGAGAGAGAGAGAAAGAAAATCGTTAGTGCAGTAAAAGCCTCAGAATGAGAGCCTCATCAACAGGACTATGGAGGGTGCAGGTCCCTCTGGACACATCAGCTTATGGATGTGCAGTTACCTCAGACCCACATGAATTAGCCTCAGGGGAGCAATGGTTGCCCTTGGGTCCATATTGACTCTCCTGCACATCAGCAAGGCATGGATCATCCCTTCAGTCCATGGGACCTTCCCGGGGCACTTTGAATAAAACAGCATGGATCCTCATTTTCTATCCTTTTTGTTTTCTTCACAGTCCTATACACCTCCAGACCCATGGAATATGCCTTTGTGTATCTATAATTACCTGTCTACCTCACCTTCCTGAAAGTGCCACAGGTATAGGCTGTTTTGTTTATACCACGTCCTCAGCAGAGCTCCTTACATGTAGATGGCACTCAATATATATTTGTTAAATTAATGAGAGAATGAGGAAGTGAATTAATGAAACCACACATGCCCCATTAGGAACACTAACTAGAAGAAATACACAAAGAGAGATTTTAGAGTAAAGCAAGTTTCAGTTAGTCCAATTTTCTTCGATTCTGGCTGTGCCCACGGGGCTGTGTGAGGTTCTCAGGGAAAAGAGAGATCTAATGAATACTACTAAGTTTCAATCAACTAAAAGATACCCAACCTTTGAAGTATAGAATATACATTGAGTGGCACTGACAATTGGGGAGACGGTACCATTTACAGCTTTGGGTATAGTGCAAGGAGGCAACATCATTCTCTTTCCATTTGGTTGGAGATAAAGAGGCAATGCTATCTCCCCTTCCTATGTCCCCTACAAGCAAATACGTGGCTTTTACTCATTTGTACTGGGCTGTATCTGAGCAGCAACCAGCCAGAGAGGCATGCTTCACAGCACTGGAACGCGTCCCTGGGGCTCCATTTCAGTCAAACTGAGAATTATATACCGGAACACAAATCAAGGCAAGCTAAGCACCCTTCAGTGGTCATCTCTGAAGATGCCCCTTGTTTGCTGAGGACGAAATACCATGCAGATGCATCTTCCACTCACTTTAAGTCTGTTCTCTGTTCCTGTCTGCCCCTTGTTCCATTGAGTTAGATGTAGTCTAGTTATGTGGTCCATAACTCTTGGCTTTCCATGAAGGTGTATCTCAAAAATACTCATCTCACTTTTCCTATCCTGAATGGACTAGGCAAAGATATTGGGCTTTATCTTGGGCTTTTTGGGGCTGAAACCCTTAGCCTGAGCTAGAATAATTGATTCCCCTAACAAACCTACAACCTCAAAGGGGCTCTGAGACTCTGATGAAAATGGAAAGTTTACCATAAAGTAGCAAAGGGGGATAGCAAAGACATTAAGGAACATGCATATCAAGTATTAAAATCACACCTCTCCTCATCTTGTGTCGCAGTCACAAATTCAACAAAAGAGGAGTTTACTAGGAGCTGAGGCTCTATGGATTTCTTTGACACTAGAGCCATGCATGTTTTTTAGGTATAATTTGCATACAGTGGAATGCTAAAAGGTTAATCAGAGCCATCATTCAAATGAAGTAGTAGAACACCGCCAGCATGCCCAGGAATTTTTTCATGCCCCTTCTCCCTCAACAACTACTCTAAGGTCATCACTGTTCTACTTTCCATTACTATACACTTTTGCTTGTTGCTGAACAGGAAATGAATTAATCATACAATATGCCATCTTTTGTGTCTGATTTTTTTCTCAACATAATAGTTTTGAGATTCATCCATGTGACTATGTGTTTGAGTAGTTCATTTTTGTTGCTGCATAGTATTCCATTGTACAGATGTACCACTTTTGTTTTACTCCCAATTGTGGACTCTGGGTTGTTTCTATTTGGGGATATTATAAATAGTGCTGCTTGAATATTCTTGTACAAATGCATTGTAATCACATGTACTGAGATTTTTAAGATGAATACCTAGGAGAGAAGCTGCTGGAACATAGAAGCAGTGTATATTTAACTTTGGTAGACACTGAAAAATCTGTCTTCCAAAAGTGGTTGTACCCATTTTGCTTTCTCACCAGTAGTATATTTTGCATTATCTCCACTTGCTGTGCATCTTCATCCACCAACAGCTGGTGTTGCCACGTACCTCATTTGATAATATTACTCAAATTCCTGCAGTCCAGTTTTGTCTAAACAAAGTACTATGCTTATTGAAAGTAATGTTAAAGTGAACCTGTACTTTTCAGATGAAAAATCAAGAGTACTGTGTTACTCTTAATAAAAAAGTTAACTCACTTGGGGGAACTCAGACAGTAGAGTGTTCTTTATTTTTTTTTTAATTCCCTCAAACAGAGTCACTGATAGGAAATTCTAAAATGTACCAAGGGCCAAACACCTATGAATGTCAAGGTAGAATCCACAGGAAAGCAGATTCCATGGCTGGGTCAGCCCTCCTGAGAGTGTGGAGTGAAAAGAGCTTTCCTGCTCTGCCCTTCTCCTGCCCAGGTGCCCAGCGTTTCCATGGCCCCCCTTGGTGGCCTGGTTTTCCCAACAGTCTACTTACTCCAGCCAGTGGCCCCTCATTGGTTGCATTTTTTAACCTTCGATTCCAAAACTCTTTGTTTGTAAATGTCATCCCAGGCCCAGCTTGCCATATGAAGTCTATGCAGTCATCCCTAAGACATTACTCACAACCTTCCTGGCCATGCCACTGCCACTGCAGCAAGCCCTGTTCAGTTCCAGAAGCCTTAGCAGATGGAGCTGAGTGTCCTAGAACTTGGGGACCTAGAATGACATCAGTGAGATTTATTTTATTCAGCAAATACAAATCAATGCTAGACTATTTATACATGAAATATGACTATATGAATTCTAACTATTTGCCCTCTCTAACATATACTTAAACATAAGAATTAGAACATGCATAATACATGAATAGATAAATATATGATCTGGTTAGGAAGAAATACATAATATAAATAAGAGACAATCAAACACCCCATAAAATAATAAAATTTCATTCTAATAGCAGTTTTGCCACAGACCAAAATGTGCTTAAGCCTGTCACTCCTCACTGTGTAGTCAGGCACACCGAAACCATTCTCTGACAGGATTCTGTCAGTATTGATGCCATTTAGACCTTAATACCTAATTAAGGCTCTTTTATTTTCTTCACAGCCCATTTTTCCTTGACATTCTACAGTGGCTTTCCTCACATGCCCCTCCACCCTTTGTCCACACTATAGCACACTATAGAATGCCCTCTTTACCTGCATAATTAGTGCAAAAAAATAAGCTTTGGTTTATAGTCAGTGTATTTGGTTCAAGTAATTAAAACAGATATTTCAGATATTTAGTATCCAGCATTTGTTTTTGTTTGCATCCTGGTCTCTGTCAACATGTATAATTATAACTACTTATTAATTCAGGTTCTCTATAAAGTGATGGCTAGCAGTTCTGTGGACTAACCTATGTACCTTGCTTGAAAATGAAACAGCATTCATAAAATTTTCTGGAAAACAGACCAAAGAGAGAGGGTTTTTTTTTTCTCCTCAATAAAACAAACAAACAAACAAAAAACCAAAGTTAAAAGTATACCTTCCAAGTAACTTATTGACATTGTATCAAACACCTTGCTAACCCTTAACAACAAATCTGCTATGGCCTCAGGCATGCAGGTACATGCCTGTGGTGCTGTGTATTTTGAGTTTTGACATGCAAACAATTTTTTCCAGAAAATGCTTGTTTTTTTTTTCTAATTCTGTTTTGCATAGACTGTATAAAATTCCTATTAAATCACTTGATTATAAGCCACATTTGATCCCTATAAAATTACTAGATTATAACCTCCCTTAGGCTGAATCCTCCCCCTATAACACTGAAGACATGAGTTTCATATAATAAACACTTAATACATATTTGGAGAAGTTAATTCCAAAATGCTTTAAGATAATTGAAATTGCTATAATACAATAACTTCTGGATTAACAACTATTCTTATCCTGTTAGATGTAAAAATGTTCACTATATAGTGAAAGATAAAACTTTCATAATTAGGTAAAAATTAGAAAAATTTTGACTTATTTTAAAAATAGTCTAATTTTTGATGCATAGAAATAAAAGAAGATGTCAACATCATATTTTCTAAACAATTAAGGGCAAAATGATAACAAAAATTCAGCTTTTAACCATTGCTTGGTACATAGGAAATACATAATAAACATTTGTTAAATGAACAATTTCTTGGTGTCGCTGCATTGGTATAAGTTTTATGTAAGAAAATTAAAATTTTCTGTGAAAACTAGAAAATGAATAAATTATCGTTAACACTGATTGGTCCAAAGAGACAATACTTTAAAAATGGTATTTACCAGCAAGTGATCTAAAATGAGTGTGAGGTTTATTAGGTTGTAATGTTATTGCTTAGTCTTTCTTTGAGCACACTTTGACTCAGTTTTGGAGGAATGGCCCCCAAACTCTATGAAACACCTTAAGTTCTCACTTTTGTACTGTACATTGTAGTAAGTTGTGTTGGTGTCCCTGCTACATCCCTTGTTAATTGCTCACTGTTATGTCCTTCTCTGAGAAATTGCCCTTGACCAAACAGGAGCCACTGTGCCCTGGATGTTATGCCCTGGCCTCCCCACCATCCCCACTCTGGGCAGCTAGCAGCAAATCACTAACTGAATAGAGTACAAAACACTGGCCCCTTGCCTCAGTATGGGACCAACTCTCAGTACAATCCATACTCTGGAGCACCCTGTGAAATTGGGCAGAAGCTAGACTCCAGCAAAGGTTACATCCTTGCTTAGTTCATTTTTCCTTCCCTATCCAGATCCCACTGCCTCTTCCCTGAGAGTCCTCCCTTGACAAGTCACTTTCACAGAATATCTCAAGTTTTAGGCTCTGTGTTCTAGGTCTCTTAACCTAAGACAGTTGATACAAATGTGGTCTTAGGAAGAAGACTAAATATGGGATCCTGAAGACTGATCACTCATCAGTCTAAAAGCCTAATGGCAACAAGGGGCCTGCTGCGGGTGGTAGATGAAGTATTTATGACCCTGGCAATCTCATCGCCAAAACTTTCATCTATAATGAACTGAAAGGAAACACAGGTGGAAAAGACGCACTAGCTAGTGTAAAGTCTCTTGCATTTGACAGATAGGGTAAAACAGTAACTATAAGGACTCTAGAAATGGGTGACTATTTCTAGGAACCATTAATTTGTTATTGAAAGAAACATAGGGTCAGGTTGAATAATCAGCAATTTAAAAGCTTTTAATAAACATTTGTATCCTGCATCTGAAGGACAGACAGAGTTAAAGACCAGACAGAAGGCCTCATCATGAGTGGCAGAACTTTAGAGAAGGGTGCAGTTTTAGTCTGAGGACTTACTGTGCTAAACTCAGGGTCCCGATGGGGAATAAATGGAATCCTGAACCTCGTGGCAGAGATATAAAGGTAGTTGCACTTCAGATCCTTAAATGTCCTGATTCTCCTGAACACTCTAGACCGAAACCAATCCTCCTTGTAGGAAAACACAATCTTTTTCTCTTTGCTGGGAACTATGCATAAGCATCAAATGAAGCAGGCCTTACAAGACAAGGCTTGCCGTACTCAAGATATGTTTCTACCTTTCCTGTCTGCCATTAGATCCATAAGTACTGTTGAATGTTAGCATACTCCAGTGAGAAAATGCTTTGTCTGCAAAGGAAGAGAGAGTTTACATTACCAGAGAGGTTATATATCAAAAGCCTTCAGGATACAACTCACATGTACTGAGAGCTACCAGGGGAGTGCTCCTGAAAGTGGATCCTCAGAGGTCTAGGAAGATATGAAACTACATAAGGGAGACAGTAGCATATACTTTCATAGTAACTCCTTGCATGCCCCCTGGGGGAAGTTTAAAAGAGAGCTGGTGCTTATTAATTACAAAGAGATGCATTAACTGATGTTGAAAATTGTAGAGGAATGAACCCAATTCTCAGAGGAGTGGGCATGGTAAAATGGTTTAGTATAGTTTGGTATACAAGACTGGAAGATTTAGCAGTCACTTCAAAGAGCCATAGTATCCTTTGTTTACCAAAGTGATTAAGAAATGCGCTGATGATGAATCAGCCTTGTTGAGAAATTCAATGTTGCTGTTGTCTGTCAGGCTAGACTTGGTATATGAGATGGAGGTACAGAACTGAGCTCCATAGTGGCAATAAGGCCATAGGAGCCTAGAACGGCAGAGACCAGGTGGCATCATTTAACCATTAGAGGCAAGGTGGGGCATAATGATTGAAATGGGTGACACAGTTATAATAGCAGCCAGAGAGCCCGGCCCAGACACATCTATAAAGATGGCTAACAGACTATGATGACTTTGAAGCAGTTTGTAATTGGATGATGTAGACAAAAATATGCCTTACCCTAGGGGTATATACATTGTCTGCTTCTACAATCTGAAGGGACTTGACCATCTGGGCATTCTGGAGAACATCATGGTGCTCCATTCTATAGAAGACATCAAATCAGTTAAACTCGATGAGCATGGATTGGGAAGTCTGCTAGGTTTTTTGAAAAGAAGCATATGCCCCAGATGGCAAAACATAAACCCTACCAAGGGGCCTGATACATCAACTATCAGGTAATATATTGGACTTGCTGGGGCATCTCTTCCAAGTATTGGCACCATTCAACTTGCACTTCTACCACTAAGAAGAAGCACAATAGTAGGCAGGCTTTGAGTTCTAGAGGAGGCACATTTCACACTTGGGAATCCTTCTCTAATCTTGTTACTGAATGACATGGAAAGTTGTCAGTTTTGAGCAGAGTAGAGGGCATGAGAGAATTGTGCAGTAGATCCAGGCTTTGTAAAAGTAGCTTGTCACTTCAACTACCCACAATAATCCTGCCTTAGTCCATTCAGGTGGCTATAAAAGCATACTATGGACTGGGTGGCTTATAAACAACTGATATTTTGTTTTGAAGGTTGGGAAGTTCAAGATCAAAGTGCCATCAGATTCAGTGTCTAGTGAGGGCCTCCTTTCTGGTTCATAAATACCCATCTTCTCACTGCATCCTCACAGGGTAAAAGAGGCCTTAGAGATAAGATGCATGCTCTTACCAAAGGATGCAGTAAGTAGGTCACTAAACTTAAAGCTGCAGTTGTCTCAAGTTCACTTTTATCTGCTCCTATCAGTAGTACAGCGAACCCAAAAAGGAATATTTGGGCCCAATTATTATGAAGAGGTAGCACTGTTGCTGCACAATGAGAATGTGCAAAATGTATCTGGTATGTAGGTGACATGTTGGAACACATTTTAGTACTCTGGTGCCCTAACTATAAGTGGGTGGGTGTATAACCATAGCAGGAGAAGGGACTCACACCCCTCACAGATAGGGGTCTGCATTACCCCACCAGGCAATCCATCTGGCCAGCAGAAGTGCTGTTTGAGGATATGGGGGGTCTAGATGGAAGATAGTAAGCATCCTTAGAGCTTCAGGACTAATAGCACCAGCAGTACCTTCCACTCTTGTAGGTTTTCCCAGAAATTGTTACCAATCAGAATCTCAGGTTAGATGTTCTAATATGAAATGTGAACTTACTGTGAAAAGTAGGTGATTCTGAGTGGTATAAGGGGTGGGCTTTAGCATTTGCTGTTTTTATTCCACTAATGTTCCCTTGATCTAACAGTGCACCCATCCCTCAGTGTGTCTATCCCTCAGCAACTGTGGTAACTGCTGGTAACTGATCATAGCTTCCCTCTTCTCTTGATAACTACCCACTGCCAGATGGGAGCCACTACTTAACTGGGAATCTCATCTGGAATGTAACCCCTCTATCTCTACTGCTGCCAGGCTGCAGTCAGCAGGCAATGACTAACAGACACAGGCATACAAACAACAAAACAAACAAACAAACAAAAACCCCAGCCCTCGTGGCCCAACTCTGTGGCATCAGTAATCCTTAATCCACTTTGAAATTAATATATTCAAAGATGCTTTTTTTGTCCTTGAGAAATATGGTGCCTGGTTGGGCAGCTAAACCTCAGGTCCAGAAATTACTAAGATTAATGAACCTAATTTAAACAAACCTTTATTATCTAGAAATACATTATCGAAAGGGTCTAGAAAATAGGTTTTCTAGATTACAGAGAGTTTATGGATGAAGCATTAACATTAAAATCATAACCGGTTTGGATGGGAGTCTATAAATTTTTATTGCAATTTGCATGCTTTCTTAGACAGAAGATATTGGATATTATTTCAACTGTTCTTGATGCCTCATAGTTATTGTTATTAACAGCTATTATTGCTACAATGTACTATAATAGTGATGCCTCTGACTCTGCTTAGATGTGTTTGGATCTGCACCAAATGAATAATGGCTTTGTTTTGAGTTCTTATGTTTGATTTTGATCATGTTGCTATCTCTTTCCATTACTTCACAATTTTTATTTTGAGTGTCCTCACTTGTTGCGGTTCTTTACTCCCTTTCAATTTGTTATTGTTAGTATTTTATTGACAGGGGAATTAAATATTAATAAGTATTGAATGTATACTGTGTACCAGGCATTTTCTAAGTGCTTTACATATATTAACTTGTTTAATCTTCACAATACTCAAACTCATTAGAATGTTTTACAAATTAGGAGTAAATTGGTCCTGCAAAACATCATACATGGCTCTTTTGTATCATGTACATAAGCTGTAGTGCATCAACTTGCTGACATTTATTTATTTTATTTGCTGAGAAGCTTAATTTTTCTCTCCTCCTAGGTATTTACCTATAATTTGGATAACTAAGAGAGCTAAGACATTGAAAGATAGTTGAGTTCAAACTATGCCTATGAACATTGGAAATTATGTAATTGAGACTAAGAACACAAAGAAGTTGGAGTATTAACCACATTCCAGTGATGTGTTGAAAATTTGCTTCTACAATGACAGAGTGAAGGGCATTCTAAATAAGAGAAGTCATTTTTATGATGCTACATACTAAACAGCAAGTTTACAAATTAAACTGTTTAATAATCACAGACAAAAATTTCAAAGCAATTCTCATTAATTCTATGAATTCTACAATGTTGTCTTCTCACATGTGCTACGATAATTCTAAACTGGGTCCCTTCTAGCTTTTCACTAATCCCTATAGCTTTACCAAGACTGTCTTAAATTTAACAGAAAAATAGTGTTTCTATGAATAGTACATAAAAGAATGGATATCTTTAGATGTATCCTTTAATATACATCCCAGCATTTTCTTGGATTCCAGCTGGAACCTGTTGTGATAACATGACCCTCTCATTCTCACACATCTTAAGAAACAAGGATGAGACCAACCCACAGTCATTGACCTTTTTACCCCCACTTTATTTGTGCTCCAATAAAAGTAACATAGCACCATCTATATTATCCAATAAAATATATCCAAGTTTCCTCTCTGGCTGGGTTCTTAGCTCTTCCTCCAGGTGATGCTGGATTAGTGTCTCCATGGCCTCCCATTAGTTTAAGACATTCTTTTCAAACGTGTATAACACTGCCCGAAGTGTTATTGGTTTATAAATTACACTTGTTGTTTCAGGGCAATAAATGGAATGATGAATGCATGCTTTGTTCAATCACCTTTTTATTCATGAAAGGCAAAACAAGTATTCTAAAAAACATTTATCTACATCAAGAATAAGCTATAAACCTTTCAAAAATGCTGCAAGTAATCTGGGAAGGAACCACTAATTACTGTCATAACAAAGAATTCAATGGCTCTAAATGCTCACGGAAACATAGAATGTTAGAGATTGAAAATCTATTCCAATATCCTTCTTTTACAAATGTGAAACTAAGATTTTTACTTTTTAAAAAATTTTAGGTTCAGGGCCAGGCGCGGTGGCTGACACCTGTAATCCCAACACTTTGGGAGGCCGAGGCAGGCAGATCACTTGAGGTCAGGAGTTCGAAACTTCATGGCCAATATGGTGAAAACTTGTCTCTACTAAAAATACAAAAATTAGCCTGGTGTGGTGGTGCATGCCTGTAGTCCCAGCTACTCAGGAGGCTGAGGCAGGAGAATCGCTTGAGCCCACGAGACAGAGGTTGCAGTGAGCCAAGATTGCACCACTGCACTCCAGCCTGGGGGACAGAGCAAGACTCTGTCTCCAAAAAAAAAAAAAAAAAAAAAAAAAAAAGGTTCAGTAGGTACATGTGCTGGTTTGTTACATAAGTAAATTGCATGTCTCTGAGGCTTGGTGTATGAATGATTCCATCATCAAATTAGACAGCATAGTACCTGATAGCTTTCAAACCTATGCTTCTCTCCCAACTCTCCCACTTCAAGCAGTCCCCATTGTCTATTGTTCCCTTTGTGTCCATGTGTACTCAAAGTTTTAGCTCCCATCTACAACTAAGAACTTGTAATACTTGGTTTTCTGTTACTGTACTAGTTCACTTAAGATAATGGCTTCCAGCTGCATCCATGTTGCTACAAAAGGACATGATTTTATTCTCTTTAGTGGCTGCATAGTATTCCGTGGTGTATATGTACCACATTTTCTTTATCCAATCCACCATTCATGAGCATCTTGATTGATGCTGGTATTGGGCCTGGTATTGTGAATAGTGCTGTTATGTACATATGAGTACATGTGTCTTTTTGGTAAAACAATTTATTTTCTTTGGGTATATATATCCAATAGTGGAATTGCTGGGTCAAATGGTAGTTTTGTTTTAAGTTCTTTAAGAAATCTGCACACTGCTTTCCAAAGTGACTGAAATAATTTACATTCCCACAAGCATTATAGAAGTATCCCCTTTTCTCTGCAGCCTCACCAACATCTGTAAATTTTTGGCTTTTTAATAATATCTCTTCTGACTGGTGTTAGATGGTATCTCATTGTGGTTATGACTTGTATTTCTCTAATGACTAGTTATAATAAGCGGTATTTCCATATATTTCTTGACTGCACATATGTCTTCTTTTGAGAAGTGTCTGTTCATGTCCTTTGCTCATTTTTAAATGGGATTATTTGCTTTGCTTGCTGATTTAAGTTTCTTATAGATTCTGGATACTAGACTTCTGTCAGATGCATAGTTTCTGAATATTCTCTTCCATTCTGTAGGGTGTCTGTTTGCTCTGTTGATAGTTTCTTTTGCTGTGAAGAAGCTCCTTAGTTTAATTAGGTCCCACTTGTTAATTTTTATTTTTGTTGCAATAGCTTTTGGAGACTTATTCATAAATTCCTTGCCAAGACTAGTGTCTAGAATGGTTTTCCTAGGTTGTCTTTTGGGATTTTTGTTGTTTTATGTCTTACATTAAGTCTTTAATCCATCTTGATTTAATTTTTCTATATGGTGAAAGAAAGGGGTCTAGTTTCAATCTTCAGCAAATGGCTTTCCAGTTATCTCAGCACCATTTATTGAATAGCAAGTCTTTTCCCCACTGCTTACTATTATCGACTTTATTGAGGATCAGGTAGTTTTAGGTGTATAGCTTTATTTCTGGTTTTTCTATTCTGTTACATAGTTCTAGGTGTCTCCTTTTTTTTTTTTTTTTTTTTTTTAACCAGGACCATGCTGTTTTGATTTCTGTAGGCTTGTAGCATAGTCTGAAGTCAGTTAATGTGATGCCTCCAGCTTTGTTCTTTTCGCTTGGGATTACTTTGGCAATTGGGCTCTTTTCTGGTTTCCATATGAATTTTAAAACAATTTCTTCAAATTCTGTGAAAAATGACATTGAGAGTTTGATAGAAATAGCATTAAATCTGTACATGGCTTTGAGCAGTTTGGCCATTTTAACAATATTGATTCTTCTTATTCATAAGCATGGAATGATTTTCCATTTATTTGTGTCATCTCTGATTTCAGTCAACAGCATTTTGTAATTCTTGTTTTAGAGATCTTTCATCACCATGGTAAGCTGTATTCCTGGATATTTTACCCTTTTTGTGGCTATTGTAAATGCAATAGCATTCTCGATTTGGCTCTGAGATTGAACTTTATTGGCTTATAGAAATGCTACTGATTTTTATACATTGATTTTATACCCTGAAGCTTTACTAAAGTCGTTTACCAGTTCTATAAGCCTTCTGGTGGAATCTGGGGTTTTCTAGGTATAGAATCATATTGTCTGTGAAGAGAGATAGACAGTTTGACTTCCTATTTGGATGCCTTCTTTTTCTTTCCCTTATCTGATTGCCCTGGCTAGGAATTCCAGTACTGGGTTGAACAGGAGCAGTGAGAGTAGGCATCTTTCTTTTCCGCCAGTTCTCAAGTAGAATGCTTCTATTTTTTTCTCCTTCAGTATGATGTTGGCTGTGGGTTTGTCATAGATGGCTCTTATTTTGAGGTACTTTCCTTTGATGCCTGGTTTATTGGGGGTTTTTAATATGAAGGGATGTTGAATGTTATCGAAAGTCTTCTCTGCATCTATTGAGACGATCATATGTTTTTGTTGTTAATTCTGTTTATGTGGTGAATAAAATTTATTGATTTGCATATGCTAAACTAAACTTGCATCCCAGGAATAAAGTCTACTTGATCATAGTGAATTAGCTTTTCAGTGTGCTGTTGGATTCGGTTTACTAGCTTTTTTGTGAGGATTTTTGTGTCTGTGCTCATCAGGGATATTGGCATGAAGTTTTCTTTCTTCATTGTGTCTTTTCCAGGCTTCAGTATCAGAATTACGCTGGTTTCATAGAATGAATTAGAGAGGAGTCTCCTCCTCCTCAATTTTTTAGAATAATTTCAGGAGGATTGGTACTACTGCTTCTTTGTACATCTGGCAGAACACTGCTATAAATCAATCTCATCCAGGACTTTTTTTCTTTTTCTCGTTGATAGGCTTTTTATTACGGATTTGATTTTGGAACTTGTTATTGGTCTGTTCAGGAATTTAAGTCTTCCGCATTCAATCTTGGGAAACTGTTTCCAGGAATTTATCCATTTCTTCTAAGCTGTCTAGGGTGCATATATGTATTTGTAATAGTCTCTGAGGATGTTTTATATTTCTATGGGGTCCACTGTAATGCCACATTTGTTTTTCTCTGATTGTGTTTTTGTCTTCTCTCTTTTATTCTTTATTAACCTAGCTAGCAGTCTATCAATATTGTTTAATCTTTCAAATAACCAGATTTTGATTTTATTGATCTTTTATATGGATTTTCACATCTCAATTTCATTCAGTTCAGCTCTGATTTTGGTTATTTCTTTACTTCTGCTAGCTATGGGATAGGTTTGCTCATTTCTCTAGTGCCTGTAGGTGTAATGTTAGGTTGTTAATTTGAGATCTTTCTAACTTCTTGATGTAGGAGGTAGGAATTTAGTGCTATACATTTTCCTCTTTTATTTATTTATTTATTTTTTTGAGATGGAGGCTCACTCTGTTGCCCATGCTGGAGTGCAGTGGCGCAAATCTCGACTCGCTGCAGCCTCCGCCTCCCAGGTTCAGGCAATTCTCCTGCCTCAGCCTCCTGAGTAGCTAGGACTACAGGCATATGCCACCACGGCTGGCTAATTTTTGTATTTTTAGTAGAGACAGGGTTTCACCATATTGACCAGGCTAGTCTCAAACTCCTGACCTTGTGATCTGCCCACCTGGGCCTCCCAAAGTGCTGGGATTACAGGCATGAGCCACCACGCCCGGCCATAAATTTTCCTCTTAACACTGCTTTAGCTGTGTCCCAAATATCCTGGTATGTTGTTTTCTGTTTTCATAGTGAAACTAAAGCTTTTGAGAGTAGAAGTGGAAGTCATTCAAATAGTCGTTGATGGCGTCAATCCTCAGTTCCACATCTCTTGAGTCTGCATTTGTTGCAGCTTCATGAGGACATAGATATTGGGGTAGGAGCTACAAGAATAGGATAGAATAGGTCACTTTACTGTCTTATTTCACTGTTTAGAGTTTATTCTTCATGTAGATTCTACTTTTTAGGTTGTATCTGAACATGGAGGGATAAGGAGTTCTAAAGAGACAGCTCTCCTCAAAGCAAAAATACCTTTAAAAAGTTCTCATTTTGTAAAGTGTCCTACAAATTATTCCATGTAATGAAACATGCAGGTTTATCCAGTGGTATGACTGAACATTCTGTGACTCCTCTGAGGGATGGGCTTAAACTTGAGAGTGAAGAAAAGAGAAATGACACTTTACACAATCCTGGGAGACAAAAGATCACCTTTCTCCCTAAATCTGAGATTCCAAAATACCAATTTTAGAATTATTTTAATGTATTAACACATTACTTTCTCATTTTATCTCTTAAAAATTCAGGAAAAGTGATCCTTCAACATTTCCATGGACAATTCCACAGACTCTGCTCAAACAATATAATATATATGTGATATTAATCAATATCCAAAAAAAGGGATATCTAGTGGGGAATCTCTATATTTTACTCTAACACAAATAACTCTGCCAGAGCATGCTACCATTAACCCATCTCCCATCTTGGACCAACAAATATAAATCTTTTTGTTTCTTATCTGTTTATTTTGAAATAATTTTAAATTTAAAAAGAGCATACAAAGAAGTTACAAGAATAGTACCCTTCACTCAGACTCCCTAATTGGCAATATTTTATCATTCTCTGTATATGTGCATGTATGTATGCATTATTATCTTTTGAACAAGTGAAAGTATGTAGCAAATAGGATGCTTCATTATTCTTAAACAATGTTCATTACCTAGAAAATAAATACACTTTCCCATAAATGACAGCACAAACATCTTAATCAAGAAATTAACATTTATAAAACACCATTATCTAATGCACAGACTCATTCAAATGCTCAATATTGCCCTTTAGAGGTTTTTTTCTTCTTCTAACTCAACATTCCAACCAGGATTACACATTGTATTTAATTGCCATGTCTCTTTAGCGGTTTTCAATATGAAATTTTTCTTTAGTTTGTCTTTTTGTGATCTTGATATTTTTAGTTCAACTGTGGTATTTGCAGAATGTCTCTCCATTTGGACTTACATGATATTTCCTCATGATTGCATTTAGGCTCTGGATTTATTGAAGAATATCACAGAAAAGATATAATGTCTTTCTTAGTGCATTACACCAGCAGGCGCATGATGATTTGTCCTATTTCTGTTGGTCACTTAGTTAAGGTGGTGTCTGCCAGATTTCTCTACTGTAATGTGACCATATTTTCCTCTTGAAATCAATGGGCATTTTGCGATTAAATACGTTGACACTATGTAAATAACTGTTCCTCCATGAACTTTTGCCCCTGATGATTCTTTACCTGAATCACTTGTTACTATGATGATTGCCAAAGAGTGACTTTCTAATTCCACTATATTACTATATATGATTAATTGTGTATACATGTATATACATACAATTTAAACACACAACTTATATGTGACATGACATATATGATATATAATATAGGAGATACATTATATATGATACATATATATGCATAGTCAGTAATAACTATAAGGAGGAGCTTTTTCTTCTAAAAACATTTACTTATTCATTCATTCATTCATCTTTATTAGTATGAAAACATGGATATATATATTTTTTTAATGGATTATAACTCATTACAATAATCATTTCTTTTCAATCTCAAATTCCATCTTATCTGGCCAAAAGAAATCTGGTTAAGCTGATTCCTGTGTTCTTCTGAAAAGTGTCTGTTTTCTTAGCATTCCTTACATTTCTGGAGCAAAAGGGTAGTCAAGGATCATCTTGTACTTTCATTTCCCCAGTCATGTAATCAAACAGAAGAAACTCCCACTTCAGCTCCTTATTATTTCAAGGAACCTTGGCTCTTCTTAAGATCACAGTACTAGGAATGCCCATAGGTACTGAGATGTTATGCTTCTAGGCCTCCTCAATGAAGAGAGCTAGGAAATGTATGTGTGTATATACACATAAACTCTTAAACACACACATATATATACCCACATGTATCTCTATATCTCTCTCTCTATATATATTTCTTTATATATCCATATAACTCATACGTCTATATATCTATATTTGTACCTATATATGTGTGTGTGTGTGCGCACGTAGATATAAATAGATTCACGTGTATGTATGTGTGTATGTAAAAGTAAATACAAGCTTCAGAAATGTATATAAGTACATGTACAATTACATATTTAAAAACATGAATTCATGCCAATTCTTCCAATTTCAATCCAACAAGAGAGTTCATTCCAGACTTAACTTTTCCATATTTCTAATTATTTTCTTTAGCAATGAGCAATCTGAAACCCATTTTTAGAAATATATGTATATAGAATTAGCCCTCCATATCCATAGGTTCCACATCTGTGGACTCAATCACAGATAAAAATATTCAAATTTAATAAATGATGAAATAATATAACAATAAAAATATACAAAATTTAAAAATACAGAATAAAAAGTATTCAACAGTTGTATTAAGTATTATAAGTAATCTAGAGATTATTTATAGAGAAGCATGTAAATAGGTTATATGCAAACCTATGCCATTTTGTATTTGAAACTTGAGCATTTTAATATTTGGGTGTTTACAGGGGGTCCTGGAACCAATCCCCCCAAGGAAACTGAGGAATGACTAATTAATTCTTTTTATATATAACTATTCTCCTGACAGCCCCAGATACTTCCTTGGATCCTGTTTTGCACACCCTATAAGCTCTATGGGCTCCCATTGCTTCTTTAGCATCAATACTCGTGTATTGGTTTACAGGCCTCATCATATTGGGCTCCTCTCTCTAGGCCTTGCTGGTGCTGGCCAGCTCAAAGGAACAGAAAAGAGGAGGCAAAGAAAGAGTAAATATCCACCCTCAAATTCTCAGTTATGATGGGTATTCCAAGAAGCATTTCCTCTCTATAAATGCCTTCCTTTCTTAGACAATAGTCTATAATTTCTCTTTTATAGAACTTACTACATAAAAAGGTCAAGCTTATCAACCTGTAGGTATCCACCAGCAGTATGTAATTTTTTTGAGGGTTGAATCTATAACCATCTTATTACCTATCACATATATTATATATTAGTGGTTTAAGAAATATTTTTAATAAATTAACAGAACTTATTTAAAATGTTTACATTTAATATGAAGCTAAGAAAAGGAGTTGATTGATGGATGATGAAATGAAGATTGAAAACACAGGAACAAATTAATGAGACTATTTATCAGTAAAAAGGGCACGGATAGCATGCATGAATTTGAGGAAACTTAACAATTCTCATAAAATCGGTTTTGGGGGATTCCTTAACTGATGCTTATTCTAACTGCCAGAAAGCAAGAATACTTTCAGGTTACATCTGATTAAGAATTAATGGGCTTGCTCAGTTCACCCACTACTTATTTTTATATCTGGAGCATGATATTCAACAGGCTGTTCCATTGTGTATACAGGCTGGAAGCTGACAAATCATAGCATGCCAGAAGACAGACAGAATGGCATGATGGCATCACATGAGGAAAGAATGGAGGGATCCAGGATGCAGAGAATGGGGTTCTGGAGATTCAGTATGGCTGCCCTCAAATAGCTGAGGAATCCTGTTTGATTTATTTATTCATTAACTTTTGCTTCAAAGGGCAAAACTCATGCCTGAGATAGAAATACATAGCTAAGCAGGTAGTAGCACGAAACAAGGCAGAACTATCAATAGACATACCAAAGTCCAGAATAAACTACTTGGCAATATGTCAGTGGAAGGATTGGGCGACTGACCATCACAGGTGTCAGTGCGTCAGCACTGGAATAAAAGAACCCAAATGTTTTCTATCACATCTAGAATTTACAATTGCATGATTGTGAGTTGCTTTTACTTCAGTGTGAATTCCTATTTTTCCTTTTTAGAGACAGGGTCTCGCTCTATATCTCAGGCTGGAGTGCAATGGTGCAATCATAGCTCACTGCAGCCTTAAACTTTTGGGCTCAAGCCATCCTCCTGCCTCAGTTTCCTAAGCAGCTGGAATTACAGGCACATTCCACCACACCCAGTAAATTTTTGTAACTTTTTGGAGATACAGGGTCTTACACTATGTTGCCCAGGCTGGTCTTAAACTAGGACCAAACCATCCTTCCACCTCAGCCTCCCAAAGTGCTGGAATTACAGGTGTGAGCCATCACCCTCAGCTCTAAATGGTTTCAATTGATACGAACCTAAGTCACTGCATTAGTTCTTTGGGTTTCCTTAACAAATTACCACAAACTTGGCAGCTTAAAACAACAGAAATTTATTCTCTCACAATTCTGGAGGCTAGAAGTCTGGAATCAGTTCCACTAGGTTAACATCAGGGTATCAGCAGAACCACTGTCTCCCCAGAGGCTTTAGGGAAAAATGTGTCCTTTGCTGCTTTCAGTTTCTGGTGGTTGCTCATATTCCTTGGCTTTTGGCTGCATCACTCTAGTCCCTGCCTTTGTGGTCACAGGGCCAGCTCCTCTTAGGTTTGTAATCTCTTTATGTCTCCTTCTTATAAGGATGCCTGTGGTGCCTTTTGGAAAAACCTGGGTAATCCAGAATAATCTGTTTCAAATTTATTAATCACATCTGCAAAGGCATTGCCATATAAAGTAACATTCACAGATTTCAGGGACTTTGACATAGATAGCTTGAGGTGGTGATGCAGAGGGTGAGGGGTGGGCAGGCATTATTTAGTCTACTACAGCCACCTTAGCAACAGAGGAAATCCTAGTTAGGACGGTGCAGATAACATTTTATCCCATGTCTGCTACTTCCTTTTCAAGTGTAATATAGCATGCAATCAAGTCTTTGCAGTGTTGTCCTAGCAGTATGTTCCAGTTCCTGTGCCTCATTCCTAGCATTCGGCCCCTGTCTGAGACCTCATCTAGGGAAGAAGAACAAATTCCCCTTGAGTAGCCACTGTCTGCCTTGGTCTCCCCTAGCCTTCTCTAGTAAGCATATATGCCGCTGTTTAGATAGGGCAGATGTAGCCTGAACCATCAAATTTGCTCATTTCCAATTAAGATTGCCATCTTTAGTTTCTAAATATTTGGTCGAATGGGCTGGCAATAAGTCCAGAAGGAGAACGGTCTTTATGGAGAAGATCTCATGTGCCAAGTAAATTAAGATGCTTTGCACATGCTTTTCCATTTGATCATCAAATAATTGTTGATCTTATCCTCATTTTAAAGATGAGGATCAGAATTAAAAATGTCACATCCTCTTTGTTTTAACCTCAACGTGATCTGTCAAGGAGGTAGTATTTTTCTCATTTTTATAGAAGTGGTAATGAAGCTCAGAAGTTATTTTTTTTTGTCAAAGACACACAGATATTACATGATAGAGCCAGAATTTGAAAATATATTGTGCTTCAAAAGATATGTCCCTAAAACCAAAAAGTTAAAAAAAAAGTTTTCCAGATAAGATGAACTCAAATATGCTATAAAAGTCCCTCAATTATTTTACTATGATGCCCAACTGTCCACTATTAGCACTTTATTCTTTTGGGTTAAGGCACAATATTTCCTAATAACATATTAATGTCTCTAAGATGTACTGTATACTGTAATGCTTTGTATTTGAGGTTAAAATTTAACCAAAAGAAGGAGAAAAATACAGACTGCATATCTAAACAAAAAGTCTGGCAAGGATGGGCAGTGATTCTGGATAACCAGCTGAAGTGGTTCAGCATGAGAATTTGGGGTATACTAGTGATCACAAAATAAGGAATGAAGAGAGTACCAGACGCAAGAGTCTCGTCCTTTACAGTTTGCTAAAAACGAGCTTTAGCAGAATTCTGCACTGAGACTCCACAAAGTCCTTTTGATGCCGTTACTGAAAAACATCATTTAACTTTTCCGTGTATCTTTAAAGGTGAAATCACATTAATAAATTGAAAGTGTCATGAATAAAACTGTCTTTGGAATTACCTACCTTATTTGTGTGAATACACTCAGTGAATTTACAATGATTAATGGTAATACAATGAACACCACAGTGCATAATAATGATTTGCTACTTATTATAAAACATTGCCAATATTTTGTACACCCAAGCAGCACAACATGCAAGAAATTCAATGAAACCTTTTTAAACAAGCCATGGGGAAAGGGAAGAGCAGATCAAGGCACACACACTATCTCTGGGGACAGAGGCCTCTCTTCCATCATAAATTGATTGCTCTGGCACCCATGAAAGGCAACAGGGGCAGTTGGAGGACTGCATAAAGAGATATGACTGTCACAAAGAAAGAGGAGACAGAAGACTGCCTCAAAGGAATGTAGTGTTTCTGAACCTGTGAGAACACAAAGACAAAACTTCCTTCAAAATTAGTAACTTTTGAATTCTGGGTAGCTGAAAACAATACAGGAAAACAACATTAAAAAAAAACCCTCCACACTTCCAGCATAAAGTGAAATCTGAAAAAACTGAACTTCAAAATTAGCGTAAATTATTTAGTAAATGCACCAAAACTCAGCAGGTAATCTCTCACCTTCATTCCCCACTGCAAAGGCAGGCCAAGAAAGCCTGTGGGAAGGGAGACCAGGAGAGCTAGTCATGGGAATAATGTTAACATAAAAGCACCACAAGAAAGCTAAAGTTCACCCTCAGTGTAAAAATATTAAACATTTCTTAAAAGTGCTTTGGTAGATTAGAACACGGGCTAACAGTTTATAGCAAAGAGGCTTAAAAATGCATATTGCTTGAAGTGATAGTCTTCAAAATACTTAAATTCTGGGGAATTTTAAAAAACGAAAAAAGGAAGAAAAATAAGCCCTTTAGAAATTGAGTGGTGAAATATAAAAAGATGAAAAAGATCAGAATTTAGGGTCTTGCAAGACCAAGAGAACCAAAAATATCAGAGGACACACAGATCCTCTCGCATTACACATATACATGCACACAAACAAATCCATTAAAGAGTACAAATTTTGCTATAATGAAAAAAGTGCGCTTTCAAATAAAGAATCCTTCAAACTAAATCCAAGATAAATGGAAAGTGAACTAATAAAGCCACATAAAGTTATTATTTTTAAAAAGTTAGAAAATGAGATTCAATACATCTCAAGTAATGAAAATGCCCCCTGAACAACCAATCTTGTGTCAGAAGAAACTGTGAGACTCCAAAGTAAGTTAATTGTACTCAAACATTTGGAGATAGGAAAACCACTGATTTTTTTTAAATTGGAAATTCAAATTGAAGAATGGAAATTGGCAAGAGAGGGAGACAGAAACAGTAGAAAATAGTTATTTGAACTCAGAAAAGAAATGTAACCAGCCAAACAAACAAAAGACTGATTTTTAAGGCATCCAAAGTCTAATAAAGGAAAATAAGTAACAAGAACCATTGAAGGAATCTGGAAAAATCTCAAACAGAATGAAATTGAAATAAATAAATGAAAAAGGTCCAGAGAAAAATAAAGATAAAAATAAAGGATGGGGAAAGAATACAATTAACATATTTGGAGTCCCCAAATTAAAAAACAAACAAACAAACAAAAAAAACCACCAACCATAAAGCAAAACAGTGTAACAGTACTAATACTTAAATGTATAATCCAAAAACAAAATTTCTAAAAAGAAATACCTGAATCTACATATTGAAAGAACCCACAGATACATGAAATATTCAGCCTGAAAGGATGGACTATGGGATGCCTGTACCACAAAGTATTACACAGCTATGTAAAATGTAAAATGAAGCTGATTTCTATGAACGGATAGGGACTATATTTTGAAGTGACAAAATCAAAGTAGAAAGGAATATCTATAACATATATATTTCATGTAAGAAACATACATATTTCATGTAAGAAAAAATTGATATAATGAAATATGCATGTATCTGATTCTTTATGCAAAAATAAAATAAAGAAAAGAAAAGCCATAAATTAAAGAGATTTATTACCTAGAGGGTGTAGGGGAAAGACCAGGTTGACGGAAAGAAGAAATGAGTATATCTGTGTGGTATCTGCTTTCTTTGTTTTTGTGTCGCTCTGACATTTAGGACAATGTTAAGGTTTCAGATGTTCAAAGAAATAATTAAATTATCCAACAGAATTTGGCGGAATCCAAACTGGAATACAAACTATAACAAATTAATTTAATTTTCTTGCAAATAACCCAACCCCACTGAAGGAAACGGAGAAAAAATAAATAACATCGAGAAAGGTATTTTTCTACAACTAAAAGAGCTGTACCCAAACATTCCTCTTGAGTTCAGCCGTCCCTGACCTTTTTGGCACCAGGCACCACTTTCATGGAAGACAGTTTCCGCAGGGGTGTGGAGGGCAGCGGTGGCTGGTATGGTTTTGGGATGAAACTGTTCCACCTCAGATTATCAGGCATTATTGGATTCTAATAAAGAGCCTCAACCTAGATTTCCTCCCATGCACAGTTCACAATAGGGTTTGAGCTCTTATGAGAATCTAATGACACCAGTGATCTGACAGCAGTTGGAGCTCAGCTGATAATACTCCCTAGCCTGCCATTCACCTCCTGATGTGCGGTCCGGTTGATAACAGGCCACAGTACCCGTCCGTGGTCCCACGGTTGGGGACCCCTGCTTTAGTTAGTAAATTAGTTTTTCCCAGCTGTATGGGCTAATTTTATTACATTACGTGCATTAAAGGATTGAGAAAATAAGTAAATATATGTGGATACTGAGAGGCAGGCTTCTTACTGTTAGGAGTTACAAATAGAGAAATCTAGAATAAATCCTTTGGTGTTGAATTGAAATTGAAGTATGAAATAATAGATATAGATGGAAGTGTGTGTGTACATATGCAATATAAATATATGTATCATACACATACTAGCATATATGTCCTCTAAAAGGGCCTTGAATTAGTGACATTCCAATACAACGAACACAACTAGTATCTATATTTTGGTTCTAAATACCATTTTCCACTGAAATAAAACATGTTTCCTTGAAGGAATGTCTAATTCAAGTTCCCAGTCAGGGAAAGTAAATGCAGAGTCTAAAATATCATGAGATTCCAATAACCAAAGTGCTCAAAAACTTATGGAAGCATGCTCAAAGACACAAAAGCAATTCAAAAGAGCTTTCAATGCCCAAATATATGAAAATATGAGCAAAAAAAAGATAGTAATGAATTATATTCTAGAAAATAAAATCAATATCCATGAGTCTATACTGACATAAATAAATGAATAAGTTAAGAAATATGTGTGAGTAGGGACAGTTTTTTTTTTACAGTAGAAAAAAAATTAACAAATGTAGCAGGAAAAATATCAGTAGAAAATCACCATTTAGCAAATATCAAGTCATCATTGTTTCAGTTAGGAATTGGTGCCCAAATCAGTGAGCAAAAGTATGATGAGAAATAGGATATTTTCATAGTCTCAATGTAACTCCTGAAAAGAGACTTATTAAGTGGCGTGGGGGAGAGATTAATATTACATTGGAAAAACTTGGACATCATCTTAACCAAGTGCTCAAAGTTCACGTCACTCGGAATGGGGCTTGTCAACATCATGATGTTTAATAAATAAATAAACATCCTAGTGTGCTGTATTGATCAGGAGGCAACATTCCGTGTGTGGTATTTCTGTCTCAAATGCAAAGTCCAATTTTAACCATAAAGAAACATCAGATAAATTCATGCAGAGGGGACTTCTATAGAATAACTACAAAATAACTGTTCGTACTCTTACAAAAATACAGATTTGTGGAAGTCAAAGAAAGAATAAGGAACTGTACCAGTTTGAAAGAGACTAAGGAGATATGAAAGATAAATTCATTGTGTCAAGTTCGATTGAATCCTGGAAGAGAAAAACGATATTAGTAGAACAATTGGTAAAATGTGAATAAGGTCTGTAGATCAGTTAACAGTATATTGAATCAACTTTCATTTCCTGATGTTGCCAATTGAACTATGGTTATGGAAAATATTAACATTTGGGAAAGCTAAGTGAAGGATGCACAAAAATTCTTTGCACTAATTTTGCAACATATTTGTGGGTCTGAAATTATTTTTAAGTTAAAAATAAAATAAATAAATTGTTTTTTTTTACAGATTTTTTTTTACCTGTAACATATACTCTTCCCACTTTGAAAGAGTTCTAACAAAAGTTGGAAGATCACCCTCCCAAGCCAAAGTTTGACACATGAAAAAAACTACAAACTGGTTGACATAATTGAAATATACAGAATGATGACATAGTCATAAATTATCCCTGCACAAAATTAACTCATTAA
Organism: Pan troglodytes; assembly: GCF_028858775.2. Classification (NCBI taxonomy): domain Eukaryota; kingdom Metazoa; phylum Chordata; class Mammalia; order Primates; family Hominidae; genus Pan; species Pan troglodytes. The sequence continues at coordinate 48,134,585 of NC_072415.2, read as the reverse complement.
CGAAAAAGGGAAAAATAGATTTTACTAGATAAACACGGAAGACACCCCTTAACCATGTAATCAAAGGAGTGAGACAAATTGACATTGTGTTTTCTGGTATAATGAACAGAGAATACAGCATTTGTATGTGTTTGTTTTTGTCAAAACCTTATAACTTAAATCATGAGGAAATATCAGAAGACTCCAAATAGTCGGACATTCTTCAGAATAACTGGTCTGATTTCTAAAACATTATCGAGTTTAAAACAGCTAAAGACAGGCCAAGGAATAACTCCATATTAAAAAAGACAAAGAAGATACAACAACTAAATGCAGTGTATGATCCTAGATTGGACCCTCGGTTAGAATAATTTGTTGATTAATTGATTTTGATTTCCTATTTTGTGAAAAACAACATGATTAAGCAAATGACAAAGTAAACAAGGTCTATAAATGTGTTAATAGTATTGGAACCAACTTAAAGTCTTGAATTTGGAAAATCGTTCTCAGGAAACTCAGAAGGAAGTATTCAGAGTTGAAGGTGTCATGTCTGAAACTTACTCACAAATGGTTCAGTAATAACAATGATGATAATAATATTAGAATAATATTAGATAAAAATAAAAGCAGAAAGAATACAACAAGAACAATATGTATATATGGAGTGAAAGTATAAAAGTGTGGAAAATTTTTAACAACTGGGGACAACAGAAAAAGGGTAAAGTATAGTTCTTCTTACCATTCATACAACTTTTCAGTAAGCCTGAAATTATTTCAAAATAAAAATTTAAGAAGGAAAGAAAGGACAGGTTTAAGTGCTGGAAAATAAGCTGGAGAGAAACATCTGAATGTGAATGAGGCTCTGTCACTTGCTTGGGGACTGGCCTTGGACCTCTCTGCACTTCAGTTTACTTCTCTGTAAAACAGGGATAATAATTTTAAATAAACCCAGTCAACAGTTTTGAATATTAAGTAGCAAGAATATTAAAGAATAAGCATGATACAGGTGCTAGCTATTAATGTTACGAACTATATCAGTTTCAGTAGAGATGGAGCACAAATAAAATATTTTTGATATTAAGAACCTAGAAATTCTAGGCCTTAGTAACCATTTGGTCACAGATGGGAGAGAGAGATCTATTTTCAGGTAACCAAAATGAACAACTCTGTGGATAGCGGTGCCTTTAACTGGATAAAAGAATAGGAGAAGAACTGAAAGATTCGATGTGGCAGAGACACAATTTCAGTTGTGTATGCATTGAGTTAAAGTGCCTGACAGAATTTTTTCTAGATAGATCAGTAAATGTTTGGGTAAATAAGTAGGGGATTCAAAAGATCTGAACTTGAGTTGTAGCTTGGAAGTTACTGACATGCATTTTCTTATAAAGCATATTTTCCCATTTAGTGTAAACTACCTGAGTCGGTGATGAAAAGTTCTCCTTGTATCTCTATAGCAGTTTGCAGCTTGTCAGGTAGGAGCTGCGTAATTGTATTCAACTGAAACTTTCATGTGGTCCCACCATGTGGGTAAGCATAGCAACCTTTGTGGGAAAGACGGTGAGCAATCAAGGGCTCTGACTAATGGGGTTAAAGAAATGTGACATCCTGGTCCTTCAATGAGCCTAGATACTACCAATACAACCCCATCCCGCAGATTGTGTGTATGTGTGTGAGAGAGGTGGTTTTTCCTACCATAGGAGGAGATAAAATTTGTCTTTGCACTAATTAAGCCACTTATCGTCCCCTCCCTTCAAGTCAGCTTTTGGGGTTGTCTTAAGAGGTCCTCTCCTGCCTAGAGAATATAGCTTATTCTACCACGTAACTCTACTCTCAGCTGGAGGTCTCCACCCTTCCTTCCTTCCCATTCCTTCCGGGTTTTGCCTCATTCTACTAATACCATGTTAATGCCTTTTCTATCATAGTGAGGAAAGGAGAATATAAATTAAATCACACAATAGTCTTAACTTTCAAAAATTAAAAATCCCAACAAATGAAACATAAAAATAAAGTTTCTCTTAGTTCAGATATCCGACATAGGAGACTGGCATAGAAGAGATGGTATAGAGTAAGAGGATGGGAAACAGAATTTGATAAAATACGCTGATCTAGTCTATATACTCCTTATTATGGAAGTGCATGAGTCTTCCTGAGACTTGTTTCTGTGATTCATTCTGTTGTTCCACATTTCATGCTTAAAATGGAAGCAGAACCTATAGCAGGGAAAAAGGAAGAAAAGCAGAGCGTGATTTGGCAACCTTTGTTTATTATCTGTTCGTGATTCTATCAACTAGAAGAGACAGGGACTTTATTTTACTTCTCATTATCACTATACAAGACCTTATGGAAAATACTAATGACTAAATTTACAGCTTATAAATGGCTTTCACATATATACTATCAATTAAACTCTACAAGGTGAAGATCTGAGGTAAAGTTATAAATCATCTTGATTGGGACTCTAAGGTTTAAGAAGTGAGCACAATGTTTCCCAAACTTCTCTGAACATTGGAAACCACCAGGGGAGCTTCAAAATTTACTAGTGTCTGAGTTCCAACTCCAGAAAATCTGATTTAATTGGTTTGGGATCTCATGTGGGCACTGGAATGTTTAAAAGAAAAGATGCTTCCAATGTGCAGTCAAGCTTGAAGTCTACTTCATAAGTTTCTAAAGTTCTACAACTGGAAAGAAACAGAACTAGGATTAATTTCAAGACAGAGTGTGTCTAGTTCGCTACTTTCAACATAGGTAAATATATATATATATATATATATATATATATACATACACACACACACACACACACACACAGAGCTGGATCTAATAACCTCCTCATTCCTATCATAGGAAACTCAGTAAAATGAATTTTCACTCTTTTTCCACCAACTTTATTTCCATAGAGTTTAAAATTGGGTGGATACTGGTTGGTGGAAGTGAATTAACTGTATTTGGTAGATTAGATCAAGAAGATTACAGGCGAGCACAGTCAGGCTCAGGGTGAGTGGGGGAAGAGGTGGGAGAAAGAAGAATGCCTCAGGCCATTCCTGTGAAAAGCAAAAACCAGAATGATGCAGTGGAACATGTCATGTGGACCTAAGGGACAAAGCCAAGCCATGCAGCCAATGTCAAGAATCTGTTGGCAACTGTGATAGCTATCCTATTTTCCTCCCATAGAAAGAGATAAGAAACATTTCTCATCAAGTAGGAGTGAGGAGGTTATTAGATCCAGCTGTATACAGTAAAAATCAAAGTCGGCCAAGGTTTTCCACTTGTGGTAGGACTGGATCCTGAAGCAATTTTGTGGGCAATTGCCAGGAACATCAACCTACAAGAATTATACACCCCCTCAACCCACACACACACGCAATGGTGCTAATTCAGAAACATGGTCCTTATTACTTTGTGTTTCTATTTCAGTGTTTTTATACTTAACCTGTTTATAGTTAGAAAAAATTTAATTGGTCTAGTCTAGTTCCTACTAAAATAAATAGCATTTTTAAATGGAAGTTGAAAAAATGCTAATGTTAACCAATTATGGTATTTTCACAATACATATAGACAAAGCCTGCCTATTTCTGAAACCAGAGATTTCATGGCTTATTCCTATTTACAAGGAGAAAAGAATTTATTGTTTCTGTTTCAAAACCTTTAATATGCTTCCCAAAAAGTTATCTGGTTCAGCAAATAAAACAGGAGAGGAGAAAATAAATAGTAATCAGAAGACAATGTAATGTCTGTGTGCCATTCCCACTTTGTCACAGAACAAAATAATTATATGCATATTTTCAAAATGGAAATGATTTGAAAATGTCCCAGAGTTTCCAATCTGTAAACTGAAAGATTACTGTGGTTGTTTCTCACTCACTCTCTCAGATATATTTGAGTTGTATTTTTTTTTTTTTGTAATTAAACTTAAACTCTGCTTTGAGCCTCCTAGTCCACTTCATCACAGAAGATGTGATTGTATTCATTTCATGGTCCATATAATCTATCCTGGCTTAAGTTCAGTCAGTTCAGGGATTTCCCCCCTCTTTTGCTTAGTCCTTGGGGTGTCACCTGACTTTCAGGGGAAAGTGTTTGGGCCATAGTCCTCATTTCTTGGCTCCCAGCCCACTTCCAACTTCAAAGGCAGTAATGTTCAGTGGAGTCTTTCTCACATCATATCACTCTGATGCTCCTTCCCTTTTCCCCATCTAAGGGCCTTTTTCATTACATTGGGTCCGCATGGGTAATCTAGGATAATATACCTATTTTAAAGTTAGTTGATTAGTAACATTGATTCCATCTTCTACGTTGATTTCCCTTTTGCATGTAACATAATATATTCACAGGTTTCAAGAATTAGGAAGTAGACATTTTTTGGTGGGGAAAGGAGAACTTATTCTGCCTACTATACTAGCTATTGTCACCTTTAGGAAATATTTTATCCGTTCTGAACCTCATTTGCATTTTCCATAACATGAGCACCTGAGATTGTTTTGCATTTTTCTGAATTTATTTATCTCAGTGATTTTCAAAGTAAGGAGAGAAGTAGGACCAAAATGTCCAGATGGATTTCTTATTGGTAGAGTGTATCCCTAAATAATGACAACATACCACTTTCCTACTACATGCTTATGCATTTTGAAGGGCTACTATGAGGAATAAAAGAGGTATTGCATGAAACTACCTGGACACAATGAAGGCCCAATACCTATTACCTTTTGTTCAATTTCTCTTTCTTATTTCTTTGTTCCATTTGACTCAAAGAGAAGGCTCAAATGTTCAAATATGAATGATTAAGTCCCCTGGATACCACTAATCAAATTAACAAGCTTTTGCCTTAGTTCTGGTTCCAGCTAGATATTTTATCTACATACCTAAAGCTGCTCACATACTGTGATGGTTAATACTGAGTGTCAACTTGACTGGATTGAAGGATGCAAAGTATTGATCTTGGGTGTGTCTGTGAGGGCACTGCCAAAGGAAACTAACAGTTGAGTCAGTGGGCTGGGAAAGACAGACCCACCCTTAATCTGGGTGGGCACCATTTCATCAGCTGTCAGCACAGCCAGGATATAAAGCAGGCAGAAAAACATGAAAAGAGAGACTGGCTTAGCCTCTCAGGCTACATCTTTCTCCCGTGCTGGATGCTTCCTGCCCTCAAACATCAGACTCCAAGTTCTTCAGCTTTGGAACTCAGACAGGCTTCCTTGCTCCTCAGCTTGCTGACAGCCTATTGTGGGACCTTGTGATCATCTGAGTTAATACTTTAATTATCTATCCTATTAGTTTTGTCCCTCTAGAGAACCCTGATTAATACACATACTCATTGGTCCTTCCAACCCCCTTTCAAAAGTCTGCAGAACTCTGGCCTCTGGAACTCTATCTGCCATAGACCCACATTTCAGACGCCACCTACCCCTCCATCTGAGACCTTGAGTTACCTTCCTCACCTTGAAATGGTGATGGCAGCTAGCACTTGAGCCACGCCTGGAGACAGCACTAACTCCCAGGCACTGTGCCCTGTCTTTTGACATAGACATTCTGAGCTGTACATTCCCAGTTCTCTGCCTCATGCCCTGCTGCACTGGGCAAAGCTGTTGCCAAGGTCCTAAAGGTCCTGCCCTGCTTGAGGCCCATGACAAATCATCATGTCTCTCGAAAGACTTCCAAGGTGTGATTGTTTCAAACGTGTTGAGGATGGTACATCCGAGAGTATACTAGCAACCCTTACTAGTGATCCCAGCTTTTTATGCTACAAAATTTGTTTCTATGTGTTTTTCTTTTTGTGTATGTTTACTGTAGATTAGGCTTTTTATCATATTGCCATAAATTCCAATTACCATAATCTAATTTTCAGACACTCATTTGATCATCATATTTTAGTCTTACTCTACCACAGCTTAAAGGGTGGGGAAAAAAAGGAAGATTAAGGTTGTCTTTGGACCTGAGGTCAAGGAGAGAAGCAGAACCTGAATGATATTCATGCATTTATAGTTGAATGTATTCCTTCAAAGACTATTTATTGAGAACATATCATGCAGTTTTATAACATGCTAGTCATATATTTATGAGAAAAAAACTGACAGTCTTTCCCTCATAGAGATTATACATTTTTTATGAAATAAAGAGTTATCCTATGATTGTAAATACTTGTAAACATTTCAAGGGTGCCAATTACATTAAAGATGTTCAACTGCTATATATACATATATACATATATATACACATGTGTATATATATGTGTGTGTGTATATATATATAATTAGTAGAAACTGACCTTATCTGAGGGTTCATGGAAGTTGTAAGCAAAGGAAGTAACTAGCCAAATACATAATTCAATTTTGTGATAATAATAAATACTATGAAAAATATTAAGCAGAAAAGGAAATAGTGATGGCATGAAAGTAATTTTAGTTAAGATGGTGAGGGAAGACTTAGGGGAGATATTTGGGCAAAGATGTGGATGTCATGAAGAGTAAGCACTGTTGTAATATGAAGGAAAAGTATTCTGGGCAAAGGAACAGAAAGTGAGAAGACTGAGCTGGGAGAGAGCGAGGATCTTTTAGGAAAGATAAGAAGATCTATAGTAATGGTACAGAATCAATGAAGGCCACAGCACTCATAGTCATCTATATCATGATATAGATTTTGTTTTTTAACACTAAAAGCATTATAAAACCATTATGACTCTTAATTTAGCTTGTGAGCTGGTAGGGAAAAAAGAAAGTAAAAACTGATGTTACTTTACTTTGGAAAAGGAAGAGCAGAGGTATGATGAATTTCTTAGAAGCAGCAATATTAGAGAATGGGAGAATAATTGAGGGTTTTTTTTTGCAATAGTCAAAGTAGAAGAACACTTTTGTTAGAGAAAGAGAGTGAGCTTGGGGAAAAGTGGTGAAATGGAGATATATGTAAAAGATAAAACCCATATTTGTTAATTTATTGGCTACAATGGACGAAAGAAAGTTGTAAAGAATGACCCTCTAGTTTTTGTTTTGTACAAATCAATCCATGTTAGTGCCATTTACCAAGACAGGGGACACTTGAAGCGGCACAAGTTTTTTTTTTTTTTTTTACCAAGGTTGGGATTTTTATCTGGAGGATCTACATAAGGATCTACTCCCAGTATCAAATGGATTGTTGGCAGATGACTAGGACTCCATCTTCTTACCATCTGGTGGTGGTGGGTGCTCCAAGCTCCTAGAGATCACCCACATTTCTTGTCATCAGGCCTCCATTTTCAAAGCCAAGAAAAGAGAATTTTTCACATTAAATTCCTCTCATATTTTGAATCTTTCTCATCAGAAAGAGGATCAGCAACAGTAGGACAAATCTGTATCCTGTGCTTCCTGATACAGTGCACTGAACAGGACACAATGTAACTTCTACTACACAGTGAATACCATGAATCTAATCCTGAGCAATCTTCAGGCAGACACTGACTGAGAATGTTTCCAGAATAAAACTAGACCAACACTCAAACATGTTGATCATATTAGTAAGGAAGAGGTTCATGTTAAAGGAGAATAAGGAAACAAGACAACGAATGCAATGTGATCCCTAACAAATAACCTGAGATGTTTCACATACTCTGAAGCCATCTTAACAAATACTCAACAGCAAACATAGGATTTAGTACAAATATGTGCTCCATTAAGTTCCAATGTGTGGCGGTTCTAAATTTTGTTCTACATAAAGTAGGGAGGATCTTGTTTAAAACAGATTTTCACAACCAACCACAGTCTTAGGATCAGTAGGTCTGGGGTGGAGTTCAAGAATCTGCATTTTTAATAAGCAGATCAAGTGATTTTGAAATACAGGTAGGAGTTTGTATTAGCAAGGGTTTGTCAGAGAAACTGCCTTTAGAGAGAAGGAGATTATACACACACACACACAAACACACACATAGAGACAGAGAGATACACACACACACACACACACACACACACACAGAATTTATTATAAGGAAATAGAAGGAATTGACTCATGCAATCATGCAATTATGAAGCCTGACAATTCCCAAGATAATCAGTTGAGAAGCTGGAGACCCAAGAAAGCTGATGATGTAGCTCCAGGCCACGTCCAAAGGCCTGAGAACCAAGTGAGCTGATAATGTGGTTCCAATCTGAAAGACTGCAGGAGGCTTGAGACCCAGGAAGAGTCAAAATATCAGCTTAAGTTTGAAGTTAGGGAAAAACTCATAACCCAGTTTGAAGGTAGTCAGGCAAGAGAAGTCCCTTCTTATTTGCAAGAGGGTCAGCCTTTTGTGCTATTCAGAGCTTGATCGGAAGAGGCCCACCCACATTATGAAGGGCAATCTGCTTTACTTGTTCTACTCTTTCCAACATTCATCTCATCCAGAAAAACCCTTACAGACATACCCGGAATAATGTTTGACCCAATATCTGGACATCCCAAAGCTCAGTCAAGTTGACACATAAAATTAACTACCATAGTCCCTGAGGACTACACTTCGGGAAACACCACTGTAGCGTATGAATCCAAGTGGCCCCTAAAAGAGGCCAAGATGACTTGCCTGCTTGCCTTTCCCCCCCGCCTTCCTTCCTACCTTCTTTTCTTTCTTATTTCCATCATTTATTCTTTTTCTTTGTTTTAAGTTATGAAGTATTTGATCCACAAAAGGTTAATGATTTATATGTAAAAGGAAAGAACCAAAAACGTAATATAAATTTGTGTAGCCAAAAACGTAATATAAATTTGTGTAGCCAGAACCCACTTTTATAACCAAAATATTGCCAATGCCTAGAACGATGCCAAATTTCCTTTATTTCTTACCCATTTGAAACCAAATGACTTCTCCTCCCAAAGTTAATCATTGTCCTTCCTTTTTTGATGTTTGCTTTTATCTTTTTGTTTTTTTAAGTTGTTATTTTGATAAAATTTAAAATTTTCTGAAAGTTGTAAGATTTCCAAATAATATTTTTATTATTTTCAACTTCTCCATCTCAATCTCTCTCTCTGTTTGTGTATATAGACATGTATTTTTCTTCCTGTAACATTTGAAATTAGGTTGCAGAATCATGCGTGACCTTTTATCCCGAAATACTTGCTTATTTCCTAAGTACATGGACATTGTCTTACAAAATCACGGAGCAATTATAAAAATTAGAAAATTTACCTTTAATCTAATATTATGTAATCTCATCTATATTCATATTTCATAAATCATTACAAAAATGTCCTTTTATCCTTTTATCCCCAAAATATTATTCATCCCTTTAATAGAGGATCTAATGTGGGATCAAATTGCATTTGCTTATGTTGTTTCCTTATTGTCCTTTAACATAAACCTCTTACTGTGCAATTGACATATTTGAGGTGTTGGTCTAGTTTTAATAAGAAACATTTTCAGTCAGGGCTTGCCTGATGATTGCTCAGGATTAGATTCATGTTATTCACTGTTGGCAGGAGTGCAGTAGAAGTGATATTACGTCCTTCTCAGCACAGCATATCAGGAGGCACATGATATGGATTTGTCCTACTGTTGGTGATCCTCTTTCTGATAAGAAAGATTCAAAATATGAGAGGGATTTTTTATGAGAAATTCCCTTTTCTGGGCTTTGAAAGTGGAGGCCTGATGACAAGAAATGTGGGTGGTCTCTAGGAGCTTGCAGCACCCACCACCACCAGCTTGCAAGAAGACAGAGTCCTCAGTCTTCTGCCAACAACCCATGTGATATTGGAGGTGGATCCTTATGTAGATGCCAAATGACAAGGACTAAGCTCAAGGTCTCATGTGACCCCAATCAAGCCTAGACTTTTGATCTTCCCTACAAAACTGAAAAACAGATGTTATTTTACATTTTTAAGTCTGTGGTAATTTGTTACACAGGAATAAATAACTGATGAACTAAAATTTTTCCCTATTTGGCCAGTAAAAGCATCTTCAAGCAAACTACTGTGTCCTTCAGACATACTCCATCATTTCTAATGAACTTCCTTATTTTCTGGCACATGTGTGCAGGCAAGCTCACACACACACACACACACACACACACACATGCACATCCCAACACACAGTGTTTATGATTCATTCTGCACTTTATCAGCCCCAGTCACCACAGGTCACTGGTTCTTTGGAATGGAGAAAGATATTTAGAAGCTAAGATCTGTCTTTGTAGTTGTAACACACAGGCAGACACAAAAACATCCATACACACGAACACAGAACATTAAGCAATGCTTACTTTAGTTTTCCAATGTTTTATAAATGGTACTGTACTATACATAATTTTGTGTGACTCATCTTGTATTCTCAATAGGACACTTTTGCAGTTCATCTAAGTTGATGTAAATAGATGTAACTCAGTTTTTCATTGCTATGCATTGTAAAATTATGCCACAATTTCTTAACTTTCTATTGATGAATATTTGAGACATTTTCTTTTTTATTCTGTTACAAATATCAAGCCATTTATTTTCTGATCCTCATGAAGTATATGTGGATTTCAGCTTTACCCAGGTGATGCTCAATTGTATACCAAAGTGCTTTTGCTGCTGCTCCACAGCTTTGCCAATACTTGGTGCTGTCAAGCATTTTAATCTTTATAAATCACGTGAGTGTAAAATATCTCCTTCTGGTTTAATTTACATTTCTCTGGGTTCTAATGGGGTTGAGCATATTTTAATAAGTTAATTGTCCATTTGTATTTCTTTTGTGAAAGCCTTTTTAAGTCTCTTGCCTAATTTCCATTATCTTATTTGTCTCTTCTTACTGATTTATAAGTTGTTTGTATGATCTAAATGTGATTTATTTCCCAGTTATGTGTTGCAAATCTCTTTTTCTACTTGGTGCCTTCTGTTCATTTTTTAAAATTAATATTTCTACATGTCTGTGATGAGTTGAATTGTGTCTACCCCAAATTCATATGCTGAAAACGCAATGTGGCTATATTTGGAGATAAGGCCATTAAGGAGATAATGAAGGTTACATGAGGCCATAAGGATGGGATCCTAATCTGGTAGGACTGGTGTCCCTATAAGAAGAGAAACATTAGCACTCTTTCTCCATAAGCAGGCACAGAAAAAAAATCATGTGAGGACACCACAGGAAGGAGCCATCTGCAAACTGAGGAGAGAGGCCTTAACAGAAACCAACCCTGCTAGCACCCTAATCGTGGACTTTTATCCTCCAGAACTGTGAGAAAATAAAGTCTGTTGTTGTAATCACCCAGTCTGTGCTATCTTGCTATGGTAGCCCTAGCTGACTAATGTCTCTGTTAATGGATGAACATTCTTTTAAATTTAATTTAGTCAAATTCATCAATAATTTATTTTAAGTTAGTGTTCTTTGTTTTTTGTTTACTACAATTTCCTATATCTTATCTCATGGAGATATTGTTCTATATTTTCTTCTGAATAATTTAAACTTACTGAAAGTTGTCAGAAGATTCCCAAAGAATATTTTTATTATTTTCAACCTCTTTGTCCCAGTCTCTCTCTCTCTCTCTCACTATGTAGATGTTTAAGTATTTATTCCATTTAGAATTGACATTGGTATAACATGTGATAAAGAAAGTAGATAATATATGAAACATGTAATCATTCATAATGCATTATTTATAATGCATATTATATTCATCGTTACATACAATTTACTATAAATGTATGTATTTAATATGACTGATTTTCCACTCTACTTATTAAAGAATTTAGTATTTAATCCAACATTACACTGTCCTAGCTGGTTTAATTGTATACTATGTTTTGATATCTAAAAGGTATAATTTTCTCCACTTTTTCTTCAGGAAAGTCTTGCTATTTTTGTCATTTGCTTTTCCATACAATATTGAAATCAGCTTGTCAATTCCACTAAAATTGTATTGGAATTTTGATTGTCATTGCATTGATGCATAGATCAATACAAAAAGAATGGTCACATTTTATAGTGACTGTCAATAGACATTTTATATCTTTTATTTTGAACATCCTTTACAATTTTCTCTAGGAGTCTTGCACATCTTTTGCTATTTTATTATCAGACACCTTATATATTTAGATACTATTGTAAAGGGAAATAATTCCTTAATTATATTTTCTGAATTATGCTGTCATATGGAAATGCAATTGGTTTTGTATATTGATCTTATAGCCCACAGACACACTGATGAACTCTCTTATTATTACTAATAATTTGTCTGTAAGTGCTTTTTGGTTTTCCATGTAAACAACCATATCATCTGAAAATAATTTGTTTTGTTTATATGTTTTCAATTCTTATGTCTTTACATCTATCTTTTCTTATCTTACTTTACTAAATTCGGATGTCTAGCACAATGTTGAGTGCAGTGATGATAATGCGCATCATTGCCTTATTCTTGATTTTAAAGAAAATACTTTAATTTTTTTTTTTTTTTGAGAGAGAGGTAGTCTCTCTCTGTCGCCCAGGCTGGAGTGCAGTGGCGCGATCTCGGCTCACTGCAAGCTCTGCCGCCTGGGTTCATGCCATTCTCCTGCCTCAGCCTCCCAGATAGCTGGGACTACAGGCGCCTGCCACCACGCCTGGCTAAGTTTTTGTGTTTTTTAGCAGAGACGGGGTTTCACCATGTTAGCCAGGATGGTCTCCATCTCCTGACCTTGTGATCGGCCCGCCTCGGCCTCCCAAAGTGCTGGGATTACAGGCGTGAGCCACCGCGCCCGGCCAAAAATAACCTTTAAAATATGTATCAATGATGTAGAATATTTTCTAGTTTGGCCCTTGTTGTCCCTTTTTATGTCGTTAAGATGGTTCCATTCTGTTTCTTATTTAATAGAAATTTTTTAAATCATATATTGAAATTACATTTTGTCTACAGAGATGTTCTTTATGGCTCTTCTCTTTTTAATCTGTTTATGTAATGAACTACCTTAGTAGACTGTTTACTATGAAAACAAGCATGCATTTTTGTGATAAACCCAACTTGATATACTGCTAAATTTGATTTACTAACATTTAAATTAAGATTTTTTGGCCTCTAGTTTAACAATGTATTTGCCTGCAATTTCCCTTCTTTTTAATAATATAGATATACTGGGAGGATTGGAATCATCTGCTTCTTAAGGGTTAGTTATAGCTAATGGTAGCAATACTAAACCCTCAGCACTCACAGCCCCAGACACACAGATGATTTTTTAATGCAAACACTAGTGACTCTGCCTGAGGGCTTTCTCTGGCTTCTGGAGGCCAGTAGGCCCATTTCCAAGATTGGGCAGCAATGCTGGGGAGTAAATGCCCCTGGGAGCAGCACTCAACCCATAACAGATGAGTGTCAATGTATAAATACCCCATATTTCTTTCTCCTAGGTGCAAAACTTTGAAGGCTTTGACTACATAATCACTCAGAGGTTCTTCCTGGGACCCAGCTCAATTGCCCACAAGCAAACTGCTCACAAACATATTCTTTGTAGGATTCCTTCTCTTTCCTGCTTCTCTTCCCTACCTTTATCAGTAATTCTTGGGATCACTTTCCAAAGGAACAGTTTCACTCAAATCCTTGGGTTCAAGGTTGACTTCTGGGGAAATTCTGACTAAGACAAAAATACTCCCTTGTAAAACTATCTGGATTTGTCTTTGGCGGGTTTCTTAACCACTGCAATATTTCAGTGATTTTAATGTTTATTTATTATATTTATAATATGAGAATATTTGGTAATTTATATTATATATATATTTCAGTTACATGTAAGTTTTCTAACAAATTGGAATAAAGTTGCTCATAATGTTCACCTATTAAGTTTTTAAGCCCTGCCATAATTCTTATGACTCTTCTTTCAAAACTAACACTTACTCATTTGTGGTTTTACCTTGTTTTCTTGATCACCATCAGCAGAGATTTGTCAATTTTATTAGTCATCTTAATGCCTTCATTGTTGGCTTTATGAATTCTCTTGGTAGTGTCTTTACATTTTATATGGTATTAATTTCTTCTCTCTTTAAAAAAAAATATTTCTGACTGGAGATAGTGGCTCACACCTGTAATCCCAGCATTTTGGGAGGCCAAGATGAGAGGATTTCTTGAGGCCAGGAGTTTGAGAGCAGGCTGGGCAACACAACAAGGCCCCATCTCTACAAAAATAAAATTAAAAAATTAGGCAGAGGAATGCTCAGGTTTATGCGTGTAGTCCCAGCTACTCAGGAGGCTGAAGCAGAAGAATTGCTTAAGCCCAGGAGTTTGAGGCAGCAGTGAGCTGGGATCACACCACTGCACTACAGCCTGAACAACAGAGCAAGACTGTCTCTTAAGAAAAAAAAATTAATTTTTAAAAAGTTCTTTCTTTGGGTTTATTCTGTATTTAGTTTTCTAATTTTTAGATTATTGATGTTAGTCTTTTTTACTTTTGTAATCATTTAAGACTACTTTTTTATAATTACCAGTTTATTTGTTACAAATGTTTTTTATATGTATTTTTTTCCATTCTTTTTAAGTATTTTAAATATCCACTATGTTTTTTACTTGGAATTGTGCATTATATAGAAATATAATTTAGTACTTCTATGTAGTATTTTATCATTTTCTTGTTTTGGCCTTAGTTTTATTTCATAATTGTTTTTAAATTAATTATATTATCATCAGAGAACATGCCAGATTTCTTAACATAGGTTGAGATATGTTTTAAAACCTAGTTTAGGATCAGTTTTAATAAAGGTCCCAAATGTACCAGAAAGAAACTTGTGTTCTCCACTTGTTGGGTTGAATGTTGTTTGCGTATCTATTTAGTCAACTTTTAAGCGGTGTTGTTCATATATCTGTATTCTGACTGCTCATTCTTTCTTCTTGATCTATGATTGTTAATATGTTAACTCCTAAATTTTGATGGTAGATTTATTCATCTCTTTTAACAGTTCTGTAAATTTTTATTTCATATATTTTATATCTATAAAGTTGGGGCATACAAATTTAGAATTGTTATATCACTCTAACAAATTGAAATCCTGATGTAGTGGCACACTTTATCTCTGCAACATTATATTTTACATTGTGTTTATATAGCCAAATAGCTGACTTTTGGTTGATATTTTACTGATATATCTTTTTCAATCTGTTTCCTCTTTTCTGGGTATTTATATCTTAATTAGTTATCTTGTAAAGAATATACAGTTAGCTATATTTTTCATATAATTAGGCAATCTTTGATTTGACCCAAATTATGTCCATTTTTATATATTGTAATAAATGACATATTTAGATTTATTTTAATTTGTAATACTTTCAACTTTCTATGTTTCTTTTTTCTGCTTTTATGACATTTTATTTACATTTTTCCTATGTTGGCTTTTATACTCTATTCCATTTATCCTAGAAAAATTAATGCATATTGAAAATAATAAAGACAGGTTTAATGTTTTAAAATAAAATTTCTGGTCACTGTCACCGTGAAGTAGCAGAGCAGTTGCTGATGGCTTTAGTGGTAGCTTATACCTATAAATCTGTCCCTATTGTATTTTTTTAAAGATATTTACTGTAAAGTCTAATACTCAGGAATACTCCTACAATTCAGTAATTAAAGGCCAAGCAACTCCATTGGAATTGGGCAAATAAAACACTTTACAATAGGATATATAAGAATATCTATTAGGCAAACTAAATAAAAACCAAGCATAGATCTTTCTATAGCCTAGTAATTTATCTCCACATATTAATTCAAGATAAATGACAATATATAACCACAAAAATTATTGTATAAAATTTTTAGCCAAGTGTTGTGGCTCATGCCTGTAATCCCAGCACTTCAGGAGACCAAGGCAAGAGGATTGTTTGAGCCCAGGAGTTCGAGACCAGCTTAGCCAATGTGGCAGGACCTCAACTCTACAAAATTAAAAATTTAGCTGAGTGTGGTGGTGCATGCCTGTGGTCCCATGAGACTGAGGTGGAAGGACAGCTTGAGATCAGGAGGTGAAGGCTGTTGTGAGCCATGTTCATGCCACTACAGGCCAGCCTGGGCAACAGAGTGAGACCCTGTCTCAAAAAAAAAAAATCCTGGAAACTTTTCTCATAATAAAAATCTGAAAACATCCTAAGTGTTTATCAGATGATGGATAAACAAAAGTTGAGGTATTTATTTAATGGAATATTACTTAGCAATAAAAAGGACCATGTTACTACTACATGGAAAAACATTAATAAATCTCAAAAACACACTGATTGACAGAAAGCTGACAGAAATGAATACATATTTTATGTCTCCATTGATATGAAATTCTATAGCTGGTAAAACTAATCTATTATGGAAAAATCAGGTTAGTGATTATCTGTGGAGGATAAAGACAGGCTTTCACTGGGAAGAGATATAAGGGAACTTTCTGAGATGATCATGAATATTTTATATTTTGATAGAATTATATGTTATATGGAGGTATGTGTTTATTATCAAAACTCAGTGAAATTTTTTTTAAGGTTTGTGCATTGCTTTGAATATGGATTTTGTATTGAATAAAAAATGGCAGAGTTGAACTCTGGTTGTATGCTGTATTATCTGAACAAAATGGGTTGATGACTGGAGTTTGGTTTGAGTCTCATCAAGGAAATGGGATGAAGGGATAACTGGATGGATGAATGGATGCATGATAAACTGTAGTGAAATGTTTCTGATGTAATCTGCGTGGTGGACATAAAGATGCGAAATTATTTCATCTTTGTTTTATGTTTTGAGACTGTCACAGTAAAATGTTTGAGATAGAATGAGAGGAGGAAAATTGAAGTTTGGCTCCTAATTGGTCTTTTTACTTCTTTCCTTGCCTCCCTCTAACATAATTTGAATATAATGAATTAAAAAACAAACAACAATTCATATGAAGTTCTTTCTCTGCTGAAAAGCCTCTATTGGTTTCCCATCTCTTTGAGAATCAAAGATAAACCTGTAAGACCCTACTGATTTGACTTCTTCTGTTTTACTTCTTTGACCTCAGCTCAGACCACCATATGGATTGTTCACTCCACTCCCTCCACACTAATCTCCCTGCTGTTTCTCAAGCACATCCCACATGTTGCTGTTCCAAGGCTTCACCCGTGTTCTCTCTACCCAGACCACACTTTCTCCAGACACCAGTGATCTCAGATCTCTCACTCTTTAGACTTTTCTCAGTCTTTCCACTCTGAGGGTCTTCCTTGGCCACATGCCTGCCACATCACCCATGTACACGATCTCCCTCTTTCCCACTTTCGGTTTCTTTCTAGCATTTGTCTATAGTAATGTGCTATATTTTTCCTTTTTCATTTTGTGTGTTTCTTGACTTCTGTAGAATGCAAACCCCATCATGGCAGGGATGTGTGTGTGCTTTGCCTACTGCCCTTTCCCCAGCACACACAGCAGGACCTGGCCCATAATGAGCATTCTGTTAGGATTCATTGAGTGAATAAATGATCTATCCATTAATGTGTTAACCTAACACTGTTAATGAACTGTTTCTTACATCTAACAGGATATAGAAGGCAATCAAATTACAACAAATGTGGTGCCATGTTAACTGGGAGTAAGACTACTTGATGACTGTGTGGTCGATTTGTCACTTAGTACCTTGGGTTATCACTGTCTTTCCCTTACAAAGTGATGGTATTGCATTAAGCTGGAGTCTTCAAAAATGCATAAATATATGGTGCACCCTTGGATACCTGGAGGAATGAGAGATGTGAGTGGGCAGGTTTCTAGAACTTCTTCCCAGGCTTCTTCCTTTCTTTTTTGTTTTTGGTTTTACATATTGAACTTTCATAACAGATTTTCTATTTTACTTGGCTTGGCAAAATTTTTTAAACTCATGAATAGAAACATCCATGCAGATCATTAACAACAAATTCGATCATTCTGTCTAAATCTGAGAATAGAATTTGTATCATCACTAGAGTACTTCTGAGGTCAGAAAGATCTAGGGATCAAGTCTTGGATCTACCTCCTTTGTAATTATGTGATTAGACCTCTTTGAGCTTCAGTTTCTTCACATGAAAAAGAGGGATTAAAATAATCTATGCAATAAGTTGTTCTTGTTTGTTGTCTTAAGATAGAATCACATGCGATCATCCAAGTAAAGCACTTATAACCTGGTACATACTTATGTTCCAAGGCTTCACCCATGTTCTCTCTACCCAGGCTACACTTTCTCCGGACATCAATGCCTGGTACTTACTAAATGTTTAGTAACTGACTGCTTTTACTTTTATTAGTTTATTTTGGGGTTCCTAGTAAAACAGACCTATGAAGCCTAAATACTGCTCTTCAAATAGTCCACTATATTATCTATTTTATAAACAGACAAAGATAATTTATGTTTGGGATTTTCCAAAATATAAGCAGAAATGAGTTTTAGAACAAGATAAAATCAGTTGCAAACTTCCTGCTTGCTTGGTTCCTACAGCTCCATCCTGCCCCTCCAGCCACTACCAAGTATATCTCATCACCAGGCCCACATATGTGACAGTGATAAAAAGGTCTGTGCTGGGAACAATATAGTGGGTAATAAATCAAGCCTGGGAGTGGGGGAGTACTAAGCAGGGTGGGAGGAGGGGTGATGGCATTATGAATAATCAATGCAACAGACTCTGTAAGAACATGGTAAAACATCTTACTTAACATGTTTAATAAAGCCAGAGAGGAGAAAGCACTGATAATATGGAAACAGGCTGCTGGATTGCTGGAGAGACCTTTGCCCACACAGCCAGGGCAAGCCATGGGAATGAATGAGAGCTGCTGCCACTGTGCTGGCCCCAGCTCTGACCACCCACCCCCACACTGTGCTCAATATCTGGGATGGTATATGTTCTTCCTCCTGACTGTCCATCTCAGCAGTTTCAGGAAGAAAGATAAAAAAACTATTTCAAGCATTTCTAACCGTGGTTAAATTCAAGAACACATAGCAAAACTGCTACAGAGCAATGGGACCACTCCCCCAGCTTGGAGAAACAAGATAACAGGAGTATCTAAAGGATGTTAGATACTTAAAATGAGATATGGCTGGCACTTGTTCCTGAATGATTGTGCAAGAAAAGATTCCTGGGATACTCTAGGGCAGCCCTCTTGGTTTTCAAGGGAGAATATGCAAGCTCAGGGAGAACTAAGTCACAAGGTCATATAGATATTCAGTATCAGGGTAGGGGTTAGGGTCTAGGTATCAAGTTTAAAACATTAAATTGTCTAAAATGCCTTGCACACAGGAGATACTCCATAAATGGTGGGTCACTTATATTTTCCTTTAGTGCTGATCTCTTTCCCTTCTCTTCACTGCATCTGGGGCTTAAAGAGAGAAAGAAAAATGAATACTGTACTAGGAATGTAAAGACATTGATTAGAAAGCTGATTCTTTTACAGACTGATATAATTTAGGCCAAATCACTGAATTCAGGTCTCAGTTTCCTCACTTCCAAATTGAGAGTCTAGTTTTACATGATTGAAAGGTCTTTTATCAGTCTAACATTCTTAATCTGAAGCATTCTCATTTTTGAATTGAATATGACCTGTGTGCATAATGAAAGAAGGAAAAAACAAAGAAAAAAAAAGAGCTACAATATTATAATAGCATCTTATCCCCTGGCAGCTTTAGAATAGTGTGTTATTGTAAAATTTGGTGGTACCATCTTAGCAAGGCAAACAGAAATGTAATGTTTGCTAATTGAACTATAAAAATAATAATTACCTTTGATGTAGAGGAATGCAAAGTCGCTCAGCAGTGAGATCTGATTGTATAAACAGAAGCAGTTATCATCAGAGCCCAAACCAGATTAGAAGAGAGCCATTCCAATTACATCCGGATGGTGCTGAATGTATACCAGGCATGGAGTGCCTTTTATACATGCAGGAATATTCCCCTCAGTGCTGCAATGGGCTAAGGGGAACATGAAGACCGACTGCTTTAAGTGATCTGTATCTGGGAATAAGGCTGGAATCTCTTTTATCAGCATCCTAGCCTGCAGAGGAGGGTCAGAGCGGTGGTAATAGGGTGAGACACTGTCCAGGAGACGCCCTAACCCCATTCACAAGGGTCAACTACACTGCTTGATTCAGTGGACTGTAAGGATGTTTTTATGACTCTAAAATTTGCACCAACTACTGTAGCTGGGGTTATGAAATCTACCTTCAGAAATTCAGGATGTTGAGGGTGGGGCACATGCAGTTCCCATAGCCTGGCTCAGCAGGCTCTGGACAGAGGCAGCTAATGCCAGTGGTGCACGCCTCCACATATAGCCATCCCACGCCTACAAAGGCAGAGAATAGGCACTTCCTCAGCGCATATGGGGCCAAGAAAGCATGTGGGACATAGAGGATTAGATCTCTTCCCCAGTTGGTATGTTCTGAATGTCTGAGTACCCCCCAGAATCATATGTTGACATCTAACCTCCATTGTGATGATACTAAGAGCTGGGGCTTTGGGAGGTGGGGACCTGCTCACATGATTGGGATTAGTATGCTTATAAAAGTGGTCCCAGATAGCTGCCTTGCCCCTTCCACCATGTATGGACACGGTGAGAAGGCACTGTCTATGAACCAGAAAACAGGCCCTCACTAGACACCAAATCTGCCAGCACCTTGATCTTGGACTCCCTAGTCTTCAGAACTGTGAAGGAAGAAAGGACTCCTGGGATATTCTAGGGGTACTCTGTGTCTTATAAACTGTTGTTTGTATATTTTTTTATAGCAGCCTGAATGAACTAAGACACCAACCCTGAGCAAAGTCAAGAAATTCAAAGTAAAGTCGAGAAATTCAAAGTAAGAGAGTGAGACAGTGGTGGATTAAGCTGTGGAACAACAGGTCAACTGCAGCTCAGAGAAACAAGTCCTGAAATCTATCTGTATCATTTCCTCCAGCTCACCTTTTGCATGTTTATTTTCCCTGTTTCCCACCTACACGGTGAGCTCCTCCTGGTCATCATTTAAGTTATTTTTATTTATTTGCTTGTGCATTTATTTGCTTTTCTCTTGACTCCCTCTCAAGTTTAACAGTGATCAGGACAAAAATTGGTGCTCAGGAAATGAGTGTTGATTGAAGGATTAGATTGAAATATTTGATTGCCTGACTGATTTAAAACATCGTGTCCAAATCTAATTTACCATAATTCTCATAGAAACTTTAGGGAGAAACCATTTTATCATGTAGTCTAAGATATGTGAGAATTTTGTTAGGGCTCCTTGTCAGAATATTTTCAATGAGTATTTTATTATACAACAAACTTTCTTTGGAGACCCCCTTCCTCCTGCTTACAGCTCTCAGTTGGCTTCTAATTTTAGCTCAAAGCTGTGCCTCTACCAGCGTCTGTAAGATTTTACTCCCCATTTCTCTCTAGCCCCCTCCCCAACCAAATCATACCCATATTTTTTTCCCAGAATGTAAAATATAGAAACAAGCATCTGTTTGGACAAAATCAGTTTTCACTTGTGAAAAGTGGATGCTTTCGAAAATCACAGGCAACAAGAAAAATGTCAGAGAATGGAACCAACTGTTGGAGGGATAATAAAACCCTCACTCCCAGTTGGATGAGCTGAGAAAGAGGTTTGCAAAAGAATAAACAGGCAAGACATGTTTTGACTTCAAACGGTCACTGAGTTCCAACATCCCTAGCTTGGTTTAAACCCTAGACCCCTTGATGCTTGATTTCTCAATGTAAAGACTAAGAGACCCCTGTCTATACTTTTTGCTATGAGCAGATAGGCAGAACCAACCATGTTAAAAGGAATGTCTGTTTTCTTGTTTCCACAAAGTGGTATTCCAAAGGACATTTCCTCTTTGATAGAAAACATTGTCTAGACCCTCACTACCAAATAGTAATGCTTTGAGAAGTTCCAATTCACTTAAATGCAATTATGTTTGTAATTCATAGAAAGAATGTTGTATGAATACTTGCTTCTTTAGCTTCTGGGCCTTTCCATCATGAGTTTAAACTGTGTCAATCTTTTGGACAATTAATTGTTCTTGGAGGAGCTAGAATGCATATTTGCCATACATTTGAATTATCTGATCTGCTATTAGAAAGGATTTGCAGTAAGATGCCTGGCACATAGTAACTGAGCTCAACAAACATTTATTAGTAACCATTTCTTATGTACCAGGCACTAAGCAAGATGCAAAATATGCTGAACTTATTGAACAGCTGGAGTCTAGAAGGAGAAGCAGGAGATTTCACATACTACCAATGCTTAAAAATAATGATCTACATGTAACAGTTAAAAAGCCTGTGCAGGTTCCCAAGGTTTTCTACAGTCTTTGTGTACACCTTCACGCTTCCCATGGCTTCTAGCCCAGCACCTCCATATAGTATGATCTCAATAAATGTTGAACAAATAATCACATTTTTAAAAGTCTAGGCACCTTTTTGCCAAGGCTGATAAATATTCTACAAACTTTGAAGTCACAAAACTAAACTCTGTATCTTAAGAGAATGGTTTTGAAATGTCTCAGAATATTTTCAGCTTTCTTTTAAAAAGTAATTTTAGGATAAAATATGTTGTATTCTATCATGCATTCCATTTCCTCCTCCTTTCCTAAAGCAAAAATTGAATGATAGAAGCTAGACAGTAATTTTAAGAGTTCATAGATTTTAGAGTTATATTTCACTACATCTACCAGTGTTAAAACAATACGTACTCCTTACTGCTTTTCTTTATTCTGTCAACGTAATTCTCCCAACCAGAAGTTTAGCCTGTGCTTTGAAAGAATAGAGAGATGAATTATGCTCTTTGACCCCAAGAAGTTTACATTTTAAAACTGTTCATAAAGTACAGATTTATGTGATTTACACAGGCGTAAGACAACATTATAGAAACATACCTAATCAATCCTGTAAGTGGAAGATTATGGGATTTATGTATAATTGCTGCATAAATTGAGGAAGCTCCTCTGGAAGATGTGGAGTTTAGATTGAGCTTTGAAACTTGCATAACAACTGATGTGGGAAAGAGTCAAAGTCAAAAACCAAAAACAAGAATGTAAATAGCATGGTAATATAAGGTCAGAAGGGCAGAGTGAAATTTAAATATTCTTTGAAGAGTGCCTTTTAATTGTACAAGATAAAGACAAATCTTCCTAGCCAGGGGACTGAATACCTTCAGAATCTGGGTTCATCCTTTCTTTCCTGTTCTATTTCTGCACATTCGTCAATGACTAATCAGTGCCCCTCAAGCCAGTACTGGACTTTCCAATCTCTATGCATTTCTCTTACTTTTTCCCTTCTCTTAGAATGACAGACTAAACTCTACTCTCTATTTAATTCTTATAAAACTGAAAATAATTTATCTGTGATAGCACTTGCATGAAGGATTCTCAGCCTCTGAGCTCAGTTATCATTTATTGCCTGTATATTGATTTTCTTTTTTATGTATATTATACTGAAAATTTAATTATGTTTTCAAACACCATCCTAAATTGAAATTATAAACATATTCTGAAGAAAGTAAACTTCTTTTAATACCCCCAATATTTAGATATATTCCTATATCATCTAAGTACTCAATAATCACGATAACCAATGAATTAGCAAGCAAAGGGGCACATTGTGGCAGACATTCTTTCCAGATTATCTAAATCTTACTATATCATTTCTCTTCTGACATCGTTTCAAGTCCCACCGTGGTCTCTAGTCCTGGCTACACCATTACCTCACCACGGAGCTTCCGAAATCTAAGTTCTTGGGTCTTCAGAGCCTTTATCTGTAAATACTGTAGTTAATAAAGAGTTACCTCCCTGTTTATTTCAATAAAGAAGTCTTGAGAGAAAAAAAAAACAGATTTGTAGTAAATGCTGACCTATTGCTTCAGAGTTTTTTGTTTGTTTGTTTTTGGTTTTTTTTTTTTTTTTAATTTCTAAAGCCAGGAGTGTGGGCAAAAGAGTACAGATTATTTTGATGCAAATACAAACAGATAATGGAGCCGAGAAAATGGACCAGAGTAAGGGAGGGGACAATGACAAGAAGAGGACAATTTTATCACATGAAATGTTAAGTGGCTGCAATATTGTCCCCTTTGACATCTGGATCTGGATGCAACTGAGTGATGCTGAAGGCTACTTAACATAATTCATACTCCAGAGCAGATGAGATCTTACAGAGCAAACATAATTTTTCAGTTTCTTTTGGACTAAATTTGGACATGACCCATCACCTAGAATTCTAGTGCCACCTTATTATCATAAGGCTCTTGTGATATTCTTCAAGACCCAGAATGAGAATTACCGCAACTGTGGAAGTGGATGAATGGTTAGGCCCAGCAGATAAGTGAGTTCAACTGAGGAAATGAAGTTTACAGCCCACGACTTAGAGTCAGAACTTTTTTCTCTGCCTGTGGCTGACTGTGGACACCAGTGTCCCATGCCAAGACAGCATTTAAATACCAAGGGATGAGATACATCACTGCACAGGCGTGATGCCTGGCACCCACACTATCTCCAGATGGCTTGATGTGCAGAAATAGCCTTTGGGATCAAACTCAATGTGGCGAAGTCCAAACTCGTGATCTGTCCCTCAGGGCTTCTCTGTAGTTTAACTCCCCTCTGCTGCTTAGAGGCACAGCTCATAGTGTTTTAGGGTGCTGTTGAATATCAGAAAGTGTCCTTCTCACCACCAACAAAGACATTTATTAAGCTCCTACTGTCTACAGGGCACTGCACTAAGCACTTAGAATATAGAAATGGATTGTGTGATCACTGCTTTCAAGTGCTTCCAGCCTAGTTGGCGATAAAGGATATGCACAAAAAGATATGAACATCTATATGGATCTGCATAGTAACGCCACGTAATTTATGTACAGAGAAAGCAATGTAGAATTTCAAAGTGAAGATCCACATCTTGAATTCTTTAGTGAAACATCCAAAAGACAAGCATCATAGATATTAACACCAGAAATTATTTTCTAGAGCTGGGCTTTCCAAGAAAACTTTCTATGATAATGAAAATGTTCTGTAGTGTTCAGTGTGATAACCACTAGTCACAGGTGGCTATGTGTACTGGAAATGTGGCCAGTGAGACTGGGAAAGTGAGCTTTTAATCTTATTTGATATTAGTTAATTACATTGAGTTTCAATAGCCACATGAGGCTAGTGGTTTTCATTTTGCACGGTATATTTCTTGAGTACCTAACACTCATTTAGCATAAAAAAACACAGGTAGAGAAATGTGAAATTCACTAAGTTAAAACGGTAAATTATTTAGAGCCTGTTCTAATTCCCAGTCCAGGAAGATCTTGACCTCACACTTACCCAATCAGGAAGAAAAACACCATTCTCATTACACTGGAAAGGTGCAGTCACTCTCAGTCAACTTTATGCTGTCTTCATAAAAAGATGAGATCAAATTTAAGGGTTCCTAGACTGCAAGCTTCATAAGAGCAGGGGCTTCATCTGTTTTGTTTACCATTATACGCATTATATTCAATATACCATTGAATGGTATATGGTGCATATAATGGCATATTGAATGTTATATTGTGCATATAATAGTAAACAAGCCCTTTACATAGTAAAGGAAAATAAATAAATGAATTAGTAAATAGGTGAGTAGATAAAATGCTTTGTGTATTGTTATAAACATCTCTACTGGGTAAGTTCAGCTGACATTTGTGATGAAAATTACGTACCTAGATAAAGAGTGTTGCTTCCTCCAGCAGAGGCATGAGTCCAGCTGATTCTAGTGTAGGGCCTGGCACATTTCAAGTGCTCAATTCATATTTACTGAATAGACTTGATCCACGCATTTCTCCTTGATTCTCCCAGTTAACTATTTGCAACAAGGATTTTTTTCCACTTATTTTTTTTTCTTATCCCACAAAATGCCTATCACCACCACAGACAAGTTTCTCGAAATTTTGTTTATTGAACTACATGAGAAAGCATTAAGGTATTTTTGAGATGCCCCTACTCTTTCAGAGGGAACAAGTCAGAAAGAACTAGAAATGGTTTACTTTCTTTTCATGTCTTCTGTGTGGGGATTCAGCAGAAGTAGCTTTACAATATTAGGAATAAAAATATCTACCTTGCACAGTTGACGATTTGGGGAGTAAGGAGTATGGAGTCCCTATTTCTATTTTTGTAAACTGAAAAATGCTATTTCTGCCTCACCTATCCTCCTGTCTTTCTATCACTTCTCTGTTCATTTAACAACCTCTCACATGCATATTTTATGTAGATAAGTCAAAATATATTCCTGTGAAAACCAAGAAGAAGAAAGGAAAAGCTTTCTGCATCCCAGGGCTTGCAGGATGAGCACACATTGATACACTTGATCTTTCCCGGTGGAATGGGCACGGGAATTAACCCACACACTGGCACATGAGCTTCTTGTTTCTGCCAACCATGTCAGCTGAGATGGGGTTGCTAATTTATTTATGGGGACATATGTCAATGTCACTCTGAGAAAATGGTTCCAGGACACAAAAAAAGCCTGACTGCTGTCAGGGCTGACCTTATGCGTAGGTGGAATAGCCACCTGCTCGCTCATTTTTTGGGAGGTTGGGGGATCCAGGGAGCCCTGCCTCATGTCAGTTTTTGCTCGAAGAGTCTTCTCTAAGTGAACTTCCCATAAATTCCATCTAAATAGAGTCAGTGGCCCTAGGAAAGAAGTGTACACAGCTCTGCTCTCATAGCCATTACCCATGAAGTGTAATCAGAAAGCAGATTTTGACAAGGGTTGGAAGCAGATATGTGAGTAGAGGATAGTGCTTAACACAAATTCATGGTTGGAAGGGACGAGTATAAAAGAATGAGGCTGGAGGTCATAAAACTTCACCATTCTTAGAGATTTCCGTAGCTACCACAATGAAGTGCTTGCAATGTGAAAGGTGCATCTATCTATTCATATCTTAAGCCCAAGTCTCAGATGTATCAGTCAACATAAAAGTCCCTTTGCAGCACTGGCCACGGTGAAAAAAAAAAAAAAAATTCAACATCTCTGTTTTACACTCCGTAAGTAGCACAGTTTTCCTGCAGGTATAAGAGATCCTTCTAACTTTGTTTAACACCTAGGCTCCAGAGCTGCTCACACACAGCAGGCAACAAAAGCAGTGCCTACCCTAGGATTTTTGCTTGCCTTCATGTCTTCTGTTCAATAGAACCATTGTCCCTGCCTCTGTGATCACTAAGTCTCTGGACCCTGACTGTTTGGGCTTTTGATATCTACCTGCCTAGCTGACTTCCCTGGAAAGTGAGCTCTGACCTGCCGACTCCCTGTACCTTCCAGCCCACACCTGTGTGACCAAGCCCCCAGCTCTGTCTCCTGCTCTGCCTGAGACTGTTGCTGTCCACTCCCCTGCATGGCACCCAGGGTCCTGCCTTGAACAACAAAGGGATATCAAAGTTTTGCTACAAGGCTGAGACAACTCGTAGGTTTGCTGTCTTTGTTGACAGGCTGGTGGCAGTGGTTCTGGCAGGCAAGGAGGTAGAAGTAAGCTGATATTAGAAATAATGGCAGAGAGGCAGAATTCAGTCTCTGCTGTTGTCAGCTGCATGACCTTGGGTGATAGGCTTAAACTCTCTGAGCTTCAGTTTCCCCATCTATAATTGGGCGATACTAATATCAACCTTGATGGCTCTTGGGAGAATTAAATGTTTGAAAGTTCCCAGGACAAGTCTTGGCACATAGTAGGTAATCAATACGCAGGGGATTCTTTTCTTCCTTCCTTAAAATAACTGAGCATGAGCCCAAGGTGAAGGTTGAGATTTGTTGGTGTCTATTTACCCCCTTGTGTTAGGAGCTCCATTTTTTATACCTCAATTCTATAGGCATTGCCCTTCTATGTCAGAGTGTCAGTCATGTCTCTGCCTTTAATTTGTGAGATTTAACCCCCTGATACTTGTTTTTCTTACTTGAAAAACAAAAAGAACACCACTTTTCTCTTGTAGATATTTCCATTGGCTTCCAAAGATAATGATTTAATGGCTGCTACATATATGGTACCCAAATGGACTTCAAATCATCTGGTTTTAACCACAATCTTGTAGCAGAGGACCCTCATGTTATACAAGGGAAGTCTGAGAAAAGCCTGTAGTGAGTCACCAGCACTAGCTCAACTCACTAGAAAATAGCAGAGATGGGATTCAAGTCCAGGCCTCCTGAATTAAGTCCAACTTTTATCATATGACATAAGAATTAATTTAAAAAGCTTATAATGAAACAAAGCGCTATCTGGAAATAATATATTGACAATATAGTAATTTTGTCTATACATGAAAAGTTCTATCTCAAATATTATAATGTCTTGTTTCTTTCCCAAATGAGGAGAGACACACATTCTGCTTCACTGAAGAAAATTATCTACCTGACTAGTTGATTTTTGTGCCCTTAGATTTTTCTTCTTCATCTCCCTCACCTCCACCATGACTATCACCACAATCACATGCTAGTTCTTTTCTGAGAAACATGGATTAAATAAGAATCAGGTCACAAGTCAGCTCTAACAATCATATTTAATAACACCTAGAAGATAAGGGATGCATACATAAAACAAACTATCCAGCATACATAAATGAACATTCACAGAGCTTTTATCACTTGTCACTGTGTTCTGTGATTTTACATTTGTCAATTCATACAATGAGTACCACATTTTGCTGATGAGAAAACTGAAGCCTGGTCAGGTTATCTAATTTGACTAAATTCACAAATTTAGGTCTCTTAATCCACTGTGTATTCCATTCTTACCATCTAATTATTTTCAAAGTTGGTAGGAATCAGGGACAGTCCAATTCAAACTTCTTGTAAAACTAAAAGTTATACATTCCCTTTCCCAGGGGATTTTCTTTGGAAGGGAAAATATAAGAATTTCATGATGGCAAGATGGGGAAGAAGGTTTTTTTATCTACTGACTTCTTTACTTGTAGGGAACATAGCCATGGTTTATCTCATTGTCTGAGCACCTTCCCAAAGAGAGAAGCTTCTGAATAAAATTTTTAAACAAAACAAAACTATAACAGCAAGAAACACATTTGCATGGACAATAACTCCATTGTGATGGCAATGAGGGAAGCACCTGAATGGCTGAAGCTGGTCTCCTTTGAATGTATTCTTGGGCATCAGGCTAAACAGTCTCCAATCCTGTTTGCATAAGGCCTTGTTTCCATTTTGTATGGCCTCTCTAGACCCAAAGAAAGCTGTGCATCTCATCCAAAGCTGCTCTTTGCAGACGCCTCTTTGAAAAGGTGCTGAGATCACTCATTAACTCTCCCAGAGGGTAAATGAATGCTCAAGCAAAGAGCCAATATATCCTGCCTGTTTTACTAAGCGCTATAGATATGCACAGCACTGGCCTAGGACCTTTTTAGGGTATAGGGACTATGTGGTGTTTGCCCTCAGACAGTTTTATGTCTAGACAGGGAGGCTGGAGAAACCATATGAAACACTTTATGACGCCAGACTCTCGTCTTGGAAGCTGAAGAATGAGATTCAAAATCTAAGCAAAGACAAAAGGACCATCAACAAAAAGATAGAATTGAGTTACTGAAACAAGTTGACCCAAATTCTTAGATTCTTGTTTTTGTCATCTTATTGTAAAATATATTTGTAAGGAGAGACCTCGCAGTTAAACGACCAGTATCAATAACCTTCTTAATCATACTAGAAACTCCTGTAATCTCTGTGTTTTCCACGTTCTATTTCCCTTTATTTCTACTGTATTCCTTCCTTTCTCCGTTTCACTCCTCTTTGGCTTATTACACTTCTTTCCCTCATATTTTTTCTTATCTCCGTGGCCTTTACTATCTTATATTCCTCTGTAACTTGACTTTCCCATGATCACTTTTTCTACCTCTCCTCACACATCTCTTCTCTGATGCTTCATTGTCAATTGCAAATTCATGAATGTTGACCAATAGAGACTCTTCAATTCAGTGGAAAAGTCCTGGAAAACCAATGTTTGGGTTGTCAAACATCAGAGAACTTTGAAGAGCCTCTGCTCAAATTGATACTCAGGATGCCTGAAGTTTAATTTGGAGCTGGCACCTCTAAATAGTATCATATCCATTTTTTGTGAGTAGTCAGATTGGAATATGGAGGTCCAGTACTTGAAAAAGGATGAGCCCTGGTCCTGGATTATTAAATACAATGTCTTCCCCAGCTGGTTTCCCCATAGTCCACCAGCAAATATTAATACATCAGTCCCAGAGAACACAGAAAAGTCATCTCCAGTCCTGCACCTAACTCAAGAATTACCTCTACTTGCCCATCAAATTTCCTGGGTCCCTTGTACCATGACACTTTCTAATCCTTACATCTTAATATTCTATTTCCATATTTTATAGACTCTAAAATGCATTTGTCCCACCACATTTTATACCTCTGAGATCACAAAATAATTTCAATTACTGTCAGTCAGATGACTATCACAATAATGTTGGCATTGAATGAACACACCCATCATAACTCTCAGAATGAGTCATAGTAGTTTCAAAGATAACACCAGAGGCAATAATAGAATACCCTTTTAGGAATGCTGACTTACCAATTCTCTTCATGACACAGAAGATAATATTGTTTGCAAATTCATGAACATTGATGTCCAAGTAGAAAAGTAGTTGAGAAAAGTCAGTCAGAATGTACAGAGCACTGAGAACCTCCAAAACTAGTGTATGCTTCTTGTGCTTTCTTTTCTATGTACACAATAGAGTTGTCCACAAAAATTTATCTCTAAATAGGTCTAAAAGAACTCTTTCAGTTGATCAAAATGAAAATAAGAAAGCATTGTATCAGAGTGTAATTGGGATTTTTTTTGTTTTTTGTTCTTGGTAATCATTCTTCTTACAGCTTACAATAAATATTTTCCAAAACTACATGGTGTGTTGCCTTCTCCTGGAAACTCATTTAGAATTTCTCCTCCAGCTGCTGCCTTGAGGACACTCTCAACTCTTGATTCTACCTACGAATGTAATGGCAGGTCCCTCTGTAGTGTGGGGAAGAAGGCCACTTTTACTAGTTCCTTTCCTCACAAATATATATCATTACTCCGATCAGCCCTCTGCCTCAGAGTAGAATAATTTGGATGGATTATACACAAAACTGACTTTATAATTGCCTTCTCAAATAAGTGAGATTCTTAGTCATTGTTGCTGCAAGGAAGAAAAAAGTGTAGACAATACAATTTTGGAGCCAAGTCCTTGAATTTCTCATTTATAAAATGAGTTTTTAAAGTTGTTTTGATTTGTAGGCATGCTCAAAATATTATATAGGATAATATATTTGAATACACTTTGTAAAAATAAAATATTGATACATTCAAAATATACTGCTCACTCTTATTATTCTTCCTTCTTATTTGTGTGTGAAGACATTTTGGCTAAAAGTTCTAACACCAGAGTAAACTGTAAAATCAGTCAAATCAAATAAAAACTTGGTGAAGAACAGCTGCCCAAGGTGCCTTTGCTGAACTGAAAGTTATGAGGAAAATATAATGAGTCCATATGGAGAACACAGCCCCTCACCCCAGCCTCTCTGAGCTTCCATGTTTGAATGACCACAGTCTGATATCGATGGAAACCAACTCCATTTGAACTTGCAAGGACTGAGGAGAAAGGAAACTCAAAACCTCAGTCATGGACTGCCAAGATTTTGAAATATTATTAGTCCTTGGATCATAAATCTGAAAGCAAAAAATGAATCAATCACTTCAATCTTTATGTGCAAATCACTCTGGTAAAACCAACAAAAAATATCTTGATTTTTATACACCAAGACAAATGATTGAGAGCTAATACGATTAGAAGTAGGCATAATAAAAACAATACCCTATGTTTATGTAGCACTTTATAATTTACAAAGTAATTTCACACACATTTTTATTTTATCCTTACAACAATTTGTGGAAAAGGTATTATTCCAATGATAAATGAGAGAAATTAATCATTTTCTCAAAGTCATATGAGCTTAGTTCGCAGACGATAAGCACCATGGATAATTCGCTAGTGCATCCCCAACACCTAGTTGACACTGTGATACTGTATGTTATGTGGTGAAGGAATGTTTCAAAGAGTATGTGGTATTGCAATGCAAATGAGCAAAAAAATTCTGCAGGGTTTTGATTGAGAAATGCTTTATGGAAGCCATGAAGCTAATTTAAGGGTGGCGAGAATTTACAATTCTCAAAAGAGTGCATATAGATATTCTAGATGGAAAAAAAAACAGAAAATAGTGGGGGAAAGAACGAAACTGTGTGGGATATTCCATAGGATTTATGTGTTGGCTCCATAGCTTGACCACTAGGGATCAAATCCAGGCATGGTCCTTGACTGTTATAATTTTCAGAAGAATCACAACTTGACCAGAAAGCAATTGGTTCAATCATCTGAATTTCAGGAAACCAGGATGAATTGCTGATATCGACAGCAGGGACATCATGTTGGATGTCCGTGGTATAGCTGTCATGCCCCATGGGTAGAAGTAAAATTAATAAGCACAATATAGAAACTAGTTAGTCTGTGGGAAGAAGAAATAATGAAACTGGGGACCCCAAACATGCCCAACTAGTGCAGGGCCGCAGGGCTTGGCACCTGCCTGCCCCTGCTGTACATATACAGCCATCAGCTTCCACAGCTAATAAGCAAGCAGAGGGAATGACAGGCTTTACCTAATGAAAATGGCAGCTATCAGTCTGTGACTCAAAAGGTCTGGCTCCAATTCCTCTTACAGTTGACGATTTGATCCTTGTCGAATTAGTGGGTCGTAACAAGGAGGCTGCATGTAAAAGCTGCCAAGTGTTTCTTTTTAATCCTCTCTGATTTTTATGTTCATGCTTTTCCACAGAAAATTTGAAGAATGTGTGATCTTTACTTTCTCTTCTGGGAAAAGAGTGATATTATTAACTGAATATCACTAAGAATAGCACCAAATTGCAATTAGAAAATCTCCAAACTATTTAAGTGAGTCAATATTTAATTCAAGAATGTAGTGATTTTGGCCAATCCTCACATTCACCTTTATATTTTGTTCATCATGTAAATGTAAACTCCTGGTGTATACCCGCCGTTTAAGATTTCACTGTACTCCATGGGGCTAGTTTTGACCTGAAGGTACTCAAACAAATTTGATCTCAGAAGGTTGCTTTTCATGATAGAGTCCCTTCTACCGCATGGATCTTAGAAAGCAAGAATGAAAGGAGTCACTTAAGTGATCTTATTTGCATGGGACAGCACAAAGAGTTTAGCTTACAAATTTTCCATATGCTCTGATATGCACCAACTATACTCACCATACCTCCAACCCCCACCCCTGCCACAGTGGCAGAACCTTCCCACTTTTCTTACCTCTAGTTCTCACAGTTGGAAACATTGTATATTTTTAAAAGTTTTATATATATATAAATATATATATGTTATATATATATATCTGTACAGGTTTCTCAAGATGTTTAATAGAGGTAGATGGAACAGGAATTTTCATCTTAGGAGATGGAGCAAGGCAAATGAGTTCAAAAAGATATTTGGAAATCCTATCCACGTGCTATATCCGTCTGCATAACTCTGAGTCTGGTCTTCTCTCCATCACTAATATTCTCTCCATAATTCTCTTCTATAGTCATGTGACTTAAAATGTGGTCATAGAAGGCTATTAAAGAAAAGATTGTCAAAGATCACGGGTGAAAACCACTGAGCTTAGAACAATTATGCAAGTTTCCCCAAGCCCACAGGTAGCAAACAAGGAAGTAAGAACTATAGCTCAGGACATTTGGATCTCAGCACAGCGAGTAGCCTTTCTATGCACTATAACAACTTTGTATTCATCAGAAGCAGATAAAAAAATAGAGTATTCTTAAATCATATTCCACCTATGCTTTTGAGAGCAACTCAGCAGTGCTTTCTAATCAGACAACAAACAGCAGAATGGTCAGCTTATCCACTCTGGATTCCTGAACAGCTTCCGCTTGAAACAAGCAGCAGAAACATGGAGAGCTTACAAAGAAATCAAATCAAATCAAATCAAAACATCATTTGATTCCTTAAGAAAAGGTTTCCTGAGACAGCAGCCAGCATGGCTATCATGCAGGGATGTGTGGTGTGTAGGCAGCCATCCATTCAGGCCACTGGCTACCAACAGCTGACTCTAGGAGTAGCATTTGAATCTACCCTGAGGGGGGCCAGAGCCCACAGACAGCTGGGCCATCTGTTCCGATAATACCACATTACTCTCTACACTCAGTAATGAAGGCTCCTGAGTAATCTTTCATCAGAATGACTTCACGGCATTAAAAATGTATTTCAATACATAGCTTGTTTAAATATTTAACCCTCTTCAGCTTTGAGAGATTGATTCGGAGCTGCAGTGTTTATATGGGCAGGAAACATTGATTTTCATATGCATGCATGCATTAATTCAGGAAGACTTGGGCACACACCAAAGGTTTTGATAAATGGATCTTTAAATCTCGGACTTTAAGGGAGAATATTGGTTTGCCGCCCAGCTCCCATCCCTCTGCCAGTATTTAAATATTTTCAATTCTCATTTCCCGGTGGTGAGGAGGAAAAGTCGGTAGATGAACAGATTTTTGAGAATTATTTTGGGCAAAATTTGTTTACAGGACACACACATGCAAGCACACACATAGAGATATTATTCATTATTCTGGTCTGCAGTGGGAGTTATTTGTGCACAGGGCTGTCCAACTTTTATTAGATCTGTCTACAGCTCACCTTTTTCTGATATCTTGTCAATAAGCTCTGAAGACTGCGTATATTCAGCACATGCAGAGAGGCCAGGGACAGAAAACCCTATTATAAATCTCTGTACATGGTGACATCATTTAAACTCATTCCAGTACCTTCTTTATCCCCCATCCCCTCATTTTATTGAGGTTTCCATGCTGGGAGCTCTGGTTAATGCCAACCATCAACTTTGCAAATGTAAACACTTCAGTGGGTTTGGAGGACCAGCCCTGCTGTGCAGAGGACATATGACTTGTAAGATGTTCTTAGCACTCAGCTCCCAGGTGTTGAATAAGTAATCATTAATATTGTATATGGAACCCCCATTCACCTGTACAGATCATTACTCAATATTGCCACCTTCATCTTTCCTTCAGATATTAACAACAGTTCCATGAGATGTCTAGCTGATACATTATTATCACCACTGAGTGTGTGAGGAAACATGTCTCAGAAAGTTTAAGCAAATTTTCCAAGAGCAAACAGCTGGTGCGTGGGTAAGCTGAAGCTATGACTCTTGGCTTTTTAAGTTTTCTATCATGTCACTGGAGACAGTTCATTCCTCTAAGATACCTATCTATGACTTAATTATCACAGTTAAATCAATATCTATTGACAAAATATTAAATATCAAACAATATATTGGCACTGGAAATACAGTGATAAATAGGATGAAGTCTCGCTCCCAAAGAAACTAGAGAAAGTAAAGGGCTTAGAGTAGAGAATTGGAAAGTGTAAGTTGAATGATAGAGACACTATTGATACAATGGAATGAGATGTTCTGCAAAGATGATCAAAACAATAAATTAAGTGTTAACACAGTCCAAGTGTAAACCTTCTCCACCTGTTCAGCAAGAGAATCCAGTCCTTATGATCTAACACATCCATGGAACATAATGAATTAACTTCTCTCCCTTGCATCTAAAATGGCGCTATTTATGTACCACTCTTGGGAGAATTAAAAAATGGTTACTCATCATTTTTCATGTTTTGTGGTTGATTCTAAGGGATAATAAGTGAACTCTAACATGGAATGCTATTCAGAAGAAAGCAGCACTGAGTTTTTATATTTATGTGAACAGCAGATGCACATAGTTTCAAAAGCCAAATAGTACCTATGGCAGTTACCTGCTCCAACATTCCTCCTCTACAACCCTCTTGCTGTGTCTGCTGGTTATTACCTCAGTGTTTCTGAATATTATGCAGATAGTGCTACATCTATTGACTTTAGACATTATTCACATATACCATCTGTATCTCATCTTCTACATGTATCCAAAATAGTAAGCCACTGTATTAATTAAAATAGTAGTCTTAATATTATAGCTATGTAAATATTATTTATTACAGGGTCAAATATTGCTATATATTGCTACTGCATTTCCTTTCTTTATAGCAGCTTTCTTTTACATCAGCTTTCTATTTGTGTTTCCTTTTCTCTCTTCCTCTCCCCAGCAAACACAAAACCTATGCTCTTACTAAATGCTCTCAACTACTCTGTTACTTCTTTATATCCCCTGGGGACATCACTACCAGACCTCTCCAACCTCTTACTATCATCCGAAATTAGAGCCCTCTCTCTAAGAATGTATTTTCATAACCCAAGGAATTCTCTCTAGTACTCTCCTAGTATGATTACTTTCTTTTTTGCCTATCATGTCGTAATCACTCTTGGTTAACTAACTGCATAGTTCTGGAGTACATCCTCATGTTGCTTCTCACAAAAGGGTTACTCGTAGGAAAATTTTCTGTGTTTTGCTTGTCCTTATTTTGTCCTCATATTCAACTGATAGTTTGGCTAACTACTGAGTTTTAGGTTGAAAATAAATATTTACTGAGACTTTTTTTTTTTTTTTTTTTGAGATGGAGTCTCACTCTGTCACCCAGGCTGTAGTGCAGTGGCGCTATCTCGGCTCACTGCAAGCTCCACCTCTGGGGTTCACACCATTCTCCTGCCTCAGCCTCCTGAGTAGCTGGGACTACAGGCACCCACCACCACGCCAGGCTAATTTTTTGCATTTTTAGTAAAGACGGGGTTTCACTGTGTTAGCCAGGATGGTCTCGATCTCCTCACTTCGTGATCTGCCCGCCTCAGCCTCCCAAAGTGCTGGGATTACAGCCATGAGCCACTGTGCCTGGCCTACTGAGACTTTTGAAGGCATTAATTTCTGGCATTCATTCTTGTCGTTTTGAAAATAGAAGCCATACAAATTATTACTCTGTTTTTGGCTTATAATTCTATCAACTTTCCTTATTCTGAAATATCATAATAATTTGCCTTCAGGTGGGTATATTATTTTTTTCTTATGTTTAACATTAGAACATTCTTCTTTCAATGTAGAGTTCAATGCCCTTTAACATATATATGAAATATATATGTAATAAATATATAACATATATTACATCATTAATATCTATTATATCATTAATATTATATATTATATATAACATATATTTATATATTATATAATTATAGATGATTTATATATAACACCTATTAATAAAATCTGCTATTTTTCCTTTATATAGAAATAATATATAATTACTATTTATGTATTACTGTTATTTCCTTTATATAGCTATTTCTTATGTTTATTTTGTACTCTATATTGGCTCTTTAGACACTTAATTGGTTATATAAGTCTTTTGTCTTTCATAGTTCAAATTTTGTATTACACTTTTTGGAAAATCTGACTTTTTCAGGAACTTTTTCTTGTTCTTGTTCTTTAAATGTTTTTGTTTCTTTTTCTTGTTCTTTACATGTTTTTGTTTCTTTTTCTTGTTCTTTAAATTTTATATTTTAATAGCATACTTCTTGTCTTTATTCTGAATTTTGTTTTTGAGTATATATTAATATAATCATGAGAGGGGTATTTAATTTTCATGTTTCCTACATTATTTGTCTCCATCAGGGAAATATTATTTCTTCAATTTGAGGTCCTCTCATCTATCTTACAAACCTTAGGTTTCCATTCACATTTAAGTGTGAGGCATACTAAAATAATTGAAAATTAGAGTCTTTGAATAGCAATGATAGCATAATTCTTTTTAAATCTCCTCTGCCCCAAACATATGGAACAAGTAATAAAATATTAAAAATGTAGCTGAATTAAAAACAACATAAATATCTCTGTTAACCAAAAGTTGAAAAAAAAAACACAATAAGTTAAAATTGGGGCTAAAATTCTGAGTTATGAGCATGTGTGCAGGAATTGTCAGGCTTCATGGGTGAAGGGAAAGGAAAAGTTTCCCTGTGAGATGGGACACCTGAGCCCAAAGGTAGCATGTTGGGTGGAGCTGCTTTACTCATGAAAATGGAGGCTGAAAGAAGTTGTGTTAAAAATTTCTAAGTTTGTAGCTTAAAGAGAGTCACTGCTCTTGAGCCGACTGCGCTACTGCATTCCAGCCTGGACAACAGAGCAAGACTCCATCTCAAAAAAAAGTCACTGCTTTAGTGGGTATCATGATCCTTCATGGCCAGGAAATGAATACATCTGCTAGCTGTGTCTGTGTAGGTAGGTAATAGTTGTGACTTCTCCATGAGACCAGGTATCTATAAGGCCATATCAAGGCTTAATACTTAGCTGGAGCTCAAGATCAGGTTAGATGCCGCAACAGAAACTCTATATTGGAGAAGATTACTGAAATAGGAGGCAAAGAGAAAGAATAAAAGGTTTAGGAGAGAGAGAAAGAACCAGAGTAAACCTGTAACACAAATACAGAAACATAAGGTAAATCTAATGCTAAAACAGTCAACAAAATACAAAATCAAAAGAATGAACTACATATGAAATTATTTTTATCGAACAGTATGGCAAAGCCTTACAAACAAATATGATTATGATACCCAAAGAGAAAATGAGAAATTATATCCATTAAAACACACATACAAAATACTATGAAACAAATTAATTAAAGCAGAAATGAAAAAAATAATTGGTAGATTTTTTTAAAAAATTACTTATAAATCTTGGAAATAAAGAAAGAAATTAAAATGAAATAAAATACAGTTTAAGTGAACAGTAGACTGAATAAAGTCAAAAAGAGAGTGAATAAATAGAAACATAATACTGAGAAATTCACTCAGAAAAAACAATCAAAAGATAAGGGAAACAGAACTGGAGGCTTTGGCTTACCCTCATTTGGAATTTCAGAATATGAGAGTGGAGGAAATGAAAGAAGGGCTATATTAGTAGTGGCAAGGGCTAAAATTTTTTCAGAATAAAAAAACTTAATAACTCTCAAATTAAAATTCTCTTCTGAGTCCTGACAAGAATTTTATATTGTAATTAAATTTTAATACATCCACACTGAGTAGAAAATCTTAAGAGCGCCTAGAGAAAAAGACATGATAGCCAGAGGAGTGACAGTTTACCTGCAAGCAGATACTTCAGCAGAAACAAGAATTGCCAGAAAAAACAATGAACATTTTTTCAAAGTATTCGGCGAAAATCACTCATCATTATAATAAACATACAATAAACCTACAATATCACAAACATTGAAATACAAATTTTCAGACAAATAAATTTAAGAGATTTTGCCATGCAGAGATCACTTCTAAAATAAATTTTAAATGATATACTTCAGCAAGAAAAAAATTAACCCAAAGAGAAGAAAGAGGATACAACAACCATAGCAAAATCAATTTTAATAAGATATATTGACTTAATTTGTTGATTGTTAAGTGATAATTATGGCTGAATTATTTGGATTAATACAAACTCGTTGGAAGATAGTTGCATGTTGACTATATGTCTCCTGGCAGGCTTCATTTTAAGGTGACTATGTAGAGACAAGCTTTGCCTTAGGGGATTCCCAAATCCAAATTCCAGTTTTTGAAGGTCTCTTTTCTTGACTTACAAAGACACCGGAATATGAGACCTGAAAGGACTCCAAAAAAAAACTCACTATAGCTTCAGATAATTCATAAGCAGTCATGTAACTTAAGCTAATATCTATCTGCTTGGCTTACAATGATGTTTGAAACTGAATCTTGAAGTGATTTATAACAAACAATCCAGAAAGTATTCTAAGCAGGTAGAATTTAGGTCAAGTTTTTCTTCAAAAGCCTTTTCTTCACTCTCTCGATTGGGCTTACCCAACTTTCTCTTATGCTTATGTCTCCAAGACGAATGCTAAGTTGCATAACGTTTCTTCCTCACTTTCCTTTCTTATACCTGTTCACAGACACCTGTTTTATTGGAAGGTGTGATTAAATTCATGGAACAATTCAGGTACCATTTCCTAAAGAGATCTAAAAGAAGATGATATAAGATTATATATGAGTAAAACTGGGAGGGGTGTTCTGTGCCCCTCCCTATGAGTCTGGGAAGCACTCATACTATAATCCTACTCTTGAAGATACTTATTTGTATAAGCATGTCAAAGGCCCTCCAAAACCCTGCATTTAAAAAGCATGGTTAAGCTGTTTCTAAAATTATTGAACATTGGACTCCACTTTTAAATACACAATATACTGTTATACATCCCCAAGAACATTTGTATTTTTAAAAAGATAGTGCTTTGGTACACCAGGAAAACAGTGTGATGTAGTAAAAAAATACATATATCTCAGATTGGAAATAATAAAACTAAAATTTTAATCTGAAGTCTGCTATAAAAGAGCTGCAATAATTACTTCTTCTCTAAAAAATAGAATAATAGTTCTTTATCTTGTATAGCTCTAAGATTGTTTTTATAAATATAATATTATTTCCATAATCTATTACAAACTAGAGTGAGCAATGCTTCAGTGAAGAAAAAAAAAAGTCCTTTATCTGTTTGCACAAGTAACTCATGCAGTCAAACGCCCTTCTGGGCTCCAGATAGGTTGGACTTGTACAGAGAGGTGGCCAGGTTAAGCATGAGAGAACTGAGGTTTCAGAAGGAAGACAAAGAAGAACAATCTTGTTTTTCAAGAACATTTTTAAAAAAGAAAGGAAGGAAGAAAGGGAGGGACAGAGAGAGAGGCATCTGCTAAAGAAGAGCATGCAAAATGGTTGTTCTTACAAAGTGCCTCAGTGAATATGAAACTGAATTACTACATTCTCACGCTGCTGATAAAGCATACTCAAGACTCGGTAATTTATAAAGAAGATGAGGTTTAATAGACTTACAGTTCCGTGTGCCTGATGAGGCCTCCTAACCATGGCGGAAGGCGAGCGTCATGGCGGCAGCAAGACAGAAAGAGGGTAGCCGGGCGCGGTGGCTCACGCCTGTAATCCCAGCACTTTGGGAGGCCGAGGCGGGCGGATCACGAGGTCAGGAGATCGAGACCATCCTGGCTATCACGGTGAAACCCCATCTCTACTAAAAATACAAAAAATTAGCCGGGCGTGGTAGCGGGCGCCTGTAGCCCCAGCTACTCGGGAGGCTGAGGCAGGAGAATGGCGTGAACCCGGGAGGCGGAGCTTGCAGTGAGCCGAGATCGCGCCACTGCACTCCAGCCTGGGCGACAGAGTGAGACTCCATCTCAAAAAAAAAAAAAAAAAAAAAAAGACAGAAAGAGGGTCAAGTGAAAGGCGAAACCCCTTATAAAAGCATCAGATCTCGTGAGACTTATTCGCTACCTGAGAACAGTATGGGGAAAACCACCCCATAGTTGACACAGCCAAACCATATCAGAAATGAAAAACATTAAAGCAGAGACCCAAGATGCAGGGAAGTTTCACCTGCATCTTGAGAACCGCTTAGGAAAAAATAATATTCCTCTTTGTACCACTGAGAGCTAGTAACAAAAATGATAGTGCTTAGACCTAGGACGTGGCATTTAAATGTGTGCAGTCTACGTTCTATATATGGATTGGCTGTTGAAGCAAAGAAGCTTCATCATTACAAACAGAGAAAGGCCATGGCAGGGCACATGCTAAATGGTTGAGGAGGGTAGATCAATTGTAGTCATTCAACAAAGCAAGATAAATACAGCCTCCTAGAAGGATATGCTCCAGTCACAATTTAAACACACAAAGGACATTTTCCAGGTTGATGTAAAGGAGTTTCCCACCAGTTGGTGGAGCACAGGAATGGTGTAAGACTCAAATTACCAAGAACAGCAGTCAAGGACTACTCACTGGATCAGAGATTCAGTCTCTGTTGATGTTAAGTTTTGGTTAATGAAAAAGTTCCACTAGGCAGCATTTGGGCCACTATTCCAGGTTGGAGTTACAGAAATGATATTATATACTGAAGTGGAGTTAGCAGGTTTCTGAAATATCTGATGGAAAAGACATAGCATGGATCTATTGAATACTCCAAGGATTGAGCTTATTTAAAGCAGTCAAATGCCATTTGAAGATCCTGGCATCTATCTTCCTTCATGATCTGCTCTTTATGCATTTTGTTTTATGCTTTACAGTTTGGAGATCATTCTCCTTGATAGATAAAATGAGAGAAAAATAAGAGATGAATGAATCACCTTGCCTTTGCTGTCATTTTTAACAGTACCTTATCTACCATGAGTCATGTTCTTCTTCCAGTTCTGTACAGAGTGAAAATCACCCTTTTCCTGATTCCAGTATTTCTTCTTGCTCTTCACCATCTTCTGCTTTTTATCTTTCTCAATGAAGTTCTTAAAGACACAAGGGACCTTTTCACTTTGTTTACTTGTTCCCTCTTTCTATCTTTGGTTTACGTTGTTTACATATCCCTCTTTCTATCTTTGGTTTATGTCCTCTAGAATATGAATTCCTTGAATAATTCCCATAATGATCACTTTATTCCAGTAGGAGAGAGTTGACAATGCAGAGGTGAAGTAAACATATGTGCAATAAGCGAGTGTTTTCTTCAATCCAGGAAACGAGTACACATATCAAGCATCAAGAACATCTAAGCACAAATTACCCCATAAAATGGCTGCTGTAGATAATATTAATCCATATGGAACTGTGGAACATAAAAGTATTTTTTTAATCACTGCTGCCTCTAGGAAGGTTTCTCAAAATGGTACTGATAACCAATGGGAAGCACAGAGTCTGAATTCTGATGGAGCCAGGCACAGTCTATATGGTAAGCTATAGCGCCCATATTACATGCTTGTTGGTGTCCTCACAGACAGTTTGGGGGGGACTAAGTTAACTATAAAAGGGCCCAGATTTCTTCCTCAAATTTATCAATTCCAAAATGACATGGTCATGTTTCCCAAGACTCTGATCACTGCAAGTCTACTGAATAAGATTATTTTTTATTATAGCGAATTATATAAATTTATGGTTTCCTAATTCTTATAAAGGGTCATATGAAACTCAAAAACATCAAAGTAGAGACCAAAACTTTTTTTAAAAAGGGAGTCAGCAAATGCCATACACTCTCCATTTTGCAGATCTAGACCTTCAATAGATTGATTTTTCATTTACTTATTCATTAAAATATTCAACAATTGGTGTGTGTGTGCACGTGTGTTTGTGTGTTTGTCTCAAATTCCTTCAAGTACTAGAATGAGAACATCCTTGACCTCATGTAACTTATGGTCTAAGAAAGAGAACATAAATTAGACAAATACTTATGAAATTAATACAATTGTTGTAAGAGGACTGAGGGAAAGATAATGTTTTCAGTATATTTAATAGGAAGACTTAAGCTTATCTGAGGGATATGTTAGCTGATCCAGCTGATGGATAAGTAGAGTTCGCTGAGAGAAGAGAAAGGGAGCATTATAGTGGAAAAAGAATAGATACAAGAAAGTACAGAATCAGGAGAAAGCATAGAATGCTCTAGGATTGATGGAAGGCTCATGAACTTGTATGCTAAGTTTGGGTTGTAGATTAAGGCAGAAGACCAAGTTAAAAAATTAGGAAGGTGTCACATCATGCAAGGCTATTCAGCCTATGTGAAGAAACTTAGAATTTCATAGCAATCAGAAGTTAAAGATCTTAAGCAAGGGAGTGTCTTGAATAGATTTATGTTTAAAATACTGCATGAGTTACTGTGCAAAGAGAGATATAAAGGAGACCAAATGCAAAGCAATTGTAGGAGGCCAAAGAAGAAATGATACTAAAATGTAGATAGCACGGTAGCAATACATACTGTTTATATTTAGATTGTAGGGTTACAGTGGTGAAAGAAAGGATAGCTTTTATTGACATGTAAGTAAGAAAGAGAACTGAGAAGACCTTAGATCTGTTTAATTTTTTTCCATTGCATAGACTAAAGAGCTACTGCTGGAAGAAAACAAATGAAAATGAATGTAATTGTGCAATAAATAGTTAACATGGGTTGAATAAAGAAAAAAGAGGTTAAAGAGAAGTAAAAGACTTTTGAGTCTAAGTACCATGTGTTAAACACACACACACACACACACATTCTTAGAAATTTCTGTCTTCCTTTCTCTCACCTCCTGTCCCTTTTTCCCTTCTCTCTCTATCTCTCATGCATACACACAGGACAAGCAAAAAACACTTCATCAAGTGTTTTTATGTTTTCTTACATTTTTGCATGGTTTTGAGAAATTTTAGTAAAAATAAAGTTGACTAATTTGAGAAATTTTAGTAAAAATTAAAGTTGACTAATTTTTTTCAGTGAATAGCTGTGATGAGACCAGACCATTTAGGCAGCTCAGTTTTATTTAGGTTACATATAGGACAAAATGACTGACTTGATTTGAATTTTATACTGGAGAAAAAAAAAAGGTCCAGTATAATACTCAGGTCGCTTACATAAATAATTGCAAAGACTGTATTTGAAAAGTCCTCTGCCTCCCACCTCTACACTTTAACTTCTTTGTGTACCATTTTTGTGATCTATATTAGAAAAACTATAGCCATATATAGTTCATAGTGATTTTCTGTATAGTATCATCTCACAGTGATATCACTTTTGTTTTTCTTTTGTACTCAATCACCAAAGTGGTTTACACTGTACCTCAGATAAGTTTGGGGATATCTGTTCAGGCATATAATATTATTTTGATTACAGTGCCATTTCCTCATGTCCTTTATTTTAAATGCTTTTTTTAAGGCATAATCTTAATTGTCATCTTCTAATCATCCACCTGGCCTCACTAAATTTCGGTAACACTTCCAATATTGCATTTACATTCTTATGTCGAATTTCAAGCTCATTCTTTGGATAATAAGTACTCAGTTCATCAGTTTAGAGGATCACTCTCTTGTTTCTTTTTTGTTCATTTATTTTGATTTTTTTTCTTCCTTTCAACGAAATCTACCAAGTATCTGCTATGTGATAGACATTGTCTAATTTCTAGGAATATAAAAATGAACACTTGTTTTTATAAATTGGCATTCTAGATAGAAGGAAAGAGATAAGAACAAATAAATGTGAAAAGGACAAGTGAAGATAATGTGCTCTTCAGATAAAAGGGTGATATCATAGTGACTAGGAAGCTACGTTAGATTGCCTATAAGGTGACACTTCAGATGCAGTGAAATAACAGGCCATAGAAAACTCTGTAAAGATCATGGAGAAGAGCATTCCAGGCAG
The DNA here is from genome assembly GCF_028858775.2 of Pan troglodytes. Classification (NCBI taxonomy): domain Eukaryota; kingdom Metazoa; phylum Chordata; class Mammalia; order Primates; family Hominidae; genus Pan; species Pan troglodytes. Next base: position 48,089,599 of record NC_072415.2, on the reverse strand, counting down.
AGAAGACAGACATGAGAAAGGCCTAAGGCGAAAATGAGCTTGGGTTGTGCATGCAAAAGAAAAAGGATGATTGTGACTGAGTCGTAATGGATTAGGAAGAGTAGTTAGAGATGATGGTCAGCACACATAGAGCCTTGTGGGCCGAGGTCAGAGGTTTGAAGATTTCTACACATGCTATTGGGAAACCAATCTTATGAGTGATTTGAGCACATTAGTGGCATGATCTGGTTTATTCTTTTAAGAATCCTATCTGCTGGCCTTTTGGAGGGTGACTTGGACACATAGATAATCAGGAAACAAGTAGATGTTTATGGTTAGAGTCCAGGAAATAGATTGTTTATCCTTGAATTGAGTAATAGTGGAGATTTAGAGTAGTGAACCAAATTGAGAAATGTTTTAGAGGAAAAATTGATGATGCTTGTTAAAGGAAGGAGCATGGTGAGTTGGGTAAAAGAAAGGAAACAAGGATAACACCTACATTCTAGATGTGTACAACAAACTGGATGGTGGTATTTTTTACAGAGATGGAGAAGAGTGATTGGGGGAATAATTTTTCAATGAAAAATTAGGAATTACCTTTTTTTCTATTTTACCCAGTTAGAGTTTTGGATGGGTTTTAGACAATCATGTAGAACTTTCAAATATCAGTATACATTCTAGTCTGAAATGTCTAGAAACAGGCCAGGATAGAGATGATATTTTGCAGACTCTTTCACAAATGCAAGCAAAGCAAGGAGAATAGGTAAGGTGACCCAAGTCACCCAGAGAAAATAAATAGCAATCATGGCGCACACCAACCTTTACAGATATAGAGATTGGAGAAGTGAGGAGATAGTGGTTAATGAAATAAAAGAAAACCCTAAATGGGAAGAGAACATGTTTCCATTGTGGAACTTAAAAGGGAAAGTAAACAAGAATTTCACTAGGAGATAATCTTTCAATAGTTGATGGATTAAACAGCTATATATAAGAACTGCTAATAGATCAAATAATATAATAATAGAAATATATGCGTCAGTACATGCCCCACAGGACCTGAAAGATGTGATATAAGTAAATTGTCTCATGTTTTTACAGGCCAGTTTTCCAGCATTTCCTCCTCTATACTATATACCACTTTCTTTGACTCAAGTTGTCTTCTATTGGTACTTTAATTATTGTTTCTGTGTTTATCAAAATCAGCAACAAGATAGTCCTCAGGATAATAATTCCATTCAGAGTAGTAACTTCACTACCTCCAAAATAAGTGTTTTCCCTTTATTTCTCCTTCATAGAACTCATCCACCAATGCCAAAATCCCATTTGCTTTGTTGACCACTGGAGAAGGACTTGAAAGCATCACCCCATCCCAAATTCTGTTTCTTCCTCAGAACATGGAATTTTCCAGTAATCTCTCACAATTTATTCCATTTCTTTGATTTGTGTTCTTAGGAGAATCAACAGAAATGAAGAGCATCTGACAGGATTTACAAGTCAGTATGAATTTGGGTTATCTGCTTATGCTTTAAGGAGTCCAGTAGAATTTAGAATTACAAAGTCAGAAAGAATCAGAATTAAGACCCATTTCTGACACTTGTTGTGAGCCCTGGGGTCAAACTATATACCTTTCTAAAATAAGATCCTCAAATGTGAAATAGGGTCAATGAAATCTTCCTCATAGTGCACATGTGAAGATAAAATAAGGTAATAAATGCTAAGCACTCAACACAGTGCCTGGCACATGGTAAGTGCTTCATAAATGTTAACTACCACGAATAAAAATGATGACTGCAATTTCAAAGCTGGCCTATGAAAGGTGGGGAGAATATGACTCAGATTAGAAAAGCATGAAGGTGCTCTGAAAGGTGGATTAACATGGGCAAATACAGGGGTACCAGAGGAGAAGAATCCGTTTTGACTGGAGCAGAGGTTATTCAAAGAGCAGACTCTATAAATCCTATTGAGTTATATCTTCATTTCTCAGTGAAACCATAGAACAGGCACAGGCTTGCTTCCATACTTTCAGAATTAAACTCCCAGTAAAACCCATTCTTTGTAGAATTAAGGAGAGCCTACTGAATAACCAGCCCCTCACTTAGTAGTCCGTGCCATATTTACAGGTCAGCTGCAGCTCTCAGAATTCTCTCACGACGTGACCCATATGGAGTTTTAATTTAGCTCTCTTTCCTTTCTCCTCCTTTTCCTCTTCACATTGTCTAAGTGCTAATAATAATAATTCAATTTAATAACATCCATCCTCACAGAGTACTCAAGCCCATCCGGTCCTCAAGGACACCTAACCCTTCCCAGGCTCACCTCTCAGCTTCTTTATCACACTTGAAGCACATCATAAACTACATCTTCCCCAGACCTTGTCATAAAGGGTAAGGCCGACATTGCAGGAATGAAGTCAAGGAAATACAACCTTGAACTGTTTTATCTCCTCTCTTCCCTGCCCTTCTCCTCCCCCTTGCCTTTCCCTCTTCTCTTTGACCAGTACTTTTCCTTCACGGCCAGAAAGAGAAAAAGCTTAAACTCTTGTTCCCGAAGGGGCTTCCTGGAATGGTTCACTTTCTGTTTGGCAATTGAAGCCCAATCTAATATGAACGATACTCAGCATTGATAGCTGCCTCAACAGTCATTAATTTGCTAATAGAAATTGCTTTTTGATGATGCAGGTCAGGATGATGGCCTCCGGTTTGTGGATAAAGAAATTGAAACATGAAATGTTAAATGTCTTTTACACAGTGACAGTGCTGAGAATAAGTCAGGGAAAGGGCTCACTTATCTGGTACTCAGCTTTCTGAAAACTTCAGCTTCTTGAAATATAAAAAAAGTGAAGAAAGGGGTAAAAATAACATGTATGAACATCCAAAATAATTATAATAAAATGTGCTTAGAAATACTCATGCATTTAATTCACATAATTATGCTAGATTCATTTATTTTCAGTTGACACACAATTTTAACAGTTTTGTATATTTGACCTCCTGGTATATAAAAATACTTTAAAGCTAAAAATGGTATTAAATAATTAACTATTAAGGACAAATTATATTAAATAACATATTAGATAAACTAAATAATAATACAATATTAAATAATAGCAAATTATGAAGTACAAATTATAGAATAAACTTTATTGTTCTTAAATCTTTATTGTCATTATTTGACTCCTATTTTTTGCCGCATTGTGGGTGAGAAAACTAAGACTCAGAGAGGCTATACCATGTAAACAAGGTCACACTGTGGGTTAAAGGCAAACATGGAATGTCACTTTTGTGTATATAACTCCTTACTCTATATGTCATAAAAAACAAGGATAATATCTACCACATGGAATTGTTATGAGGTAATGTGTGAATGTATAGTAAAGAGTTGTAGAAAGGTAAAATAGAAATGCTTTTAGTTTTGCAGAAATTCTTAGGAAGGGGTCACAACATAATTAGTGAATGTCTTAACGAAGATTCATTGATAGCCTTTGAGAGACCGGCCAGACTGGGCAAAAGAACTGGATTACATGCAATATTACTAAGCACCATATATTCTAATGCCTTTACCTTGATACAACACATTTGCATTAGTTCTTGTTTTGTTTTATTTTTCTTTTTAACCAAGGTCCAATCTGTAACACTAGACTATACATGTTAGATTGTATAACAATGGGTCACTATCTCTTAGCCACTTTTCATAGTGTTATACAGTGCTCTCTGCCCACTGATAAATGCACACTACCCAGCCCAGGACTATCAGTGCATACACATAGATGATCCACAGAGGAATCTGGAAGAAGAAAGACCATCCAGGTATTAAGTTGGGAAAAAGTTAATGATGTTGTTGACAAGAAAGCCAAACTTTATGAAATATTTAAAGAGGTTTATTCGTGCCGATATGAGTGACCATGACCTAGGGAACAGTCTCAGGAGGTCCTAAGAAAGTGAGCCCGAGGCAGTTGCATTACAGTTTGGTTTTATACATTTTAGGTTGACAGAAGTTACATGCAAAGATATAAATCAATACCATGGAAAATGTATGTGGATTTGGCTTGGAAAGGTGGGACATCACAAAGCGGGGACTCACAGGTCATAGGTGGTTTCAAAGTTTTTCTGACTGGCAATCTGATGAAAGAGTTAAGCTTTGTCTAAAGACTTAAAGTCAGTACAAAGAAATGCTTGCATTAAGATAAGGGAGTGTATTAGGGTTCTCTAAAGGGACACAGCTAATATAATAGATGAATATATGAAGGGAGTTTTATTAGAATTGACTCACATGATCACAAGGTGAAGGTCCCACAGGAGGCCATCTGCAAGCTGAGGAGCCAGAAAGCCAGTCCAAGTCCAAAAACTTCAAAAGTAGGGAAGATGACAGTGCAGCCTTCAGTAAATGTTCAAAGGTCCGAGAGCCCCTAGGAAATCACTGGTGTAACTCCAAGAGTCCAAAAGCTGAAGAACTTGGAATCCAATGTTCAAGGGCAGGAAGCATCCAGCATCGGAGAAAGATGGAGGCTGGAAGACTCAGCAATTTTAGTTCTTCCATGTTCCTCTACTTGCTAGTATACTAGCTGTGTTGGCAGCTGATGATGGTGCCCACCCAGCTTGAGGGTGGGTCTGGATCTCCCAGTCCACCCTCAAAGACACACCCAGAAACAATACTTTGCATCCTTCAATCCAATCAAGTTGACACTCAATATTAACCATCAAAGGGGGATTGTGGAAGCCAACGTTCTTTCTTCTTTCTTTCTTTCTTTCTTTTTTTCTTTCTTTCTTTCTTTCTTTCTTTCTCTTTCTTTCTTGCTTTCTTTTTTTTTTTGACAGTCTCACTCTGTCACCCAAGCTGGAGTGCAGTGGCGCAATCTTGGCTCACTGCAACCTCCGCCTCCTGGGTTCAAGCCATTCTCCTGCCTCAGCCTCCTGAGTAGCTGGGACCACAGGCGCCCACCACCACACCTGGCTAATTTTTTGTATTTTTAGTAGAGATGGGGTTTCACCCTGTTAGCCAGGATAGTTTTGATCTCCTGACCTCATGATCTGCCCACCTCAGCCTCCCAAAGTGCTAGGATTACAGGTGTGAGCCACCACGCCCCGCCGACAATGGTTTTGTCGTGTAGATGAAGCCTCCAGGTCACAGGCTTCAGACAAAATAGACGATAAATATATTTTTTCTATCTTAAAAGGGTTCAGACTCTTAGTTAATCTCTCTTAGTTAATTAGTTAATCTCTCTTAGATCTGGGGAAGACCTAGCTGCATTAATGGAGATTCTCTACAGATATAAAAGTTCCCCAATGAAAATGGCTTTTCAGGGCCATTTCAAAATATGTCAAAAAATATATTTGGGGGTAAAATACTTTTATTTCCTACAGGGTCTGCTGTCATGTGTTGCTATACCAGACTCGAGTTGGAATTTGGTATCTTATTGCTAGGAGTCTGATTTGTCAGTCTTATGATCTCTATTCTAATGTTAATGCAGGGAAGTTGTGCCTAAACTCCAAAGGGGAGGGGGTGTATATAGAGAGGCTTGGTGACCTCAATTCCCATTATGGGTGGGAATTAAGTTTTTCAGGTTTCTCTTGGCCCAGAGTGGGTCCCTTCAGTTGGTTAGGAGGCTTAGAATTTTATTTTTGGCTTACAAAATTTCACCATTTTCACATTTTGTCCTCTTAATTTTCTTGATCTCTGTTTTGGAGTTCTCTACTTGCAAGAATCTAACGCTGTTTTACTTTCTACTCTTATATCCTGTATGACACGGTATCTGACAACTTTAGCTGAAAAATTGTGTCTCCATTGACTCCATTGAAAAGAAACTGATCATAATTCACTTTTTTTTTTTTTTTTTTTTTGAGATGGAGTCTCACTCTGTCGCCCAGGCTGGAAGGCAGTGGTGTGATCTTGGCTCACTGTGACCTCTGCCTCCTGGGTTCAAGTGATTCTCCTGCCTCAGTCCTCCCTAGTAGCTGCAACTACAGGCCCACGCAACCATGCCTGGCTAATTTTTGTATTTTTAATAGAGATGGGGTTTCAATATGTTGTCCAGGCTGGTCTCAATCTCCTGACTTCAGGTGATCTGCCCGCCTTGGCCTTCCCAAGTGCTGGGATTACAGGTATGAACCACCACATCTGGCCGATCATAATTTACTTCTAAGAGTAGAGAGAGCAGTTATATCTGTTGGGCCACAGAGAACAATACCCCAAAAGTACAGTGCTTTGGCATACTGAGCACTTTGGAATTAAAGGAAATTAAAAGGCCTTGGAAGCATCCTCAGAACCAAGAACTTACTGACCTTCTCCTGTATCTCCCCTCAAATGCAGGGTAGAACTCTTTCTGAAATTCTCTTATCTGAATCTTCATCAAAAGGAACAAAATTGCCTTTCATTCTCTCCTTGAAATTTCCTTATCTATGGCAAAAAGGAAGACTGAGGAATGTAACCACATTTGGATGGACTCTGTCACAAGATATTGTCTGTTTCTCAGGCTCATTCAAATTCCAAAGAGAATCATTTACAAGCTCATCAGTCTCCAGGGCCCCTTAATTTCCCCTTACATTCATTTACTACCCCTCACAATTGCACAATTGCCCACATGCATCTCTATTTTCCTTTCCTCTATAAATAGGGTATATAAGTTTCAACAGTCCAGCCTTACTTGGTATTTCTTTTCTTTTCTTTTTATTTATTTATTTTTATTTTTTTGAAACAGAGTCTCATTCTGTCACCCAGGCTGGAGCACAGTGGCACAATCTCAGCTCAGTGCAACATCTGCCTCCTGGATTCAAGCGATTCTTTCCTCAGCCTCCTGAGTAGCTAGGATTACAAGTGTGTACCACCATGCCTGGCTCATTTTTGTATTTTTAGTAGAGACAGGATTTCACCACATTGGCCAGGCTAGTCTTGCACTCCTGGCCTCAAGTGATCCACCAGCCTTGGCCTCCCAAAGTGTGAGGATTACAGGCATGAGCCACCATGCCCAGCCTATATTTCATATTTTATGTGATTCCTGTGCTTCTGGACATCAATAAATTTGTATTCCTTCTTTCTTGTTAATCTGTCTATTGTTTAACAGACTCAAACCTTCAGAGGAGGTTCTTCAGAGGAGAGGGAAAATTCTTGTGGCCCCTACAATGTATATATCTTGTATTGGATGCTATGATACAGTGCTGTGAGGCTCAGATTCTGTTACCCTCTTTAAGGAGCAATAGGATTCCGGAATATTTGCAGCAGACAGATGAATTTCTCTGTAAGAATTGCCATGACCTGAAAAGAGCCACTTTTACCCCTTCCAAAGAGCATCTTATATCAAATGACTTGTCCACATATGTCTATAAAGCCCTGGCTTCCTTGTCTCAATGTGGGAGAATTCTGAAAGGCCATTTCATGTCACGACATCTCATAGAATTGTCCTAATGCCTTTGTTGTGTCTACATCAAAGTTAACTTTATTATCTTCCCGATACTGCATCCTTTGAGCTCCCACAAGAGTGGTCTCTGGAATAGTAAAATTGAACGGCATTTAGGTATGGATTTGCTTTTCTCGCCTAGTAGACCTTATCTAACACTTATATCTTAGGGCTTAGATAGTTTTACTACAACATGGGATCATATTCTGTATAACACTCTACTAGACCAAGGGACCCTCTTTACAACAAGGGAGACACGGCAGCAAACATATGCCCAGGGATGGGACCTATTGGTCTTTCCATATTTCATGTCACCCACCATATGCCAGCCTGGTAAAGTAAGGGAATAACCTGTTGAAGCTGTAACGGGGGTTCCAACTTAGTGATGACACCCTGTGAGGAAGATGTGCACTTTCTAGGACATCTCAAGGATCCCAGTAGGTAGAGTCTTGGATATGGGATCCAAAAGACAGATCCAGGAGAGACCCCACTTTCTATCAGTTTTAGCGACTCACTTGGGAAATTTGTGCTTCCCATTCCTAAGCTTCCGGGCCCTGAAAAATTAAAGTTGCTGGTTCTCATCAGGGGAAGGCTTCTAACAGTTGAGAAAACATGAAACCCATGAAACTCTAAGCTATAGCTCCCATCCCTTTACTTCAGCTTTTTTGTTCCATCAAACCAGCAGGGATGGAAAGATGGGGTAATTGACTCTGATCATCAGGAACAGGTTGGAGTGCTGTTACATAAGGCAGGCAGAGAATATGTTTCATACCCAGGTCACTCACTTGGATACTTCTTGGTGCCACTTGGCTCAATTTTGCTGAGCATGAGTTGCAGTTGTAAGACCAGCAGTAATGGCAACTCTAGTTCATCCTAGTAAACTTTGTTTCCACAGGAAAGGAGGTCCATCAGAATCCTGGAGAAGCTTATTTTACAAAGTATATTCAAAAGTAACAAGGGGCTAGTTAAGATAAATTGTTGCAGTGTGATGCTCAGATCCTTACCCTTTAGGACAAAGACATTCATTTCTCCATCTGCTGGGAATGTTGGCTGTTGACAGATGGTATGTTTAGGCTTTGTGTCCCCACCCAAATATCATCTTGAATTGTAATTCCCAGGTGTTGAGGGAGGAACCTGGTGGGAGGTGATTGGATCGTGGGGATGGTTTCCCCCATGCGGTTCTCTTGATAGTGAGTTCTCACAAGTGCTGATGGTTTTATTAGTGTTTGGCAAGTTCCTCCTTCACTCTTCTCTCTTCTGCTGCCATGTGAAGAAGGTCCTTGTTTCCGCTTTTCCTTCCCCAATGGTTATATGTTTCCTGAGGCCTCCCCAGCCATGTGGAACTGTGAGTCAATCAAACCACTTTATTTTATAAATTACCCAGTCTTGGGTAGTATCTTTATAGCAGTGTGAGCACAGACTACAACAGATGTCAGCTTGGTAGCTCTCCTGGAGTTTCCCTCTGCTGATAGCAGGCCATTAAATCTTACTTATGCCTTGCAAGTCCAGGTGTAATCCAAGGACCAGCAGCAGCACCAGCACCTGGGAATTTGTTAGAAATGCAAATGCTCTAACCCCATCCCAGAACTATTGAATCTCAATATGCACTTACAATCTTCAATATGCATTTAAAAAAAAGATGGTATGTGTACATATTAAAGTTTGAGAAGACATGCTCGAGAACATTGTTCTTCAAATTTTTTGAATTGCACATCTCTGGTATGAAAAAATAGTAAGCTACATGTATTCATAATGTTTATAATATTATACATTATAACCTAATATATTCTGTTTAAATTATGTATCTACTTTTTATATTACATATAATATAATACAAAATCTATATATTTGTTGATTATGATGATACTGTATAGAGTAGTATTAAAATGTCATAAACATTAAAAAACATTTTCAAATATGGAAACAAAAAAGAATAAGGTGGAAATGGTCAATGAAATTTTCATAGGTTTCTCACACTGCTCAATGGATTATCATGTGTCTTGGCTGCCTATACTCCATGTTGGAGACTGCTATTCTCTAGTCAGAAACACATTAATCTTGTGCATTAGGTAAGTCCCTCGGAGAGGAATTAATGAAAACAACAGGATCAGGGAAAATTGGGGATTGTATTTTTGGTAGACTGGGAATGGAAAGAAAATTAGAGTGGTTTGAATTGACATAAAATGGTGACAGCAACTAAATATGGCATGATTTCATTTAAGGAGGAGAGGAAACTTCTCCTTTATTTTCCATTCTGTGTAATTCCAGTCCAAGATGTTCACCAAACTTCTTCATTTTTCACATAGGATGCTTGCTATTTGCAGGTATCTGACTGAATTTTCACCAGCTGTTTAGCAGGTCTTTTTGTCAGGTAGATGAAGGTAGTGAGAATTTATCAGCCCCCAATTCAGATTCATGGCTGATCTGTCACCATGCATTTCTACAAATATTGCTCTTATTTACTCAAGATGTTACTCAAATTAGCAAGAGATTATCTATACATAGATGTATATGGTGTATACATATATGTATCTATATAATGTATACATGCATAAATATATATGATTATATACATGCAACACACCCATTATAAATCCAGACCAGACTTTAGAACTCCATTCCTGCTTTTTCTGGCATGAAGATGAACCAATATAGTGACAACGTGAGTGCCTGAATTGATATCTTCAGCTGATAATTACATTAATACTAAAGCTCAGGAGGTTGATATGGAATCTGTTCAGGACCCCTAGTGTGGGAGCTGAGCTCCATTGTTGCACACAAAAGAAAGCACCCTATAATTTCACAGAAAGCAGAAGGGCAGCAAAATAATATTGTTTAGAAACGGCTCAAAGTAATAGCCACTGTGTCAGCTGCCTTGTCAGCCTTTCTGTCAGCAATGGAATGTTGTAGGGGAATGGAAAAAAGTCCCTCTAAAAGTGTAAGACAATTAAGATATGAGTGAGGTAGGAACAGGGGGTATCAGGAAAGAAAGCAAGAGCCTTTGTTTTCTAACAAAAAGCGTTTTCTAACAAAAACGTGATTCAGGAAACACTCAAAACCGTTCAATATGCTGTGGGTGATGACAGAACACTGTTCATGAATGTCTGAACTAGATGACCTACTGAGCAATCACTGTGAAACACTTCCTTGAACCAATTTTTCATTCCAACTCTGTTAAGGATATGTATAGGGAAAAAGTATTTCTATTCATGATGGCTCCTCAAGTTCACTCTTCATCATTCCTCTTTGACTCCATACACAGGCAATGGTAATGAACCTACAAAAAAAGAAAATGCAGGAAAATAAACTTTATTAGCCAAATGTCCCTTAGGACTGCTGGTTCTGATGACAGAAACAAACTATGATGCCCAGAAGTTCAGTTACCATGGTGTAAAAGGAACTAGAAGTGTTCCACTTAAGGTAGCTCCTGAGCCTATTCTTAATGTTGGAAGCTGGGTCTCTGTTATTTTCTTTCTCATAATAGATATTAAAATATTAATTCCCAAATTGCCTCATGGGATTATTCTTTTACTGAAAACTACAGGGCTAGGAAGGTGAAAGAAAGGAACAGCCATGTGATGCTGAACTCAATTGAGCTAATCTTTGTCTCTGTAAGTGGATTTGCAATGTAAACACCCCTGCAAAGCAAAACCACTGAAATACCTGTAAAATAACTACTTTAGAGTTAACAGCCTAAGGCATCAATGAACTGACAACTACATGCTTCTTTTCAGAGAAGAATTATATAACCCAAAACAAGTCTGAAACAAACAAACCAAAACCTTCAAGTCAAATCAAAATGACCATACAAATCAAAATTTCAAAAACAAATTAATAATTCAAATAGTAAGAATGCCAGCCAACACAATTACTATTGAAGAATACTCATTCCAGATATTCTAAATTAAATGCATTATAAATATTTTAGATTAAATGCTTTTTAATTGGTCAGTTTTTCAGTCTGTTGTTAGATTGCTTTTTGTATGCTAAGGATTTTTAAAAGACAAACCATTTTCCTCATTATTCAGAAAAAGTTATAAATCCAAACAGGCAGAAAGAAAATAAGATCGGTGGTACAGGAAAAAGAACGAATTCATAAGTCTAGAAATGAAAAATTCAGGCATTTAAGTAAAAATGCAGCCGATGTGATGGAGACTAGACACAGCAGAAGAGAAAGTTACTGATTTGGAAAATAGTACTGAGAAAAACATTCAGCATGTTGGATAAAGAGAAAATGTTATGTTGAATTATATGAAACACAATGAAATTCAAGATAACACCGAGAAAAAATTCAGAATCCTATCTTCTATTTAACGAAGAGATTTAAATAATTAAAAATAATCAAGTAGAAATTCTGGCATTGAAAAATGCAATTGACATATTGAGGAATTCATGAGTCTCTTACCAGCAGAATTGATCAAACAGAAGAAAGAATTAGTGAACTTGAAGACAGGGTGTTTGAAAGTATACAGAGGGGGCAAAAGAATAAAAAAGAACAAAGCACATCTATAAGGTCTAGAAAATAGACTCAATAGGATAATTCTAAGAGTTTTTGGCCTTAAAGAGGAAGTAGAGAGAGAGATAGGAATAGAAAATTTACTCAAAGGGAATAAACAGATAACTTCCCAAAACCTAGAGAAAGATATCAATATTAAAGCATGAGAAAGTTATATAGAATGCCAAATAGATTTAACTCAAATAAGACTACCTCATGACATTTAGTAATCAAACTCCCAAAGGTCAAGCATAAAGAAAAGATCCAAAAAGCAGCAATAGAAAAGAAATAAATAACATGCAATGGAGCTTCTGTTCATCTGGCAGCAGACTTTTTCATGGAAACTTTACAAGTCAGGGGAGAGTGGCATTTATTTACTCATTTGTTTGTTTATTTTTTTCTTTCCAACTTTTATTTTAAGTTCAGAGCGTACATGTGCAGATTTGTTACATGAGTAAATTGTCTGTTGTGGGGGTTTGATGTACAGATTATTTCATCACTCAGGTAATGAGCTTAGTACTTGATAGGTAGTTTTTAGATCCTCACCCTCCTCCCACCCTCCACCTTCAAATGGCTCCAATGCCCGTTGTTCCCTTCTTTGTATCCACGTGTACTCAATGTTTATTTCCCACTTTTGAGTGAGAATATGTGGTATTTGGTTCTCTGGTTCCACATTAATTCACTTAGAATAATGGCCTCCAGCTCCATCCATGTTGCTGTACAGGACATAATATCATTATTTTTATGGCTGCATAGTATTCTATGGTGTATATATACCACATTTTCATTATCCAGTCCACCATTGATGGCCATCTAGGTTGATTCCATGACTTTGCTATCAAGAATAGTGCTACAATGAATATATACATGCATGTGTCTTTATGGTAGAATGATTTCTGTTCCTTTGGTATATACCCAGTAATAGGATTGTGGGTCAAATGGTCATTTTTTTAAGTTCTTTGAGAAATCTCTGAACTATTTTCCACAATGGCTTAACTAATTTAAATTTTCACCAGCAGTGTATAAGCATCCCCCCTTCTCCACTAACTCACCAGCATCTGTTATTTTTTGATTTTTTAATAATAGCTATTCTAACTAGTATGAGATGTTATCTCATTGTGGCTTTAATTTGCATTTCCCTAATGATTAGTTATGTTGAGCATTTTTTCTTATGCTTTTTGGCCATGTGTCTTCTTTGGAGAAGTGTTCATGGCCTTTGTCAATGTTTTAATGGGGTTATTTGTTTTTTGTTTGTTGATTTGTTTAACTTCCTTATAAAATTCCAGGTATTAGACATTTGTCATATGCATAGTTTGTAAATATTTTCTCCCATTCTATATGTTGTCTGTTCACTGTCTTTAGAGTTTCTTTTGCTATGCAGAAGCTCTTTAATTAAGTCCCTCCCACTTGTCAATTTTTGTTTTTGTTGCAATTGCTTTTGAAGTCTTTATCATGAAATCTTTACCAGAGCCATTGTCCAGAATGGTACTTCCTAGGTTTCCTTCCTGAGTTTTTATAGTCTTAGGATTTACATTTAAATCTTTACTCCATCTTGACTTGATTTTTGTATAATATAAAAGAAAAGGTTACAGTTTCAATCTTCTGCATACGACTAGCCAGTTATCCCAACACCATTTATTGAATAGAGAGTTCCATTTTCCATTGCTTGTTATGGGGCATGACATATTTAAAGTGCTGAAGGAAAAACCTTTTATCCTAGAATAATATATCCAGCAAAAAATATCCTTCAAACATGAACAATAAAGACTTTTTCCATTCAAACAAAAACTGAGGGATTTTATCAAGATCAGACCTGTTACACAAGATAATCTGAAGGAATTTCCTCAATCTAAAAGAAAAGGATGTTAATGAGCAATAAGAATTATCTGAAGGTAGAAAACTCACTGGTTATAGTAAATAAACAGAAAAACACAGAATATCATAACACTGTAACTGTGATGTGTAAACTACCCATATCTTGAGTAGAAAGACTAAAAGATGAACTAATCAAAAATAACTACAACTTTTTAAGACATAGTACAATAAGATATAAATAGGAACAATAAAAAGTTTAAAAAGTGGGGGATAAAGTTAAAGTCTAGAGTTTTAATTAGTTTTCTCTTCGCTTGCTTTTTGGTTTATGCAATCAATGTTAAGTTGTCATCTGTTTAAAATAATGGGCTATAAGAGATTATTTGCAAGCCTTATGGTAATCTCAACTCAAAAAATTAAAAGCAAGAAATTAAAACATACCACCATGGAAAATCACTTTCACTAAAAGGAAGATAGAAAGGAGAGAAAAAAGACCAAGAAATGTCTAAAAAACAAATAACAAAATTGTAGGAGTATGTCCTTACTTATCAATAATAACATTGAATGTAAATGGACTAAACTCTCCAATCAAATAATTAGAGTGGCTGAATGGATAAAAAATAAGACCCAACAATCTGTTGCCTGCAAAAAGCACACTTCATCTTTAAAGACACACATAGACTGAAAATAAGGTATAGAAAAAGATGTTTAATGCAAATGGGAACCATAAAAGAGTAGGTATAGTAATATTTATATCAGACAAAATAAACTTCAAGAGAAAAACTATAGTAATAGACAAAGAAGTTCATTATGTCATGAGAAAAGAAACAATTCAGCAAGAGGATATAACAATTGTAAATATACATGCAATAAACACTAGAATACCCATATATATTAAGCAAATATTATTAAAGCTAAAGAAAGTGATATACCCCAATATAGTAATAGCTGGAGACTTTGACACCCCACTTGCAGCATTGGAAGATCAGTCAAATAGAAAATCAACAAAGAAGACTTAGACTTTTCCTGGACTATGGACTAAATGGACCTAATAGATATTTACAGAACATCTCATCCAACAGCTGCAGAATACACCTTCTTCTCTTTGGCACATGGATCAGTCTCAAGGATAGACAATATATTACTCCACAAAACAAGTCTTTAACGATTCAAAAAACTGAAATAATATCAAGTATCTTCTCTGATCATGATGGAATAAAACTAGAAAACAATAACAAGAGGAATTTTGAAAACAATACAAACAAATGGCAATTAAACAATATGCTCCAGAATGACCAATGAGTCAATGAAGAAATTAAGAAGAAAATTGAAAAATTTCTTGAAATAAATGATAATGGAAACACAACATACAAAATCCTATGAGATAGAGCAAAAGCAGTACTAAGAGGAAGTTCATAGGTGTAAGTGCCTACATCAAAAAAGTAGAAAACTTCAAATAATAAACCTAACAATGCATCTTAAAGAACTATAAAAGCAAGAGCAAACAAAATACAAAATTAGTAGAAGAAAAGAAATAATTTTGATCAAAGCACAAATAAATGAAATTAAAATGAAGAAAACAAGATGAAAGATCAAAAAATCCAAAAGTTGTTTTTTTGAAAAGATAAACAAAATCAACAAACTTTTAGCCAGACTAAAAAAAAAAAAAGACAGAAGGCCCAAATAAGTAAAATGAGAGCTGCAAAAGGAGACATTACAACAGACACTGCAGAAATTCAAAGGATATTAGAGGCTATTTTAAGCAACTCTATGCCAATAAATTGGAAAACCTAGAAGAAATGGATAAATTCCTAGACACATACAACCTACCAAGATTGAAATATGAAGAAATTCAAAATCTGAACAGACCAATAACAAGTAACAATATTGAAACTGTAATAAAAAGTCTAGTAAAGAAAAGTCTAGCAAAGAAAATCCTGGGAGCTGATGGCTTTACTGCAGAATTTTACCAAACATTTCAAGAACTAATACCGATTCTACTCAAAGTATCCCAATAAACGGAGAATGAGGGAACATTTCCAAACTCATTCTATGAAGGCTGCATTACCCTGGTCCCAAAACCAGCTAAAGATAAATCAAAAAAAAGAATTACAGGCCAATATTCCTTATGAGCACTGATGCAAAAACCCTCAACAAAATATTAGCAAACTAAATACAACAGCACATTAAAAAAAAATCATTCATCCTGACCAAGCGGGATTTACCCCATGGATGCAAGGATGACTCAATATATGCAAATTAATCTTTGTGATACGTCATATTAACAGAATGAAGGACAAAAACCATATGATCATTTCAATTGATGGTGAGAAAGCATTTGATAAAATTCAACATCTTTTCATAATATAAACCCTCAAAAAACTTGGGAAAGAAGAAAAATACTTAAATACAATAAAAGCCACATATGACAGACCCATAGCTAGTGTCACACTGAA
Source organism: Pan troglodytes (assembly GCF_028858775.2). NCBI lineage: Eukaryota > Metazoa > Chordata > Mammalia > Primates > Hominidae > Pan > Pan troglodytes. The sequence goes on along the minus strand of NC_072415.2, from coordinate 48,073,467 downwards.
TGGGGAAAGAAATGAAAGACTTTCCTCAAAGATCTGGAAGAATTTAAGGATACCCACTTTCACCACTATTATTCAACACAGTGCTAGAGGTCCTAGAAAGAACAATCAGGCAAGAAAAAGAAATAAAGGGCATCCAAATTGGAAAGGAATAAGTCAAATTATCCTTGTTTACAGATTATATGATCTCATATTTGGAAAAACCAAAAGATTCCACCAAAAAAAATCTATTAAAACTGATAAATAAATTCAATGAAGTTGCAAGATACAAAATTAACATACAAAAATAATACCCTGTCTATAAGTCAACAGCTAACAGCCTGAAAAAGAAATCAAGAAAGTATTCCTATTACAATAGCTACAAGTAAAATAAAATAACTAGGAATAAACTTAGCCAAAGAAGTGAAAGATCTCTACAATGAAAACTATAAAACATTGATGTAAAAAATTGAACAGAACACCAATAAATGGAAAGACATTCTATGTTCATGGACTGGAAGAATCAATATTATCAAATATCCATACTACTCAGAGCAATCTACAGATTCAATGCATCCCTATCAAAATCCTAACTACATTCTATAAAGAAATAGAAAAATAATTCCTAAAAATTATATGGAACCACAAAATATCCAGAATAACAAAAGCCATCCTGAGCAAAAAGAACAAAACTGGAGGAATCATATCATGGGACTTCAAATTATACTACAGAGCTATCCTAACCAAAACAGCATGATACAGGCATTTGGAACAGACCTATAAACCAATGGAATTAAATAGAGAACTGAGAAACAATCCATGCATCTACAGGGAACTCATTTTCAACAAAGTTGGTAGGAACACACATTGGAGAAATGATAGTCTCTTCAATAAATAATGCTGGGATAACTGGATATTCATATGTAAATGTGCAATGTATTAATAACTAGAACCCTACTTCTTTCTATACACAAAAATGAAATAAAAATGGACTGAGGATTTGAAGACGTCAAATGGTAAAACTACTAAAAGAAAACTTCAGAGAATCTCTCTAGGACATTGGACTGGGCAAAGATTTCTTGAGTAATATCCCACAAGCACAGAATAAAAGGTACTGTAAAAATTTATCAACCAACACAAAGCAGAAAAAGAACAAATTTTTTAAAAGTTGTTAGATTGATAATAATTACTAAGAAAAAGATTTTTGAAAATAAAAATAAGACCCAGAGATTCAGAATCCAGGGCAGCTGATTATTAGGTGGCCATCCATGTACAAACACACCTCATTTTATTGAGCTTCACTTTATTGTGCTTTGCAGATATTACATTTTCTACAAATTGAAAATATGTGTTCATTCTGTGTCAAACAAATCTATAGGTGCTATTTTCCTACAGCATGTGCTCACTTATCTTTATGTCACATTTTTGTAATTCTCTAAATATTTCAAACTTTTAAAATTATTATGATATTTTATGGTGATCTGTTATCAGTGATCTTTGATGTTACCATTGTAAGTGTTTTGGGTTACTATCAACTTCCTACTTAAGACAACAAACTTAATTGATAAATGTTATGTGTGTTTTGACTGCTCCACCATCTGGCCAATTTCCCTATTTTTCTCTCTCTTCTCAGGCCTCCTTATCCCCTAAGAGATAACAATATTGAAATGAGGCTGATTAATAACTCTACAGTGGCATTTAAATGTTCTAGTAAAAGGAAGAGTCACACATCTTTCACTTTAAATCAAAAGCTAGAAATAATTAAGCTTAGCAAAGAAGACATTTTAAATGGTATCTCTGTTGTGCCAAAGTTGTAAATGAAAAGGAAAGTTATTCAACAAAACTAGAAGTGCTACTCTTAGTGAATACACAAAGGAGAAGAAAGCAGAACAGACTTATTGCTGAAATGCCGAACATTTTAGTGGTCTGGATAGATCAAACCAGCTACAATATTACCATAAGTCAAAGTCTAATCCAAAGCAAGGCCCTAACTAACTCTATTCAATTTTATGAAGGCTGACAGAAATAAGGAAGTTGCAGAAGAAAAGTCTGATGCTAGCAGAGGTTGGTTCATGAAGTCTGTGGAAATAAACCATCTCAATACCATAAAAATGCCAGATTAATCAGCAAGTGCTGATACAGAAGCTGCAGCAAGTTAGCCATAAGATCATCATTGATGAAAGTGCAGCAGATTTTCTATGTGGATGAAACAGCTTCCTATTGGAAGAAAATGCCATCTAAAATTTTCATAGCTAAAGCCAAGATGTCAGTGCCTGGCTTCAAAACTTCAAAGGATAGGCTGATTCTTTCATTAGGGGCTAATGCAGCTGTTGACTTCAAATTGAAGCCAATGCTCTTTTACCGTTCTAAAAATTCTAGAGCCCTCAAGAATGATGCTACATCTACTCTGTGTGTGCTCTATAAATGGAAAAACAAAACTTGAATGACAGCACATCTATTTATAGCATGATTTACTGAATTATTTTTATTATACTTTAATTTCTGAGATACATACACAGAACGTGCAGGTTTGTTACCTAGGTATACACGTGCCATGGTGGTTTGCTACACCCATCAACTTGTCAACTACATTAGGTATTTCTCTTAATGCTATCCTTCCCCTAAACCCCCACCCCCAAACAGGCTCCCGTGTGTGATGTTCCCCTCTGTGTGTCCATGTGTTCTCATTTTTCAACTCCCACTTAAGAGTGAGAACATGCAGTGTTTGGTTTTCTGTTCCTGTGTTAGTTTGCTGAGAATGATGATTTCCAGCTTCATCCATGTCCCTGCAAAGGACATGAACTCATCCTTTTTTATGGCTGCATAGTATTCCATGGTGTATCTGTGCCACATTTTCTTTATCCAATCTATCACTGATGGACTTTTGGGTTGGTTCCAAGTCTTTTCTATTGTGTATAGTGCTGCAATAAACATACGTGTGCATATGTCTTTATAGTAGAATGATTTATAATCCTTTGGGTATACACCCAGTAATGGGATTGCTGGGTCAAATGGTATTTTTGGTTCTAGATCCTTGAGAAACTGCCACACTGTCTTCCACAATGGTTGAATTAATTTACACTCCCACCAACAGTGGGAAAGCATTCCTATTTCTCCACATCCTCTCCAGCATCTGTTGTTTCCTGACTTTTTAATGATCACCATTCTAACAGGCGTGAGATGGTATCTCATTGTGGTTTTGAGTTGCATTTCTCTAATGACCAGTGATGCTGACCTTTTTTTCACATGTTTGTTGGCCTCAAAAATGTCTTCTTTTGAGAAGTGTCTGTTCATATCCTTCTGAATGGGCAAAAGCTGGAAGCATTCCTTTTGAAAACTGGCACAAGACAAGGATGCCCTCTCTCAACGCTCCTATTCAACATAGTATTGGAAGTTCTGGTGAGGGAAATTAGGCAAGAGAAAGAAATAAAGGACATTCAAATAGGAAGAAAGGAAGTAAAATTGTGTCTGTTTCCAGATGACATGATTGTATATCTAGAAAACCCCATCATCTCAGCCCAAAATCTCCCTCAGCTGATAAGCAACTTCAGCAAAGTCTCAGGATATAAAATCCATGTGCAAAAATCACCAGCATTCCCATACATCAATAATAGACAAACAGAGAGCCAAATCATGAGTGAACTCCCATTCACAATTGCTACAAAGAGAATAAAATACTTAGGAATACAACTTACAAGAGATGTAAAGGACCTCTTCAAGGAGAATTACAAACCACCGCTGAAGGAAATAAGAGAGGACACAAACAAATGGAAAAAATATTCCATGCTCATGGACAGGAAGAATCAACATTGTGAAAATGGCCATACTGCCCAAAGTAATTTATAGATTCAATGCTATACCCATCAAGCTACCATTGACTTTCTTCACAGAATTAGAAGAAACTACTTTAAATTTCATATGGAACCAAAACAGAGCCTGTTATAGCCAAGACAATCATAAGCAAAAAGAACAAAGCTGGAGGCATCACGCTACCTGACTCAAACTATACTACAAGGCTACAGTAACCAAAACAGCATGGTACTGGTACCAAAATAGATATATAGACCAATGGAACAGAACAGAGCCCTCAGAAATAATGCCACACATCTACAACCATCTGATCTTTGACAAACCTGACAAAAACAAGCAATGGGGTAAGGATTCCCTATTTAATAAATGGTGTTGGGAAAACTGGCTAGCTACATGCAGCAAACTGAAACTGGACCCCTTCCTTATACCTTATGTAAAAATTAACTCAAGATGGATTAAAGATTTAAATATAAGATCTAAAAACATAAAAACCCTAGAAGAGGACCTAGACAATACCATTCAGGACATAGGCAAGGGCAAAGACTTCAGGACTAAAACATCAAAAGCAATGGCAACAAAAGCCAAAATTGACAAATGGGATCTAATTAAACTAAAGAGTTTCTGCACAGCAAAAGAAACTATCATCAGAGTGAACAGACAATCTACAGAATGGGATAAAAGTTTTGCAATCTATTCATCTGACAAAGGGCTAATATCCAGAATCTACAAGGAACTTAAACAAATTTACAAGATTTACTGAAGATTTTAAGTTCATTATTGATACATACTGCTCAGAAGAAAAGATTTTGTTCAAAATATTACTGCTCATTGACAAGGCGCCTACTCAACCAACAGCTCTGATGGAGGTGTACAAGGAGATTAGGGTTGCTTTCATTTCTGTTAACACAATAGCCCATAAATCAAGGAGTAATTTTCCTCTCATGCATCTAAGAAAACTAAATTGGAAAAAGTTTTGGAAAGTATTCACCATTTTATAATAGATGCCTCTAAGAATATTTGTGATTCATGAGACCAGATCAAAATATCAACATTAAAAGGACATTGGAAGAAATAGATACCAACACTCATGGATTACTTTTATTTTTATTTTTATTTATTTTTTTGAGACAGAGTCTCATTCTGTTGCCCAGGATGGAGTGCAGTGGCACAGTCTTGGCTCACTGCAACCTCTGCCTCCTGGATTCAAGTGATTCTCATGCCTCAGCCACCTGAGTAGCTGGGATTCCAGACGTGCACCACCATGCCCAGCTAATTTTTGTATTTTTAGTAGAGATGTGGCTTCAGTATGTTGGCCAGGCTGATCTCCAACTCCTGGCCTCAAGTGATTCCCCTAACTCAGCCTCCCAAAGTGCTGGAATTACAGGTGTGAGCTACAGCACCAGGCCATGTATGACTTTTAGACATTCAGGATTCCAGCGGAGTCTTGTAGCAAGTAACTGCAGATGTGGCAGAAAGAGCAAAGGAACTAGAATTAGAAGTGAAGACTGAAGATGTAATTGAATTGTTACAATCTCATGATAAAACTTAAATGGAGAGTTGCTTCTGGTTGATGCACAAAGAAAGTCGTTCATTGAGATTGAATCTACTCTTGGTTAAGATGCTGTGAATATTGTTGAAATGACAACAAAAGATTTAGTATATTATATAAACATAGTCAACAAAGCAGTGGCAAAGCTTGAAAGGATTGTCTCCAATTTTGAAAAAAGTGCTACTGTGGATATAATGCTATTCAATAGCATCATGTGCTACAAAGAAATTTTACAGGATAAAAAAAAAGAATCAATGTAGCAAACTTCATTGTTGTCTTATTTTAAGAAATTGCCACAGCCATCCCAACCTTTAGCAACCACTATCCTGATCAGTCAGTAGCCATCAACATTGAGGTGAGACTCTCCACCATAAAAAAGATTACTATTTGTTGGGGACCCAGATAATGATTAGCATATTTTAGGAATAAGGTATCTTTTAACTATGGTATGTGCCTTGCTTTTTAGACATAATGCTATTACACATTTAATAAACTACAATATAGTGTTAACATAACTTTTATATGCACGGGGAAACCAAAAAATCTGTGTGACTCTTCATTGCAATATTTGCTTTATTGCAATGGCTACAACCAAATTCTATATCTTGGAGGTATGCCTATATTGATCTAGGGACCAATTTATATCTATTTTGCTATTATTCCATATCCACTAAGTCCTCAGAGTCCTTTATTTTTAGCTGGCAGATATAGAAAGAGATGATGGAGAAAACATCTACGTTTAAACTTTTTGGCATGAAAGTGACACACATGACTTTCACTCATAGTCCATTGTTAAGAACTAATAATATAACTTAACATAGATTTAAAATGAGCAACTATGTTTTTAAAGAAAAACATGAGTCATTGATGAAAAAGTGGCCATCTCTGCCACAAGTTTTCCATGTAAACAGCAATATATCCATTTGTAGTCTTTCTCTTACCCAAAGAACAATTTTCCCTTCTGTAAATGAAATATCATAAAATCCCATCCAATTATGTCATCAAGTTCAAATCCAAGATCTTCTGGCAATATTCAATTCATTCCAGCAGGTCCAGCTATAGTTCCTCACGGACTGATAGCTTTTGAAATGGAAAAGACAAGTTCTCTCTCTTCATTTCCTCTGAAAACATCTAATATTGTGGGACAGGCAGGAAAATATCCATCAACCTTCCCATCGAGAAAAAGAGAAAGTTGTGAGATATAAACAGTCACTGGTCCATACAACTTCTAAGTTCCTCTTGGTCAGCTACTGCAGCAACTTCTTAGACTAACAATGGGTAAGGTGGAGCCTGATTCAGCTCTCTGGGAGGAATCCCTTTGCTCATGGTTCTGCATGGCTTCTGACTCCACTCTTTGAAATATTCTTTCTTATTCATTACCCTCCAAGGCCACTCCTACTGGGGATATTTCACACCTGGGAGGAGAGCAATATAGCTTTCATAGCCTGCTTTTTAACTCAGCATGTTTGGGGATATGCGCTAAGGACTCAAAATTTTGGGGGACATGCTAAGGACTCAAAATTTGCACTAAGGCCTAATTATCCAAAGGCTATTTGGGTCATAGATGCTATTTCTTTGAAAATGCAACTCTACAAAATATATAGTAGGATGTTGATCTATTTCCTCCCAGGGCCAGTAGTTTTGTTCTTGATGCTATTCTCAAGCCTAATTAATTTCTTTGTTTTTTGATTTCATGTATTTTTCTCAACCATTTAATAACAGTTTTTGAGTCATGCCCTCAGCAGGAAAAATAATTTGCTCTAGATAATTCAAAGAAAGGAATTTCAATAAAGGGGGTATGTCAACAGGCATGAAGAGGGATAAGGAAACAAAGGATGATGGAGCCACTCAGTGAGTAGCAAAAGAATGAAGCTGTTGCCACTCTTAGTGATGAAGGAAGAAAATAGAGTTACTAGAGTCCAGTGAGAATTAGAGCCATGGAAGGGAGACCACTGAAAGAAGCTGTAGTGATGGGGAAATGTAGGTTCTGCTAAAAGAACAAAGAAATAAGGAGGGAATAGCCAAACTCTCCAAAGTCCTGCTGGATGCATTTAAACCCAAATAGAAACCTGCTGCAAGGCCATTCTGGAGAAGCAGTTCACAGGGATCAGCTTTCAGAGGCAAAAATAAAGCAGTGAAGGATGGAGAATTGATCCATGTTGGTTAGGAGTGGTGAAGAGTCCTCAAAGATGATTACCATGAGGCCAACTAACAAGACTGAGTGGAAGGTCACAACTTTAATCTGAGTTTTATGCAGAACTGAACATTAATGGGTGTTGGTTGTTCAAATCCCTTTTATTTCTATCCATTTTAGCTTTGAGGCTAGAATTAGTCAACTTTTTAAATCACTTCAAGGTTCTAAATTTTATGATTCTTTCTATATATTTTCATTTTTATTCGAAAACTTGTAAGTCCTTCCTGGAGTTTATCTTTTTTCTTCTTCTTCGAATACCTCAATAAAAAGATCCAGTAGCAGCCAACATACACTACAATATTTTGTTTTCCACTCTTCTCTTGAAGTTACAGTTCTAGGCAAATGGTTTGTCTTACTCCAGGCAATGGTTTACAGAAGTGTTGTCACTACATGACATGGATTTCAAGCTTTCCAGTTTCTGATATCAGTTGCCTTGCCACCTGCCACATGACAGCTATGACAATATATTTTAGGATTTTGTTATGGCAGCACTCTACTTTGAGGCAACATTTTTGTAGTAGTTATGATAATACAAGTTGCCATAACAAACATGTCTCAAAATTTTACTGACAATAGAATTTTTTTCACTTAGATGCAAATCCAATGTGAATTTTCAGTGAGTAGCTCCTCCTATATTGATTCAGGAACTCAGACTCCCTTCATTTGGTAACTCTACAAATCACTAGGCTTCAAATTATTTTGCATTCAGCCACTGAGTAAGTAAAGTGAAGATGAAGAAAGCATGCCTAATTCTTAACCAAGTTGGCTCAAAAGGAACACACATCACTTCTGCCCATATTTGATTGGTGAGAGTTAGCCATATGGACCCATGAAGATGCCAGGAGGATTGGAGAAGGCAGCTCTTGGCCTGGCACAAAACTCTAACCTAAAATAGAAGAAAATAAATATTTGGAGAAATAATAGCCATCTGTGCCAAAAAGGGAAAACAAGTCACACAGAAGGTAGCAGGAATATGTACAAACAAGCAGAAATCACTATAAATGTGAAAATAATAAACAAACCATTTAAAAGACAGAAATTATGAGTTTACATTTTGAAATATATCAAAATTTAGCTTTCTGTCACTTATTTAAAGGGAAATTTAAAATAAAGCAACAAAGAAGTTGAAAATACATGTTTGGGGAAAAATGTTTACTGTGCAAATTTCTAATAAATATATATAGAAAAAACTGAATTTAGAACAATCTTTTATAGCAATTTATAAAGCTATTGCATAAAAATAAAGGAGACAACCTACGGATATGAGCACAGCAGTACTAAAATATAGTATGTGTACCTGACCACATAGTTTTGAATTGTATAAAGGAAAAATGACAGAAAAAGTAACAAAGCTACTCACTAGCTTTAGATTTTTGACAATACCCAAACGGAAATATCAAGCAAACATTATAATACTAAACTTAAAAATAAATTCTATAATAAAATCAGCCAATTTGTGTTCTGGTTTCAAGGAAGAGGCAGTAAATTCTACCCTGTTTCTTCCGCTAAATGCTACTCTAAAATCTGAAAAAAACGCGAGACGCATTAACAAGAAAATAGGAGCATACATACTACAAACAAGTTATACACATACATCCAACACCTTTGATAAAATGGAGAGTATATTCGATATTATAAAGTACCCAAACTCATTCAAAATGAAATAACTTTTGTAATCCTGTAACTATTAAACATACTGAATTCAGAGTTGAATAACTTCTGAAAAAGGAAATATCCAGGCCTATTTTATTGATGAGTTCTACCAAATAATTAAAGAAGTATGATTAATTGTACACAATTTTCTTTTTCAAAAAAAAATGTAGAAAAGGAGAGAACACTTTCCAACTCATTAATGAGGCCAGGATTACCCTAATTACAAAACCATAAAAAGAGAGCACAAGAGAAGGAACTACTGACTAATAACCCTCATGAACAGAGATATAAAATTCCTCAGGAAAATATTGACAAATTGAATCCATCAATACATAAAAAGAAAAATAGATAAACAAATGGAGTTGACCGTGGGAATGCAAAGTTGATTCAAGATGCAAAAAACAATCCATACAAGACATTATATAAACAATCTAAGGAAGAAAAAAACACATGATTACTACAATTGGTGCTGGAAAACATTTGACAAAATTCAACACCCAACATGATTAAAATTTTCAGTGAAAGAGGAATAAAAGATAACTCACTCAACCTGATCAAGGGCATCTAAAAAACTATTGTTACATCTTACCTAACAGAAAAAGACTGAATGTTTTCTTCTTAAAACTGGTAAAAAGAAGTGTGCCCACTCTCATGTCTCCTATTCAATATGTGCTGGCTATTCTAGCCATTGAAATAAGAAAAAAAGAAGTACAAAGTATGAATTTTGAGAGTAAGAAGTAAAACTTACTCTATGTCTAGGTGACATATTGTTCACATATAAACTCCTCCAAAAATTCTCAAAAAGATCAATGAAAAGGTAGAACTAGTAAGGGAGTTTGGCAATGTTGCAGAAGACAAGGTCAAATAATATTTCTATATACTAATAATTAGCTTTTGAAACTTGAACTTAAAAGCAAATAAGCATTTGCAACAGTTCTGCAAAATAAAATACTTCACTATGCATCTAAAAAAACTTATTTAAAACATCAAAAAAGATCCAAACAAGTGGAGATGCATACTGCTGTGTTCACGTGTTAGAAGACTGAAGAACATACATCAGTGTTTTCCAAATTAATCTATAGATTTGACACAATTCCAACCAAAATCTTAGTGGATTTTTTATGTATGTAGATACAATGATTCTAAAATTTATATGGAAAATATATGAACTAGAAAGGTCAAAACAATACTGAAAAAGAAAAACAAAGTGGATTCATACTACCAGATAAACAGTTACTATGAGGCTACATTTATGAAAAATGTGTCATGTTGATGAAGGGATAAATGTATAGATCAATAAAGCTGAATATATAATCCAGAAGTAGGTCAATACAAATGCATCCAGTTGATTTTTAACTACATTTTAAAGGAAATTCAATTGCTAAAAGAAAGTCTTTTCAACAAAGAATATTGGACATTCTTGGAAAAGAAAATTCAGCCTAAACCCCACAACTTATACAATATTTAAATTAAAATGGATCATATAACTAAATGTAAAACTAAAAATGATTACACTTTCAGAAGAAAACAGAGGGAAAAAATACTTATAACCTAGGGATGGACAAAGGTTCTTAAACATGATACCAAAAGCATAGTCCAGAACAAATACATAAAAATAGATTTGATCAAATTTGGAACTTTTGCTTTGAGAAAAACTTTTGCTTTGATAGGAGAATGATAAAATAAATTAAAGACTTATATAAATTATTTGTTAATCTCATATGTGAAAAAGGAACTTGTATGCCATCTATATAAAGAACTCTCAAAACTTAACAGTAAGAAAAGAAATAACCCAAATAAAAACTGGGCAAGTCTTGAACAGATTTTTCACCAAGGAGAATATACAAATAGCAACTAACTGTATGAAAAGGTATCAATATCAATAGTTGTTAGAAAAATGTTAATTAATACCATGATGAAATACCACTGCACACCTCTTAGAATGGCATAAACAAAAAATACAACAAAGGGCATATTTAAAAAGTGGTCACTCTCATATGTTGCTGATGGAAATGCAAAATGGCATATCATTCTGGCAAACCATTTGGCAGTTTCTGTGTAGCTAAAACGTATACTTACTATATAGTCTAGCTATTCACTCCAGAGTATTTAACCTAGAAGACTGAAAACTGTACATGCATGGTTATATCAGCAATATTTATAGCCATCAAAAATGGAAACAACTCAAGTGTCCTTCAATAAGTGAATGCATTAGCAAACTGGAATATCACTCAAAAAGAATAAACTATGTATGCACCAGCTTGGACACATCTCAAAGTCATCATGCTGAATGAAATAAGCCAGTATTAAAAGGTTTCATACTGTATAATTCCATTTATGTGACATTCTAAAATGAAAAAGACCATAATGACAGAAAATAGAGTGGTGGCTACAAGGGGTTACAGATTTGGGGAAAAGGTGACTAGAAAAAAGATAGCATGAGGTAGTGTTCTTGGAGTGATATAACTATTTTGTGTCCTGATTGCAGTGATGGTTACATTAATCTATTCACTGTTAGAAGTCATAGAAATTGAGTACACAAAAGGTCAAATTATAGTACCCTAATTTGAAAAAAAATGTTTTAAAAAATCAGCAAAATTATTGGGATATGTATGTGTGTATGTACTGCAAGTAAGAGATAAAGTATATGCATAAAATATTTGGAACCATTGGCCATGTATTCAGTCACAAAAAGGCTCAACATCTTTTAAAAAATCAATAATATACAAGTTACAACCTCCATCCAAAAGGCAATGTAATTATAAATAAACAAAAAGTGCACTTTGGACAAAGTATGTATTTGGATACTTAAGAATGAAATACTAAATAACTTAGATAAAAAGAAAATGAAAATTACAAAATGCTTAGGACTGAATGACAGTGTAAGTTCAACATGTCATCTAAATGAGAGAGTGTAAATAAATCTCTTAAGCATTTAGCTTATTTAAGGACATAAAGAAGGCAAACCTAAGTGAGCTAGATAGAAAAAAAATTAAATGGGAATTAAGAAATGATCAAGAGTATCAATAAAATGCAAAGCTTTTGCCTTACAAAATTAAAAGTAAAAATACACAAACCTTTAGCAAGAGTGGTCAAGTGGGTAAAAAGGAGAACAAAGGTACAAGTAAACAATATTGACCAGGAATTGGGTCATAATTACATAGAACATATAAAACAAAAAAAATTAAGAGGATTTTTGGGAAAACACTATGCATCCAAATTTAAAAACTTAGATGAAATGAATAGTTTTCTGAAAACATAAGAATAAGCAAAATTGACAAGAAAAAATATAAAGTCTTGATAAATCAATAATAATTATTGAAATTGAGTCTGTAAATAAGTTTTTTCCCCAAAAGTTAACAGTCTCAGAAATTTTATAGGCAAAGAAAATATGGTAAGGTATTTTAATTTGATAAATTTGTTTTTTTAGGATGAAAGTATACCTTATGTTGTTCTCTGTATTATTCTATTTGAAATATATCAAAATTAAACAACATTAAAAATAAATGACAAAAAGGCACTGGGATTGGAGCAGAAGACATAATATTCAGGTCCTGGCTCTGTGTCTTGTTCATGATGTGATAGACATGCAACATGTCCCAGGCTCAGTTTTCTGCTTCATTGTGAGGGGAGTATCGAGTAATATGTGTGAATGTGCCTTGCACATGCGTGCTATGTGCTCAGTGAGTAGTTGTAGATCTTATGTGGACACCTAGACTCAAGAGGCTTAGAATCTAGTACCGTGATGGGTCTTACTAAGACACCAGCAACAACAACCAGCATTTTACGATTGTGCCAAATAAAGTTTGTGCCTGAGTTTGTAGGAATATCAGTTGAGAGCTACATGCGGAGTCTGAATTAGGCAAACTGGGATTCAATTCATTGTTCCTAGAACATAAGAAAAAAATAAATTTCAAAACTGTGAAACTCAAATTTAAAAATTCTTGACTATGTGCACATTAACTGGAATGAAATATTTTAGAAAGGGGGTTAGAGCTTATGCTCTGGTCAAACACACTTAGATGTGTAAGACCTGCTTCTTCATGACATGCTCCAGAAGACAAACTGCAGCATGTTCAGAACACAGGTAAGAGAGCAAAAGGACCAGCCAGCTTTTATTGTCAGGACCCAAACAAAGAAACGGTGATTTATAACACGGAGAAGGAAGCCCTGGGAACGGCATGAATAGATGGCTTCCTGTGTGTGAGGACAAGAAAGGAAAGGAAGTGGGCTGGAACTTCCATGGTGATGTAGTGATGAGATGGCATTTGTGTCACTTTAAGTTTCTAACAGACTGTCAAGAGAGGAGCTGGGTCATATGTCCTGTAGAGTGTATGACCACCCTGATGTCTTCACGCTTAGGCCTGATAACTTCCTAAGAGGAAAGCTACATGGGGTTTGGGACCAGATGAGTCCCAACTGCCATTCCAACTGGGGTACCTGTCCTTGTGGTCTATTCCCTTTGTTGGTTAGAGACCTTTTAGAATGACACACAAAAAAGTCCTGTCATTCCCACCTCATGGCCACAGATTGTTCCTAGAAGTTTTGTGAACCACTCTGTGAACAGAGCTGTTGATCACAGGAAGGGAAGCTTACAAATGCCACCATACTCTCCCATCATTACCTGGTAATAATTTGATTTTTGGAGTCCCTTGCTGATTGATCCAAAATATAATTATCTGTGTTGATAAATGCACAATGGTGTTTAAATGTCTTCATATAAACTTTTGGAAAATAACAAAAGATTAGGGATTTGTGCTTTGTGATAATGAATCCCCTGGGGCAGGGGTCATGCATGAGTCTTCTTCAAGCCCTCTGCAATAGTAGTAGGGTGGAGACAGGCTTCATAGAAGTGGCACTTGTGATACAGCAACAACTCTATTTCCTATTATTGTATTATCAATGGTGCAACTAACATCTGCAGGGTGTGGTGCTTCTTTCATTATATATAGTACCTTAATCTTCCCAACACTTCTATAGGTCAGATGATGTTTTTACAATTGACATTTTGTAGATGAGAAATTTCTGAAACAGAAAGATTAACTTACCTAGGGTCACACAGCAGGTATGAGGTGACAGAACCAAGATTGAATTCTGATTATCTAAGCTCACTGCCCAAACCAATCTATCTTGAAACTGCCAAAGCATTTACTGGGGAGAATTTACTGATTTGGCAACTGCCTGCTGTTTATTGTGCAGTTACATGGCCTGTAATTTCCATTCGAGGGATGTGAATCTTCATTGTACACTTCAATCACCTGGCTCTATTCCCAATAGTGGCAAAGACAATACAGACAATCGCAAACCAATACTGTGTTGGCATAAATTCTGAGCCTTTCTTTCCAGCGTCAGTAGATTTATGGTGCTAGTTATGTTTTATTCTGGGACAATACTAATAACACTGTCCATATCACCAGCAGTGTGGTAAGGTGCTGGCTCAGCAGCATCCCTGGACTAAAGAGATGAATGATGACTAATCCTCAAAGACTTTACAAATGAGAGACAATTATCTGAAGAATCTCATGGTGTGTTCTGGTAAACAGTGCATCTGGGAACTGAAGGCCCTGAACTCAGTAGCCCCTAAGATTTTCTCTAGCTCTTCCTTTCTGCATTTAGAAACCAATCAGCAGAATTCTCTCTTCAGTGTCCACATCTGAATGTTCTCAAGCTGGCATCAACTGCCTTTGGTGGAGCTTACCATTTGTTCCTCCAGGCATGGCCCTAGTCTTGATTAGAGTGTGTAAATGTAAATTTACACACTCTATGTATATTACATACTCTATGTATCTCTATTGAGTATACATAGGGTATACTATGTATATCTATTAGAGTGTATAAATCTACCCACCATAGTATCTCTGCCCTCTCCCACACTGTTGTTACGTTGTTTGTTATGAAGGTGCTGAGGGAAGAGCATAGTCTTGGTAAATGGCAGGAGTACAGGTGAACTCCACTTCTGACTTACCACTCACGTTGACCTTTAGGCATAATTGCATATGCTGACAAATCTGGTTCAAATCTGAGATCTTTTCCTTCTTTGCGATGGAAATTTGAACAAATGACTTATCTTTCTAACCCTCAATTTCTTCACCTGCAAGTGGGAATAATGCTAACTGCATTAATTATTCCATGGGACCAAATAAAATACCATACACATAGTTTATAGGGTAGTGGCTAGAACATTATGTCTGATAAATAGTAACCTTTACTTTTTAAATTTATGTGAAGCACCTAACCCAGAGCCCAACACTTCATACAACAAATTCACAAATCTGTCAATGCCATTTCTCATCTTCCTTTCTAAGTTTATCCTAAATAAAGGTTCTGAATTAAAACCCATCGCATCACAAAATCTTCTTGTAGGAAGTCATCAGAGCCAGTTTTCAGGCCTGATGACTTCCTACAGTTTTCAGAGGATATCATATGCAGACCAATGATAAGGACCTCCAAAGCCTTCAGGCCCAAGCCTGCCTCGGTTAGCTCTGCCCACCCTACCTGATGTTCAGTCATCATGCTATTTGATACATCTTGGGAGAATCTGTCTATTTTCAGTGCTTTTAATTATAGCTAGTTCTTTAAAGTTTTACCTTATTTGAAGCAATTTGGGCGAAGTAGATGTGTGAATTTCTAGGAAAGTTCCAAAGAATCATTCCTCTCTGATGCCTGGATCCTACCATGTGTTAAGTATCCCTTTGCAGTAATCATACCTTCTTCCAAAGCCACTTTGAATCAAATATCTTGGAAGAGATAGGAAACATCTTAGCATATCAAAATAAATGACTGTTGTTAGATAATCTATTTTCTGGCAACATGAAGGCACTATCATCACTGGTATTATTAAAAATTTCTACTTGCATATGTATTTGTCAAATATTTGTAATATTGCCTTGATATTTATATTTGTTAAATAGCTTAGTAACTTTTTTTTCTGTCTTTATATATGCTAGTTAAATGTTGAATGAATATCAGTAAACTGGCTCCTATAGTGCTAGAGTTTCTGGTCTAAGGTCCTGTACCTGTTGCTACATGTGGAGAGAGCTTTTTAGGTCCAGCCTACTTTTCACTCCCATTTCTTAGATTTCATTGAATTACAACCGGAAGTCTGAACTCTACATCAGTTTGTCAGGGAAGATTCCTGCTAAGGAAGAAAGTACATATAAAGTTGAGTGCTGCTCATTGCTCTCTACTTGGAAGGCTCTCATTAAGCTACCGTTGTTGCTATTCTACCCTTTGAAATGTCCTAGTTCTGAGATGCCAAGTATTCTGGGCTCTTCCTCATAGTAGAACCCATTCTTGCATTTGCAGTCCCCCTTGCATGGGCTGGAGCCCTGATTCTGAATACCAGCTGAGCCTATAGAACTTACCTCAGAGCTCTTAGAGTCTCCTTCACAAGAGATTCAGCCACCATCAATCTTAGGTTCCTGGTCCATTTATTCATTTAGATAAACTTGTTCTTCATATCCTAGCTCTGAGCCAAATTCCAGACTCTGTGATTATTTCCTTAGCAAGCTTCTATGGCTAGTCACTGACCAGGCCAGCCTCTCAGAACCCCATCTTGCCCAACATTTCTCTAGCTCCATCTGTAGGGACCTCCATCTAAGAAGTCATCTCTCACTGAATCCTAGTATTTGAACCATAAGGAAGCATATAAGACTCTGTTCCATGCATTAATTATCAGCTTTTTTGGTGGCTGATGTTCAGAATTTCTGGGAGTTCTATTTTTAAAAATTAACCTTTACACTGAGTCTGTCAGTTTCCCAGGGCTTCCATAACAAATTACCACAAGTTGAGTGGCTCAAAACAATATAAATTTATTTTCTCACTCTTCTAGAGGCCAGAGTCTGAAATCAAGGTGTTGGCAGAGCCAATCACCTTCTGAAGACTCCAAGCAAAGATCCTTTCTTGCTCCGTCTAGCTTCTGGTGGTTCCAAGCCATCCTGACTTCCTTGGATACCTTTCTCCAATTTCTGTCTCTGTGGTCACATTGCCTCTTCCTCTTCATGTGTCTCTGTATTCTCTTCAGTATCTTATAAGGACATTTGTTGTTGAATTAAGGACCTACCGGATAGTCCAGGATGGTGCCCTTATCTCAAGGTCCTTAAATTATCTCTTCAAAGAAGCCTTTTTGAAATAAAGTCATATTCAAAGATTCTGTGGTTGTAGAAAAGGACATATTGTTTTGAAGGTCACCAGTGCACTTAACCACACTAGGCAAAGGAGAAAAACATAGAGAAAAAAATACACGATATTTGTCTCCATTTCAAAATGTATATATTGCCTAAGGACTTGGGCACAGATGCAGTGTTGGCAGCCAGGATACATATTCCTTCTGCATAATCAGCCTTTGGAGGTACTATCTAAAGAACTGCATAGGATCACCTCTCAGATAAAATAATCAAGGTGTTAATTGACCTCTCTGTTGAAAATATTTCTTCTTGGAATACTTCACACAAGTGCTTGCTTTTCTGGTTTAAGGCCATTGATTCTTGTTTGTCCACCCTCTAATAACTCAAAATAGTTTTTTTTCTTATTTCTTACCTATTCCTAGTATTTATGTTCAGTTATCACATTCCCCACCCACTGTCATCATTGCTCCAGGCTGGATGTATGAGTTCTTTTAATAATCTTTCTCTGTAGGTCATATCCTCTAATCCTTTTATCATTTTTGGATCCTCTCCAATTTATCAATGTCTCCTTCTAAAACAAGCAGCCAAAATGCTACAAGAAGCATTGTGTACCTTGTTTTTAAGCAGAGAGATAACCGATATTCACAAAGAAGTCAGGGGATTTTCAGAAACACATTCTGGAATTAAATCACATGTATTAAGTCAGCCTTTCCCAGTGCTTTATGCACTCCTCCACTGCTTCAGCAACTGCATTAATTTCTTCCAACCATCAGGGGAAATGAGGAAAACAGACAATTCTGGGTGTGTTCATTATGTCTAAAAATAATAGCAGCTACCATTTGCCCCATGCTCACCATGTGCCTGCACATGTGCTTTCATGTGTCTGTTACCTCATTTAATTCTGTACACTCTCAGTTGCACAGATAAGAAAACATAGGCGGTGAGAAACTAGGAACGTTGCTGGGGTCTACACCAATGTTAAGCAAGAAGCCAGGATTCAATTCCAGGTTTGGCTGCAGCATTGAATGTCCATGATACTACACCTCAGTAAAACTCTGGGTTGGGTTTTAAATCCCTAATGAAACACTGAGAATACTACTTTATTTAAAAGATGGTTCACTAAATATTCAGCTCGCTGGCTGGATTCAGCTACTTTATTTTCTCCAAAATGATTTGCTTGTCTTGATTTGGCCTTTGAATCAAGAGTAACCTCTCTAAAGGGTCATTACCTTGAAAAGTCATATAGTCTATATCCGTGGGGGTGCCATTCAGTAAGCTAATTCATCAGCATCAGTAAAGGATTTTATCTGCAACTTTAACTCTGTTTCTTTTAAAACTTCTTTTACACAAGAATGCCACAAATCTACTTATAATGGGTTCAACCAAATAATTACATATAACTCAGTCAACTATCCTGCCCAGTTCGGATCTAGGTTCTGCAAGTTTTATAAGGGAAACATAAGAAAATATAACTCCCACTGAAGAAATCAGTCTTACAGAAGATAAATCCCAGGCTCAGAAAAATACTCAAGGTAGTCTATGATCCAAAGCTCAACTTCGTGGCATAGACATGGGTTCGTAAATCTGTTTAATCAGAAATACCTGGGAGGTTTAAAAATTAGATTCCAGAAGCCCGTCTCAGAACAACTGGATCAGATTCTCAAAGGCTGGAGTCTGGAACTTGGTAGTTGAAAAAGAAGAAAAAACTTTAGAGAATTATTATCAGTCAGATTTGTTTGTGACTATAAAATAATGGTAGAAATATATTCAAAGAAGGGACAGAAATATTGGTATTAATAAGAATAATATCTTACTGCTATCTAGTGTTTTTCAATTTTCAAGTTAATTTTCCAATTAACTTGCAATTACCCAAAATGCTGTTGTATGGACTAATTGCCAGTCAGGTCATACAAAATAAAAACTAAAGCCCAAAGAATTATGTCACCATTCAATACCTGCCTTAAGCCACATAAGTATTGAGAGCTCAAGCTGCTGAATACTTGGTTTTGTACTTTCTCCTACACTAAGCTGGGTGGCCTTCGTGGAGGAAAGATGTAAACTAACAAGGAAAGAATTCTATTGGGGAGGAGAAACTGAAAACTGGATTGGCAAACCATCCTACTTTTCATATACTACATGACCTTTAATAAGTCACCTTGTCTCTCCAAGCCTCATCATCTTAAAAACAGAGGCTCTGGATCACATCATCCTAGGTTAAACCATAATAGCTGAGGGACTCCACAAACAAGTTACTTAATCTATTTGCACCTTGATTATCTTCACCTATAAAATGGGCTATTATGAAGATTAAATGTGTGAATGTATGTAAGGACCTAGAACAGTTTCTATAAAGTACTAAGTGTTTCATTAAGCTTTAGCTTAGGGAAATAATCAAATAAATGTGAAGTTTTAAATTAAACATTAGATTTTTTCAAAACTGACACTGAAAAGAGAAACTTAGACAAGAAGATCACATATAATGGGTTGTTTATCAATAGGAAAACTTTCCAATAGTAATTATTATTTGTCTACTTTCAGGACAAATGTAGTTAGTGATACTTAGCATTTATCGGTTACATAATGTGTGGTGTGCCAGACACTGTGCTAAATGACTAACATGCATCGTCTTCTTTAATCCTCAGTACAGCCCTATGGCCTGTGAACACTTTTTCGTCCTCATTTTACAGATAAGGAAACTAAAGCTTAAGGAAGCTAAGTAAATTGTTCACAGACCTGGTAAGTAGGGCGGCCGGGATTAGTTCACAGGTCATTTGTCTCCAGACCCTGTATTCTAAACCACAACATTCTTGCTGCTGCTGCTGTCTGTGCAGTACCAGCAAAATTTCCAAATGGGTGAAGTTTATTCTTCATACTCTCCACTTCTTTGTCTGATTCCCTCTCATCATCTCCCAAATGTTCCCCTCCCCCTGTAACCACAAGCAGCCTTTCATATTGTCTTTTAGTGACACAAATTCTATCATATCAACCCCCTTTTCAGACCAGCCCTCACTAGAAATGATCCATATGCCAAAAATTACCTCCCTCTTCACAATGAAATTGTCATTTTCTGTTCTCATCCAGGTACTGAATGCAGAGAAATCTGACTGTGTAATTCACAGTAAGGAATGCTTTAGAGTAAGAAAGATAATCTTTACATTTCTGGGGGAATTTATTTTTTACAAAGTGTTAGTTAACTGAACTACATCTTTACTTAGTGGCGTGTTAGACTATGAAAAGGTGAAATAGAGGATTTGGCCTGGACTTGGGAGATATTGCAAGGTAAAATGGCACTGCAGAGCCCTTGACAGATATTAAGGGTATAGGTTTAAAAGGGAGGATGCAGTCATATTCCAAGAATTCACACATTTGAAAGTGAAAAAGTGCAGATGCTCAAGTAGGACTGCGTTTGAAGGACAAAGACTCTCTTTCATCATTTTATTAAAGAAGCCACAGTGTGACGGCAGGAGGAATATTGCGTGTCCTTTCTTCACAGCAGCCTCCTTAGCCCCCTTGCCTTTTTATTAATTCCAAGAAAGAAGCATTGCCCTTAGGTTGACAGTAAACTGCCTGTGCACCGTTGGCTCAGGCCCTTCCTGAAGCCAGGGCTAAGGTGTTCTATAGCATGATATTTACAGACTAAAGAAGGATGACATTTCCAGAATAAAGCGGCCAGCCCTGTGGTAGGATCAGCTGTCTGGAGACTCACGTCAGTTGGAAATGACTGTTTTTCCAGTTGTCCCATCACCTGTTTTCTGGAAAAAAAAAAACAAAAGTCTTTTTGTCTTTTGGAAGAAACCTACAGATTCATTTCAACATGCTCTATACCATGGCAGGAGGGATATTGCAGGTCTTTTCTTTAGAGCAGCCTGCCCAATCACCTCCCCTTTTTATTAAATCCAAGAAAGAAATATTGTCTTTTGGTTGACACGAAACTGCCTATGCACCAACAGCACAGGAGAACTTGGTAGGGAGCCTAAAGAGACAGGGAGAGGCTCTCCTATTTAGCAGAATATCCTGGGCCTCCCTGCCTCTCTGTATACTGGCTGGCTGTGTTTTGAAATATCTTTGAGAATTTCCTCTGTGAAGCTAGCCACTATAGGAAAATCAAAAGCTCTGACCTCAAGAAGCTGACATCTGAAAGTAAACACAAAGAAACATAATAATTCAAGAATTACATAGTGAAAGATAACAATAAGCTACTGTGTATATCAGAAAGCAGAATATGGTTTAGAATACAGATTGTAACCACAGCAATAATAATACTACCTTCATTGTTCTCAGTGCTAAACAATACATATTTGATGTATATGCATGTGTATAGGTAGTATACATATGAAATTGTATTCTATATACACATATAGACATATGTCTACATGTATATACACTCATAAATAATCTTCTAAATAACAATATAAACTGTTCCTATTAATACTCAAAGATGTGAAAGTTAGTGGGGACTTTCCAAAGAACATTTACTAGCAGTAAATCAGTTATGAGAAATTCTAGACTCAGCTTTGTCACTCTGAAGCACATGCTTTTAATTCCTATAACACTGCCTTCTAATAGTACAGTGAATGAAACAGATTTTAAAGAAAAAAAAATCACTAGAGGCTCCAATAATGTGAGGAAAACAAAAGGTTAGATTGGAGAAATTCTTACAAAATGGGAAAGTAAAAACAGAAGGGCAGCAGGAGGCCTGGCATTATGTTAGATTACACAGCATGAACAAATGTGCACAGATAAGGGGTGGGGGGACAGTGGGAAGACTGTGGGTAGAGGATGATCTTAGGGTTGAGATTTCATCCACTCCAGGATGGAATCTGTGCCCTCCACAGGGCTCAGGGGGGTCACCAAATATTCTTAAGTAAGCCACATGGCACAATATTCTTCCCCAATAAGAAATCATCTCCTGAAGGCCTCTTTTAAATGTGGTCATCTATTGTGGTCATGTTGAAACAAACACATGGGAGAAAGAGTCCTTATATTTTAGAGAGATATATTAATATACAGTCATATATCACTTAGCAATGAGAATAGGTTCTGAGAAATGTTGTTAGGCAATTTTGTCATTGTGCCAGCATCATAGAGTGTACTTACACACACTTGATGATATAGCCTACAATACACCCATTGCTTCTAGGCTAGTTACTGTACTGAATACTGTAGGCAATTATAACACAATGATATGTATTTGTGTATATAAACCTACCTAAGCATAGAAAAGGTATAGTAAAAATATGGTATAAAAGATTAAAATATGGTACACCTGTGCATTTACCACTAACGGAGCTTGTGGAACTGGAAGTTGCTCTGGGTGAGTCAGTGAGCGAATGGTGAGTGAATGTGAAGGCCTAGGCCATTGCTGGACATGAGTGTAGACTATAAAACTGTATACTTAGGCTACATTAAATTTGTTTTTAAAAATTTTCTTTCTTCAGTAACAAATTAACTTTAGCTTAATGTTACATTTTTGCTTTATACACTTTAATTTTTAAACTTTTTGACTAGTGATAACACAGCTTAAAACACAGATACATTGCATAGTTGTAAAATGAATTGTCTTTCTTTATATCCTAATTCTATAAGTTTTTTTCATTTTAAACATTTTTATTTTTATATTTTTACTTTTTAAACTTTGTTAAAAAACAAAATCTAAGACATAAACTCACAAAGTAACCTAGACTTACACAGGATCAGGATCATCAATATCACTGTCTTCCCCCTCCACATCTTGTCCCTATGAAAGGTCTTAAGGGGCAATAACATGCATGGAGTTGTCATCTCCTATGATGACAATACCTTCTTCTGCAATACTTCCTAAAGGACCTGTCTGAGATTAACTTTTTTCTTATAAGTAGAAAAAAAAACTCTAAAATTATGACAAAAGGTATAGTATAGTAAATACATAAACTAGTAACATGTTTGTTACCACTATCAAGTATTATGTACTGTACATAACTGCATGTGCCATACTTTTATATGACTGGCAGTGAAGTAGATTTGTTTACATCAGCATTACCACAAACACATGAGCAATGCATTGTGCTACAATGTTAGGATGACTATGTCATCACTAGGCAATATAAATTGTTCAGTTCTAATATAATCTTATGGGGCCACTAACATGCAGTCTGTCCTTGACTGAAACATGGCTCTAGGGCACATGACCATATTTAATGCTGAAATGGTTAAAAAAAAGTTTGGTGTTTGCTCTAATAAATCCACTGTGTGTTTGGGAGGAGGGAGATAGCAGTGGAAATAAACTTGGCCATATATTGGAAATTGTTTAAAACTGGTGCATTGGTACATGGAGGTTCACAATACTGTTCTCTCCACTTTTACAAATTTTCAAAATTTTCATAATGATAAATAAGAATCATTAGTAATTTAAGTATACTTTAAATTGTGAGTTTAAAATAAAGAGAAAATATTAAATCTGGATTTTTGATAGTTAATGTAAAGCATCAGTGAATGTTTCTTAATAAACTGAGCATGATAGGATCGGCTCTCAAGTTGCACCCTGTTATATTTTAAATTTTGGATAATATGATAAGTATACCTGGTACACATATAGCCCTTTGCTACCAAGTATTTTACGTTCATCATTTCATATGATCTTCAGGGGTAATCCTGAGAGTAGCAGGGCCACCAGCATGAGATTTGTCCTACTTGGTACCTAATGAAAGAATTCTGGTAGAGACTTGTAAATCTCTTACTTTGACTTCTAAATTTCTCATAGCACTAGAAAATTAAGCAGAGATGGACAATAAAGACAAAATAATGGTAATTCTCACTGCTGTTTAACGAGGTACAAAGACCCAAACATATTAGCAAAAGACTGAAAGGAATAACCCCCACCTCTACTTTGTACACAGAACCCCCCAAAAATACTTGATGAATGAATTAGCCATTTCCATATCCATATACAGTTAGAATAGCCATCTACAGGGATTAAAAATTCAGCCACATCTATATATTTTTATATATCTACATTATATATTTTCTAAGTGCCTACCAAGGGTAAATTTTAATCTTTTCATGATAATTTTAAAAAGTTCATCTTTTAAAATTTTCCTTGCTTTGCCCATTTTGGGTCTGTATGAGGAAGAAGCTGAAGAGCAAGGCATGTAACAAGCCCAACCAACTTGACAGGTATAGAGACAAAGTCTTTGAGAATTATGAATTTGAAAAAGTTGTCTTTGCCTTACACATTTGCTACCTGTTTACCCCTTAATATGATTTGACTCTGTGTCTCCACCCAAATTTCATGTCAAATTGTAATTCCTGAGTATTGGGGGAGGAACCTGGTGGGAAGTGACTAAATCATGGGGTGGATTTCCCTCTTGCTGTTCTCGTGATGGTGAGTGAGTTGTCACAAAATCTGGTTGTTTGAAAGTGTGTAGCACCTCCCCTTTCACCCTCTTTCCTGCTGGCCATATGAATATGTGCCTGCTTCCCCTTCACCTTCCACCATGATTGTAAGTTTCCCAAAGCCTCCCCAGAAGCAGAAGCCTGTACAGCCCACAGAACCGTAAGCCGATTAAACCTCTTTTCTTTATAAATTACTCACTCTCAGGTATGTCTTTATAGCAGTGTAAGAACAGATAATACACCCCTCTTTCTCCTTTCTCTTAGAGAGCTAATGAGTGGTAGTATGATATCCAGAAAAAGAGCAAGGATTTCAATTCATTAAACCTTATATTGACTAAAGCAATTGTGTCCTTGGGAAAATGCTTCCTGGATTTTCTTAATTCTATGTTAAGATAAAATCAATAGCTGTACTTCCCACTTTGTAAGAAATATTAGTCGGCAAACTTGCTTGTAACTGATATGAGTTATCACCTCCAAGGTTTGGTATATGAGGGGCTGACAGGGATCTAAACGGTTGTTTTCAAGAATCAAACAAATGAAGCTCATACGGTATAATTGGAAAACTGTGTTTGATATTCTGGACCAGGGTAACCTATCATGGACCTCTGCATTTATTTGCCCATATGTTGCAATCTGTTCTGCCCAGTTATAAGGCTGACAGGCGAGGAAGGCATCAGTGGGTTGGGAAGTCCAAATTAAAACAAAGCTCAGTCATTAAGCCATCTATTGGCCAACCTGCTGACCTCTTTTCATGCATTGCCAACCATTATTCTGGTGTTTTAGAGGTTTGGCCACTAGGCCATTAAATGCTTTGAGCTCCATTTTCCTTCTCTATAAAAACAGTGTGACACTGATGACTAGCGGGCTGTTATATTTATGTCAGCATGAATAATGTAGTAAAAGTAATAACAATCATATAATGGTCATATTTTATATGGTAGTTACTTACTATGGTGTAATTAATGTATCCTATCTTCATTATTTAATATGGGCCTCCTGGCTTGTTTCATGCAGACAGCTGTTTATGTGGGGACCCAGATGCTGACAGTATCATGTCTGCCATAGCCGAAGAGAGGAGTAAGAAAGGGAGCCATTCAGCTAATATATTCCTAATGTTTTCTCTTCTCCCTGCAAATAGATTCTAGAAATCTGTATTTTATAACAGGGATAGCCACAGATTCTGCAACAATAGATTCTGCAAATGATAATTGACCACCTATGACAAATGTGTTAAGTGCCAGTCATAGCCCTATATCACTTGTGGGGTGTGGACAGAGATTCCTATTTTGCTCAGGCTTGGGGAGTGACTTGCCCCATCACCCACAGATAGGATGTGGCTGAACCAAAACTGGTTTAGATTTTACTCTAAGTGCATGTGCTGGCCCTTTTCATACCCAGCCATTTCCTTTGCTCATGAAAGTGCCTTGACAGGAGACCAGGAGGAAGGAATAGGTTCAATACCTAACTCAGGCTAAGTATCATGGTTCGTGATTACACTTGGAGCCTTAAATTAAGTTGCATTTTGTTGTGCAAAATTCAAAAGCAGTCGATAACAATTTTTAAAAGACATAGAGGCATTGAGGAGGTTGCTTAATATATTATAGTAGCGTGGCTGTTGGGAAGTGCATCTTGGCATTCTCAAGGATTCTCAGAGCATCCTCTGTCTCTACCTCCACATGGAGCTTGGCATTTTGCAGGCACTCTGTCATCCCTGCTGATGAGACACCCACCTCTTTTTTAAAGGTGGTGAACTGCTGCTTTGACCAACTCTACTCCACCTGGTCCTGCCCTGCCTGCTGCTTCCCATGTGTTGTGTGGGTAATCGCATGAGGAAGCTGACCTGCCAATATAATGGGCCTGCTGAGATTATGGTGTAGAAAAAAAAACAGGCTGTTTGTTTTAGAACTTCCTTTCTGTTTCCATTTTTGATGAAGTTCTGGCATTGGATATCAAAAAGGATGTTGTTTCCTTGGCAGCAGATCTGTACTACCGCTGCTAATGAGGCCACCACAGTGAGTTTGCTCTCTGTAGAGATATGTGGAAATGGGTGAGTCTTGCACTTCTCCTCAAGTGAAACACTGTCCAAACCTGTCCCTTTTGCTCTCCATTTGTGAGATTTGTAGAATAATACTGTCCTACCACTAACGCCTTAGCTGCTAAGCATGTTGGGGTAGAATCACATTTGAAGGATAGAAGGTATTGAAACTGACTAGGTCAGGAGCTTGGAGAGAACAAATGAAGACTAAATAAGATCAGTGAAACAACTCAAGCCCAAGGGGCCTTCCTAGACACTAGTACTCTCTGGACCTTTATCCACACTCAAAGCATGTACTCTCTGCATGTGCATGTGTGTGTGCATGGCAGGGAGTAGGGACAATGGCCAGGTAGACATTGGGCTGTGGTAGAGACCAAGCACATCATATGGGATGTCTGTTCTTTCAATTGAAAGCCAGTTGATTCTTTGGGTATGTCAGAGAATCTCCAGGCTATGCAGCCCCAAAGAATGCTAAAAGCCACATGACAGAACTGGCCTCAGTAGAGACAATGTGATACCTCTGCCAGGCACAGGTATCACAGAAGCCAGCTAGTCCTGGGTGCATCTACTAGAACCTTAACCACCACTACCCCTGGGAACTGGATGTAGCTCCCACTACTATCCCCTGAAAGGACTCCGCATGGGGCCTGCTTTTTAAAACTACTATTTTCCTATATTAACTCCAGCTCCTGAGTCTAATTAACAGTACCTGGGTCAAATGAGTGTACCCCAGCTCCAAAAGAGACTGGGGAACTGAGTACCTGGCTCCAACCAAGAATCAAAAGGTAGGCAATGTATTACCTCAATGTAAAAAGGGTGTCCAAAGTTGATAGGAGGCCTCAAAATTAGCAAATGCTTATTGTAATAGCAATCTGTGCAAGAGAAATTGCAAGCAGAGAATGGGATTAGAAAAAACTAGGAGATAACCAAACCCCAAATGGCTGAAATGGACTAAGACGGAACTAAAAGGACACCAGCATCTATGATTTCAAGTCAAGGAAAACAGATCAATGACTCACTTGGGGAATCAAAGAGGTTGCTGAGTCATGTTAAAACATGCATTCAGGGATGCTGGGAAATATGCTAGGAGAAGTTGGCTAATTAAGATCCCACTCTATTGAATATTAAGTCCCAGTCCAGGTCCTCCATAATTCAGGGACGGGGTAGATATAAGATTTGTGGTTTTGCTCCGGTTTTGTAATGTTTTGCACTGACTTTTAGAGGGGCCAGTAGGAACTGAAAGATCCTATATTCATTTAGAAACACACATTACTGTGCATATTCAAAGTGCTCGACATATCGTTTAGGTACCAGGGATATGAAGATGAATCAAACAGCATCCCTCCTGTGGATATACTTGCAACCTATGGAGAGCAGATGTGAAATAATGGGACAGGTAGAGATGGTCTGGGGAGGCCGTGTGGAGGAGTCATTGTTTTTCTTTTGTCTGATCTTTCTATCATAGAGTTTATTCCAAATAGAAATTAAGCATTCATTTTATTGTTTGTTTTATTATTTTATTTTATTTTACTTTATTTTATTTTATTTTTTGACAGGGTCTTGCTCTGTCTCCCAGGCTGGAGTGCAGTGGCATGATCTCAGCTCACTGCAGCCTCACCTTGGCAGGCTCAAGTGATCCTCCCACCTCAGCCTCCCAAGTAGCAGGGACTAAAGGTGCGCACCCCCATGTCCACATAATTTTTAAACTTTTTGTAGGTATAGGATCTCCCTATGTTGCCCACACTGGTCTCAAACACCTGGGCTCAAGCGATCCCCCCATCTCATCCTTCCATGGTGCTGGGATTACAGGTGTGAGCCACCACACCTGGCCCTGATTGTTTACTTGGTTAATGATCTCTTCCTCCCATTGGAATATAATGGAAATGAGAGCATAGATTTCTGTTTTTTACTCTACATCCTTTGGTGAAAGGTGGAAGTTCAATAAATATGTACTGAAAGAGTGAATAGGCTAGACGTGGTGGCTCACACCTATAATCCCAGCACTTTGGGAGGCTGAGGTGGGCAGATCACGAGGTCAGGAGATTGACACCATCCTGGCTAACACGGTGAAACCTCGTCTCTACTAAAAATGCAAAAAAATTAGCCGGGCATGGTGGTGGGCACCTGTAGTCCTAGCTACTCGGAGGCTGAGGCAGGAGAATGGCATGAACCTGGGAGGCAGAGGTTGCAGTAAGCCGAGATCGCGCCACTGCACTCCAGCCTGGGTGACAGAGCAACACTCTGTCTCAAGAAAAACAAACAAACAAACAAACAAACAAACAAAAAAGAGTGAATAAAGAAATGAGGATGAGCCATTAACTGAAGCTTCCCAAATGAGTGTTTCCAGGTAGAGATTAGATGATGGAGAGATGGAGGAAATTCTAGAAAGAGGAACCAGTATTGCCAAGGGCATGAGAGCAAAAGAAAGCTAGAGAATGGCTAGAACTTGCAAATCACTTGGTGCTGTTGAAATAAAAATGCTGAGGCTAGTCAAGATGACTAAGTTTGGAAATCAAGAGTTCAGACATGAAAGCACATTCCATTAGTTTCTCATCTGCTATAACAAATCACCACAAACTTAGTGACTTAAAACCACATGTGTGTATTCTCTCACAGCTCAGGAATCCAGGCATGGCTTAGTTGGCACCTTGGCTTATAGTCTTACAAGCCTGTAATCATGATGTCAGAGTGGGGCTGGTGTCCCACCTGCGTGTCAGAGTCCTCTTCCAAGCTTACATGGTTCGTGAGCAACCATGTACTTTTTGTCAGCTGTGAAACTCAAAATGGCTTGCTTCTGCAATGCCAGCAGGAGAGCCTCATCAGAAAGAGCCTGCCCTCTTGGAAAAGCCTTAACCTGGTTAAATCAAGTCCACTTGGTACAATCTTCCATGGACACACAGCATAACCTAATTAGGATACTGACATGCATCATATTCACAGACACATCCTGGGGAGGAAATTATAGGGCGAAACATACTAGGGCATAGAAGTTTGGAATCCATTTTAGAATTCTGCCTATCACATCACTGAACACTGCACATGTACATGTACAGATTACATATACAACATTGCAAATGGAAAATTGTACAGAGAGCTTGTCATCTGTTGTGAAACATAGGAAGTCATTGAAAGGCTGTGAGAATTGGAGTGATGAGGGTATGTTGTTTTTTCTATGAATCATCCTGGTAGCTTTGTGGATGATCTATTTAGAGGACCAAGGCCACAATTCGGTGAACAAGATATTAGACTGTGACCGAGATCTAAGTGAAAGATGATGCTAGGGGTGGTGGGGCAGGAGGGTGGGAATAAATGGTAACCCTGACTGCCTGTTATTTAGGTTCAACATCTGGGCTTCATCCCTGATTTTCATATTTGCCTCACATTCCATATTTAATCAGCAAGTTGAATCAATTTAACTTCCTAATATTTAGAGAATTGTAAATTCTGCCCACAGCTATCACCTAGCTCAAACCACCATCATCTGTGTGGTTCATTTTTTAATATTTAAAAACATAATTTAGATTTATTTTACTATCCTTTCCAGACCCCCAATTGGCTTCCCATTGCACTTAAAATGAAACAAAATTCCTTATCATGGCCTACTGGGCTCTTCTCTCATAATGTGAGGCTCTGGAACCACAACCCCACCATGCTCCAGCCAAAGGCCCTTTGCTCTGTCTTACATATCTAGACCATTCCCCACCCCAGAGCCTTTGCACTTACTATTCTTCCAGCTTGGACTATTCTGCCTCCAGGTACTTTTGTAGCTGGCTCCTTCACATCATCCAAGTCTCAGCTTAAATATCACTCTATGTGAAGAAGATAAGCACATCACTATCATAATACCTTATTTTATTAACTCTATAAGATATATATGCAATCATGTTGTTTATCTGTTTGTCATTTCCCTCCCCTACTAGAAGAAAGTTCCAAGAGAACATCTCAACTTTCACTCCATATTGCTAATGTGCAGATCTGTAGCTAATACATGTGCAAGTGTTTAACAGATATTTATTGAATCAATATACACATTTGAGGAAAAGGGCAAAATTGTTTGAACTTGATGATTAATGGCATGTGATTGACAATGGAAATGATATCTAAAGTTCTTGGTTTTCTCATTTGGAGCCCTGAGATAAAATGTAGAGGGAAAGAAGTGGGTTTGGGACAGAAGAAAAAGGGCACATAATGGAAACAGAAAGACAATGGATAAGACATACTTGCATGAAAACCTTGTAAAAAGTTTTATGTTTTATGAAGTTCTAAGAAGCAAACTGATCAACAGTATTTTGTGATACAAAGTGATCAGACTAAAACAGAGCCATTACACTTAATATGAAGAACCTCCTGGTGCCTTTAGGGAGAGGAATTTCTTTATCACCTTTATAGTGAAGCTGAAGGCTGGGCAAACTTCAAGTATCCCAAATCCTAGTCATTTAATTAAAAATTTGCTGCATGTAGATACTCAGGGAGACCTGAGGAGTATGGGATGTGGCATTAGAGAGCCACACCTCTGCCTTTCAGCACAAACACCTTTAAAGATTCTTATCGGTTTAACAAAGGAATACTTCTTGTTCTTGCTCAGGGTGGGTAGATGTTTCAGCGGAAATTTTCATGCCCAGCATGTTTTGCTCCAAACGTTTTTCTTGCCTCTTTGAAAGGCCATGTTTATTTAAAGGAAAATTTAATCTGTCTGTGCCTGATGCTTTTCCATTTAGCTCAGCCAAATGTTTTTTTCCTAAGAATTACGTGCTGATCAAGCAATGTCGTTGCTTGTCAGAAGTGAAAGTCACACTTCCCAGTGAAAATCTCCTGACCCCACCAAAAAGCATGAATTCAGTTTAAGATGTCCCACCCCAGGGAGCCTGCCCCAGGTTATAAGCTTAACAGAGGTGAAATAGCTTCATGTGTCCTTTTACTCTTGAGGCCAGCGCCAAAAATGAGACAATTCTAAAGAATGGTCAAACCTATGGCAGGTTTGCTGGTCTGCTTTTTCCCTGGTCCATCATCCATCTGGTAGTGAGTGAGTGTCCCCAAGTTTGTGTGCTTCCATTTTTCTTCCTCAGTAGGTAACACTGATCTACTGACTTCAAAGTGTGTTGAGAGACAAAGTGAAATCAAGAAAGAGCAATTATTAGTGGAGGTTTTGGATCAAATCACAGGCCCTCCCCACCCCCCATATAGAATCCACTCAGCAATGGGCGAAGGATGATGAAACTGCCTGGGTCCTGGGTGACACAGAAACTAAGAATGTAGATTTGAATAAAATTTGTTATTTTTATTTTCCATTTTGACTTCTCATTAAGAACCATTTCATTCATGGGAAAGAGAGACTAGCACATTGGGTGGCCTTCCCTGAACGTCCATGGAGCCTGGAAGATATTCATGCCCTATTCTCTCTGTCACCTGTGACCACAGCTTGACCCTTCCTGTGACACACAGCTTGTGCACTGGTTGCCTGGCATAGCTTCCTAGTCTTTACTTGTGTTCCTCCCGACCTCCCAATATCTGGATGGATTCACAAAATCTTGCCTAATTTCTCTCTCTCTTTTCCTTACTTCTTCCTGTGACAGACTTCTCATACCAATTGATCTGAAAATGAGTAGGCATGGTTTGATAAGCCAGGCAGACATCTTATAGATTATTTTTCTCCATGTCATTGTCTCATATTCATTAATACTTTGTGAACACCTATTTTACATTTAAATTAGAAATAATTAAGATTATCCTTTAATAGCTTCACACTTTCCTTGGATTCCTATATGCTTTGTTAAGTGGAAAAGAAAGAAGTAAGCTTTGGCTAGTGTTGGGAATGAGAAATGAATACAAGGCTTTGGCTTCCAGTGTCTCACATGTGAACATCATCAATCGTGGCTTCAAAGAAAGAGATGGTAATTAACCCATCCATTCCCTGAGGAGAGCCTAAGCCTCCTGGCTGCCAGAGATCAGCTCGGTTCACTGTACCATGGTTCCACGGTTAGCAACTATGTCAGGCATGAGGTTGTATTTACTCTATATACATCAGCAAGTGACTACAAAATTAAATAATATTTGTGTGGATTAACTTCTCTCAACTTCCTATCCCCTAACTCCCCACCCCTGACTGTATAAATATATGGGCTCTCCTGAGTGCTGCTCACTGTGCTTAGAAGCAATTCCCCATTTCCCTCTGCTCTCATGTAGTCATAAGACTGCCATAACACTGCCCTCTTCTGTGCTGTCCTATGAGATCTCCACTCCACTGAGAACCAAGGAAACATCACAACCACTTCCTCTGCCTAGGAAGGATTTCCTGGGTTCCCCTTGGCCTCACTATAAATTGCCAAGGCTAAGCTGTTACCTGTAATAAAAATTTACTCAATGTTCAATAATGAATGAAAGTCAAGACCTAAATATAAGTTATATAGGACAACTAAATTTGGAGAATCAGAACCATCTAGAGGATCCACTTCAATGTGTCAGGAACAGCTATGAACAATGCTTGTAGTGTCCTGAACATCTTTGCTGCCAAGTCCAGACCATCTGCCTAGAGCCGGAAAAAAAAAAAAAAAAAAAAGGAAATCTGCTTTCACTGTGGTCTAATGCCTACTTTACCATTCCTCATTCCCTAATTAAAGATAGGCTTTGTGTCAAGGGTAATTGACAGTGAGAACAGAGCCAACCCCTGTGCAAGAGTCTGCTTCTACCAACAAGAGTGTGATCTTATACTATGGTGTCCAGTAGAAGTAGAATAGCTTAATCAAAATGTCATAGTTTCAAACTGGTATATTCTAAGTTATGCATTCACAAATGGCAGTATATTCATTCATTTATTCATTCATTCAATTTGCTCATTCATTCATTCACTTAGAAAACCAATTCTTGATGAGCAGCTAATACTTAGCACCTAGCACAGTGGTTGGCACATAGCAGATACTCTATGAATATTGGTTTACTGAATGAATGAATGAGCCTGGTGCTTTTATTTGGATAAGCTGGTGGTCATTAAGAGAATCTCTCTAGATTCAGACAACTTGATTTCAAATTCTGATTCTCTACTCTTACTAGTGACCTTGAGCATGTTGCCTAACCTCTCCAAGACACAATTCCCTTATTGGTAAAGACTGATAATAATGATGATGGTGATGGTGATGATAATAAATGACTCCTTTATAGGTTTGTTGCTAAGCACTTAAGGTAGGGTGAGATAATATTAGGGTATCAGAGGTCTCAGTGAAATCATGTGCTAGATTTAAAATGAATCTTGTGACCCCCTGAGCCTCCTGGGTCTGGTGAGTTGCAGTCAGCTCATAAATCTCATCATGCTGAGGATTGCCTCTGCCACATCTCCTACCTATTTTCTGTGTACTATTTTGAATGTCTGTGTAAAGGTCCCTCTCTGAATGGGAGCTCTTTGGGACTCACACAACATGTCTAGCACTTTCCAGATTTGCTCACCTAGAAGCAGAATCCTATACCTTATATTTCCAATTCTATATGAAGACCTATTTTGAATCTACTCACTGCCTGGAACTTTTGACACAGGACATGCCTAGTCCCCAGTGTTACCCGCAGCCACACCTACCAAACAGAATAAACCACTTTATTAAACAGCGAGCAAACTGGGCCTCACCTGGGCTCCTGATAGCTCTTGCTTTTTAGAAGTAAAACTAGAAACTATGTTGGAGTTTTATCTCAAAGATTAAATTAACTAATGCACACAAAAGCACTTAGCATGGTAATTGTACTGAGAGGACTCAGTACAATTGACAAATTTTATATTTGTCAAATATAATGACAAATTTTATATTAATGATGTACTATTATCACTCACTTCCATATTCCATTCATATTCCTTACCTCTTTTTCACATTCTTTTTAATGGTACAAATTAGCTGCATCTCCATGAATTGATTGGTAGATATAATCCTCATTTTCCACAACTCCAGAAGAGCAAAGTGGTGCCCAGTACTGCAGCCATAGTGATATTGGGCATAAAATTCATGCCTACAGTATCCTCTGGGCTAATTTATCTTCCTTTGTTATTTTTAATGCAAGACTCATTGAACCATAAGGGTCTACCCCCGCTCCAGGAAATGCTTGCCTATAAATTTAAATTTCTTCCTAGAATCTATCAGGTATCAACATTTTAATATTTTATATACTCCAACCATACCTTCAGGCCATGTGATTTGTTTACATAGCAAATGAGCTATTGGGAATTCCTTTCAAGAGAAGTTTTCATTCTTTGAATAATTCTAATGATAGCTGAGTTTCTAGGAAAATCTTTTTTGAGGTTTTGTATTATTCATGGAAGAAATCATGCCTCCCAATTTGTTGAACACCTAGATCTATTCCAGGGAAACTCACAGTAAGAAGTCATAAAAAGTTGGTGTAAAAAATGGCTATAATACTCACTTTTGCCATCAAGCTTGATGTTTTTAATACTAATTAGTTTTATGTAGGTCTTAGTATTAGAAGGGCAGTCATCTAGCAGATAAAATGAGAGAAAGAAAAACAAAATGTCTTGCCTTCTGTGTCTTCTTAAAAATAAGTACATGCGTGAGTTGTTTCCTGTTTTTGATTTTTTTTAGAACAAAATGTTTTATTATTAAAATAAAAACCTTTGTAAAGAAGCATTACAGATCAAATGCTGTATTTACACTTATAGATTCAAGGTCTAATTATGCATCAAACACTGAATGGGCACAGCAATGGTTTATACCTCAAAGTATATTGGACACACAAACACTTAGATTCTACCTCTACCAAAAAACTTGATTAATGCAAAGGAAGAGAGTGGGGATACTGACACAGGAAATCTGCCCAGAAACAAACTGTTGAAAGTTACATCTCGAAAAAGGCACTTCTCATTGTTATAAAAGTGCTTAATAGCTAAACATGAACCCTGTGGCTAGCTTATACTTTCTTCAACAAGCTGCAAAGGAATGGATTGTGTTTTGATATGTTTGGACTACCGGGGAAATGCAGGGCTGCTCCCTCCATCAGCCCTCTCCATCCGCATTCTATACCTCTTGAACAAGTGTGTACCTAGTTTTGTGTCTTCCAACGTACTCAACCTGGTGACTTTTACAATGCAGGCATCAAAAAAGTTTAACTTAAGACATTAATAATATTTATGATAAAAATAATAACTTTTTTGTTGGTTTTCTTTAAGGTTGAACAAAATATTAGGAAGAAAAAGAGAGTAGTAAAGGGGCTTGGAAAGAAATACCAAAAGTTATAGCAAAATCTGTACTTCCTCTGAGAGGTGCTAGAAGGAGTAAAGCCAGTAAAACCATCATCATCATCATCATCATTATCATATTTTTATTTGATAAATATTTAAATATCTATCCTGTCTTCAGAGTTGAAAGTTTCCATTCCTATGTTTTAACCTGGCCTGCCTATGCACCTTCTGCCCTCGTGCTTAAGTCTTAGAGAAATGCAATAATGTCCTCTAATTATTTTTGTTAAAACTATAGGCCCCTACACAGCATCCCCATCAGACTTCCTACCATGGTGAGCTGGACAGAGCACAAAAGCAACCTCAAAGACACCAGTTATGCCCTTGTCTGACAGTGTGGCTGAAATCTTACCTAGAGAAGCCTCTATTCTTTTTCTGAGGCTAATTCCCTGCTCCTAGAACAACAAAGTAAAGCCTTTTTCCAAAATGAAAGCAGTCGAAATCCACATTTCTACCTTAAATGCTGCGTGCGTGAGAGAGGGTCTTGTCCCTTTCCATTCTTTGTCTCTAAGACTTCTCCCACTTCTGAGACTCCTAACAAGTGGGTCCCTGTCATAACCACTGCCTCAAGAGAATGAGAGCTTTGTACGGATTCTCCATCTCTCAGTAGCAGTTGTTCTTTAAAAGTAACTCAATTGTAGACACTGCAGGTTTCATGGGGCCCTTCCCTAAATGACAGTAACCCTAAGAGGGAGGGTTTTTGTATGGAGAGCTTTATCACTCAAGTACCTGAAAAGAAATCAAGAAATTGTAAGAAATAAGAAAAAAAGATATCTATCTAAAATTCATTGCCCTAAAACACATTTAATTATTTGTCCCCATAGATTACATTCAAATAACAACTCATAGTTTACATCTTCTATTACTATGAATTTTATAAAACATTTGCATTTATCACATGTAAATGAATAATATTTTCAATTATATTTTTCAATTCAATTATATTCTATTTTTTTAAATAACAAAAGTGAGTCCTGCTTGCTAAATCGACTTCCCAACTCACTAATGGATTGTGAAGTCCACAGCAGAATAACCCTGTCTCAAAAGCTCACACTCTATGAATTTATATTTTACAAACAATACTTAATAAATTTAATGATTAGCTATCCCAACATACTGAAACTAAAAGCAATCAATTGCACAGAGTTAGGCAAGATTGATAGACTTAAGAATACAACAAAGAAATGAACACTTCCAGCAAGGCATGTGAAGGAACAAAAACAACTCCAAAAGCACTCACATGGGAATTAGTGACAGAACAAATAGCTGCTCATACCTCAATAGAGACCCTGAGGAGACAGCTGCATTATGGTGCAAGTCAATAAGTGTGCTGATAATGATAACCCCAAGTAACCAAAAAAACTTTAATTGATGCTCTTCATAACAAACATAGTTAAAGCAATTCAACAAGTTATTGAATACCTCCTTACTTAAAGCATTACATTTAAATACTATGTAGATCAATTTAGAGCTATTTCAACAAAAAATATTTATTACTAACATGAAAAAATAATTTGGCAATTTTACAACATATCTTCTGGTGTGGAAGGCTTTCAACTTACAGAAGTTCCTCCTCTGTGCACCATCCCAGTAAGAGAGCC
Source organism: Pan troglodytes (assembly GCF_028858775.2). Classification (NCBI taxonomy): domain Eukaryota; kingdom Metazoa; phylum Chordata; class Mammalia; order Primates; family Hominidae; genus Pan; species Pan troglodytes. The sequence goes on along the minus strand of NC_072415.2, from coordinate 48,035,926 downwards.
TCCCAGCATACTGAGTGGTTTGACAGTCTGAAAACTGGGCCTGTGGCAAGTACCATTTTTATTAATTTTCATGTCACTCTCCAAGTCTGCACCTCTGTTAGAGAGGTTGATACTGAATCCACACCTTCGTTTCTCTAAATGACATTCCCTAGACATAGTTGGGTAGATCCCAACTCTGTCCCACCATCTTCTCTCTGGACCACCCGTCCCTATCCCTAGTTTCAGAATAAGCAATAAAATTTCCACTCAGCCCCTCCTCAGCATTTTGTGAAACTTTTTTTTGGTTTTGTTTATTCCCTATATTGTCTGTTTGTCCACCCCTTGTACTTCTTATAGGACTTCTGCTACCTTCTCTTCTACCCAAGGGTTAGGTGTCCTCTTTTATCCTAGAAACTTATATTCCACCTTTCTTTTTCTTTTTTTATTATACTTTAAGTTTTGGGGTACATGTGCACAACATGTAGGTTAGTTACATATGTATACGTTTGCCATGTTGGTGTGCTGCACCCATTAACTCGTCATTTAACCTTAGGTATATCTCCTAATGCTATCCCTCCCCCCTCCCTCAACCCCACAACAGGCCTCAGTATGTGATGTTCCCCTTCCTGTGTCCATGTGTTCTCATTGTTCAATTCCCACCTATGAGTGAAAACATGCGGTGTTTGTTTTTTTGTCCTTGCGATAGTTTGCTGAGAATGATGGTTTCCGGCTTCATCCATGTCCCTACAAAGGACATGAACTCATCATTTTTTATGGCTGCATAGTATTCCATGGTGTATACCATCTCAGACCAGTTAGAATGGCAATCATTAAAAAGTCAGGAAACAACAGGTGCTGGAGAGGATGTGGAGAAATAGGAACACTTTTACACTGTGGGTGGGACTGTAAACTGGTTCAACCATTGTGGAAGACAGTGTGGCAATTCCTCAGGGATCTCGAACTAGAAATACCATTTGACCCAGCCATCCCATTACTGGGTATATACCCAAAGGATTATAAAACATGCTGCTATAACGACACATGCACACGTATATTTATTGTGGCACTATTCACAATAGCAAAGACTTGGAACCAACCCAAATGTCCAACAATGATAGACTGGATTAAGAAAATGTGGCACACATCCACCTTTATTTTTCTATTTTAAATGATAAAGTCTTACCTAATTTTGCACAAAAAGCTGAGAGAGGGAAGAGAGTAAGAATTGGAGGGTTGAGGCAGGCTAAGCTTTCCTTAATAGGATTCCGGAGCACCTTGAAATCTAAGGACCTCTTAGAAGGAATTTTCAACTATGGAAAATTGACTTGTGGGGAACAATTTCTTCCCAAATGATGCTTTAAAAGGATCTCACCTGTTTGTATGCAGAAAAGATTTTCACAGAGTATCTTGTGAAATGTGTGATTGTTTACACAACTTGAAAGTCAGAGAATGGATCAATTTATGTCTGACTGAAGAGAAAGAGTTTCACAAAGACCCCAAGGTATTTAGAGTCTTAGTGCTAAGAAGGAATGTTATGACCTGGAAAATGTGTATTTACCCAATCAAAATCCCAGTAAGTTACTTTGTGGATATTGATAACTAATTCTAAAGTTGATATGCAAAGGTAAATGATTCAGGAGAGCCAACATAATATTGATGAAGAACAAAGTAGAAGGACTAATACTATCCAATTTGAAGCCTTACTATAAAAGCTATGGTAATCAAGACAGTGTGATACTGGTGAAAGAAGAGGCCAATAGATGAGTGAAACAGAATAGAGAGCCCAGAAATAGATCTACACCAACACAGTCAAATGATGTTTGATGAAAGAGGAAGGACACTTTGATGGGAAAAGAATAGTCTTTACCACAAACAGTGCTAGAACAACTGAACATCCGCAGGCAAAAAAATTAATAATTTAGGCATAAAAACTAACTCAACATAGATCATAGACCTAAATGTGATACACAAAATTATAATATTTCTAGAAGGTTACATATGAGAAAATCTGGATGACCTTAGATATGGCAATGACATTTCGATACAACACCCAATGCACTATGTTTTATGTCACAAGTTTGATTTAAAATTTTATCTTTCATTTAATATTTTATATGCTCTATTATAATTTCTTTATGAACTGTGGGTTACTTAGAGGTGTATTATGTTATTTTTCAAGAAAATAGAACTTGCAGTTTAGGTTTTGGTTGATTACAGCTTAATTTTAATTTTGGTCAATAAACATGCTCTTGTCCCTTTCCCAGATATCAACATGAGAATTCTCATGCTCTGTATGAGTTCAATCATTTAAAATTTGTTGAGAGTTGCATAATGAAGCACTATATGTTCAATTTTATTAAAAGTTTCATAAAGCCTTGAAATTAATGTGTGTTCTGTGTTGCTAGGTTGAGGGAATCCACTGGGTCAAGTTTGTCCATCATCAGGTTTGTCAAGCATGTTGTTCAAACCTTGTATATGCTTATCATTTTAAAAAGCTTTTTGCATGTTAGTTCTATCAATTATTGACAGACTTTAAAAATCTATCTTTATCTTTGTAGATATGTGTATTTCTTTTTACATATTTATCAGTTTGCTTTATGTATTTTCAGTCAATGTTGGCAGTACATATACTTTAAAATTGTCATATCTTTCTGGTTCATTAAATAATACTGCAACATGATCCATTTATCTTTAGTAGAGCACTTTTTTGCCTTAAAGCTTCTTTGGACAGATAATAATATATATAACCTTTCTTTACTTTCCATATCCTGATTCCTTGTTTTAAATATGTCTATTATAAAAAATACATTGCTGTTTTTTATTGTTTTATTTACATCTACATACTTTATCTTTTGTCTTATTCCATATTTATTTAATGTACTTACTAATATGGATTTATATATATCACCTTAGTTTTTAATTTGTCTTCTTATTCTTTGTTTCTTTATGTATTCTCTTTCTCCTTCTTCTGTATTAACTATTCTTTCTCATTCCATTTTTCCCTCTACTAATTTAGAAATTAAAAATATATATATTTTTAATTTTTTGGTGTTAACTTGAAAATTAAAACAAGCAACCTTAGTTGATCAATGTACAAATGTATTAGTATGTTATTTTGAGATTTGTATTGTTGCTATTAAGAAATCACCTGACTGTTTAATGCTTGCTCTTGAAAAACTTCTAACATCCTCTTACTGATTTTCAGATTTATTTTTGTCTTCTATGTTCTGCTATTTTACTATAATTTAAATGGATGAAAATTTATTTGTATTTATCTTCGTAATATAGTTCTCCTCAAATTGGTATATTTCTTTATATGTGGAAAATTATTAGCCAAGTATACTCCAAATATTGATTCTGCTACGTTTCTCTCCTCTCTTTTTTCTTTCATAAAATTTATTTTTTATTGGCAAATAATAATCATATACATGTATGGGGTATATTGCAATGTTTTTATATAATTCATAATCTCCATACATTTCATAACTCTTTTTGCCTACATGCACAAAGTATATTATTGTTGTTGTCTTTTCTTAAGACTGATACTGTAACTAGAACATATGTTGCTGTTGTTCATGATGGGTCAAGTGCATATTATTTTCTTTCAAAAGGCATTTTAAACTATTTCAGAAACTTCTTGAAAATTAGATTTTAATATCTATTCTTTTTTCTTGCTTTGATTTTCTTTTTAAGGACCCCCATTATACGTATTTTTGATCTTCTTTTTCTGTACTTAATGTCTCTCATTTTTTTGCGAAAGCTTTCTTGTTTGAATCTTTTTTAATTTCTTTACATTTGAATTTTTCTAAAGATATTATTTGTTGTGTTTATTTACTTTTGTATTTCTTCTAGTTTAGCCAATTTTCAAACTAATATTTACTTTTATTTTCTGAGTTCTTCTAATTCCAACTTATGTTCTTTCATGTATTAAATTTTGTCAATATATTTTAGCTATTTTAATATAGTACATTATGGTTTCAACTTATCTATTAAGTATGCCATTCAGGCATTGTACTCACTGGAGAAATGCCATTCTACTTCTTAGTTTCTTTTTCTTTATAACTTTATATGAAATTTTGCCTGAATGTTTTTCTAATGTATAATTATATTTAAAATTGAATGTCCTAAACTTGCAAATGGAGACTTCATTTAGATAGCCTTTACAATATAAAGAATTTGCATTCTCTATCGGTTTAGTGTATTGTTAGTAGAAGCATGACAGCTTGCTCCATGAGTTATCCTAGCTCTATTTCTCGCCTCTGCACTTGACATCTCCTCTTGCCTTTATCTCTGTTACTGTATTCTATTTAGCTTTGATTTTACCCCTAGCAATTTTCTCCTCAGTCATATGTCCTGTCAGAATGGAGCCTAAGCTGATCACGTTCAAAAGCTTATAAGGACTGAACTAGTCCAGGCACTTCCGGCCTTATCTCAAGTCCCTTATGTTTAGCTACGAGTGGAGGGGGCAGAACCTATTTCATTTTCCTTTGCTATTCTCAAACTGGCCTGACAATCTTTCCAATAAATATATTTTAGCTTTTGAGATTATTTTGTTCTCATGTTGGTCATATTCCCCATTGTTTCCCCTTATTTATTTCATTGCAGACTCTGATACTGCACAAATCTTGTAGCTATTGGTGATTTGTCCTTACAGACTTAAGAGTTGGAGTATATGAGAAAATCCATTGCCTAGCTTTCTTATAGATTGCATTCATAAGTTTTTACTTTTTGCAGTCTTGTGGCTCTATCTTGGGTGAAATAGGGGAAAATCCAAACACTATACTTCCTTTGTTATTGCCAACTTCCCAGATTTATCTGATTCATTATGCTTCATTATTTCTTTATTTTTTGATAAGCTATTTTTGAAAATTATTTGAAGCCTATAATAAGTGTGCATTGCTGACTTCATCTATATAAACCATTAAAAATTAACCTCATAGGCTTCTGATTTCAGACAAAATGGAATAAGCACATTCCATATTATTCTTCCCACTAATTATAATTTTGGAAAAAGTATAAAGCCAACTATGAGAAAACACTGAGAGACGGAAAAAAGACGAGGCAGTCTGTCTTGAGAAATTGACTCAAGAGATAACACAGTAGTGCAATTATGAATTCCATCAAATTACTTTTTTCCTTTTTTCTTTCTTTTATTTTTCTTTCATTTTTTCTCCTTCCTTCCTTCCTCCCTCACTCCCTCCCTCCCCCCTCCCTCTCTTCCTTCCTTCCTTCCCTTTATTCTTTCTTTCTTTGAAGCAAATGTTTTTCATCAGAAGCCAGATAGTTTTATGTTTGCTGGTCACGTGGTTTGTTAGAACTACTCAATTCTGCCTTTGTAGCATAAAGCATGACTGTGTTTCAGTAAAACTTTCTTACAAAACTAGATAGCAGGTCATATTTGGCCTACAGGCCATAGTTTGTCAACCCTTGCTATATACGCCGATAGAGCTGTCCACAGATCAGAACAGAAAGAGAGAGGGTCCACTCTTATGCCACCTAGTGCTTCAGAGATTCTAGGTCAGAGCTTGTCAATCATCCCCCTACACTAAGGCCAACAGGGATAATACCCCTTCCCCTCTCAAAATGGGGAGATAAAGTCATAGTGTTCACCTCTTTTTAGAAATAAGCAAGTAACAGAAAAGAGAGAGCACTCTACCTGTTCTCAATGATAAAGTGTGTGGAGTTGCAAGAATTTTGAGAGCAGGACTACAGCATGGTATAATGCCCAGGTTTCAGATGAGCCTCTGGATATCACCAAATAGAAAAGATTACAATAGCACTGCAAGGCTTCAAAAACCAAATTGAAAAACCACATTCCACAAAACTGACCCAAAACATGCAGAATGCCTGCTAAAATATAATATTAAAATAAAAAACAGTCTCATAAGTAATACTAAAAATATACATATAAATCCAAATAAAATCTAAATTTACTATTCATATCAAGAACTGGAAAATCTCAACTTGAGTGAGAAAACACAATCAATAGATATTAACCCAGAGGTGAAATAGAGATTAAAATTATTAACGAAAATTATAAAACAGCCATCAAAATTTTCTAACATGCAATTGTAAACATGCTTGAAAAAAAATAGAAAAAAACAGAACATCTTAGACAAGAAACAGGAGATATAAAAAAGAGCAAAAGAAAACTTTAGAATAAAAAATCCAGTAGCTAAAATAAAATACTTAGTGGGCTAAATAGAAGAATAGAAATGACAGAGAAAAGAATTTGAAGATAGATCAAGAGAAACAATTCCATTTTAATGGCAGAAATAAAATGAATTAAAAAAAAAACAAAGACCTGGGCATTAAAAAAATGTCTAACATTAAGGTAATTGTAATCAAAGAAGGAGAAAAGAAAGTTTTTCAGTTGATAAAATATTTGAATATACAGTAGTTTAAAAACTTCCCAAATTTTGAGAAACACATAAACACACAGCCTAAGAAACTCAGTGATTTCAAACTATTATGAACTAAAAATAATCCATATCAAACACATAGTAGTTAAGTTTATTAAAACTAAATATAAAAATAATACCTTGAGAGTAGTCAGCAAGTACTGATATGTTAACTATGGGAACAGTGATCTGAATAACTGCAGTTTTGTAGATCTAACACAACTCTATCAAGATCCTAGCAGATATATTTTGCTGAACTTAACAAGCTGATGCCAAAATACATATGGAAATGCAAAGCACCAATAATCACCAAAAAAAAAACTTAAAAAAAATAAGTAGAAAGGCTTTATTGTTTTCAAAACTTACTATAAAGCAATAATAGGTGGCTCACGCCTGTAATCCCAGCACTTTGGGAGGCTGAGGCGGGAGGATCACGAGGTCAGGAAATCAAGACCATCCTGGCTAATACAGTGAAACCCCGTCTCTACTAAAAATACAAAAAATTATCTGAGCATGGTGGCAGACACCTGTTGTCCCAGCTACTCAGGAGGCTGAGGCAGGAAAATGGCATGAACCCAGGAGGCAGAGGTTGCAGTGAGCCGAGATCACTCCATTTCACTCCAGCCTGGGCGACAGAGCAAGACTCCATCTCAAAAAAAAAAAAAAAAAAAGCAATAATAATTAAGACAGTGCAATAATTTCCATGAGAGTATATATAGGTAATGGAACACAGTTTAGAGTACCTAAATAATTATGCAAATAATAAGTACATAAATAATAATTATTTATGTACTCTAAACTCTGGATGGTCAATTGGTTTTTGACAAAAATGATCCAATAGTTCAATAGGGAAAAAGATATTTATCTTTTCCATCAATTGTGCTGATACTATTAGATATTCATGTAGTAGTTGACTGAATCCAGGAGTGGGAATCAAGATTGACTGCAATGGAGTATGAAGGTTCTCTTTGGTATGATGAAAATGTTCCAATATTGAATTATGACGATGGTTGTAAAACCCTGTAAATTTAGCAAACATCATTAAACATAAAATGTGTGAATTTTATGTTTTAAAATTACATCTCAATAAAGCTGTTGAAAAGAAACAACAAAAACGATAACTAATACTAGAGAGTCTGTATTTAACTATTTAGAGCTTTAGGAAGAGAACACAAAAAAATGGAAAAAATATCAAAGAAACTATTTTAAATAATGTCCTCAAAGTGAAAAATAAGGTAATACATGACACCTAAGCAAAACAAAACATTGGGATCATACTTAATGGTGAGAGACTGAACTCTTTTTTTTTTTTTTTTTTTTTTTTGAGACGGAGTCTTGCTCTGTAGCCAGGCTAGAGTGCAGTGGCATGATGTCGGCTCACTGCAACCTCCACCTCCTGGTTCAAGTGATCCTCCTGCCTGAGCCTCCCGAGTAGCTGGGATTACAGGCACCCACCACCATGCCCAGCTAATTTTTGTGTTTTTAGTAAAGATAGGGTTTTACCACGTTGGCCAGGATGGTCTCAATCTCCTGACTTCGTGATCCACCCGCCTCAGCCTCCCAAAGTGCTGGGATTACAGTTGTGAGCCACAGTGCCCCGCCAAGAGACTGAACTCTTGTCACCTAAGATTAGGAAGGAGATAAAATGTTCATTACTGTTCTTATCACTCTTGTTAAACATCCTACTAGAAGTCCTAGCCAGCTTAATAAGAAAGGAAGAAAAATCATTGTCTTATAGATTGAAAAAAAGCAAAACAAAACATATATATTTAGAATCTTAGGAAATTCTTAAAGACATACAAGAAGCTAATAAAACAAATAACTGAGCTTAGCAAGGTCATGGGTTCCAAAGTCAATGCAGAAAAGTCTATTTCATTTCTATATACTAGCAATGAACAATTAAGACTTAAAACTAATTGAACAAGACCATTCATTACAGCTCCAAAAATCATGAGCTATAAAATATTAGGTATAACTATTATGAAGTATATGAAATATCTGGATGCTGAAAACTATAAAACACTAATGTGAGAAAATCATTTTTACATAAAACCTAAATCATTGTAGATTATACCATTTTTATAATTTAGAAGTCTGGATGTTATCAAGATTCCAATTTCTTCCCAACTAAGGAGAATATTCTGAGGGTAGTAATGAGAGGGATCTCAGGAAGAACTGTGAGGCTGGTCCACAAAACAGTCATTTCAGAGCGCATCAGTTTAACACTGGGTTCCAGAAAGGAAGTTCCTAAGGAACATGTGGTGCTGCCTTTTTATTTGACAAATTACTCCCGATGAGACTGAATTTAAAGATGTTTCATATTTCTGAGAGAGTTCAGGCACAGATGAATGATAATAAAAAAATTAAAAACATCACAACTGTTTACTCAAGGAAGAAAATATGGCACCCAAAAAAGACAATCTGTGTGTGTGTGTGTGTGTGTGTGTGTGTTAGTGATTGTGGTGGTTTGAGCGATAAATCTTGACAGTATAAGGTAGGAAGTCAGGAGAAAGTAATTTTCAAATTTAGGATATAAGAGTATAAAGTGTTATTTAGGAACACAGTATTAAACAGCTAAAGAAATAACTAGGCTAAGTGCAGTGGCTCGTGCTTGTAATCCCAACAATTTGAGAGGACAAGTGGGGAGGATCACTTGAGGCCAGGAGTTCAAGACCAGCCTGGGCGCCATAGTAAGACCCCGTCTCTACAAAAAAATAATACAATTAGCCAGGTGTGCACCTGTAGACCCAGCTACCAGGGAAGTTGAGGTGATAGAATGGCTTGAGCCCAGGAGGTCAAGGCTGTAGTGAGCTGTGATTGCACCACTGCACTCCAAGCTGGGTGGCAGAGCAAGACCCTGTCTGGAAAAAAAAGAGAGAGTAATAACTAAAATAAAAGTGGAATTGGTGTGGAGCAAAGGACTGCTGCTTATTGTAATAAGTATATTGTAAAATTATATCATTTAAATTTTTTAATATGTACAAAGTTGTTTAACTATTAAAGTATGGCATATACACAGAAGAATATATTATTAGTGTATTATTAGTGTACAGCTTAATGACTTTTAGAAAGTTTAACTGAGCTTTGAAAATTGAGAAGGCTTTGTTTTAGTTTGTCATCTTCCATGAATTCTCTTACCTCTAGAGCCCTCTGTAATCTTCTCATTTACATCAGACATTCCATTAAGTGGCATCATTATTGCTACTGCTCATGTTAAGTCCACATATCAACATGTACAATCCTTCAGCCACAACATATATGTGCACTGACTCCAGAGCAAATTATAAGTTCTCTGAGAATATAGGACCTGCTCAGACCCAGTTACTGGAGAGAGACAAACAGCCAGCTGCCTGGATCACCTATGGTAGTGCATTCAATCATGACTGGGATAAATAGGAACTATGTGGCTAGCTAGTTCAGGTTTCTAGACACAAGTTTGTGTGTGTGTGGCTGGGGGAGGTGGAAGTAGATATAAATTGTTCCTACTACTGTTCAATCAAGGAATACACTATGTTTTTTTAGATGATGTCTCCCTGTGTTGCCTGGCTGGCCTCTAATTCTTGGGCTCAAACAATCCTCCTGTTTCACCCTCTCAAGTAGCTGGGACTACAGGCACACTCCACTGTGCCCGGCAAGGAACATGCTATTATCCTGAATGTAATTCCATGCATTTCTTCTAAAAGTGTTGAGTCCTAGCTACTGGCATATCTTACCTTTGCTGAGTACAAACAAAATCTACATCCTGAATGTCTTTCACATTCTTAAATGTCTTTCACATTCTTAAATATACTTAGTGTGTATGGTTACATAAGTTTGGGGAAGGAAGCAATGAAAAAGCTAATTATTTCAAACAAGTAAAAGAGAAATGAGTGTACTAATCTTAGGCAGGTGGCAATCCTGATAATCTCTGGAAAGAAGAGTACAAGAGACCTAGTCACTCCATGAGCAAGAAAAGAAACTCAGGCAATATTTTATATCTAATTTTATTTTTCAATGAAATGCAAGGTAAACCCCTTTTTCTATTTGCCCAATGAAATCTTCAGTAAATTAACCAGTATTCACTAATTTTCAAAGTTAAAATTTACTTTAGATAGTGCAAATCAAAAGACAAGAGGGCAGTAACTGTAAGAACTACAAATCTTTAAAAAGAGATATACATGCCGGGCGTGGTGGCTCATGCCTGTAATCCCAGCAATTTGGGAGGCCGAGGCGGGTGGATCACCTGAGGTCGGGAGTTTGAAACCAGCCTGACCAACATGGAGAAACCCCATCTCTACTAAAAAATACAAAATTAGCCAGGCATGGTGGTGCATGCTTGTAATCCCAGCTACTCAGGAGGCTGAGGCAGGAGAATCACTTGAACCCAGGAGGCAGAGGTTGCAGTGAGCCGAGATCATGCCATTGCACTCTAGCCTGGGCAACAAGAGTGAAACTTTGTCTGGAAAAAAAAAAAGAGAGAGAGAGAGATACATTACCTTAATGAACAGAAAGTCAGTTTGTTTCTATCGCCAGTAAACGAATATCGAACACATATTTGCAATCATAGGTTTTGAAAGGAACCAAATCATTAGCCTCAGAGGGCACTACATGTCTTTGTTCCACCCTGAATTTTTCTATTAAATAAAGTTTATTCTAACATCTTCATTTTTTCCCCTCAAACATTTGTTATATGCTCTGCTTTGGGTTACTAATTGAACTGGTTTGTGTGAAAGTTTCTGGGTTTAGTACTGGAAGTGTTTTTTTGGGGGAAACTTTCAGTCCTGGGAAAACTAGGATTATTGGTCACTCTAGAACTCTGGAGTGATCGGGCTCCATGTCAGCCTCAGAGATATTAACAGGTGATTGTGGGCTGAACTGACGAGATGAAAGGATGGAGACATGTCAAGGAATCTATGCTGCTTCAAGTTGGGGTCAGCTTAGGTTGACAGAGGAGAGGAATCACTTGAAACTCTCAGGAAGCTACATAAAACCACAACACTGGATTATAGGCAAAAAGTTTGCTGTCACACTTGCTGTTTTATCCGGCTTGTCTGGCTCTGCTCTGAATCCTGTCTTAAAAGCGGCATCCTTGTATTCTTAAGAAAACCTAAACTTTAAGTGACAGGACACAAATAGCTGGAGAGAAAAATCTAGTTCAATATAGGCCAGAGAAAATTCAAACCCCCACAAATCCCCACCCTCAAGTCCTCAAGGCTGGAGGAGTTAAGAGCATTACATCACCAGCGGCTGCTCCCATTGGCTGATGGTACCTCAAGGACCAGAATACCTGCTCCTTGGACTAACTCTTTCCTTCCCTTGCAAAGCATCAGAAATCTAGGTATCATCGAATAGAACAAAAGGCCCAGGCAATGACAGCTTTTCAGAGGGGCACGCCCTGCTGGGTCACTGCTTCAGCACGCATGTCAGTATGAGCATGTCCGCAGCAGGACACAGTGAGCCCAGGCGAGTACCCTCCTTCTTAGGAAGTCTAAGATGCTGGCTTGACTGAGAGTTGAAAGAGATCTCGGGTGAACTAAATGTGTTTGCTTTCTTCTCTCACTAGTGCTATCGAAAAAGATTCTCATTCTAATACGTTTTGACAAGAGCTGGCAAGAGGAGCAGGTGCCAATGAATCCAACTAGTCAGAAGCATTAGAGACATCCTGGGCACCAGAGGATAAAGGTGTTGCCATGGGAACCAAGTGAAAGGTGTTTGGTAGTGGCTGGTTAGGAGGTTTGTTTTCTCGTTTAAGACAGAGCTGAACAGCTGCAAGTCATGCTCTGTTTTCTACTTTAGCATCAGTGGGTAAATCCCGCTTCTCTCCTTTTCCCCATCCCCAGCCTTAAATAGGATTTGAGGAATTTAATTTCTCTGCTAACATGAATAATGCTTAAATATGAGGCATGCCAAAATCTTTTGAAAAAGGTATTTTCAGCAAATCAGGACAATTCTAATCACAGAACTCTTTATGTTGGAGAGAAAATTGTTGCTTCAGGGTCAGAGTGGTGTGTTTTTTCTTTTTCTTTTTCTTTTTTTTTTTTTTTTGCAGAATTCAAAGACATCATTTTGAGCTGCAGAACTCACTCTCTAGCTTGCATATATGTCTTTCCATTTTGTGTTCTTTGGCACTCATACTTCTAGATTTTAGGATGTCTCGCTTGCCCTGGAAATGACCCTGAAACACATGACTGCTGAAGGAAGAGGATGGGGTCTCTGAATTTTGCTGGTTTATTTGAAGACTTTTGAAAACAAAAGAAAAAAGCAAAGACAAATGTCGAGTTTAAAAATAGTAATTCTCCAGCAACAAGTATTGGAATTAGGACTACCAAGCATCTAGTCCTCTTATAAGAGCTGTGAAAGACACAAGAGGAGGGTCTAACTTAGGAATTTGATGATCTGCCAGACTGAGGGAGCAATAGATTTCTCTTGATCAGACAGAGGAACATGAAAGGGTTAAGGGGGTTCCGAGATACAGGAAACTGGAGGAAAATTCAGGAGGATAAGGAGCTGATATCCTGAGTGGAAGGCCTCAGTGAGAATAACCAGCAGATGTTATGGGTGCCTAGCAAGTAGAAGTACACCATGAATAGAAGAATGGTCACCCTGGTCAGTCCAAATAGGAGCTTGGTTGCTGAAATTAGAATTCAAAGTTCAGGCTTCGTTATAGGGATCAGGGCCAAGACTAGTTACCAGTATCCATGCATACAATTAAAATGGGAGGGGTCACATTTTTACAGTGATGCTGGATCACAGGGGCATTGGGCTGGCATTCTTCTATCCATCGCCTAATGAGGCACAGGGTTGTCTTTTTATTTACAGGTTGTAGTAGACTAATAAGAAGGTTATAAAAGGCAAAGGAGGAGTGTTATGTCAAATTCTCGGCCTTCAAATAATGTATAACTCCATTGTGAAAACTAAGACTCTCAGACACACAGGTTGCAGTATAGTGCAATTAAATGTCAAATCAGATACACAGCTTCTCAGTGCAGTAGAGGGAACAGAAGATAGAGATTAGTCTGGACAGTAATAATTGGTGGGACATGGGCTCCTAAAAGAGCTGCCTTGCAACTACCCATTCACTCATGTATTCAACAAATATTTACTAACTAGCTACTTTGAAACAACACACAATATGTGCTGATATAAAATAGCCATGCTCGTTGCCCTAAGGGAGATTACAGTCTATGTCATAAGGGTTCCAAGTGAATATAAGTGTGAGTGTTTGTTTTAACTGTAAGTTAAAATAGGCATTAGACAAAAAAATGAAAACCTAAGCTTGTGAAAATGTGAGCAAAGAGGGAATTCCACACAAAAGCCAAAATAATCTTTGTGAGTGTTGAAGTTATTTCATAAGGCACTTTCATCAGGAAAACCTACTGGAAACCCTTGCTCCTGACCAACAAATGGCTAATGATGTTTGGCATATTCTTCCAAGTTGGGAGTATCAGATGCATCTGGATTACAATCCTTCAGCCTATTAGGCATACTATCTCTGTGGCGTGAAAAGCCAGGGCCAGTCATTAAATTATCTGCATATCTTAATTTATCATATTAGTCAGAACTCTGAAAGGATATTAAAGAGTTTAAATGCAATATACAGTGTTTAATTTTGTTTACGTTTTTATGTAGGGTACATGGGATTAAGAAATTGTTAGTAAATAACAGGTCTAGATTATGAAGTCTTTACTAGTAACAAAGAAGAGGAGAAGGGGCTCTGAAGGTTGGTGTTGCCAAGTGTCTGTTTTAACTGGACGTTAAAATAGGCATTAGAGAAAAAATGAAAACAGAGACATTTGCATTGTGTGAATACCAGCACCCAGTGTGAATGGCCCTATCCTTGATCTAGATTAAGAGTAAAATTATATTACCAGAGAAGATCAGAGCTGGACATGTTTTTTTTTCTCCTGAATTCCCCCAGGAAAAGATATTCCCCAAGAATATTCAGGTACTTCCTTGAATATAAGGAAATATAATGAATATAAAGAAAATATATTTCCTTATATTCAAGGAAATTTATTGCCAGAGAAGGAAAGTGAATTTTTCTATGGAAGACAGACTAGTAAGTATAGGCTTCATTCAAGCTAAAACTTCCCATTTATTTATACAATATCCCCTCTCAAATATCTAAATGGACAGTCACAGAGTTACACTTTGGGCCTCAGAGCATCTTATTTATCCCCTTATCACAATTATCATGTGTACCATGATGATCTACTTTCCACATTATTTTTACTATATGTTTTCAATTCATATACAGTAAAATTGACTTTTTGGTGTACAGTTCTCAGTATAAATACATACACTATAACAACCACAATAGGTATATGCAATAGTTCCATCAAGTCAAAAAATTTCCCGGTGTTGTCCTTTTGTAGTCATTCTCCCTATCCCTGGTGTATTAGTCCATTCTCACATTACTATAAATAACTACCTGAGACTGGGTAATTTATGAAGAAAAGAGGTTTAATTGACTCACAGTTCCACCGGCCGTACAGAAAGCATGGCTGGGAGGCCTCAGGAAACTTACAATCATGGTGGAAGGGGAGGCAATCACATCTTACCATGGCAGAGCAGGAGAGAGAGAGCAAAGGGAGAAGTGCAATACACTTTTAAACAATCAGATCTCATAAGAACTCACTCACTATCATGAGAACAGCAAGGGGGAAATCTGTCGAATTATAATTTGATATGAGATTTGGGTGGGGACACAGAGCTAAACCATATCACCTGGCAACTATAGATGTGTTCTGCATCTCCATATCTTTGTATTTTCAAGGAGATTATAGAGCCACTCACAGTGGTTTATACCTGTAGTCCCAACTACTCAGGAGGCTGAAGAACGAGGATGGCTTGAGCCCAGGAGTTTGAGACTTCAGTGAGCTATGATCACTCATTGGACTCCAGTGTGGGTGACACAGCAAGACCCAGTCTCCAAGAAAAAGAATTTTTTTAAAGGATTCTCATATAAATGCAATCATGTAGTACATACCAAGAAAAAGAAATTTTTTTAAGGATTGTCATATCAATGCAATCATTTAGTACATACCAAGAAAAAGAAATTTTTTTAAGGATTGTCATATAAATGCAATCATGCAATCATGTAGTACATAACCTTTTGAGACATTTTTTTATCCAACCAGCATAATGCATTTTAGATGAATCCAAATTGGTGCACATGTAAATAGCTTATTCTATTTTAATTACTGAGTAGTATTCCACTGTATGGGTGTTTCCCAGTTTGCTTAGCTATTCACTATTTAAAGGGCATTCAGCTGTTACAAGTTTTTGGCAATTAAAAATAATGCTGCTATGAATAATGCAGGTACAGGTTTTAGTGTGAGCATTTTTTTTTTTTTTGAGATGGAGTCTCGCTCTGTTGCCCAGGCTGGAGTGCAGTGGTGTGATTTCAGCTCACTGCAGCCTCTTCCTCCCCAGCTCAAGTGATTCTCCCACCTCAGCCTCGTAATAGCTCGGATTATAGGCATGCACCACCATACCCAGCTATTTTTTGTATTTTTAGTGGAGATGGGGTTTCACCATGTTGGCCAGGCTAGTCTGGAACTTCTGACCTCAGGTGATCCGCCAGCCTTGGCCTCCCAAAATGCTGGGATTACAGGCGTGAGCCACCACGCCTGGCCATTTTCTTTTATTTTCTAGGGTAAATGCCCAGGAGTGTAATTACTAGGTCATAAAGTGCGTTTAACTTTATAAAATACTACTAAAGAGTTTTCTAGAATGTTGCTTTCTAACCAGCAATGAATGAGCCTCTTAGTCATTCCACATCCTCACCAAAATGTGGTAATGTTGGTAACTTTTATTGAAGCCATTCTAATAGATATGTGGTGACATCTCTTAATTGCTTTAATTTGTACTTCCCTAATGATTAACAGTATCATCTTACGATATTATCTTCAAGTCTTTATTTCCCATATGTATATCTTCTTTTGTGGATTGTCTGCTAAAGCCTTCAGCCTGTTTATCAATAGTTTTGTTTTCTTATTTATGAGTCTGGAAGTTATTTCCATATTCTGCATACAAATCTTTTATCAGATATATAAAGCAAATATTTTCTTACAGTTGGTAGCTAGATTTTTTACATAATTTTAATTTAATTTAATTTAATTTAATTTAGAGACAGGTTCTCCTCTGTCAACCAGGCTGGAGTGCTGTGGCATGATTATAGCTCACTGCAATCTCAAACTCTTGTGCTCAAGTTATCCTCCTGCCTCAGCCTCCCAACTAGCTGGGATTACAGACATGAACCACAACATCTGGCCTTTTCTGTTTTCTTTTCTTTTCTCTTCTCTTTTCTTTTCTTTTTTCTTTTCTTTTTGAGATGGAGTCTGGCTGTTGTTGCCCAGGCTAGAGTGCAATGGTGCGATCTCGGCTCACCACAACCTCCGCCTCCCAGGTTCAAGCGATTCTCCTGCCTCAACCTCCTGAGTAGCTGGGATTACAGGCATGCACCACCATACCTGGCTAATTTTATGTGTTTAGTAAAGACGAGGTTTCTCCATGTTGGTCAGGCTGGTCTTGAACTCCCGACCTCAGGTGATCTGCTTGCCTCGGCCTCCCAAAGTGCTGGGATTACAGGGATGAGCCACCATGCCCAGCTGGCCTTTTCTTTAACATAATTGTTGAGGTATCACTTACTTACCATAAAATTCATCATAATTTTACAATTTACTGGATTTTAACAAATTTCCATAATTGTACAACTGTGACTACATCTACTTTTAGAACATTTCCATCATCCCAATATATCTCTAAAACCGTTTACAGTTAATTTTCATTTTCACTGCTATACCCAAATGACCACAAAGCTACTTTCTGTTTCTGCAGATTTGCCTATTCTGGACATTTCATACAAATTGAATAGTACAATATGCCTTTTGCATCTGGATTCTTTCACTTAGGATAATGTTTTTGAGATTCATTTATGTGGCATGTATCAGCACTTTATTCTGTTTTAACTGCCAAATAATATCCCATTGTAATAACCTGTATTTCTTTTTTCATTTTCTGGTTGATGGACATTTGGATTGTTTTGCTTTGGGGATACCATGAATTATGCTGCTATGAACACTCACATGAAAAATCAGAATAGAAATGTTTCATTTCTCTTTGGTAGATACTTAGGAACAGAATTGTTGTGTGTGTGGTAACTCCACGTTTATTTTCTAGAGCTGCCAAACTATTTTTGAAAAAGGTTGTACCATTTTACATCCAAACCAGTGAAGTATGGGTGTTTCCCTTTCTCCACATCGTTACTAACACTTGTGCCGTCTCTATATTTTTTTTAATTAAGCATTTGAGTGTTATCTCACTTTGGTTTTAATATACATTTTCATAATAACTAATGACAATAAGTATCTATTCATGCACTTATTGGCCATTCCTATAACTTCTTTGGAGAAATATCTATTCAAATATTTTAACTATTTGTAGTTGAGTTGTTTGTCTTCTGATTATTGAGTTTTTTGGGTTCTCTAATTATGAATACCTGTGCTTTATCAGAAATGAAATTTGTAAATGTGTTCTACCAGTCTATGGGTTGTCTTTTCATTTTCTTAATGATGTCTTTCAAAACACAAAAGTATTTAATTTTGATGAAGTCCAATGTATTGATGTTTTTCTTTCATGAATTGTGTCTTTGATGTTGTATGTGAGAAACCTTTTCCTAAATCAAGATCATGAATTTTTTTCTTCTGTATTTTTAAAAATTTTTATAGTTTAGTCCTTATATTTGTACCTATGATTTATTTTGAGTTTATTTTATGTGTAGAGTAAGGTAAATGTTAAAATTAATCTTTTTGCATGTGGATATCTAATTATTCTATCACTATTGGTTAAAAAGAAAAACAACAAAAATAAAAATAAAACACCCTAATTTTTTTCTGTTGAATTGCCTTGACAACTTCACACCTTTGATGAAAATCAATAGATTATAAACATAAGGGTTTATTTCCAGAGTCTCAATTTCATAGATGTATAATTCTATATTTAAGCCAGTTCTGCACTCACTTGATTACACTAACTTTTCAGAAAGTTTTGAAATTAGGAAATGCAAATCGTCCAACTTTATTCTTTTTCAGAACTGTTTTAGCTATTATGGACCCATGCCTTTCCACATAAATTTTAGGATCAGCTTATCAATTTTTTGCAAAATGAGTATTGGAAATTTGACAAGGGTTGCATTGAATCTATAGAATACGTTGGGGAAAGATATCACCTTAAGAATACAGAGTCTTCCAATCACTCATCTTAGAATACCTTTCCACTTAGTAGAGCCACTTTAATTTCCCTCAGCAATGTTTTCACTGTGCAAGATATGAAATCTATCTTTTAATTTCCATAACAATGCCTTTCATGAATTACAAGATTTTAATTTTCATAAAATTCACAATTTTCATTACATGATTTATTTTGTTAGAATGTGTTAAAACTCTTTGCCCCAAACAAGTTCATGAATGATTTATCCTTTATTTTCTTGAAACTGTTTCACATTTTTATATCTTGCATTTAAACCTATGTCTGGGCCAGCTGCATTGGCTTACGCCTGTAATCCCAGCACTTTGGGAGGCCGAGGTGGGCGGATCACAAGGTCAGGAGATCGAGACCATCCTGGCTAACATGGTGAAACCCCGTCTCTACTAAAAATACAAAAAAATTAGCCGGGCGTGGTGGTGGGTGCCTGTAGTCCCAGCTACTCCGGAAGCTGAGGCAGGAGAATGGCATGAACCCGGGAGGCGGAGCTTGCAGTGAGCCAAGATTGCACCACTGCACTAGAGCCTGGGCTACAGAGTGAGACTCCATCTCAAAAAATAAATAAATAAATAAATAAAATAAACCTATGTCTGATTTTGTGTTATTTTTGTGTAAATTGTGAATATAATGCAAAAGGCAAAGGTACTTCTGTGTGTGTGTGCGTGTGTATGTCTGCTTATGGGAGTCCAATTGTTACAATATCATGTTTTCAAAAGAATACTCTTTACGTAGGCTGTTTTTTTTTTTTAATTTTGTTTTCCTTTGCTGTGCAGAAGCTTTTTTAGTTTGATGTAATCCTATGTGTTTGTTTATTGTTCTGTTGCATGTGGTTTTGGTCTCCTATTCAAAAACGTATTGCCAAGATCAAGGACGTTTTTACCTATATTTTCTTCTAGAAGATTTATGGTGTCAGGTCTTTCATTTAAGTCTTTAATTCATTTTGAATTGATTTTTGTGTATGGTGTACTATAAGGGTGAAATTCCATTCTTTCACATGTTGCAAATCATATACATGGTAGGGAATTGATATTAAAAATATATAAGAAACTCAAACACTATGCAGCAAAAATATAAAAGACTCAACTGAAAAATGGACAAAGAACCTAAACAGACATTTCTCCAAAAAGACACACAAATGGCCAACAGGTATATAAAAAGGGCTCAGCATTACTAATCATCAGGGAAATGGAAATCAAAACCACAATGAGATATCACTTCATGCCTGTTAGGATGGTATAATTAAAAACAAACAAAATGTAACAAGTATGGGAAGAATGTGGAGAAAAGAGAGATATTGTACACTGTCGGCGGAAATGTAAGTTGGTATAGCCACTATGGAAAGCCATTAGGGAAATTCATCGAAGTTAAACAGAGGACTGCCATATAATCCAACCACCCTACTTTTAGGTGAATAGCCAAGCAATTTAAATCAGGATCTAGAAGAGATATCTGTGCTCCCATGTTCATTGCAACAGTATTCACAATATCTAAGATACGGAAACAAACTAAATGTCCATTAACAGAGATAAATGAAAGAAAAATAGCACACACACACACGTGCGGAAATATTATTCAGCCTTTAATAAAGAAGGAAATTATGTCATTTGCAATGATATGGATGGACCTAGAAGATATTATGCTAAGTGAAATAAGTCAGATACAGAAAGACAAAGACTGTTAATATTACTTATGCAGGGAATCTAAAATAGTCAAACTCATAGAAGCAGAGAGTAGAACGGTGGTTGCCAGGGTAAAGGGGAGGAAATGTGATGGTCAAAGGGTACATACAACATCTCAGACATCTTCTGTAGAGTCTCAGTTACACAAGGTAAATAAGTTCTAAAGATGTACTATACTGTATAAAACCTATAGCTAACAATACTGTATTGTATACTTAAAATTTGCTGAAAGTACATCTTATGTTAAGTATTCTTAATAATACTTAATTATACTATTAAGTACAATAGGAACACTAAAGATAATGATGATAAAAGGGAGCAGAAGAAAACTTTGGAAGGTGATGGATATGTACATGGCCTTGATGTTAGTGATAGTTTTACAGATGTATAGTTATCCCCAAACTCAACAAGTTATATACATTGACATGGAAATAATTGTACATATTTAATCATAGCTCAATAAAGCTTTCTTAACAAAAAGACTTTCCTTTCTCTTTTGAATTGCCTTTGCAATAGTATCCAAAATAAATTGGAAACACAATTTGGCCATATATGCAT
Source organism: Pan troglodytes (assembly GCF_028858775.2). Lineage (NCBI taxonomy): Eukaryota > Metazoa > Chordata > Mammalia > Primates > Hominidae > Pan > Pan troglodytes. The sequence continues at coordinate 48,015,063 of NC_072415.2, read as the reverse complement.
GGATCTCTTTTTGGATTCTCCATTTTCTTTCACTGCTCTATCTCTTTATTATTGGTATATCTCTTTATTAATACTACACCATCTAGATTACTATAGCTTTATAGTTAATCTTAAAATTGGTAGTATCCTACAATTTTGTTTTCATTTTTCAGAACTATTTTGGTTCTTCCATTTTCTCTGCCTTTTCATACAATTGTAGAATCAGTTTGTGTAGATTTACCAAAAACCCTGCTGTGCTAATGAAATAAATTTGTTTAAATCTGGAAATAAATTTTGGAAGAATTAACATCTTTAATATGTTGAGTCTTTCCTTTCACGAACACAGGATAATTTTTCATTGTTTTAGGCCTCCTTTGATTTATTAAACAAGCATTTTGTCGCTTTCAGCATACAGACCCAATACATGTTTCATTAGATTTATATCTAAGTATTTAAATTCTTGAAGTTATTTTAAATTTCAGCTTCTGTTTATTGTTAGTATACAGAAATTCAACTGATTTTTCCGTAAATCTTGTGTCTTGAAAGCTTGTTAAACTCATTAGTTCTATGTATTGCATAGAACTATAATACACCATTAGATGTACAATTTTGTAGATGCTAGGGATGTTCTAGTTAGGTAATCATGAATTTGTGATAAGAAAAAATATTTTAAAAAATTAAAAACTAAAAAATAAATGTTTAAAAATTTTCTAGGCTTATTGTAATAAACAGAACTTCTATTATGGTGAATAGGACTATTGAGAATGAATATCCTTGCCTTGCTCCTGATCTTATGAGGACATAATTCAATTTTACATCCTTAAATATGATGTTAACTGTTAGTTTTTTGCAGATGTCCTTTATCAAGTGGATAAATTTCCTTTTATTCCCAATTTGCTGATAAATTTCATCATGAATACATGTCGAATTCTGTGAAATGCTTTTGCTGCATCAATTGATATGACCACATGGTTTTTGTTTTCATACTGTTAATATAATGGATTACATGAATTGTTCTGAATATTGAACCAGGCTGATATTTCCAGAATCAAGGTTAGAAGTTTACGAAATATGATAATTTATTTATTGCTGAATTAGATTCACTAATATTTTGTTGAGGATTTTTACGTCTGCCTTCATGAGAAATGGTGGTGTGTTGTTTAGTATTATTTCAATCTGATTTTGGAATCACGATTATTCCGGCCTTATAAAATGAATAGGGACGTGTTTCCTCTATTATTTGGAAGGGATTGTGTGAAATTGATCTTCAACTATTTGATAGAATTAACCAGTGAACTCCTGTTGATGTAGATTGTTTTTCAGAAGGCTTTTATCTGTGAATTCAGTATCCTCTATAGTCACAAGATGCTTTAGGTTGTACATTTCATCTTGAGTAACTTTTGGTAGATTTTATTTTTTAAGGAACTACTCCATTTTATTGAAGTTGTTGAATGTGTGTGCATAAAGATGTTTGTGATATCTCCATATTCTTTTTTAATGTGTGTAGTAATATATACTTTTAAAATTTTATATTGCTAATTTTGTACTTTCTCTATTTTCTCTGCTAGTCTTATAAGAAGTTTCTCAATTTTATTTATATTCTCCAAAATTCAGTTTTTGTTATCATTTTGTTTTATTTTTTCTACAAATCCATTGATATATATGCTTACATTAAATATCTTCTTCCTTCTTCTGCTTGCCTTCTGTTTATTTTTATTCTAACTCTACATTAGCAGTTTAGATTATTGATTTGATGCATTTTATCCTTTCTAAAGTAATCATTTAATTCTATAAAATTCTTCTTAAACACTGCTTTAGCTGCATCCCAAATATTTTAATACACCACATTTTCATCTTCATTTCATTTATAAAATTTTCTAATTTCTTTGAGACTGACTCATAAGTTATTTATAAGTATAATGTTTAATTTCCAAGTGTTTGGATATTTTCTAGTTATCCTTCCACTTTTTAAACTGTCTAGTTTAATTTCATTATGTTCAGAAAATATAATTGGTATAATTTTAGTTTTTTAAGTTTGGTAGAATTTTACGGCCCAGGTTATACCCGATTATGTATACTTGAAAAGAATGTTATTTCTTCTGTGTTGCTATGTGAAAAATCTTATAAATCTCAATTAGATTCAGTTGATTTACATCTTTTTATTTTTATAAACTTGCTGATTTTCTGTTTATAGTTCTACGTATTATTGAGATAGACATCTTGAAGTCTTCAATGATAAATTTCAGATTTTTCTGTCTATATACTTCCTTTGGTTCTGCTTTATGTATTTTGAAACTGTATTGTTAAGTGCCTGCACATTAGTTTTGCTATGTTTTGGTAGAAGTTACTCTTTTAGCATCATGTAATATCCCTATTTAGACCTGATAATTTTCTTTGCTCCAAATAATACATCAAATATTAATATAGCAACTTTAGCTCTTTTTTGATTACTATTTTTATGGCTCATCTTTTTTTCCATTCTTTTACATTTCACCTACCTAAATAATTATAATTTCATAGAGTTTCTTATAAAAAGAATACAATTTGTTCATGTTTTTAAATTCAATCTGGCACTCCCTGTCTTCTGATAGGAATAACTAAATCACTTAGTGTAATTATTGGTATGTTTGGAGTTAGGTCTACAATTTTACTATTTATTTTTAGCTTTATTTTCTCCTTACTGTCTTACTTTATTTATATATCTTTAGAATGCCATTTTAGTTTTTCTATTCTGACTACAACTCTAATTTTTAACTGTTCTAGACACTACAGTGTCCCTAATTAGCTTTGTACAATATTTTTTAAATAGATGTTTTACTATTGAAAGTGGAATGTAGAGTCTACCGACTTTTGCCCACACCAACTTGTGCAGTCCTATTCATAGCCATTAAAAATATCATTCCCAATCAATGTCATAGATTTTATTCCCTACCATAACACCTATTTTTAAATATTTCAGAAAAAAATAAATGCACAATATTCACCCGGATATTTATTATTTCTGTCCCTCATTCTTGATTTCCAATGTTTTGGGTTTCCACTTAGTATCATTTTTCTTTTCTCTGAAAAACTTTAGCAATTCTTTCAGAGTATATATACAAAAAATTTTTGTTGCCATATAAGGAATGTGTGTTTTTTTCTGTGTGGTTTTCGCTGCTTTCGATATGTTTCTTTGGCTCTTAATTTTCAGAAGTTTGATTTTGGTGTGTCTTGACATTGCTTTTGTTTTTTATTAAATATTTGTATGCCCCACTCCCTTTTCCCTCTCTTTTTGGAAGTCCAGTGATATAAATGTTAAAACTGTTGTTACTGTCCCACAGGATGCATGGTCTGTATTTTTGAAACCATTTTTATTCTCTCTATGATTTAAACTGGATAACTTCTGGCTGGGCGTGGTGGCTCACATCTGTAATCTCAGCATTTTAGGAGGCCGAGGCAGGCAGATCACGAGGTCAGGAGATCGAGACCATCCTGGCTAACACGGTGAAACCCCATCTCTACTAAAAATACAAAAAATTAGCCTGTAGTCCCAGCTACTCGGGAGGCTGAGGCAGAAGAATCGCTTGAACCCAGGAGGTGGAGATTGCAGTGAGCCAAGATCACACCACTGTACTCCAGCCTGGGCAACAGAGGGAGACTCCATCTCAAAATAAATAAATAAACAAATAAACAAATAAATAAATATAAAATAAAATAAATTGGATAACTTTTATTGATCTATCTTTAATTTAATTGATTATTTCCTCTGTCATCTTCGTTCTCCTACTAAAAGTCCAGTGAGGACTTATTTTATTGTTTTTAATTCAATTATTCATTCTACATATGTCATTTGGTTCTATAGCTACTGTATTTTGTGCTGATGCTTGATCATTTGTTTTCAAAATACTCCTTGCTGCTTAGGGCATTTTAATGATCACTGATTAATGTCTCTGTTACATAATTCCAATATTTGCGTCATCTCTACATTGGCATCTGTTAGTTATCTTATCCCATAAGAGTTGAGATTTTTCCTGGTTCTACAGATGCTGAATAAACTTGGATTGCATCCTAGGCATTTTTAATTTTACATTATGAGACTGTGTCTTATTTAAATCCCTTATACAATGTTGATATTTTATTTTGGGGATTATTTTATACCACTGCTCAAGAGTTATTGAAGGCTGAAGGGATGGGATTAGGTTAATTTTCCAGCATTTCTGGCCTTCAGGTATGGGAAGCATGACCTTTCAAGCTTCCAGAAAAGTCCTGTTATAGAGACTTGGATATCAGATTGGTAATTGAAAGATAGCCAGAGTACTTTGAAATGATAGAGTCCATGGGATATGACAGGTTCTGACAATGTCTGCTATACTATGACTGTATTTTCAGATACTAATCTATTTCCACCTTTATTTAGCTTCCCATCCTATGTCATTCAAGGAATGTAATCTATTTGTCAGTTCTGCTATTTTCCTTTGGGGAAAGAAATGTGGATGAGTGTAAAACTGTAAGTCTTTCTGGATTTTGTATCCCCAATTCTTAAGCCCTTTGTTATTTAAGGTATAAAAATCTGCCTAGGCAAGAAGCAAAAGAAGTTCTGTGGGATGAGTGAGAAAGATAGTGATGAGAAGGATATCTATAGATCTCAAGAACAAAGGAAATCAGGAACACAAATGGAGCAAGATCCAGAGACAGAGGCATCAAGACAGCAGAGGTCTCCACAAGGTTTCTCAAGCCTTGAGTTGAAGGCAGAGGGCAGCAGGTCTGATGGGGCCATTCAGATGAGCAATCTGTGAGAACAAATGATATATGAAACATTTTAGAAATACTTAAATGGTTTAAAAGAAGACGGTTGTGATTCAGAGCTATTTTTAGTAACTTTTATTTGATTATAAATTTTGATATACCAAATAACTACCTGGGACTAATTCAATGTGTAAATAATTAATACTCTGAATTGTTTAAAACAATAAATGCTGTTAGTTTAATTCCAAAAAATAGCACAGTATATTAGAAAACTAGAATACCAAAGACTAATACTCAATTCTTTATATATGAGCTATGACAATTTGTCTTGTCCTTATAAATTGTTCAATTTCTTGTTTAATTACATCACATAGAAAATTCCGAACAATGTGGAAAAAAGCAGTACTAAAGGGTATCTTGCATTGTTCCAGAATTTAAAGAGAAAGCCTTTGATATTGCACTACTAAGTATAATAATTACTGTAGTTACTTAGAGTGACCTTTGGTAAAAGAAGTTCCCTTCTAGTTCTAGTTTGCTTATAGGTTTTATTATAAATGAGTGTTGCATTTTATAGAATGTCTTTTCTGCATCTATTATGATAAATTAACATGAGCATATTAGTTTCACTTTTGGCCTCTTAAAGCAATGAATTACTTTAATTTCTAAAGTTCCATCATCATATTTCTAAAATACACTCATCTTGATCATAATTTTTTACATATAAGATGTAGTTTGTGAATGTTTTATATCCAGAATATGCAAATATTTTAATATTTTTGTGTTCTAATTTTATCTGGATGCGTTATCCAGATTATACTAGGTCAAAAAAGAGGGTGACAATGCTCCATATCTATCACTGGGACAAAATGTGTGTAAAACAGGGATTATTCTTCAAAGAATTGTAAAACACATGAGGAAAGCCATTCAGGAGTGTTATTTTTGCAAAACACAGTACAAAGTTTTATTATAATGAATTGTCTTAGAAAATCTCAAGACTCAGTTTTGGTAATTGACACAGTTTTAGAAAAAATAACTGTTTTGTCTAAGTTTTCAATTTATCATTACAGATTTAGAGCATTACCATATAATTTTGTTGGTCTGGAGCAGATCTATATTAATGATCTCTTTTTTATTTCTAAAATTACTTATTTATGCTCTTTTTAAAAATAAATTTTGCCAGCAATTTGCCTAATTTATTAAGCTTTACAAGGAAGCCATTGATGGTTTTGTTGTTTCTTTATGTTTCATCTTTGTTTTCTATTTTATTATCTTCTACTCTTGTATTTTGTATTTCCTCTTATCTTTCTTTGAGTTTATTATGCTTTACCTCTTTCAAACTCTATCATTGAAAGCATCCACCATTAATTTTCCATTCTTTCTTTAAAGTTATACATACTTCTTTTGGCATCTTTAGATGAGCCTCAAAGTTGTACTAGATACTATTTTTTGTCATTCACTGGTGATTATTTTCTAATTTTAATATGATGTTTTTCATTTATGGCTTATTCTGAGTGGTGCTATCATTTCCAAATTTATAAAATTGTTAACCCTTTTTTTATTATTGATTTACAATTTTAATTCATCATAGCCAAGAAAATGTATTTTGTATATTCATTAGGAAATATTTTTCTGTTTCTATATTTGGAATATAAATACATATGCATTTGGCAAATAAATATGGTAGAAATATATGTATAAACATGTATAGAAATGTATATAGTCAAACAATAAATTATAAATGTATAATATATGTATGTATATATGCATGTATATGTATGAATAGATGAATAAATAGATGAGAAAGACAGAGAGATGGATAGTTTTGTCTTATTATGCATCCATCAAATCAAACTTGATTTAATCATTGCATATTTAATGCATTTTATTTATTGTTCCAGGTTTGAGTGGTATATGTTACAATACTCAACCTGATTATGGTTTGAGAATATATTCTTTAAAATTGTATCAATCTTTGCTTTATGTTATATAATTTGAAATTTATTTTTAGACTTCCTAGCAAATCGTTTCTTTTACTCTCTTGAATTAATTCTCACTTTGCTTGTTTCTTTAAAATTTATACTATTCTCATTCTTTCTTTAAGTCTCTATGCTGAATTCTGAGCAATTTTCTTGGTTCCAACCTTCAGTTTACAAATTTTCTGTATTAAATCTGCATTTTAACTTTTCTTTTACTTTTTAAATTTCATCTGAAAATTGTATCATAATGTGATTCATGTCTCAGTGTTGCAGATGAGAAATCCAATGCCTATCTGATTTCTTTTTCTGTGTAGATAGCTTCATCTTTTGCCTATAAGATTATTAATTTTTTTCTCTTTTAGAATGGTTGAAGAATTTCCTAAGATATGCCTGAGTGTTTTTCTCTGGCAGAGGTGCAGGTAGGAAGAAAACAAGTACTTTTTTTTTTTTTTTTTTTGGAGACAGAGTCTTGCTCTGTCACCCAGGCTAGAGTGCAGTGAAACGATCTCAGCTCACTGAAACCTCCGCCTCCTGGGTTCAAGTGATTCTCCTGCCTCAGCCTCCCGAGTAGCTGGGACTACAGGCATGCGTCACCATGCCCAGCTAATTTTTGTATTTTTAGTGGAGATGGGGTTTCACCATGTTGGCCAGGATGGTATCGATCTCTTGACTTTGTGATCCACCAGCCTCGGCCTCCCAAAGTGCTGGGATTACAGGCGTGAGCCACCACACCCAGCCTACAAGTACTCTTTTATTTTCAGGTTTGTCTAATCTTAAATAGCTTCCTTTGTTTTTAATTTTTGTTTCTTTCTTCTTCTCATTATACCAGACAGAAACTTTGTGAGCCTATTTGAGACTTCTTACTTCAGCTCAGAAAAATTTTTTTCTCATATTCATGTAGTTACTAACATACACTTTCCCAAAATTGTTTTTCTTTCTCGGGAACTCCTGTGATTTGAATGTTACATATCAACTCTTTACCCACTTTTTCATAATAGTCATCTTTGTTTTACACTCTGTTTTTTGATGTATTTCTTATATTCATCTAGATCACTAATTCGGGTCCTTATTAAATGATCATCTCATTTCACATAATACAAATTATTTAGTAAAAATTATATTTTAGTTCTGGAAGCATATTTTTGTGCTGCACCAGAAATCCTTTTGAAACCCATTTTTAAATTTATGTTTTATCATATTTATATGACAGTTTTATTTTACTAGGTGTCTGTTCTGAATTTCTGCCTTATCTTTCTCTTTCTGTATCTCGTATCCTCCCTTAGGTGAGGTGGTGAGGTGTTGACTTCTCTCTTTTTTTTTTTTTTTTTTTGTATACTGGTGCTCAAATCTGATTTTTGTAGTTTCCTAAGTCTCTTGAAAACTACAAATGCTGGAAGGCACAGGAGTTGTGATTAGTTTGGGTTTTCTGTGTAGCCAGAAACTGCCCACCTCCTGTTCAAACACTAGGAAGGGGCACTGGTTGTCTGATCTCTCTGTTCTTCCACCTCAAAGCCTGAGGAGACTCAGCCCTCTTACATGCAGGGAGGCCCAGTGGAGCCCTGCCCACAGGGTGTACACGTCTCTAGAGACTATTTCTTCTCAGAATATGCTGCTTTTGAATCTGTGCTCTAGGTATTCTCCAGGTAGAGAAATTATTACATCAGTTCCTTCACATGGGATCCTAACACAGTCCAAGGTCTTAATCCACGGTATCTAAAGTGTCCAGTGACTAATGGCTCAAGAGAAACAGTAGCTTGGAGTTGGGATAGAGGAGAAGGAAGCTGTGCTAATGGTAGCTTTTCTCAATATCCTCAGCTTTCAAATTCTTGAGGATGACATTCAACTTTTTTCCTCTCTCAAAAGAGTAAGAACAAGTGTTATCAAGGACATGGAGAGTTGAAACCTTCATATGCTACTGATTGGAATGTAAAATGGTATGGTCAATTGGGAAAACAGTCTTCCAGTTCCTCAAAGGTTAAATATAAAATTACCATATGACCTGTCAATTATATTCCCAGGTCTATACCAAAGAGAAATGACTACATATGTCAGCATAAAAACCTGTGGCTAGGCGTGATAGCTCACGCCTGTAATCCCAGCACTTTGGGAGGCCAAGCCATGTGGATCACCTGAGGTCAGGAGTTCGAGGCCAGCTGCTCAACATGGTGAAACCCCATCTCTACTAAAAATACAAAACAGTAGCCTGGCGTGGTGGTGGGCATCTATAATCCCAGCTACTCAGGAGGCTGAGGCAGGAGAATTGCTTGAACCTGGGAGGCAGAGGTTGTAGTGAGCTGAGATCATGCCACTGCACTCCAGCCTGGGTGACAAGAGTGAAACTCCGTCTCAAACAAACAAACAAACAAACAAAAAACTTGTATACAGCATTACTCAAATAGCCAAAAAGTATAAATAATTCAAATGTCTATCAAGTGATAAATTGAGAAGAAAATGTGGTCTATTGAGGCAATGGATATTATCTGACAACAAAAGGAAATAATTACTGCTACATGCTACCACATAAATGAACCTTCTAAGCATTTTGATAAATTAAAAAATCCAGCCAAAAAAGACCACCTATTTTATGATTCCACTTATATTAAATGCCCAGAATAGGCAAATTTATATAGACAGAAAGTAGATTAGTGGAATAAGGGACTGGTAAAGGATTGGGAGAAATAAGGGGATGAGGGTTATTGATAAAGAGTACAGGGTTTCTTTTTGGGGTGATGAAAATAATCTAAGATTGATTGTAGTGATGGTTACAGAACTCTTTGAATATAATAAAAACTATTGAATTATAAACTTTAAATGGGTGAATTATATAGTATGTGAACAGTTTACAATAAAACTGTTACCAATAAAAGAAAGACTAGAGCTAAAACTAATTTGTTATGAAATGGTTAAGACCAAATACTTGTGGGTTGTAGTTGTAATGCTTTCATTTGTCCTATTGTATAGCATTTCCATTTTGTGAATATGCTATAATTTATATATCCATTTTACTTTTAATAGACATTAGGCCTCTTAAAATATCACTCTGAACATTGTTATGCATATCTCTGTCTGCATATGTACAATGTTTCTCTAGGATAGAAACTGAGTAATGAAATTGGTGCATAACAGGTTATATGCATCCTTAATTGGACTAGGTATTACCAACATTTTCTCTGATATTTCCCATTGAAGTTATATTAGAATAATCACATTGAAATTACTTTTTATTATATTCTTAGAATTTTGTTTTTTCTTCAGTTTGGAGCTGTAACATGAATCAAAATCTGAAAAACTGGTACAATTGTTTATATGGTTTGGCTGTATCCCCACCCAAATCTCATCTTAGGAGGGACCTGGCAGGAGGTAGTTGAATCATGGGGGCAGTTACTCCCATACTGCTGTTCTCATGATAGTGAGTGCATTCTTAGGAGATCTGATGATGTTATAATAGGCTTTTCCCCCTTTTGTTCTTCATATGTGCGGCTGCCATGTGAAGGACATGTTTGCTTCCCCTTCCGCCATGATTATAAGTTTCCTGAGGCCTCCCCAGCCACGCTGAACTGTGAGTTGATTAAACCTCTTTCCTTTATTAATTACTCAGTCTTGGATATGTCTTCATTAGCAGGGTGAGAACAGACTAATACAATTGTCAAAAAGGAATTATTGCAAACAACACGATTATCGAGAAATTTATTGTTGACTATCAGTACATGCTCAGCTACTCATTTCTGCAAAGTGAGGAGAGCTAGATTTCAACAGGGTAGTTTATGGTGAGGAAGTGAATATTGAGAAATAAGAACTTTTTAGGATTTAGATTATAAAGAGAAATAAAAATTAAATGGTGTTTTGAGGAGTGAAAAAAGTTAATTAAAAAAATTATTTGTGGTACAAAGATTTGCATAACTTAGAGAAGGAAGGAACGGAGAGAGAAAGATGTTAATTACCAGAAAGGAATAATACAGTGAAGTTCCAGAGAAGCTGCAAGAAAATAGAAAAAAGAATACAAGTAAATAGGGAAGCAGCACAAATGACACATGGGGCCAAACCTTCTTCTATATGAGAGGGGAAGAGCAAAGGGAAAGTGGTGGGGAAATGGAGAGACATGGAGCAGAGAGGAGTTCACGTCTGTAGCCTCTTAGTTTCCTGGAAGAAGCTGTGCATGCGTGTGTGGGGTCATTAGGTCAATACCATCATCAAGACGTCTTGCTAATAAACATTCAGAATATTGGAATTAAACATCTTTTAAAGGTTTTTCTCAATTGATCTCATTTTTTTCAATACTCTGTCAACCAGTCCAGCTCAGAATCCACTTCAACCCTTGTGCTTCTGTTCTAGTAGCTCAGCCCATTTGAAAAGAGGATTTGGAGATTTTTAAATTATGGTTTATGTTTGGATTGTTAGTTACCATTGTGTGTCTTGTACAAGAGTCTTAAACTCTCTAATAGGTACTTTTCATACCTATAAGATGAGAATAATAGCATCTCTCTAATATGGTTGTGGAGTTTATTAATGAGATAATATGAAGACATTTTGTAAATGCTTGGCACTAAAACAATGCAAATTGCTTCTTTGTTTTTATTTTATTTTCTGACCCTCTCTTCCACCTTACAAGAGGAGCATCTAACAGGTTCAGCAATTAAGATGAGACTATTTGTCTTGCAAACAGATTGATTGACTTGGCAACAAGGGCAAATATGGAGAAGAAAGTGTGAAAGCACAGATTTCTTACGTGGTGCCTTGTCATCTTGTACTCTACAGCTATCCAATTTTTTTTGCCAGAGTGTAAGCAGGTCTTTAAAATCCATTGTAATATGACACTACCAAATGATACTGATGGCACTTAAAAGAACCTGCATTTTAATTGGAGAGAAAACAAATGCAGGTGTAAACATATGAATAAAAACACAAGAGCTACATAACCACAGAAACTGGAATAGGTACCTCAGGGAAGAAGGTATCATTGTGGTCTGAATGTTAGATGAGTTATAAAGCAGTGGGTTTTCAAATTTCATGTAGAGCTCATTGCTATTTTCTAACCTAAATAGGCTATCTCTTATTGAAGTAGAGGATAAGAACTCAGACAGAGCCTAGGGCTGCTGCACCTGTTTTCTCACAACTCTTTCTCCCCATTCCTGGCAATTCTGCAGAAAACCTTGAAGCACCTCTGCAGAAGTCTGGGCTTTCATGGAGAGAAAGAGGATTGGATTAAGGGAAAAAGTAGAGAAATGAAGGAGTTTTAGCATTTGAAAAAGCATAGTAAACAGGGTGAAAATGAGCATGGGTGACACTGGCAGTTCCTGCTCCCATGGTGCGGTGGAGTGAGCGAATACTTCAAGCATGTGAGTAAGTAGCATGGAAATTTATGAAAGAGTTAAATTATGGAATGTGTTAAATGCTACACTTAAGAAACTTGCAAGTTAGGAATCCCCAATAAATAGACCAATAGACCAAAAGACCTCAAAAAATGACCTTGGTTCATCCCTACAGAATACTTGATGCTACATCTCTCCATCTTTTTCTTAATTTTTCTCAGGGTTTTACCAGTTTGAGGGGGGTGGGCTGATACAGATAATAAGCCAGTGCATAATTTATACATAGCTCCTTCAGAAATCCTGTCCTCTCTTCTCCTCTCAACACACACAGTCATGGAGAGATTTCAATGATTCAGGGATGTAAAAATTAGTTCCTAATTGCAAAGTTTTAAAGACTCCTTCAACAAGCAATGGATACTTATTAAGGTTTCTTGAGTAGGGGAATACGATGCAAGAATAACTTAATTGAACCTCCCTGGAAAGGAAGGAGTGTCTCTGCTCTATGTGTGCAGGTATTTGTGTGTGTGGCTATAGATGTTTGCATATTTATATATTTTTGTGGGTTATACTTAAAAGGCAGCCTAAGGGTGGTTATGCTGCAATAAAGTTTCATTCTACAGAGGTTAGTGAGACAATTTACTCAGAGTAACTAGGATAATTTGGAAAGTTGTATTGTTTTTCAAATAGGAAAAGATTGAGTTAATTATGATGTCAGATCATCACAAGGTTTCTTGCAGTTGTAGAGGAGCTGAGAGAATATCTTTAGACACCTATTTTGTTCCTTAATCTTGGCAAATGGCTGTGAAAATTCAGCTCATAGATGTACACTTATGCACACATACAGATCCACCCAAGCACACACTCTCACTCAGTTTACTACACATAGGACTGGTGATTTGGAGATTTCTGATAAGTGGCAACACATGTGCCCCAATATCAGTGGAAGAATAGAACTACAGAGTTGGCCCAGCCCACATAGAAGAAACTAAGTGAACTTTGTCTAAAAGGATATAAAATTTCAGCAGAATAAACATTATACTCCTACACAAAGATAAAGGGAAATTAAGCTAAGAGCTCATTATTTCTCAGCCCTGTGATTTAAAAAGAAAATTCTGAAATTCTCACTACAGAACCCCCCATGGATTTCCCTATTGGAATAAAATAAATGGTAATAGCCTGCATTATTTTTGTCCTTGGAAGATGGAAGTGAGGAAAATCTTAATGAGTCTTAATTGTGGGTGATGGTGGTGAGAGGTGAGTAGCAGAGATCCTGTGTGTGAAGTCACTCCTCAGGCTAAAAAACCCATGTGTGAGAGCTAAAACTGAAAAGACTACTTTTGTTTATTCTTGACAGTTAATTAGAAAATGAAATAAATCTTGTTTTAAAGATACACGCCAACATTTTCTCTAGTTGGTGGTGTGGGTGGCTATATTGGCTTATAATACTAGCTAAAGTGAACAGACTGATTCTCATCAGTATCTTTGTTTTTCAAATTTCAGAAGAAGGGGTCAAAATCTTCCAATGTTCCTTTGAAATGTCAAAACTCAACCTTAATAATCCCAGCCTTGTGCGGCAGCTCTGCATACCAAAGGAGCTGGGAAGCTGACAGTCAAGTTTGCTTCTCTCTGACTGAATGAACTCACAAGGGCAGCAAAGCCTCTTTGTTGGGGGTGGAGGATGGAATTTAAAACATCTTTACTGATTTAAACTAACTGAAGAGGGACAGTCCTGTGAATCAGTGATTAATGTGAATTATTGAACAATCTTTTGAAAATTTCATTCCAAGATGTCTATACACAGTGAAGGTTAGATGGGCATGAAAAGACATGCTCTTTTACCAAGCAGGTTCATGGGCTTCCTGGGGATATGTTTTTAAAGAATGTGTTTTATTACATTAAAGTAAATATTAGAACATGAGCTCACCTAGCAAATGACTGTCCTTTGGAGACCTAGTTTATAAAGAAATAGATAATAGTTATTGTCTGGCAATGTATCAATTGCACATTTGCTGATCAAAGAAAGTCATAAGCTTGAGTAGACATAAAAAGTATGTTCCACATCTTAAGTGTTTTGTATTGTGTCATGGGCAATAAGCCCCCACTGCCCCCACAAATTAATATGTTGAAGTCCTAACCCCTCAGTACCTCAGGAAGTGACTGTATTTGGAGATAGGTCTTCAAAAAGGCAATTAAGTTAAATTGAAGTTATTAGGCTTGGCCCTAATCCAATATGACTGGTGTCCTGATAAAAAGAGGAAATTAGGATGTAGACACATACAGAGCAAAGACCATGTGAAGACATAGAGAGAAAATGGCCAGATACAAGCTAAAAAGAGAAGTAACAGAAGAAAGCAAACCTGCATACACCTTGATCTCAGACTTTTATCCTCCACTATTTGAGAAAATAATGTTCTGTTGTTTAAGCCACCCAGTCGGTAATGATTTATTATGGCAGCTTGTTATGGACTGAATGTTGGTGTCCCCCTAAAATGAATATTCCAAAGCCTTAATTGTTAATGTAGCTGTATTTAAAGATGAAGCCTCCTAAAGATGTAATTAAGGTTAAATGAACTCATAAGGTAGAAGCCCTGATCCAATAGGATTTGTGTCCTTAAAGGAAATGACACTAGAGAGCTAGCTCTTCCTCTCTGTGCAAAAGAAGTGGCCATATGGGACACATCTAGATCACAGTCACCTACAACCCAAAAAATAGGCCTCAAAATGAAACTGACCTTGCTGGCACCTTGATCTTAGACTTTCCAGCCTCTATAACTGTGAGAAATAAATTGTTGTTAAGACTCCCACTCTGTGGTATTTTGTTGTGACAACCTGAGCAGACTAATGCACGGCCTCAGAAAACTCATCTATACCATACATGTAAAAGTTATATTTCTGTCCTAGGCCCAGTCCTAGTCCTCTCCCAAACACAGAAACTGGAAGCTAAATGAATGTATTAATAATATTTTATAGTAAAAATAAAATTATAATACATAATTAATCATTTGGTACCTATGTTTTAAGCAGTCATATATTTTCTGTGACAGTGGATTTCAAAATGTTTTGTTATAAGGTCTTTACTGGCCAGGTGTGGTGGCTCACACCTGTAATCCTAGCACTTTGGGAGGCTGAGGCAGGTGGATTGTCTGAGCTCAGGAGTTCGAGACCAGCCTGGGGAACACAGTGAAACCCCATCTCTATTAAAAATACAAAAATTAGCTGAGCGTGGTGGCAGGCGCCTGTAATCTCAGCTACTTGGGAGGCTAGGGCAGGAGAATCGCTTGAACTGAGGAGGTGGAGGTTACAGTGAGGTGAGATCGCAGCATTGCACTCCAACCTGGGTGAGAGAGCGAGACTCTGTCTCAAACAAAAACAAAAACAAAAACTAAAACAAATAAGGTCTTTACCTTCAAGGCTTTAAATTAGGGTTGAAATGTATTATTATTTTATATATAATTTTATTTCATATTTATAATTTTTGTGATTAATATTAATCCATATTGTAATACATTTACATTTTCATGAACTTCTCCAAGTTCTTTTATAAGTTTGTTATCTTATTTACATCTCTCAAAAGCCTAGGACAGGTGCAAAACACAGCATCTGTATTTTTCCCACGTGCTATGGTTCGAATGAGTCCTTTCCAAAATTCAGGGGTTGCCAATGTGATAGTATTAAGAAGTGGGAACCTGGTGCAGTGGTGTGCACCTGTCATCCCAGCTACTCAAGAGGCTGAAATGGGAAGACTGCTTGAGCTTAGGAGTTTGAGACCAGCCTAGGTAACATAGTGAGACTTTATCTATAGAAAATGTAAAAATTAGCCAGGTGTGGTATCAGGCACCTGGAGTCCCAGCTACTCTGGAGGATTAGGGAGGAGGATCACTTGAGCCCAGAAATTCAAGGCTGCAGTGAGCTATGATCACACCATTGCACTCCAGCCTGGGAAACAGAATGAGATTCCATCTCTTAAAAAGAAAAAAAAAAGGGTGGGGGGCATATTTGACAGGTGAATAGGCCATGAGGAGTCCTTTCTTTTCAATGTTATTAAGGCCCTTATAAAAGAGTGTTCATGCAACATTTGGCCAGCTTGCCCTCTAGCCCTTCTGCCTTCTGCCACATGAGGACACAGCAAGAAGGCCTTCATCAGATGCCATATGCTGGTGCCTTTATCTTGAACTGCCCAGCCTTCAGAACTGTGAGAAAATAAATTTGATAATTCATTAATCCATTCCTTATACATTACCCAACTTGGGTATTTTCATAAAGCAACAAAAAACAGAATAAGATCATGGGAGGGGGGGCTAAGTATCCTGGCCAAGGTCTTAGTGACAGGAAGGATGTATACCTTCTGGCAATAGTGGCTATATTGGAGATGGATGAGGGATGTGGTAGACATGACTAGACCTTTTGTCATACCCATAGAGTTTAGAATCTTTTGGGGATGATCGTTTTTAGTTATTGCTTATGTAAATGTAACATTAAAAAACAGTTACCTAAAACAACAACACAATTATAAAAGTGAATGTTAAAACAATGTGTAGACTCCACTTGGTTGGATCTAAGCCCAATATCCCAGACTCAACAGTTTAATTCAAGTTCTTTCTACTCTTTCCACTGATAATTTTAACTTGGCTCTGAATATGGAAAAATATTCCTTCTAAGCTCTCCCCCAGTGTGACCATTAGACACTGTCATGAAGATAATGCTGATTCTTGGATCAACCATTGGTACAAATACTACTTTACAGACAAGAATAAGGAGGCTAAAATAACTGGATTGGTCCAACTGGCCACTTCCTGGGAGAAGGCAGGCATCTTTGAGAAAACAATGTGATAAGGGAAAGAGATATGCTTAGTGTGCTCCCACATAAACTTTTTGATTTCCAAGGAATCTGCATTCTTTTTTATGTCAGTAAGATAAATACCCAGGAATCTGCATTCTTAATAGGCCATAGTACTAGCCATAGTGAGAGGGCGTGGTCGCTGTTCTAAAAGATTTCACTTCATAGGTTTAGAGACAAGATTAACACATTATCAGAGAAAACTTGCAGTCCAAGGCACATTCAACATATGCCTAAAGAAAGGTGTCAATGTTCACTGGACTCAAACCTCCAGCTTTCAATGGACTAAAGACAGCACAAGTCACAAGAAAAGAGGAGAGTAAGTATTTACTCTTGGGTAGGCATGCTAGCACCTGAGATTTTTAACTGTCCTATGGGTCACAGGCTTTGCTCCTGGTTCCCAAATCTAGCTGTAAACAGAAATCAAGGAAGGAGGAGAGTACAGAAAAGTTCAGATAACAGAATTCTATACAAAATTTAGACTCAGATTTGGACTTAGATATTAAATCATCCAAGTAGTATCTTGTATGAGGAAAATGCTTTAAGAAAAGAAAAAACTCTCACCAAATAAAAATAATGCAGAATATACAGCTCAAGATAGAACATCAATCTCAAGGTAAGAATGAATACTGAGCAATGTATAGTAAATCTAAATGAATATTGACAATACAACAAGCAATTGTAATATAAGTTTTAAATAAGGATTTCTGAAGGAATTAAAGAATAGACTGAAAATAAAAATTCTGAACCACGTAGAAGTGTAAGAGATATGTGAAAAAGCAAAGTGTAGTTTGAATCTTGCCTTCATAGTAGTGGTGAATAAAGGTGTGAAAAGGTGAGAGTAGAGGTTCCATCTCTCTTCCAAAGAGATCCAAGAATCTCTGCTTTTGATAAGCTTCCATAGTGATTCCAGTGTGGATACTCAGCAGGCAGGATTTAGGAAACCCCTGATTTAGAGGATTTAGAGGACTGTTCCTGAAGCCGAAAATAAGCATGTCAGTACCTGGCTTCTATTGCCCACCTTTTTTTTTTTTTTTTTTTTTTTTTTTTTTTTTGAGATGGAGTCTCACTCTGTCACCCAGGCTGGAGTGCAGTGGCACAATCTCTGCTCATTACAACCTCTGCCTCCCAGTTCAAGCCGTTCTCATGTCTCAGCCTCTCAAGTAGCTGGGACTACAGGCACGCACCACCACCTCCTGCTATTTTTTGTCCTTTTAGTAGAGACAGGGTTTCACCATGTTGGCCAGGCTGGTCTCAAACTTCTGACTTCAGGTGATCTGCTGGGATTACAGGCATGAGCCATCCTGTCTGGCCTATTGCCCACATTTTCTAGAATAACTCTAGATAATTTAATGAAAATGCATGTCTTCTGCCTTAATTCCAGCTTCATTAGGTGGAATTTTATGTAGCACAATGAGAATGACTTCCGAGAGGTGCATTCAGAAGATACTGTGCACTGGCACTTTGATTTTCTTATGAAAAATATGAATTGTATTAGATGGACTAAAATACCATTTATAGCTTCAAGTTTAAATGAATTTACAAAGTATCCTAAGTTATATTTAGGAGAGATATTTAGAGAAAATGCAGAATTCCGTTCAGGAAATAATCAGAAGCCCACCATCTGGACAATTTGACATTGGCATCTGGATGAGATGAAGGAGGCAAGATTTTATTTCTCCAAGTCTCTCCTATTCCTGTAATGTTTTGTTCACCTCAGACACAAAATAAATGCACGGGTTTTTTGAAAAGGTAGTGGATCTATGAAAATAAAGTTCTTTAGGTGGATCTTGGGAAATACAAGATGAAATAAAATCAGAAATGAAATAATTTAGTGCTACTACAGGCTGGTAACTATTGACTAAGAGGTCAAATCTCAAATTTGAATGTCTGGAATAAATGAATCCAAACATTTCTCAAAAGCCTTGCTGAAAACAAAATAGAAAGGAAACAGTGACAAGGGTAACAGAGGGAAGAATGAATAAAAAGTGGAGGTGAAGTTTTACGATAATTTTGTAGTCATAAAGTCATCAAATTTCAGGTTTGGCAGGAACCCCAAAGGTCATTCCTGCCAATCACACATCTAATTCTTGAAAACCCTAACTTTGCTCCCCTCCAGTGAGATGACTCAGTGAGGACTCCTCTCTCCCTCCTTGGAAATCTGTAACTGTAAAACGTTTCCTTCTGTAGAGCTTTATTCTATCTCCCTGACTCTTTCTCCCTTAGCTTCTGTTTTTCATGTGGACAAGTGATGGCTCAAGTCTTATCTCCTTTGTATATGTCAGACTTTATATATTTGTAATTTACTATAACACACACACATATAAATTCACTTCTATCTCCATGGAATCTTCTATTTATTTGTAAAAGAGATCCCTAATTTTCTCAGATATTCTTCAAATAGTGTGTTTGTTAACCTCAATTTTTCCCCTCTGAAATTCCTTTAGTTTCTTCAATCTCTTTTAGAATGTAAAGCTCAGATTTGGGTAATCAGAATTGCTTGATGATTTTAGAATATGAATAGATTAATATTACCAATTTCCCCAATGTTCTACTTGGATGATTGTTCCCCCAAACCAACTCACATCTTTTGGTAGCCTCTTTCATGCAGTGAAGCTGTGTAATCAAAGTAAACATACCAAGACCCGTATTACTTTGCAGCTAGTATCTAACGTTTTCATATAGCAATATTTTGTATTTTAGTCCAAGCCATGAATCCAATTACCCAGCATAAAGCCTTGTGTTAGACCACTAAAAACTTTCTTCAATGTTTTCATTAATCCATTTACCAGCATTTATTTGTGATTTAATAACCCATTACTCTTCCAAGTACATAGCCATATTACTATTCCTTTTTTCTCATTACTTGCAATGGAAGCCATGCCCAATGCCCTACTAAAACACAGATGTGTCATAACTACCTGATTTACCACATATAACAGACTAGTAGCAGAGCAAAAGTATGCTTTTTTCCCTTTGGTTAACACATCTTAGGTCCTTTGGTAATATTTTTTTCCTTTTATTAACTTTTATTAAGTTCATGGGTACAGGTGCAGGTTTATAACATAGGTAAACTTGCATCATGGGGATTTGTTGTACAGATTATTCTGTACAACAAATCATCACTCAGGTATTAAGCCTAGCACACATTAGTTATTTTTCCTGCTCTTCTCCCTCCTCCCACCCTCCACCTTCTGATAGGCCCTAGTGTATGTTGCTCCTCTGTATGTGTCTATGTGTTCACATTGTTCAGCTCTCACTTGTAAGTGAGAACATGTGGTATTTGGTTTTCTGTTCCTGCTTTAGTTTGCTGAGGATAATGGCCTCCAGCTCCATCCATGTCCCTGCAAAGGACATGATCTCATTCTTTTTCATGCTTAGTGCTTTCAAACCATTTCTTTAATATTATTTTATGTAAACCCTCTGAAGTTTGATGAGACATTCACAAGTAGTTGAAAAATATGACCCTTTTTTCCCTGTGCAAAATAATCTGTCATTTGGGCATTACAGTCTTCCACTCCATCATTCATTCTTGAGTCCTTCAAAGAATACAGAGCACCACATTTTCAACCTTATTCAGGACCCCTAAAATGTAACTGATCTCTGTCTCCAATCTTGAATTTATGTAGGAAACCAAGATGTCTTATAAAACTTCTTCAGCACTTCTGTAGACCTCATTAAGTTTATTCGACCCTTCCTTGACAGAAGAAAATTTTCTTTACCAGAAAAGGCAATATCAAAAACAAATTTGGAAATTCTACTTTCTCTCCAATCTCTATCCATATTTCATAATGAGAATTAACATATATATGTATATATGGAATATATGTCAGAAAAAAATTATGTTCCTGAATATCATTGTACTTGAACTTGTTCCAAACAGGTTTTGTTAAGTTTGTTTTGTCTTAGTCTTTAAGGAAAGATCATCTCAAGAACTGGTGAAATAACCACAGAATTTGTGGAATGAATTCAGGACAGCATCTAAGTCATCACCCAAACACCTCTGACAGAAGGACCTCAGTGGCTTGTTGGGTGTCTGGGAATTTTTAGTTTAGAACCAGTGCCTCCTCCAAACTCTCACAGGGCCAGGTGTTTCCCTTTTCCCGGTGTCTATTTATTATAGGTCATCTTAGGGAACGTTAGGAAGAAGATTAAAATATAATGTTCCTGAACATATTGTAGGATCTTTCCTCAAAGAAATTTTGTCTCATTTTAATTCAATAAGCTCTGGATCTGTGAACTGACTCAGATCTGAAAATTGGATAAAGGGCCATTACTCTCTATTATTTGAACTCGATTAAGGATACTCGCCACCATATGTAGAGGTGTTGGTGCCCATTTATTTTGGTCTTCGGTACTTCATCAATTCACCATTGCCAAAATATCAAGCCACTCTGATAAACTCTAATGACCACTGAACTTTTATATGAACTTTGCCTGCCTGGTACTCCACTTGGTCTTTGTCATCCAGGGTTCTCTCAGATCCACTGAGGTCACTGAGTTCAAATCAATGGCTATATCTCTCACACTCATCTCCAGTCTATGAGGGGTGACATACACACACACACACACACACACACACACTCTTGTAATCTTGCTAAACTTGTTTATTACATCAAGTAGCTATTTTTGTAGACACTTGGGTATTATATACATAGCTAATTATGTTGTCTGCAAATAAAGGTTATTTATATCCAATCAGCATACCTTTTATTTCTTTTTTTTGACTTACTGTATTTGCTAAGACCTACACAATTTGAATAAGAGTTATGCAAACAGACATTCTTGTTCTTTTTTCCTCATCTGAAAAAGAAAGTATTCAGCCTTTTTTCTGAAAGTATGATACATTAAGTATGATACTAGTTACAAGTTTTTTAAAACACCTTTAGAAAATTCCTAGTTTGCTGATGCCATTTTATCATAAATGACTGTCATATGCAGCAAATGTATTTTTATTTTCTCCTCCTATTGAGATGACCATGTGTTTCTTTTGTCTTTGTTTTTTATATTGATATGGAAAAATGGATTAATTTCCAAATTTTGATAAAACATTGCATTCTCATGTTAATAAAACATCTATTTGTGATATGGTATAATTATGATATATAATTGGATTATATTTGCTAATGTATTAAGGATTTTGAGACTATGTTTCAGTTTTCTTGTAATACCTTTGGCATTAGGGTAATTCATACCTCATTAAATAAGTTGAGAAGTTCCCACTTTTATATTTTCTGGAAGGACTTTTGAAGAATTAGTTTTATCTGTTCCTTAAATGTTTTGTGTAATTTTTTAATAAAGTGAGATAGGCTTGGATTTTTTTCTTTGTGGTTAGATACTTAACTATGAATTCCCTTTTAAAAATACATACAGGAATATAAAGTTTATTTTTTCTTGATTGAAATTTAAAGGCTTGTTTATTTTAAGGAATCTATTTTATAGAAATTATCAAATGTATTGGCTTAAAGTTGGTAGTATTTTCTTTTAAATCTGCAAGATCTGTATTAGCAACCCCTCGCTACTGATATTGTTTATCTGTGGCTTCTCTCTTTTTCCTTACTATTTTGTATATAAGTTTATCAATTCCATTGATTGTTTAGAAAACCAGATTTTGGTTTATGTTCCTCACATTTATTTTCTTTCATTTTTGTATTTATTAATTTTAGGTCTTATTGTTATTTGCCTCCTTGTATTTACTTTCGGTTTAATTTGTTATTTACTTGTTTCTTGAGGTAGAAACTTAAAAGATTCATTTGAGACCTTTATTGTATTCTGATAAAAACATTTAATGGTATACATTTTCTGATAAGCATGATTTTAGCTGCACTTTGCCCATTTTTATATGTTGTAATTTGATTTATAACCAATTAAAATATTTTCTAGCGTGCCAGTTTTTGGTTAGAGGCAGTTACAAGACTTCACTTTTTCTCTCTCACTGAATACAACTATAAAATATATACATAATGCATGGAATGGCTGTTTGAGGATGCTAGAATAAACAACAGCAGTAATGTTGAGAAAGAAGACAAGAATTCAAAGTACTAATGAAGTGGCAATGTGTCTAATATATGTTATTCCTCCAATATGCCTATTGGAAAGAAATGTTCCCCTCTCAAAGTTTTAGCTATTGTAGTCTTCTATGGCGACCTCTACAACTGCCCCCATGGGATTGTTTGGCATCTGGGTTGTAAAAAATAAAAATGGAGAGAAGAAAGAACAGAAATTTGTCATGCTTTCTCTGAACATCAGGAGTTAACTTTTTTCTTGAGCCAAAATTAGCAGACTGGTCATGGTGCTCTGCCTGTTTATACTGCTGTGCACTTCTGAGTTTCAGACAGTATTGAGTTCAGACTCATGGATATAATTATATAAACTTCCTGTTCATTAACGCATCTTGCCAATTTTTTTCCTTTGCCACAAGAGCCATTAGTAGTTTAATTATAGCTATTTTTAAAACCTCTCTCTGACAATTTCAATATCTGTGTCATTTCTGAGTCTGGTTCCATTGGCTGTTTTGTCTCTTGAATGGATTGATAGGTTGTATTTTTCTAGTTTTTCTCTGTCTTGTAATTATAACAGTAGATACTGAGGTAAAAAAAAAAGTATTTATTCAGATAAATGAGATGCTTCTCCTTCTATCAGGCTGTAAATATGGGCAGTTGAGTAAATCTAGTCAAGTATTGATCGGGATTTGAGCATTGCAGTTGTTATGGTTAACTTCAATGGGACAACAGATTCACATTTCTCTTCTGCAGGACTAGTGCTTAGCATTTGCACTGGGATACTAGTGCTATTTTCTCAGAGCTAGTGTTTCATCACCATCTTTCAATCACCCTTACAAACCTCTGCTACAGAAAAAAAAAATCATTCTCCATTCATTTACACCTCTTCTAACAGTAGACTGCTACTGCTTGCTACTTTTCACTAGTCTCACGCTTATGGAAGAAGAGGTCTCTGTTTTTCTCCAGCCCAGCCTCCAACACTGGGAGAATCTATGCACTAGAGGCTCAGGGTGAAGCTTTTTTAAAGTTCTAGTCTTCCTTCCCTATAGCAACCTGTATCTATGTTGTATCTGCAATTAATCTTTAGTGATATTTTCCTGTCCCTCTCCCAAAAGACAGAAACCGCTATTTGGTATTAGAAGAAAGTTTTAAGACCAAGACAGTTTTCTGTCTCTTCTACAAAAGATAGAGAGTTGCTTTTCACACTCTGTTCCATGCAGGCCATAGTCTTTGCTAACTATCTTTAAGAGGCTTTAGTTTACTGCTTCACAGAAAAGAAAAATTTGGCAAACTGCAGAATATAGTTTATAGTTTGCCTATCCCTATACTGTTGAATAGCTGATGATCTCTGCTTGTATTACTGCACCAACAACAGAAACCCCTCTTCTTTTTTTTTTTTTTTTTTTTTTGAGATGGGGTTTCACTCTTGTTGCCCAGGCTGGAGTGCAATGGCCTGATCTTGGCTCACTGCAACCTCCACCTCCCAGGTTCAACCGATTCTCCTACCCCAGCCTCCCGAGTAGCTGGGATTACAGGTGCTCACCACCACGCCAGGCTAATTTTTTTGTATTTTTAGTAGAGACGGGTTTTTGCCATATTGGCCAAGCTGGTCTTGAACTCCTGAGCTCAAGTGATCCACCCATCTCGGCCTCCCAAAGTGCTGAAATTACAGATATGAACCACCACACCTGGACTGAAGCTTTCGTCAATCTTGTATTCTACCCACCATCTTTCTTGTGAACACCTAGTAAAGACCCATAGTAAAGAGTTTTTTGGCCAGTGCAAATTCCCTTTTGTCAGATGACCCAGATATTTTATACTGACATGCTAGCCCACACTTGACCTTTAGTAATTCTTTTTAAAAATTTAGCATGTAAATTTTCACCTGCTTATATTGTAGCTATCAGGATGCCTCTTCTCCCTTTGTACTGCCATAGGTGAAACAGTTTGCATATCCTGTCTCTCATTGAAGGGGCTAGTCACACTTTAGACTTCAGGTTACCTGATGGCCTCGTAAACTCAGCATTCTGTTTGGCTTTTGAAGTATTATGATTTGGTAGTTTAACCAGCATTTTCTAATTTTTATAATGGGAGCATTCTCCTTTGCAACTTTCTACACTCTAAGTAGAGAAAGAAGACACTTGCTTTGTTTTTCATATTGTTTCTGCCCCTAATATATCTTATATTCTCACCTTTCCATGTATGGAAACTATATGCATGATTATTGGAATTCCTAATTCTCTGGAATTGGAATTTTTGTCTGTTCTGATTATTTGTCAGTTAGCATTTAGTACCTCGTATATTTGTGGTTTTTTTTTCATATGTGACTTCATATATCCTCTGAGAACAGAATCTCTTTCTGTATACATTTAATAGCCCCCAGCTTACCCACTTGAAATAAAATTGGGCTCCTAGTTAGCACATAGAAAATATTTTTGAATGAATGTAAATTTTTTGACAAAGCTCATCAGAGTAGGCAAATGTAGCTAATATTTCTCTTTCTCTCTCTTCATTACCACCAGGAACTTTCACAGATTGGATTTTAAAGATGACTGATTGTGACTGTGATAGTTGTACTGATGCTCTGAATTGCAGTTTGGGCTGTGGCTGGAATCAGAGGATCAATCTCTTTTCCTGCTAGTGTCTTATGGCCCAGATTAGAGCTCTGTAAGAAACTTGGCCTGAAATAGGCCTGTGTCTATGTTTATGGTCTTATATTCTATTTATGGGTCAAAGACCCCTGTGTTAACACTGTCATCTGTGGTTGGAGTTGAGGCCAGATCCTTTTTGGTCCTTACTGAAAAGAGCAAGTCTAGATGACGAGCTTAGGATTTGACCCCATTGTATGTGCACTTCACTAACCTCAAGCTCTAACCAAATGAATAAACTTCCTCAAATATAACACCGAACGCCATCAATGTGTCAACCCAGAGAACGCAGCAGCACTCTAACAGTTGGAAACTAAATGGGTTCCCCAAGTAAGCTTTCTAATTAAACAATATTTTTAATTTTAAACCATCAAATTCAGGTAATTAAAAATTAAAAGATCTACATATTTATAGTTTTATTCTTCATACGTTGTGTGTATGTGTGTATGGAGGCGGGGAATCTAGGGGAAAAAACAACAAATAATGATCCTGTTTATATTTGTTTCTCAAATTGTGCTTTCAATTAATATATCTAAAATTGCCTTAGAACAGTGCCAGAAAAGATTAATGCAAAAGTGATGCATTCTATCTTTTATTTCAATTGTGTGACAGAAGTCTTACAAAGTTGAAAAGCTGCTAATTTAGTAGTCAACAGTGTCAAATAAAATTTCTAAACTGTATGTCTATAAAAGAACATCTTAGCAATAAGGCACAGCAAATATGCTTCAAAACAGTGCAGTCAGCAAATCTGCTTCAGGTTTTGAAATATCTAGCAATGACATTTATTAGAAAGAAACTATAATATATCAGAGATATAAAAAGCTGTCTCTTCATCAGCATTGCTTTATTATAGGCACTAATTTTGTGCAAAATCCTTTAGATTCTTTGCAAAACACCTGCTGAACTTAAAGAAATATGGTGAGTGCTTGCACAGAGACAGATGCAGCTTAATCACATAATACTGAATTTGACTTTGTGGTGCTTAACAATAAATGAACTGAGCATACCAGTACAGAAGGCTTAAATCTTCCTTTAATTTGTATAAAGTTTTCAATGAGTATACTGTTTGTGCTGATTCTTTCTTCATCAAGTTTGAGGATATAAACAAATAGCAATTATAAGAATCCCATTATGATGGATTTTTTTAAATAAAATTAAATCAAATCAAAGACAATGTCTGAAATTACACTCCCTTTTCTCAACTCCCCTTCTGCCTTCTATTTCAATTTTTCTAGCTGGCTGCTTTCTGGCTACTTTTCTTTTTGTAGTTTCCATCCATGCATCCATCCATTCATCCATTCATCATACCCTGTTTATTCTATCAGATTATTTGAAAATTTCACGTTATAGATGAATCTGCTTCAAGGTCAGATATGATGGCATTATGGCTCAGTAAAAGATGGAAATAGAATAAGAAATACCGTTTTCTCATTCTCTCTTCTGCTGCCCGTGATTAGTTTTATATGTTGATTGATTTTTGGTGGTAGGTTAAGTCGATTTCAATGAATTTCACTCACCTAGCGTGGACCAGATTAAGATCCACAATTGTTTACCCATATCACTATTTTTCTTCTTTCCCCAATATTCTAATTTATACATTCAGAAGATGTTTTATTTGTACATATATGATATAGTCCCTGTACACATACCTACATGTATTTACATTCTCTAATGAATTAACAATTCTTTCTTCATTGATTCTTATTTGCATTGTAATGTTAAATAATGGTACTTTAATTTTACTTCTTCAGATAAGCTGTGTGCTTGAGAAAACCATAAAACAATGAAACCTCATGAATATTTATATCAATGACTACACAGCATTATAGTAATAATCTCTGGAACTAGTTCTCACCAGTTCAGAATTAATTATCAAGTTCAGTTTTAATTGCATTCTTCTAAATTACAACCCCTCCCTTCCCCCCCTCCCCAACACACAAAAACTATAATGAATTATCTGGTAAGGACTTTACTGGGACTAATGCATCTAGGAGAGAGCTGCCTAAAATCCCATTCTTAATGTCTAATAACCAAACGAAGGCATATGATCCCAAACCAGCGTTCTAATCCTTGTTATCCAATGTATTAGACATTTGCGGCTGCTTCTTGGGGTTTAATATATTTCATTTTCACTCAAGATTCAGTAAGAATTTAATTGAGTTTGGGGAACTTTTTATTAAAAATTAAACCCTAAACACTCATTGTTTTGCTTTCTTATACTTGGGAATCTGAAATAGCATATGGAGTAAAGTATTGGATGGGGCAACCTCTGGAGAACAGTTGTCCCTTTATTAAAATAATAAATGGACATGTTTTACATAAGGATGTAGAGGTGTTAGGAAAAGGGTATTGATACATTTAATTTTAAGCAAATGAGACCATGTAAAAACTTTCTTCTCAGAATGCTAATTTCTGGGGAATATAGGAAAGAATAACCATAATATTCTTATAATAAAAATAAAAAGTAAAAATTTCTTAAAATAATGTAAAAATTAGAATTAAAAATGCTGATTAAAATTTGCTGGAGTAAAACTTTCAGGAAGCTTTTTATTTCATAAGGTAATATATTCTCTATGATGTCTGAAAACTTTTTAAGTTAGTTTTCAATGAAGACTTGTGACGTCCAGCCTGCATTTAGGTGTGATGGAAGGACTACAGGTGAAATTAGACAAGCGACAGTTTGACAGCATTTATTCTCAGAACTTTCCCTCATACTCAATAATTGTAATCTACTCCTGGTTGAGAAGGCAGAAATCAAAAGGGACAATTAGAACTACAATTTCCATTAAAAATCTAAATTCCTAGGAAGATATCATTGAAGCAACTGAGGCCCACTGATTTACCCAGTAGATTTCCTTGACTCAACTGAAGGTCTAGTCAAGTTTTAGTGAAGATATGGTCTTGACTGTGTCTGAGGTTTGAGCTCAGGAAGGGTAGAAAGAAAACGGGAAAATAAAAAATTTTCACAATGTTAGTGTGGCAGAAATATGTCACCAGACAGGAAAAAAAAAATGTAATAATCCAAAAAATCCCACAACAAAGAAAACAAGTAGTCAGTTAGGAATCAACGTAAATGAATCAATTTTGGGGCTAGACCATGAGAACCCATAGGAGAAGAGCCTAATTTAAAAAAAACATCGCTGGGCGCGGTGGCACACGCCTGTAATCGTAGCACTTTGGGAGGCTGAAGCGGGCAGATCACGAAGTCAGGAGATCGAGACCATCCTGGCTAACACGGTGAAACCCCGTCCCTACTAAAAATACAAAAAATTAGCCAGGCGTGGTGGCGGGCGCCTGTAGTCCCAGCTACTCAGGCTGAGGCAGGGGAATGGCATGAACCCGGGAGGCGGAGCTTGCAGTGAGCCTAGATTGCTCCACTGCACTCCAGTCTGGGCGACAGAGTGAGACTCCGTCTCAAAAAAAAAAAAAAAAAAAAATTAAATTCAGGTTCTGGCTTAAAAAGAGGCTCCGTAATCATAAGCTAAAAATAATGTTCAAATTAATTTATAAATACATGAAAGAATAAATAGCTACATACGTATGAAAGAAATATCTCACACCTGAGGGCCAAGTTCTAGAAAATCTGACTTTTTCAAGAGTCTTTAAAACATAAGAAGTGCTACATACATATTTGAAAGATGAATGAAGAAATTAGATTTTGAGAGTTGTTCCAAATAATAAGATAAAAATGTATTTGTCTAGAATTAAGAAGATAAATATTGTCACGTAAGGTATTTAATCCCATCTTTATTTTATTCCAGATTTGTCCCTAAAATGTTTATTATACCTCTACTTCTTTTTTTTTTTTTTTTTTTTTTTTTTTTTTAGATGGTGTCTGGCTCTGTCGCCCAGGCTGGAGTGCAGTGGCGCGATCTCGGCTCACTGCAAGCTCCGCCTCCTGGGTTCACGCCATTCTCCTGCCTCAGCCTGCCAAGTAGCTGGGACTACAGGCACCCGCCACCGCGCCCGGCTAATTTTATACCTCTACTTCTTAAGAATAATTTAACGAAGCCATTGACAATGACACATTTCACCTTTTGGTTTAGTGAGCTTCCCCCTTGGCTTCCTTATAAGGGAGTCTGCCCATCTAGATAGCCCAGGAACTCATAAGATAGCTATACCAACAGGTGGCCTCTTCCTTTGACATTATTTATGTGGCAGCAATTTGGAGTCACGGATTATATCTTTTAAGAAAATATTTCTCCTGCTTTCTGGCCAACAAATGGTGACACTGGCCTATTTCATCAATGTAACTCCCGTTGAAGTCAGTTTCAGAAGAGAGTGAGCTACAACAATAATAGAGGATCAGATTAACATTTTTTCTTAATTCAACCTCTTTTTCAAAAGGTGGAAAATATCCCAATTGTGTGATTTTCATCATCTGCTGCTTGAATCCCATTGCTGCCCAAATCAGGCACAAACAACATCAGAGCTGTACGACCTGCCTCTTTTAAAATAAAGTTTTAGAGCATGCCACTGGTTTTTGACACATTTACCCAATAATATATTAGACACAGTGGAGCTTCAGTCATTATTAAACATCTTACAAATGTCCAGTTAGGAATACATTACATATAACATATGACACAGCATGTGTTTTTATCACATTGCATTAGAATCATGACTAAAGCGACAAAGTAGATGTGGCATGCTGTTTTTACGGTACAGTGACAATGTAACAACGAGGATCACTGCAATAAAGATGAAGTAAATGTACATAGGAACTGTCTTCCATGGGCCTTAGGCAGACAACTTGTATGAAAAACAGTTTTATAACACATACCCCCTTCTTTACCTATTGCCTTCATTAAAATTCTGATATGGCTCAGATGTGAAAACTGTTCCATGAAAAAAACCTGCCACACTATCTTTAATGATTAAATAAGCCTTGCCTACAATTGTAGAATGATTCTGTATTTCTCAGAACTAACAGAAATGCCAGTTTTTTTCAAGTGTGAGTTAGAAATGCAGGATTAGAATTAAAAGGGGTATAGAGAATTTGAAATAATATCTGTAAAAGAAGATTTATATGAAAGACAACAGGAGAGCAAAACTGATGGCTTCTTAGGCAGTAACTTGTTTATTGTGTTCGCTAAATTTTAAGTAAAAATTCCTAAGGTATTTAAAACTTCTTGTGTGTTTCTTCCACAAGCATGTTGTGGGCTATCTTACGTGAAAAAAAAAAAAAACTAGTATACCTTTTATTTATTTTTATACATTTACAAATAGTGTTATTCACATTTTGTGTATAGTTCTGTGAGTTTTAACACGTGATTAGATTCTTGTAACTACCACCACAAATAGAATACAGCAGTGTCAACACCCTATGGAATTTCCTCTTGCTGACACTTTGCAGTTGCAACTTCACCTCCCTATGCCTCTAACAAAATGATACAGCCACTCTAGAAACAATATGGCAGTTTCTCACCCTTTAATTTGACCCATAAATTATTACCATACTTACAGAATTATCTAGAATGAAAATGTGACTTTAACATATTGGATATTGATTTACCATGGAGTACACCACAGAAAGAGCCAAAAGTGAAAAAGCTAACATTTTTCATGCTGATGAAGACTGGAGTCTATAAAGAAAACCATCCCGCAGGTTATTCACTGTTGACACATACCTATGAGAAAGTGAATGATGAAAAAACTGAAGCTTAGAAGTCCGTGAAATCATCTTCTTTATATATTCTCTTATACGGACTATCTCTCATAACCTGGTGTCTTTAGCTCGAGTTCAATCCCCATGTCACCTTACCTGGATATATGATACCCCCAGCTCTGTGTAATGTTCTTTCCTGATGCATACCAGAACAATTACTCAGGATGAGTAAACTGGGCATTGATTTGGGAATTATAAACTCCCACTGCCCCATGCACACTCTGTAGCTGTCCTCTTGACTTCAACCACCAATCCAAACTCTTATATCGTCATTTTTACTTTTTTCTACATAAACTTTCTATTGCTTCATTCTGTTTTGAACTCGCTGTTCTCTGTATACCTCTCACATAAGATTGGAAGCTAACTTCTTGAAGTATTAGAAGCAAACATGGTGTGTTGTCTTGCAATTGAAAATTAAGTTCCGAGAAGGTGGTGTATCTAACTTTGGTTACATCCATCAAGTTAGAAGTGAATGATGAAAAACACCCTTAAGAGGGTAATGGCTACAATGGCAAGTTTCTTGATTAGATGATAGGTTGGACCACATGATCTTTAAGGTATTTTCCAATTCTTAATGGCCAGTCCTAGAACACTACAATCCATGCTAGGATATGTTAATTTACTGACTGAATTATGCTGTGCCACCTCCCCACATCACTTGGCCTGTATAGTCCAAACCCCAGTGAGTTTAACAAGCATTTAGCTGCTTGTTAAAATCAAGCTTCTGGAACTTTAATTAACGATTGACTTGTTACTAGTTTCATTTTATTTGAGACTCTGACTTTTCATTTGAGGGCAAATTATGCTCATCATTTGGCAAAAGGTCTACTCTGGTTATCTGATGGCAGCCTTTTATGTAGCACATTTTTATGACATGTCACATTGACATGATGATCACTTCTCTACAGCTTTGCACACTTAGACCTTAGGATTTATACTTTTCACTGAGTTCTTTCCACTTTATATAAAGTGTATGGTAATTCAGAAAAATATGAGATGAGAAGAAAAGAAAAACAGTCATGCAGTGTTCTGGCTAAATAAACAAATGAAATGTTAGCAATGAAGTGAGCACAAGATAGGAAGGAAAAAAAGATCTCATATGGCCTGACTATGATGAAAACTATGTCACCTAAGAGCCTGTACAGAAGACATCATTCAAAGTCATGTGCACCACAAACACACACACGCACATACACACAAACACACACGTGAAACATACTTTATACTAAACGAAGATTTGATGAAGGCATTTCCTTTAAAATTAAGTAAAAGCAAATATGTCTGCTATCACCATTTTTATTCAGTATTATGCCAGAAGGACTAAGTAGCACAGAAGGCCCAAAAAAAAAAAAAAAAAATGTGTGAGGTTTGTAAAGGAGCAAATATATACCTAGAATTGTTCAAACAGGAACAGGATATAATTGAATACATAGAAAAGTCAAAAAATCAACAATAAATTATTGAATTCATAAGAAAGTTTAAACGCATTGCTAGAATCAAAATTAATACACCATAGTTTGTTGTATTTCTATATGACAGCAATTAGCACATAGAAAAAGCATAATTAGGCCGGGCGCAGTGGCTCATACCTGTAAATCTAGCACTTTGGGAGGCCGAGGCGGGCGGATCACAAGGTCAAGAGATCGAGACCATCCTGGCTAACACTGTGAAACCCTGTCTCTACTAAAAAATAACAAAAAATTAGCCAGGCTTGGTGGCGGGCGCCTGTCGTCCCAGCTATTCGGGAGGCTGAGGCAGGAGAATGGCATGAACCCAGGAGGTGCAGCTTGCAGTAAGCAGAGATTGCACCACTGCACTCCAGCCTGGGGGACAGAGGGAGACTCCGTCTCAAAAAAAAAAGACAAAGCATAATTAAAATGTCATTTATTATAGCTAAATAAATAACAAACAATTTTAATAAACTGTATACAAGAACACCGTGGATTTTTTTTTTATCTTATGGAAAGATATCACAAATAAGTTATCCTTCCCATGAATGTGATTTATATATGCATACCAAAACACAGCAATTGGTTTAGGAGTGCAATCACTCTTACCTAGAAAACTGATTTCTAAAATCTGCCAATTTGGCAACGATACATTCAGACCAAAGAGAAGGAGAACAACGTAGAGAAGAGAGAGCCTTGTGTCTTAAAACTTGCAACAAACAAATGACAGAGATATATTCATGGATTGAAATATTATATTTCAAGTATTTTACCCACATTGATCTATAGACTTATAAAGTCGATGCATCCCAAATTCCCAATAGTATCATGCATGTAACTTGACATGCAAGTTCTAAAATTTACTAGAGGAGGCAAAGAACAAGAATAGCTAAATCACACTGGAAGAACAGAAAATAGAAAAATATGCTTTTATAGATATCAAGACTTAAAGATATGGTCATTAAGACTGTGTGACAGTAATACAGAAACAAATATTTTAATAAAAATTTGAGATAGATGAAAATTCAAAATAGTGGGGAAAAAGGAAATAACCAATAAATAATCCTATGAATATTAGTTATCCCTTTAAAAAAAATGAAATTTCCTAGCACAAAATCCAAAAACCAATTTTCTGTAGATTAGAATCCTAATAAGGAAAGTTAAAACTAGAAATAAATTAGAATACAATATGAGAGAATGTCTTTTAGACCATAGAATAGGAAAAGATTTCTCATGCAAGACATACAATTATTAACCAAAAGAAAAAATATTAACATATTCAATTACATTACCAATAAGAACTTCCATTCATCAAGTGGTATCTTAAGGACAATGAAAAAAAAAGCAACTCAAGTGTTGGAAGAATTAAATCATAACACACATAAATTGAAAAAAGTTTAGGATCTAGAATATATAAAGTAGTCCTACAAATCATAAAAATATAACAAAAATGGGAAATAAGCTCTATATAAAAGAAAAATAGTAAACTTATAAGGTAACCAATCTTATCAGTTATTAGGTGAATACAAATTAATATTGTAATGAGATACCATTTCATCTATCCTACTGGCAAAAAAATTAAGTTTGAAAATATCAAGCATTTGTAAGTACAGGAGCATCTGCATTGAAATGTTCAGCTTAAAACTACAAAGAGTTTTGAGACACCATATCTATTGCTATTGGGTGTGTAGATTTGAAAAATTATCAGCATTATCTAGTGAGTTTATAAGATGATTTATCCCACAAGTTTGCAATTTCACTTCTGGAGATATACTGTTAAAAAACTCATTGATGTGTGCCTCAAAACACATGGCCAATACATTTCTTAGCAGCACTTTTGATAATAATAGCAAAACTTTGAAAAATGTGGAAGTTTATCAATAGAAAATTGTGGTATTTTCATACAATGCTCTAGTGTAGTACAGTATAATATAGCATTCAAAAAGAATGATTTGTGGCTACAGACATCACCACAGATACATCTCATAACCATAATATTAAATTTAAAAGCAAGTTGGAATTAAATATAGAAATGTTTTCCATTAATCATGGCTGAAATGTTAAGAATAACTGACAGGTGCCTCTATGTGTGTATACATTTTGAAGCAGGTCTTGCAAACAAATTACAGGGATGTGGGATCCTTCTCTGAGATTATAATAGTTTTGACACTTCACCATCAATGCTACACACACATCCTCACACACTTGTACACCTGTGGATATGATTAAGGTAGAAGTGTAATATTTGTCTATCAGAAAGTATTCTTGGAAAAGATATTGCAATATAAGTACTTTAAATTTTAATATGAAATTTAGTTTCCTGTCTGTCTCTGTGGTATTTATACTTCAACCCTTATTTCTAAATGCATAGTATTTTACAATTCACACACACACACACACACATTTTCTCAATTGATCACTACATCTGTCTCTTGAAGTACTACTATCCTGTTATAGAATAGAGGAATGTGAGACTGATAAATGTAAAAGTGACAGTAAGAACACACAGCTAGTATGTGGGATGAGAGAAAAACCTCAAATACCACCAAATGACACATTTTCAAATTCTAAAACACCACCACTATTTTCCCTATCTATCATCTAATCATTATTCATTATTTCTCTTTCCATTAGTAAGTTAATAAGGACAGCTGAACTTTGAAAGTATACATTGGCCAAAGCCATCTCATGGTCCTCTTGCAACCTTAACAATGACCCTAGATGCTAAATTTTTCAGATATCATGATTCTAATTTTCCTAGGAGACTGAGATCCATACTAATTAACTGATCAAATCACCAGTACTTGGTATTATTATTCAGTATTTCAGTCCTATATTTAGATATTTGTGGTTTTTTACCCATCAGCAGTCTTTTGGTTTCAAATGACAAAAATGTATATTGTAACCAAGAAGTGGATTTGTACCTTATGTAGCAAAATCAAGGGAAGGTCTTCTACTTCTTGCCTCTGCTTACCCTAGCTTGCCATTATCATCCTCTGTCACAAATTCCTCCAAGTGGAATATGGGCACTAGTACCTCTTATATTTCACTACTACCCCTGTACACCCAAACACCCCCCAACACACACACACAAAAGGAGACTATTTTTCTATGGTTCCTGGGAACAACAAAGGATGTACTTTGCTCTACCCTAGCTCATATAACCACAGCTGGAACCAGAGCGATTGGATATCTTACCTGAAAAAGAGGAGAAGGAGGGCGAAAACACTGTCCTCTATACCTGGTCAGGTACTTCACAGTTTCCCCTCCCATTTCAGAAAAGGCAACTGAGGACCAAAGCCACTCAGTGATTTACTCAATGTCACACTGTGAGTAGCAGAAACATGACTAAGTCCAGTTCTCCTGAGTCTCACCACAATCTTCCTTCCTTCCTTTCTTCTTTCCTTCCTTCCTTCCTCCCTCCCTCCCTCCCTCTCTCTTTTTCTCTCTTTCTCTCTTTCTTTCTTTCAGACAGAGTCTTGCTCTGTCGCCCAGGCTGGAGAGCAGTGGCATGAGCTCGGCTCACTGCAGCCTCTGCCTCCCACGTTCCAGCGATTCTCCTGCCTCAGCCTACTGAGTAGTTGGGATTACAGGCGCATGCCACCACGCCCAGCTAATTTTTGTATTTTTAGTAGAGATGGGGTATCACCATGTTGGCCAGGCTGGTCTCAAACTCCTGACCTCAGGTGATCGGCCTGCCTCAGCCTCCCAAAGTGCTGGGATTACAGGCGTGAGCCACCACGTCCGGCCCACAATATTTCTTAATGATGTTACCTTACCAAAAGTTTTAGATAGGCCCTGTATTCAGAGTTTTGTGCATCCCATTCTTTCCAAAATAACAGCCAATTCTTTGGGAAGCATGGATGACTGTTCCAAGCACCATCATCGGTGGTTGATTAGGAGATTCCTTTTGAATTGGAAAGATGGAAATTGACTATCGTGGTCAAATGGTATCCTGGTCTCCCTACCCTCTACCTCAATAGCATTTGTTCCCACAAGTGCTCTTTACTTGCAAATGTTGGACAATGTAGCACTCTCCAGCAGACAGACAGATTAACTCCCAGTGGTAGCTGTAATTTTCTTAATGATAAAACCCTTTGGGGGCTAATTTATACATCATCTGGTTTTGGCACTGGAATCCTTTCTAAACATTTCAAAGGGTGTGCTCACACTAACACAACACCTGAAGCAATGCTTTGCAAATATCTGGTATTCAGTAAGAGGATCTTTATATTGAAATAAATGCAAGTCACAGCTGTATGCATTGAGAAAACAAGCAGAAAATATTTATCAAGCACTGTCTGAATACTCAGACTAATTTTGTGAAAACTGAAGAAACATTATAAACCTTCCAGGTAGTTAGAAAAAAATTGACTGACTTACGAAGAATAATTCTAAGCTGAGTTCTGGAGTGCTTGGTACAGATGATGTGCACTGTAGGGAATGGCAAAGGAAGAGTTTGAATTAGAGATGACTACAGTGAAGGATCTGAAGTGGACCTTTAATGAACAACTCAATAGATGGAGAAAGGGGAGCAGGGAATAAAGGATATTTCAAAGGGGCACATTACCAGCAATTGTGCTGAGGCATGGTGGCTCTTAATTATTTTGATCTGCTGCTGCTAACTTTATTGAGCATCTCTCATATGCAAGCGTTCTGAAGAATAAAAGGATGAGGGAGATTTCTATCTTCAAGAATCTCTCTCTCTGAATGCAGAGCTGACAAGAGAAATAAATACACAAAGCTGAAAAATACAAGATAAGAATAGGGTTTCACTGGCTGAGGTTCAGAATCACTGGGAAAGTCTTAATAAAACAGGTACCTGGGGCACACCTAAAAGTTTCTAATTCAGTGAGACTGGTGCTAACCTAGAGTCTGGTTAGAAGGCTGGCCATATGAATATCCAGCTATGAATAGCATAGGAAGGCAACCTATGCTGGAAAGGAATGGAGGAAGGAATCAGACTCTATGTCTGACAGATATCTCAAAAAGTCAATGTCATTAGTTCAAATGGAGATAGAGATAGTAATGATGTAGTTGTCATGTAGTTAAGAGATGGGGCTGATTTTAAAGGGGGAGGACAATGAGAGATGTATTCAGATACATTGAAGTCTGAAGAAACCAAATTTTGGGGGTAATTATCACACAACTCAAACTCCTCAATATCTTTGTAGACAGAGTATTACATAAGAAGAGGGAATTATTTAGTATTAAGCCCAAGAGGAAGAGAATAAGCCCCCTCCCCCCAAAAAAACAAACAAACAAAAAAAGAGAGAGAGAGAATTCTTGCTAAAGTTGGATGGAGGCTCTGAAATAAGTTTAGTCCAAGCAGGAATCAATAAAGGCAATCATGTACAATCAACACTTATGTGTATTTAAGTCATGTGATTCAAGAGCTTAAAATAGAGTTGAACTAGACCAGATGGCAGCTTTCAGAGCAACAGCGTAGGTGCAAGAATGCTTTACTTAAAGGAGATTTCACTGAGGTGTTACTGGCAGACAGAGCATTTTACAGCAAGTGGGGCAGGATTCAGAGTAAATCAGAGCTGAAGGCAGAAGTGGGTGTAACATAAGCAAGGCTTTATGGAGAGGTATAAGTGCTTCTACTTATATATGTGCAGCCTCGAAGAGACAAAAAAAATCACTTGAAGATTTTTCTGTCAGGCTGAGCTCCTCTTTTCCCATTCACAGGCAATTTACTTCAAGCTGAATCTTGAAAAGAACATCTTGACATCTAGCAAGGGGGTTAACCTTTTAGGAAGCTTTTCAATATTTATACCTCAGCACACTTGATAAGTTTTCCCCCCTTCAGAATAAGTCCTGCTTATGCACTAGGGGCCTTTACAACACTGTCCTAACTCACACCTGCATGAAGCTCTATGTATTTACTTCTGCACTCCCCCCCTTTTGTTAGGGAAATTTCACCTTGCTTTGCCACCATTCCAAGGGTGGGAGATCTAAGCTAAAAGATTTTGATTGGAATTTCGTCAAATAGATAGATCAGTTTGGGAAACATTGACATCTTATTAATGTTGAGTCCTCTAAGCCAAGAAAAGAGTAGAACTGCATGTATTTGGGTCCTTTTAAATTTCTGTCTGTAACGTTTTGCAGTTTTCAGTGTACAAGATCTGAAAACTTTCTGTCAAATTTATCAAGTACTTTTATATTTGATGCTTTTGTAAAGAATATGTTTTACTTCAATTGTTGATTGTGCATTTCTAGTATATTGAAATACAATGGATTTTGTAGGTTGGTTTTCGATGGTGCAAATTTCCTAAACTCAAGTCTTCCTAGTCTTTTGTAGATTCCATAGAATTTTCTAAATAGGAGATAATATCATCTTCAAATAAAGAAGATTTTCTTCTTTTTCAATTTGGATGCCTTTCATTTCTTCTTCTAACCAGTTGCACTGTCTAAAATCTCAAGTTTTATATTAAATAAAAATGATGGAAGTGGACATCCTTGCCTTCCTTCTGATCTTAGGTGGAAAGCAATCAGTCTTTCACCATTAAGTATAAAGCTAGTTGTTGGTTTTTTTATATTTACCCTATATCATATTGGGGAAGTACTTGCATACTCATAATTTCTAGATGTTCTATTTTCTTTATAATAAGGAATAGATATTGAATTTGTTAAGTTCTACTTATGCATTTATCGAAATCATCCTGTTTTTGTTTTTAGCCTGCTAATGTGGTGAAATATATTAATTTTCAAATGTTAAACCCACCGTGAATGTCTTGCATAAACTCCATTTTATCATAGTGTATTATGCTTTTTAGGAGTTGTTGGATTAAATTTGCTAAAAATATGTAGAAAATTTTTGTAACTATGTGTGTGAGCATTTTTGCAATTATGTGTATAGTTTTCTTTTCTTGTAATGTCATTGCTGGTTTTAGTATCAGTGTAATATGGTATTAAATAACTTGTTAGCATTTATTTTCTCCTCTTTAATTTTTGGAAGAATTTATGTAGAATTTGTAGTATTGTTTACTTAAGAGTTTGGAACAATTAATAATGAAGCTATCTGGGCCTGGAGTTTTCTACATGGGCAACATAGGCTAAGAATATTATCTATTTCTTCTTTAGCAAAGTTTGGTATTTGTGTTTTACAAGAACTTTGTCCATTTCTTCTAAATTGTACTATATACTGGCATAAAATAGTTAATAATATTCCCTCTCTCATTTCTGATTTTAATAATTTGTAACTTTATTTTTTGATATTCAG
The DNA here is from genome assembly GCF_028858775.2 of Pan troglodytes. Taxonomy (NCBI): domain Eukaryota; kingdom Metazoa; phylum Chordata; class Mammalia; order Primates; family Hominidae; genus Pan; species Pan troglodytes. The sequence continues at coordinate 47,975,246 of NC_072415.2, read as the reverse complement.
TGTGACTAAAAGTGTATCATTGTATTAATTTTTTTCTAAGACTCAACTTTTGCTTATATTTTCTATATTTTTTTGTTTTTCATTTCATTGATTTCAGCTCTGATCTTTCTTTTTTTATTATTCTTTTCTTTGTTTTCTATCTCAATTTTTTCAGCTAGAAGCTGAGATCATTAATTTGAGACTCTTCTGATAAAGCATTTGACAATTTACATCTTCCTCAAAATACTGCTTTAGCTGTATTTAATAATTTTGATATGCTTTCCTTCAGTTTAAAATATTTTATAATTTTAAAAGTGCTGTATATTGTGGAGATATTTGTACACTTTCCATATATGTACTTTATCAATTTTGAATTTAATTCCACTTTGGTCAGAAAATAATCTGTGTAATTTATGCCTTTTAAATTTAATAAATCTTTAAATTTATTAAAACTTCTTTTGTGCCAGAATATTGCCTATTTTAATAAGTATTCTGTATGTGCTTAAAATGGATATATATTATATTGCTGTTGGATAGATTGTTCTATAGATATCAATTATGTCCAAGTGGTTGATAATATTAATCAAATATTCTATAATAGTACTAATTTTCTCTCTGTTATTTATTCAGTTATTGAGAGATAAGCTTTGTGTTTTCATGAGGTGTTTAGAACATTTATATTTAATTGTTATATAGTTAGATTCAAATTTAAAATCTTCTTATTGGTTTTATATTTGTCTCATCTGGTTTTTTGTCCAATATTTCCTCTTGTGTATCATTTTGAATTACATGAGTATTATTTATGATTCCATTTTATCTCCTTGGTTTGTTTCTTAGATACAACTATTTGGAGGTGTTTGTATAGTTGCTTTTGGGTCTATATATTATGATTATTACTCATTAGAGTTTACTTTTGAAGTAACTTCACATACAGTGTCAAAATCTTTGATAGTGTACTTTCATTTCTCCCTTCTAAGCATTTATTGAAGTGCTCTTACACCTTTTATTTTTACATAAGTTATAAACTCACAAAGTATTATTATTTTTGCTTTAAACAGTCAAGTATTTTTTCAGGAGTTTTAAACAATAAGAGAAAAAGGAATTGTATTTATACTCACAGTTACTATTTCCAGTGCCCTTCCATATTTCCTTCTGGTATCATTTTCCTACTTAGCCTGCAGAACTTGATTTTGTAATTTATGTAGTATATGTTTGCTGGTTTTGAACTTTTACAGCTATTGTATGTTTCAAAACAGTATTTCGCAATCCTTTTTAAAAGATACTTTTGTTGTAGTAGAATTCTAATTAGACTTTCATTGTTTTTGTTTGTTTTTTATAGTTCTTTAGTGACGCTTTGCCTTCTTCTGGCTTGCATTGTTTTGGGCAAGAAGTCCGCTATCATTCTTATGTTTGTTTCTCTGTACATAATTTTTCTGCCTTCTCTGGATATTTTTAAATATTTACCTTTATCTTTGTTTCTAAGCCATTTGACCACAATATGCCTTTCTCTAGTTTTCTTCATTTTTATTGTGCTTGGAGTTCATTGATATTATTCAATCTATTGGTATATAGTTTTTATATGTTTGGAAAATTTTCAGCCATTATTTATTCAAATATTAGTTCAGTCACTATTTGTCTTTCCTCTGTTAGGAGATTTTAATTATAATATGCCACTCATAGTTGTTCCACAGCTCACTGATGCTTTTGATTATTTTTCATATTTACTTTCTCTATTTAATTTTGGAAAGTTTCTATTGCCACATTTTTAACTTCATTACTTTTTTTCTTCTGCAATGTCTAATCTGCTTTTAATTCCATCCATTGTATTTTGAGTTTCAGATGTTACTCTTTTCCTCTGCAGAAATTTGATTTGGGGCATTTTTAGATGATTTTCATATCTGCTTATAGGATTAATTGTTCCTCTTTGTTCTACCTTCTTGAACATATGGAATACATTTGTAAAAGACTAAATTAACTTTCTACAAATTCAATCATCTCTGTCACCTCTGGGCCTGTTTGTATGGATTGATGTTTCTCCTCTTTATGCATAATATTTTCCAGCTTCATCCATGCCTGGTAATATTATTTTTTTCCAGATGTGAATTTTATAATACTTTGTGTGTATTATAACATTTTTAGTAATACAGTGATATTTTAAAATTTCTATAAACATTCTTAAAATTTTTTCTGTGATGCAGTTAAGTTACTTAAGAACAGTTTGATCATTTCAGTTCTTGCTTTTAAGCTTTATTAGGCAAGAGTAGAGCAGCATTATCTCTAGAACTAATTTTGCCCCACTACTGAGGCAAAATTTTGTTGAGACCTCTACCTCACACCCTGTGAATAATGAGGTTTTTCTCTATGGCTAGTAGGAAAAAGAACTATCATCAGCTTGGTATCAGCTCCAGGAACTGCTATCTCTAATACTTCCATAGTAGTAGCTCTTTCTCTGGCCTTGGATAATTCCTTCATATGCCTGTACTGATCTCAACTCAGTTGAAGATTTGAGAGGGACCTTCAGCAGTTGTGGAACTGTGTACAGCTCTCACATTTCTGGTACTATGCCTTATAAACACTTGTCCTTCCTGGACTCCCAGTTGTATCAGCTCTACTCAGAGTTCAGCAGACTCTACCTTCATTCCTACGCTTTTTTTATGTCCTCAAAGCTTTCTGCAGACAATGAGCTGAATTATCATAAAGTTCACCGTGTTTATTTCGCAACACACAGGAATCCTGTTCTTTGTTGCTTGGTTCCGAATGGCTTGAAGTCTGAGATCTTCTTTTGGAATGTTGGTGTTCACAGCTATATATTTCCTTCTCAGAACTTTTTCTGTGGTATCCTATAAGTTTTGGTATCTGTATTTTTATTGTCATTTGTCCCAAGGTATTTTATAATTTCCCTTGTAATTTCTTCTTTGACTCAGTGATGATTGTAGACTGTGTTCTTTAATTTCCACATATTGATGAATTTTCGTTTTCCCTGCATTATTGGTTTCTAGTTTTATTCCATTGTGATAAGAATTTTTGACCCGAAAAATATAAAGCATGTAACTACAGCATATAACTTCAAAATTTTTGGAGTTAAATAATCAATATTTAAAAAAAAAACACTAACAGCGAGAAGAAATAATATAGAAATTATGGGATAAATAGTAAAAATATATTTACATAAACAAATTAGTATTTAAAATAAATTTAAATAGACTGTTTTATAGTTAAGACGAAATGAAGATCTATTTGTATTTGATTTAAAACAGACATTCACATATCATGTGGGCAAAGAGAAGGAGAAAGTTAAAGGAGAAAAGACTGTGTGGCAATAATATCAGATGATATAGATGCACAGGCAAAGAAGTAAGAGAATTTATATATCATCAATTCACAAAGGAAGAAAAATATTCTAAACATCCATAAGGATAGTAACATAAACTCAAATATTAATAGAAGAAATATTAAAAACTGTGGTAGGCTATTTTAATGCAATACATTCTGTAATTAATAGATCAATCAAAAAGGATAGAGAGGATTTGAATAACACATTAGCAAGATTGATCTAAGGAGCATATATAGAACCACACACCCAGTAACCTCAGAAAACATGTATTTCTGAAGCACACGTTAACCACATACTTGGCTGTGAAGCAAGTTTCAACAAATTTGGAATTATTGATATAATAAAAACCATGTTCATTGCCACAATGCACTTAACTTACAAATCAATAAGAAAACTAAGTGGAAAAACCACATATATTTGAAAACTAAGAAACACACTTAAAATAAGTCAAGGATCCAAAAGGAATAATAATGAAGACTGTAAGATGTTTATCAGCTATCCGCATACCCTAAAATTATGAGATACAATTACTAATACCAATTAGTAGTTATTCCTTAGTACCCATGGAGGATTAGTTCCAGGACAACCCCTGACCCTTCATACCAAAATCTGTGGATGCTCAGATTCCTTATATAAAAAGTGTAATATTTGTATGTAATCTATGCATATCCTCCCAAATCCTTTAGATTATATCTAGATTACTTACAACACCTACTACAATATAAATGCTATAAAAATCACTGTTATGCTATCTTGTTTAGGGAATCACAAGAAAAAAAACCTGTACATGTTCAGTATAGACATGATTTTTTTTTCAAATATTTTTGATCCACAGTTGGTTGAATCCATAGATGTGGATCCCATGAGTAAGAAGGGCCAAATATGGAAATGTGCAGCCTTAAATGTTTATTTTCAAAAGAAAAAATACTAATAAGATAATCATCCATGTTAAAAAATATATATATTTCTAAAGAGAGTAAAAAAAGTAAATTTTTAAAAACCTTAGAAATTAATTAAATGGAAAACAATATACCAAGGATTATCTGAAAAGCTAAATAGTCATGTGTGTGTATTTTAAAAGACTAACAAAATAGACACCTCTAAGGAGACTGAACAAAAAAGAACATATGCTCAAATAAATAATCTATCTTTTAAACAGTTGAAATGAAAAGTATTGTGAATATTAAACAATAAATAAGAGAATATGAACAGCTTTATTTCAATAAACTTAAAAATGGACAATTTTTTTAAAAAACCAAAGCTTCAAAATTGACTCAAACAAAAAACAAGAAACAACCCATTGAGTAAAATAAAGCAGCATATAAAAATCTTCTTATAAAGAAATATCAGGCCAAAATGATTTACTAACACAGTGTTTCAGAGCAGGGAAAAACAGGAGAAAAGCACAAATTTGCTTTTATAATTTTTGTCTTGAAATATAGAAGATTTGCAAAAATAGTCCAGTGAGATCCCATATACCCTTCACTCAGCTTCCAAAAATTTAACTTATCTTGCATGATATATTTATTAAATATTAAATCTGAGAAGTCAACATTGCTAAAATTGTATTAACTAAAACAAAACTTTATTCAGATTTCACCAGTTCATACATTAATTTTTTTCTGTTTTAAAATTCAAAACAGGATAAAACTTTTCATTTAATTTTTATATCTCCTTAGACTCCTCTGCTTTGACAGTTTTTTAGCCTCTTCCCCTTTTTCATGACCTCGGAACTTAAAGAGTATCTCTCACTTTTAATTTGTATGTTTCTCTTAAGTTATGGCTACTAAGGAAGAATACCAGAGGTAAAATGCCCTCCCCATCACATCATATCAGAGGGAATATGATATTAACAAGACATTACTCGATGATAAACTTGATCACGTGATTAGGGTGGTGTTTGCCACTGTGAAATTCTCTACTGTAAAGTTACATTATTTTTTAATTTTCTGATACTATTCATTAAAAGTCAATCACTAAATCCAGCCAACACACAATGGATGGAGAAATCAAACTCAACATCCCAAATGTAGGAATATCAAATAATTTGGGGACATATGTTAAAATCACCCCTATAATTAATCAATATGTTTGGGGTGATACTTTGAGGCTGTGCTTCTACCGTACTTCCTTAAAATTTCACCCACTAATTTTAGCAGTGTATTTTCCCTGCAATAGTTATTATTTTGGAACTCAAATAATATTTTTCTATTTCCTTCATTCCTGTAAGGGGTTATTTAAGGAAGATTTGTCCATTCTCATATCCATATATTTGTTCATTCTAATATATATATATATATATTCTCATGTACATGTTTGTGTATTCATATCGTGGATATTTATTTTATACTTTGGGTTATATCCAATGTAATCATTTTTGTTGTTGTTTCTCAAATTTTTTCTGCTTTGGCACTTGGCAGCACTTTCAGTTTATTGGATTCTAGAATATCGTTTTGCTATGCCTCAATATATTTGTGTGTTTGTGTGTACTTTCTTATTTTCATTACAAGATACACCCAGCCAGACACATCTGTACTTTTCTTATTCCAGATCTAGAATCAGTCATTTCTCCAAGCAGCCGTGGTTCTCATTGTTGAAGAATGGTATTAGACACCAAGAACAGGGTGCTAAGTGTGCTTGGGCTATTGTGTCACTGCTTCTAGGAAATAAATGTATATATACTAACCTATGCATACACACATATCTATGCTCATTTCTATATGTATCTATGCATTATATATATAGTGTGTGTGTATATACAGACACATCTATATATATGTATATACACACACATATAATGCATGGATATCATGTGTATATACAGACACATTTCTATATTTTTTATATATATATGTATATACACACACATGATATCTCCAACTCTGATCCATCAGAGCAGAGTTCATTTCAGTCTTCTCAGTTGCTTTTATCTCTGACAGTGACAAATGTGGCTCTCATTATCTACACTTTAGTTTTTTGTTCAGCTATAGCATCTATGTAAAATAGTTTAAGAACTGCTAAGCCATACCCCATACTCCTGTAAGAAAGAAAGTTACCAATTAGAGGACATTGTTTCTGTATAGTTCTTTTTCTCTTTAGTCTTACAGTATTTAGTCAAATCATTATTTTTCAAAGTTACTTAGATCAGTTCTCACCTACCACCTTCAGTGATGTTATGCTATATATTTTGTAATACACTTGAATTCATTTGTCACAGACTATATTTCATCTTAGAATCTCTGGACAATCCAGATAATTATTTTTCAATGTTCAAAAAATTCAATCTTTGATATCTACTGCTTTATGGAATTTGATAAGTGCTTATAGCTATATATCCACCACTATGGGGAAAAATGTTTCATCACCTTAAAATGTCTTATACAGTCCCTTTTTAGTCAGTTCTCTTTTACCAAACACTCATCTATTTTCTGGCCCTATAATATTTTTCGTTTTTCCAGAATGTCATATAAGTAAATAATAAAGTACTGATCTTTTGCATTTGTCTTAGTCCATGTAATGAAATACATTTAAAATTCATTCATATTATACAAATCGGTTGTTCCATTTAATTGCTGAGTAGTATTTAATTTTATGGATGTTAACACATTTGTTTAAAACTTAATCTGTTGAAAAACATTTGGGTTGTTTCCAGTTTTGGCAATTATGAATAAAGCTGCTATACACATTAACATACAGGTTTTTGTATGAACATACGTAAGTTTTCAATTCACTTCAAAAAATATCTAAGAATGTGATCATTAGGTAACACAATAAGTGTATGTTTGCAACCAACTACCAAACTGTTTAACAAAGTGGATGTGTAATATTGCATTATCATTAGCAATTGAGAGTTTTCTTGTGCAATCATTTGGTATATGTGATAGTTAATTTTGTGTGTCAACTTGACTGGGCCATAGGATGCCCAGAAAACTGATTAAGCCTTATTTATGGTTGTATTTGTAAAAGTGTTTCCTGAAAAGATTCTTACTTGGATTGACAGCTGAGTAAAACAAATGGCCCTCTGCAATGTAGATGAGCATCAGACACTCCACTGAGAGACTGAATAAACAAAAAGGTGGAGAAAGGTTGAATTCATTCTCTGCTTGACTGTTTGAGTTGGTACATCAATCATCTCCCACACTTGGCACTCCTGGTTTTCAGGCCTTTCTTCAGACTCAGACTGAAAACACCACCAGCTCTCCAGCTCTCAGACCTTCGAACTACACAGCTGGCATTCCTGGGTCTCCAAATAAGAGACAGCATATCATGGGACTTCTCAGACTCCATAATAAAGTGAGTCAATACTTTATAGTAAATCTCTACCATCTATCAACTATGCATCTGTCTATCTGTTATCTATATATCCTATTGCTTCTGTTTCTCTGAAGACCCTGACTAATACCAGCTTTGATAATGGGAGTGGTTCTAGAGGAATAGTATTTTAAGAATAAGTTTCTGAATTGTTTCTAGGGTTTCTTACATTTTCTCTCTAATAAAATTACATTTAAAAATAGAATGACTTTATTTCCAGTAGGAAAGAGAGAACTGATGTGAATATGCAATAAAGATAAACAAAATATCACTATTTGATGCACCTAATCAAGGACACTATGTATACGACACTTTCAAACATTTTGGGGAAATTAGAGAATATAATATGGTGACTGATTATGCCTAAAGTTCTTGGACAAAGTAGCAAAAGAAATGGATGACCTCAGGTATTTGAATTCTCAGTGCAAGGGTCACATAAATGTCCTGAAGACTTCTATGTGTGCCATGAAGGAGACACTTATTTCCCATAGCCTCAGAGCCAAGATTGCTGAAAATCAGGTGCAGAATCTCATTTTGCAACTGCTTGAGTTAAAACTCAAGTTGAACTTCCAGCTTTGTAAGGTATCCACTGTTACAGTGAGTGTATGAATTGGGAAAGAATGAGACCCTATAAGTTGGAATGAGGATGTGTGGAACAACCTTAATGAAGCTGGGGACCTTGAGCTCCTAGATACTGATGAGTCTTCTTTTGCAGTGAAAGAGGTCTCTCAATCCCCAGTGAAAGAGGCTTCTCTACCCCCAAAGGCAGCAGCACTCCCATCCCGATCATGTCTGCTTTATCACCTACATTTCAGAGGATTAACCCTGCATTTTTTGAGAAGACTGTAATCCCCACCACCACCTCCTGAGACAGTTATGAAGCAAGGAAATGCTTATTCTCATCAGGATCCACCTTTACCACCCCTCTTTACTTCTTGACCTATAACTAGACTCAAGTCCCAGAAAATCCCTAAGGATGAGGTACAGAGTGTGAGCCATGAGGAAGTATATTACACTCCAAAATAACTACTTGAGTTTTCTAATTTATACAAACAGAAATATGGGTACATGTGTAGGAATGGATGCTAAAAGTGTGGGCCAATGGTTGAAGGAATGTAAAGTTGGATCAGGCTTAATTTATTGGTATGGGCTCAGTAAATACTGAGAAATTTTGCATTTAATTTTGTAGCTCTGGAGCTAGAAAGGACTCTAAGTTTGGTTGGTTTGCTGGACAAAAAGGTTACCAACATTGAGTAAGTTGGAAATGCATGCTTTGCCTTGTTTTGATATAGAGAAAGGGATTCAAAGGCTTTTAGGGATATTGGAAGTTAAAATCTATTCACCCACACTGGGAAGGTCAGGAAGACATGCCTTTCACCAAAATTATAAGAAATAAATTTTAGAGAGAAGCCTGGCAATCATGAAGAGATCTGTAATTGCTCTTCCCTATAGGCTAGACCTTACAGTGGGAATTGGGAACAGCAGTCACTGAACTGAAAAACCTAAATGCAATGGGAGTTACTGGATCATGGGGTGGTAGAAGCCAATGGGTGGCATTCAACTGCTAAAGGCAAGATAGGCATGCTTATTATAATGGGCAGCAGAGTCAAAACAGCAATCCTAACAGTCTAACTCTTGCAGACTTATGGCTTTAGCTAGTTGGTCACAGTTTCCCTAGAAGTAAAACATATAGGAAATCTACTAAATTTTTACATGATCTGTATAAGGACAAAATTCCTAAGTCAAATGAATAAAAGTCTAACCTCAATCATAAACACAGAGTTACAGCCCATCAATCAAGTTCCAGAATTGAGCCAGTTTACAGATCCAGAACCCCATGAATGAAGGAGAGGCCTGTCCCCTTAAGGAGGTATCTACCACACTACCAAAATTGTATACTGTTAACACATGTCCCAGCCTTCTTCAAAGAAGCCTATAACCTTTTACCAGGATAACTATGCATTCAGGAATAGGAAACGACTGGACTTTTCAGGGACTACTGGACACAGGCTCTGCTTTGACACTAATTCCTGGAGATCCAAAGCATGACTATGGCCCATCAGAGGAGGAGCTTATGGAGGTCAGATGATTAATGGAGTTTTAATTCAGGTCTATCAACAGTGGCCCCAATAGGTCCTCAAGCCCATCCTGTGGTTATTTCCCCAGTTCTGGAATGTGTAATGAAAATAGATACACTCAGCAGTTAACAGAATCCCCATGTTGGTTTCCTGAACTGTGGAGGGAGGGCTATTCTGGTAGGAATTATTAAATGGAAATAATTAGAATTGTCTCTGCCCAGGAAAATAGTAACCAAAGGCAATACCACATTCCTGGAAGAAATGCAGTGATCTCTGCCACCATCAAAGACTTTAAGGATGCAGGAGTAATAATTCCCACCACATCCCCATTCAACTGGCCTATCTGGGCTGTGCAGAAGACAGAGGGACCTTGGAGAATTGCAGTGGATCATTGTAAGCTTAATTAGGCAGTGATTCCAATTGCAGCCACTGTACCAGATGTGATTTTGGTACTAAATTAATAGTCTTTATTTCTTACAAAAGTTTTACATTTACATGTATTTATTTATTTATTTAGGACAGAGAAACTATTCCATATGATACTACAATGACAAATATGACATTATAATTGTCAAATTATTGTGCTGGAAGTTAAAATCTATTCATCCACACTGGGAAGTTCTCAATGTGTGTATCTCATCAAAGTCATGTAATCCACACATGGACTATTTGTATGTATATGCAATGACTACGACACATATGCATATATAAATATATATACCTATATATGTCTACATATTCCATGTATATAAGTATACATGTATATATAGGTATATATAGGCGTATATGTATATATAGCCATATATACATATATATTGTGCATATAGGTAATTATGTGAATATATATACACATACATAGTCAATGTATATAGGTATATATGTATGTATACATAAATACATATACAGCATAATTAATGAATATAGCTATATAATACATATATATTATATATTTATTTCACAATTATAATATCATATCCAACACTGCAGTATCTTACAGAATAGTTTCACCTCCCCAAAGGTAATAGCAGTGAAGTAAAGTCTAGCACAAGGTGAGACAAAGGTCTTGACTAAATATCCCAATACCCACATAAAACTGAGAGCAGAAGAAAAGAATGTGAAAGAAAGGTCATATGCCAAGAAATTCTTAGAGAATATTGTATTTGCCATAAAATGGAAAATTTCTCCTCACTACCAATAAGATCTGAGCTCACCAGTATAGTGTTCTTCATCTATATATGACTTTTACTCATTGTTGAGATATGTTATTAGTATTTCAAGCTAGAAGGACAAAATATTTTAGACAAAACAGAAACAGAAAAGAGTTCAGGGAAATATAATGGTTATCTTTCAAAAATGTATTAGGAACATTCAAAAACAGGAAGAACCATTATTTTTCTATGTTAACTGAAACAATTAGAAATGGAATATAGAACACAAAGAAATAGATATAGAATTTGGGAGTTTTATAATTATTTTATTTTCCTACAAAATAAGTAGTTGCTTTTGATGAATTATAGTCCTGTCACTAACCAAGCCAAAGGAAATTTAATAGGCACTGCCCAGTCTTCTGGCAATTCATTCGAAATCTGAGGACCTGCATTTTCCTATGTGAGCATGATTGTGTATATGTGTGTACACATTTGAAAAAGTGTGCTTGTGTATATAGGAAAAAATATGTGTGTATGAGTGTGTATGTGAAAAATTGCCCACAAGCATACTTCTGATTGCATTTCCATAAATTGCATTGCACTTTTATAATATATAAGAACACTTTGATTTTCAGGACCTGTGCTAGGAAATTTGTGAAGTATGGCAAGACTTTATTTTATAGAATTTGAGGACTGTTTCACCAAACAATTTTCCTCTTTTTTTCTTCAAGACATTTTTCTCAAAAATTCTTATCCCTACTCTTGCAAAATTTTCATAGAAAGAATTTGAATGTAACATGTTGGCTTCGTAGTACAGATTTAGGGCCATGTGTTTTCTCCTCCAGGCAAATCTGTTCAGATCTCTTACATCTAATTGAAAAATTAAAATGTCTGCCCTATCCCAAAAAGTTCTACCAATCCATGATTAGGTACAGAATGGGAATTACAGAGACTTATTGTGGCATCTCTCAAATCCCAATATCAAGCAGATATTTAGAAAATTATAACAGATTTGTAGAGACAGAATTGAAAGTGTTGTGAGTTTTCTTGTCCAAATGCTGTGGACTTAGAAGAGCAGCATTTGAAATGTGAATGGGTCTCTCTAATTCCCTTGTCACAATCACATCCCAATGCATGTGGGCAGGCATGTTGCCAATGAGTAATGGCTAATTTTTCTCCCTTAAACATCTCTCCTCTAAGTCACAGGACTGCCCTGCTAATAGATGCAACTTTCTAAAGCAAGTGGAAACATTGTGGGGAAATGAATAAACAGCCTCTTTATTAGCAAGTCTTGATGGGATTTTTTTTCCATTGCTCCAATCTTCATATGTGAATTATTAGGAGAGAAATGAGTCTTGTAAAGTGAAAATTAAACTCAAAGTCAAAAGAAATCAGAGTCAGGCAGAGTGGTCCTCAGAGAAAAAGAACAAAGGCAAGAAAGACAAAGAGAAAAGGGCAAAGTGAAGAAAAGGCAGGGAAATAGAAGAAAACATGGGAGGCCCCAGATGGCCATAGGCAAGAATGAAAATGGCATTCTGCATGAGCTTCTCATCTTGGGAGACCCAGAGATAGAAAAGAGTGTATTGGGAAGACTCTGTGCCAAGGAAGCTATTTTGTTATCCAAATGAAATTATAGCACACAATCATCTTTTATCATACAGTGGCCAAAGGCTAGAAACACGCACTTCTTAAAAGCCAAGATCAGTTCCAAAAATTGGAAGATGATATTGTCCAATTACTATTTGGAGTATTTGTCTAGGAATCCTTTGAAGTCACCCATCCTCTCATAATCCATTTTATTTCTTCTTAGCTTCCAACCTCTATGAATGCCTTATGGACAAGGACTACGTCAGGTTCCCCTTTCCTTATAGCCTCTTCTTGCATAAAGTTAGGAAAATATTTCTCTGCATTTAAAGGTCAAAGTTGAGAAAGGTAAAATCATCCTAATATGGACAACTAAGTCCTGTGAAGGAAAAAAGTATGGTTGTTTTGTTTCAAATTATTGGCAAGATATGAATAAACATAAAAGAGAGAGAAGGGTTTGAAATGGTATGGCACATCCATCAATTAACTGATAGAACTAATTACTCCATGCATAGCATAGAAAAAAAATACAAGTGGACCAAAGGCCCGTGGGTAAATTAGCTAATAGCAGGGCCACACATTAATCTAAATAGAAGCATTAATATATCCAACTTTCTGGGTATGACAAACAAGACATGTAGACCATCTGACTGCAATTCCTCTGGAGCCTATGTTGTCAACAGCTCACTGGCCTGAAGAGGACTAACTGTTGCAAGGAATCTTGTGTCTCCATGATTGGAGAGAAAGTAAAAGACAAATCTGAGGCTGGTATGAGTATGTTGTGTATGGAAGTGAAGATTTTGTGTGCTAGATGTGGATGGGGGTTAGAAAAGAGGAATTCCTCCTTGTCTGGGTCTTTTAGTGGGATACAGTACTGGAAATTTACCACTTCCAAGACTTCTCTTTTCATAATTCTGAATTTAAAGGCACCAGATCCTTCGTTTAATGTGTGTGTGTGTGTGTGTGTGTGTATGTGTGTGTGGCAGTTAACATTTTACCAAGGGGCTCTACCTGTGGTTATCAGTCCATCTACTACATGTTTTGTAATTGATTTCCTTCACTTGAGCCTGGCTGGTATTCCTTTAAATACACAGAGATCTACAGCTTGATCTTCTGATCCTTATCAGTCATGTTAGCAAATCCTATGATTTTCCCATCACGCTTTCCCCTGTGGCAGCAGAATCATCAGGGGTGAAATAGCAATGATGTCAATAGTCACCTTGAAGTCCCCAAACTGGTGTGCATATCACAAGGCCAGGATATGCCTCTTAAGTAGAAGATTCAAGTGATATCAACCATCCAGCTATTCAGGGCTGAATCAAAGCAACATTGCAATGCTAAAGTGAAGTTGCTAGCTTTTCTAAATTATTTCTTATAATGTACCAAATATCATGTTTGGTGCCAGAAATTCTCATGTTTATATATCCAGTTTTTACCTTGTTTCAGAAGATTTACAGATTCTTTCAGTGATGGGCACACAACTCAGAAACACTTGAATAGATAAAAGGCAGAACTCTTGGTAATTTCCAAATGAAAAGAAGGCTGCCATCCAGGGCCACACAAGATATGGCATCTAGGAACAGAGGAACAGAAAGCTGGAACTTTCTAAGGAGGCTTACGTATGGTAAGTATGGTGGGGTTAGTTAGGTTTCACTGACTTCCAGTTGAGTACTTTCAGTAATTCTCTGGGCCCACTTGAGAAAGGGCTGTCCCTGGATCCCCTAGATATCTGGGGAGCCTCTTGGAGCTGGGTATGTGTGTATTATATCCCAGGAATGCTACAACCTAATAAGGAAAGTATTGAGGTATTTACTTGAGGTAGGGAGTTAGCAAACTTCCTGCAAAGAGGAATTGAGGATTTTTAGCTATGACTTCAAAACTTGGTTAAGTTAGAACTTATGAGATATGTTATGGACTTCTCCCCGAACTCCAGTCTTAAATATTTAATTGCCTTCTAGACATTTCCAGTTGCCTTCTAGGCACCTTATACTCAAAATGTCCAAAACTAAATTTCTCATCTTCTTTACCCAGACCTGCTCTTTCCAAAGACTCTTCCTGGATTTTAGTTGCTATAAGATTGACTTTTACCTTGTGAAGTATCAAGACTTTCACCTATCTCTATGTCTGTTTCCAAACTTTCTCACCTGTGTCATGCAGTGAGATGACAGTTGAGGTGGCAGTTTGCTATACAGTGAGATGGCATGGCTGGCAGCTTGACCTTCTCTAATATGATGTAGATAAGTGTTGAAGCAACAGAAAACAGGACTCAGACAGGTGGACCAGCTGTGACTTCTGATTTACAGTGAGTGCCATCATAAGTTTTTATAGTATGTCACTAGCTTAGTCTTAGACAATGGTGTTAATCTTGGGTGACAAGTCATGAAGGATAAGCAGCTGTAACTCTGAAGTTTCCATCACACATTTGACAGGGCTTGAAATCTTGACCTGAGATAAAACACCAGCTGCTCGTTCACTGACTATTTAATACCAAATAGTGCAACATAGAGCACCGAAGAAATGTCAAAAGTTCTTCAATACATATCTCATTAATACTAGCCAATTGGTACTATTAATTTTAGAAAATAAAAAGTATCTAGTTGTCTCCGTGGAAGGAAAAAAAGAATTAGTGTAAATTAGTTTTTCGTCTATAGTTTTTCATAGGGATACTTTCTTGTTCACTCTATTGTGAACTCTACTCCACAACAGCTCTCCACCAATCTTGTTAATTAACCTTATATGTATGGATAACAAACTTAAACATGGTAATAAGATTTTTGGAATTGTCCTTCTTTATAGAATCATAAAACTGAAGGACTAAAAAGAACCTCAGAGTTAATCTGGCCTAAAACATCATTTAATCATGAGGTAACAAGAGCTCAGTAAAGAGTTCTTTACTTTACTTTAAGGGCCACACTGCTCTTAAATGAAAGAGGTAGAATTTCAACTCATGTCTTCCAACTGTGAGTCAGGGTTCTTTCTATTCATCACACTATCCTCTCTTTCTATGTTGATTCAACCATTTAAATGAAATTGCAGGAAAAATAAAGTAAATAAGTGAAATTATTTTCCTTGTATTATCTTTGACTATACTTATAAATAAATAGGCAACTTCATGGTGAACATCGGGGTGTAATTTAAAGAAAAAGGATGAGGAAGCAACCGCATTCAGAAATGATATCCTTATATAGACTGAAAAAGTAAATAGTAATAAATTTTAGGAGGTGAAAAATGGTTAACTCAACATGGAGAATATTCTACATAATTTTGTAAGCACAGGATACTTTAGAAAATGCATTTAGGGCCCAGAGCCTGGGAACAGTGTGAAAATTTACAAAAGGATTCGTAGTTTGACACTTAGAAAATACCTTTCTGTTTCTTCATTAAAAATGTGATATTTTGATAATTAAAAATATATCTTTCTGAAGAAAGGAGGCAGGGCATCCAGAGAAGGCCTTGCTATCATCTTAATTGTCAACAAAAACAAAGCTCCAAATGAGCTCAGTTGCTGCTTTCAAATTTTAAGTTTCTTTAAAAGCCAATTTGTCAATACAAGATCCAAATCCAATCCCTGACATGGGCCCCTTCACCACATAAACTCACTGTCTATTTAAAATAACTTTCATTTGCTCCTGGTTCCTGTTGTGGGGAGATGAGCTACGTATGCCTGTTCTGGGACCAGCTGGTCCCCATGTGGCCATCCTGCTGGCACACTTCCTTGACCAATGGCTGAGAAGAAGCACCACAGACATCCACTAATACAGAACAGTGAGTCCATTAAAAGGACAGAGACCAATTATTCTCATTAGCCAACAAGGACAGAGTAGGAGCTAATGGGGCTTCTGTTTCAACAGAGGGAGAATTTAGGTTAATTATTAGGAAAATCCTTGTAACTATTGGAACAGTTAGGACTCTGGAAACAAGGTACCCAGGGAGGAAGCAAAATCACCTTCATTTACAGATACTTCATGTAAGATTAATTCACCATTTATCAAAGATTATTAAATCAGAACCACTAAAAAAATACAAAAAAGTATATACCCTGACCCGAGAAGACTATCTGGCACCTCAAGGTTTGTCATTAACAGAATGTCAGGCATTAGTTTAGGCATTAGGGAGAAAACAGAATAGTAAATGAAATCAATAAAAAATCACTGCCCTAAAAAAGTTTATGATCTAATGAGGGTGGGGGAAGTCAATGGAGTCCACAATAAATACATAAGTAAACTAAATATCAATAACATGTTAAATAGCTATAAATTCTGAGGAGAAAACTAAAGCCAGAAATAGGGACAGGGGATGACTAAGAGGAGTGAACATTTTAGTTAAGGTTGACAAATGAAAACTTCCTGAGAATATGGCATTTTAGTGAAAATGTGAAGAAAGTAAGGAAGGTAGCTACAGGAATCATGAAGCTGGGATGTTCCAGGCAGAGGGGATAGCAAACAACAGGCCTTGAAGTAGAGGCCTGATTGTTACGTTAAAGAAAAGGCAAAGATTTTTTAAATTCAGATTCGAGTGTGGAAGGAGGAAGTAATGAAGATCAGGATGAAAGGGTAGCTGGATGCTGATGGAGCAGATCACACAGGCTTGGCACTGCCTGGCAATACCTCAGCTTTTATGCTGAGAGTGAGAAACAGGGAAGTGAGGTGATCCCACTTACAGTTCAGTAAGATCACTTGGCTGTTGTTTGGAATACACTAAAAAGGAGCAAAAATGCAGAAAAAAAATCGTCAAGGCTTTTACAGTAACTCAAGTAAAAGGAAAAATAAACCAAGATGGCTCCAGTGGAGATAATTTGCAGAAGTCAAAATCTGGATGTATTTTCAAAGTACAGTGAACAGAATTTGATGAAGACTGAAGAGAACGTACTGAGCGAGGTATGAAAGAAGGGAGCTCAAGAGTGGCATCATGATAGTGTAATCCCAAGAGAAATTATTTAAAATTAATGCAAAATGGTATACAAGTCTTACTGGTATATAAGTCCAACAGAGGAATTAAATGGAAACTAAAGATTAAAGAGAGACATAAAAAAATCTACAATCACAGCTGCAAATTTTAGTATCTGTCTCTCAGTAAGTATTAGATAAAATATTAGTGATGGCATACAGGACCAAAACAATACTATCAATGAACTTAATTTAATAAATACTTAAAAAACACTAAACCAGACAAAAAAGAATATACATTCTTTTCAAGATCAGAAAAAAATAAACAAATAACATGTTAAGCAACAAAAAAGAGAAAGTGCCAGGAAATACCAAAAGCCTTAAATATTACAGAGTATATTCTTTTAACACAGTAAAAATAATTTTAAAATTAATGGAAAAATACACAGAAAGCTACAAATATTTATTAATTAAAAAACACATTTCTAAATAACCTATGAAGAGTAGGTAGAAAGACGGAAAAGAAATCAAAAGGAAAATCAGAAAATTATTTTCGAAATGAACAGTAGTAAAAATGCAGCATATCAGAATCCACAGGATGCAGCTAACACAGGTCTTAGAAACGCAAAGAAGACAAAGTTAATTATCTCAATCTCAAACTTAAACTAAGGGAGTATATGAAAAGCTATTTAATCTCAAAGGATAAGAAAGACAATAATAAGATAAAAGCAGGATTCTAAAAAAAAGAAAACAGACAAAATACAGACAATTTAAAAGACAAAAACCTAGTTATTGTAAAGGATTAATAAAATAAAAACTAGCAAGACAGATTAAGAAAAAAAGAAAATGTGGCACATATACACCATGGAATACTATGCAGCAATAAAAAAGGATGAGTTCATGTCCTTTGTAGGGACATGGATGAAGCTGGAAACTACCATTCTCAGCAAACTATTGATTGCAAGGACAAAAAACCAAACACTGCATGTTCTCACTCATAGGTGGGAATTGAACAATGAGAACACCTGGACACAGGAAGGGGAACATCACACCTGGGGCCTATTGTGGGGTGGGGGGAGGGGGGAGGGATAGCATTAGGAGATATACCTAATGTAAATGACGATTTAATGGGTGCAGCACACCAACATGGCACATGTATACATATGTAACAAACCTGCACGTTGTGCACATGTACCCTAAAACTTAAAGTATAATAAAAAATAATAAATAAATAATAAAAATTAAAAATTAAAATTAAAAAAAGAAAAAAGAAAACATAAATTATTAACATCAATGATTACAACAAGTGCTAGAAATATCAAAAAGGTAATAAAATATATGAGTGATATGCCAATAAACATGATAATTTGGATAAAACAAGAATATTCTGAAAGGATAACTTACCAAATAAAATTTTTGAATTTTCTATATTTATCAAAACAGTGAATTTAACAAATATTACACACATACACACATGCATGCACGTGCGCATGCACATGCACACACACACAAACACACACATCCAGGTCCCATCATTTTACTTGAGAATTCTACCAAACATGTATTTAAGAGAAATTTCTTTTAAAAAATAGGGTAGGAATAAAAACATTCCATCCCATTTTATAAAGGCAACATAATTGTGATTCCAATATCTGAGAAAGACATTACAAAACATTGGAATATTTAAGACAGTGTTTTGTGTTTCTCCTTATAGAAATCGTTCATCTCCCTGGTTAGCTGTATTCCTCAGTATTGTGTGTGTGTGCGGGGGGGGCGGGGGGGCAATTGTGAATGTAATTGCATTCCTGATTTGGCTGTCAGCTTGACCGTTGTTGGTGCATAAGAATGCTAGTGATTTTTGCACATTGATTTTGTATCCTGACACTTTGCTGAAGTTGTTTATCAGCTGAAGGAGTTTTTAGGCTGAGATTATGGGGTTTTCTAGATTTAGGATTATGTCATCTGCAAACAGGGATAGTTCGACATCCTCTCTTCCTATTTGGATGCCTTTTATTTCTTTTTCTTGCCTGATTGCCCTGGCCAGGACTTCCAATAGGATGTTGAATAGGAGTGGTGAGAGAGAACATCCTTGTCTTGTGCCAGTTTTCAAGGGAGATGCTTCCAGCTTTTGCCCATTCAGTATGATGTTGGCTGTGGGTTTGTCATAAATGGCTCTTATTATTTTGAGGTATGTTTCTTCAATACCTAGTTTATTGAGAGTTTTTATCATGAAAACTTGGGTGTTGAATTTCATTGAAAGCCTTTTCTGCATCTATTGAGATAATCATGTGGTTTTGTAAAGACTAACAGACCTAAAGAGTTCTGTTTATGTGCATATTTGCATATGTTACTGATTTACTGATTTGCATATGTTAAACCAACCTTGTATCCCAGGGATAAAGCCTACTTGATCATGGTAGATAAGCTTTTTGATGTGCTGCTGGATTCGGTTTGCTAGTATCTTGAGGATTTTTCCATCCATGTTCATCAAGGATATTGGCCTGAAGTTTTCTTTTTTGTTGTTGTTGTGTCTCTGCCAGGTTTTGGTATCAGAATGATGCTGGCCTCATAGAATGAGTTAGGGAAGAGTCCCTCCTCCTCAATTATTTGGAATAGTTTCAGCAGGAATAGCAGCTCTTCTTTGTACATCTGGTAGAATTCAGCTGTGAATTTTTCTGGTCCTGAGCTTTTTTAGATTAGTAGGCTATTTATTACTGACTCAGTTTCAGAGCTTATTATTAGTCTGTTCAGGGACTTGATTTCTTCCTGGTTCAGTCTTGGGAGGGTGCATGTATCCAGGAATTTATCAATTTCTTCCATATTTTACAGTTTATGTGCATACAGGTGTTCATAATAATCTCTGATGGTTATTTGTATTTCTGTGGGGTCAGGGATAATATCCCCCTTATTGTATCTGATTGTATTTATTTGAATCTTCTCTCTTTTCATTTTTATTAGTCTAGATAATGGTCTATTAATTTTTTCAAAAAATCAGCTCCTGGATTAATTGATCTTTCCAATCTATTTTGTGTGTCTTAATTTCCTTCAGTTCAGCTCTGATTTTGGTTATTTCTTGTCTTCTGCTAGCTTTGGGATTGGTTTGCTCTTGTTTCTCTAGTTCTTTTATTTGCGATATTAGTTATTAAATTGAGATCTTTCTAACTTTTTGATGTGGGCATTTAGTGCTATAAATTTCCCTCTTAACATTGCCTTAGCTGTGTCCCAGAGATACTGGTATGTTGTATCTTTGTTCTTATTAGTTTCAAAGAACTTCTTGATTTCTGCCTTAATTTTATTATTTACTGAAAAGTCATTTAGGAGAAGGTTGTTCAATTTCCATGTAATTGTATGGTTATGAGTAAATTTCTTTTTTTTCTTTTTTTTTTTGTTTTTTGTTTTTTGTTTTTTGATGGAGTCTCTCTCTGTTGCCCAGACTGGAGTGCAGTGGGGCGACCTCAGCTCGCTGCAAGCTCCGCCTCCCAAGTTCACGCCATTCTCCTGCCTCAGCCTCCTGAGTAGCTGGGAATACAGGCACCTGCCACCACGCTCAGCTAATTTTTTGTATTTTTAATAGAGACAGCGTTTCACCGTGTTAGCCAGGATGGTCTCGATCTCCTGACATCGTGACCCACCCGCCTCAGCCTCCCAAAGTGCTGGGATTACAGGTGTGAGTCACCACACCCCACCGGTTATGAGTAAATTTCTCGAGTCTTGATTTCTAATTTGATTGCACTGTAGTCCAGGAGATTGTTTGTTATGATTTCAGTTCTGTTACATTTGCTGAGGAATGTTTTACTACTGATTATGTGATGAATTTTACAGACTATGCCATGTGGTGATGAGAAGAATGCATACTCTGTTGTTTTGGGGTGGAGAGTTCTGTAGATGTCTATCAGGTCCATTTGATCCAGTGATGAGTTCAAGTCCTGAATATCTTTTTTAATTTTCTGTCTTGGTGATCTCTCTAATATTGTCAGTGAGGTGTTTAAATCTCCCACTATTATTGTGCAGGAGTCTAAGTGTCTTTGAAGGTCTCTAAGAGTACCTGTGTTGGGTACACCTATATTAAAGACAGACATCTCTTAAG
Organism: Pan troglodytes; assembly: GCF_028858775.2. Classification (NCBI taxonomy): domain Eukaryota; kingdom Metazoa; phylum Chordata; class Mammalia; order Primates; family Hominidae; genus Pan; species Pan troglodytes. Next base: position 47,953,839 of record NC_072415.2, on the reverse strand, counting down.
AATATAGACATAAAAAATTTTCAATAAAATAATATCAGACTTAATTTAGCAATATATTATATACCTTGAACAGGCAAAGTCGATTCCAGGAATGCAATATTGATTTAATATTTGTCCAAAGACAAAATTGCAACAAATTTAGTTTAAGATCTTAATTGGCTTTTATTTATTATTGTAGAGTTAGGCAACACCTCATTCAGACACAATGAGTCTTTTTATATGCCAAGCAGAGGAACCTGGCTTTATAGACAAAAAATGGTGGAGGAAAGAAGAAACAGAGAACGAAAGCAAACTGATGATTTCAAAGTTACTTTTCATGTAAAGATTAAAGCAGAGGTTTGGCGCGGTGGCTCACGTCTGTAATCCCAGCACTTTGGGAGGCCGAGGCAGGCAGATCACGAGGTCAGGAGATCGAGACCATCCTGGCTAACACAGTGAAACCCCATCTCTACTAAAAATACAAAAAATTAGCCGGGCGTGATGATGGGCGCCTGTAGTCCCAGCTACTCAGGAGGCTGAGGCAGGAGAATGGTGTGAACCCGGGAGGTGGAGCTAGCAGTGAGCCGAGATCGCACTACTGCACTCTAGCCTGGGCAACAGAGCAAGACTCTGTCTCAAAAAAAAAAAAAAAAAAAAAAAAAAGAAAAGAAAAGAAAGAAAGATTAAAGTAGAGAAGACTAACTAATCATGCAGGCTAAAACTGGCCTGTTTAGAGTTTTGGCTATTCTGTCCTTCTCCTTCTCCCTCTCCTTCTCTCTCTCTCTCTCCCCTGATTGTTTAGAAGTTCAAATAAACAACTTATTTCTGGTGTGGTGGCATGGGACTTCATCATGAGTGACTCCATTTTGCTTTGATCTATTGGACCCAGTGCAGGAGGTCACTCCAAATGAATGACCTCCTATAAACTTTATTTAACATATTTTAAAATTGATTAATGTATTTTTATTTCAACACAATAAAGAAGAGAACTTACATGAGCAATTTAATATTGTGGAAATGACTTTTGACAAATTAAACACACATTCATATTTTTAAAAAATTCTAAGCAAACTGGAATTTGAGGGGAACTTTCTAAAATTGCTGAAGTGAAACTACAAAATCATACAGGCTCGATCATGAAGTGGTAAACTCCTCCCCTGTAAGATCAAAAACAAGGGTGCAATTTTTATTTCCATCACCTCTATTTAGCATTATACTAGAGTTCCTGGCCAATGTAATAAGGTAAGAAAGATGAATTAAAGTTGTACAATCTGGAAAGAGAGACAAAAACTGCCTTTACTTGCATATTTTATAATTTTTATAAAGAAAATTCTAAAGCAGAAACAAAAAATATTAGAAAGAATACATGAGTTGCAGGGGCTTAGGTTACATAATTAATGTACAAGTATTAATTATATTTCTATTACTAGCAGCAGTAATTGGGATATGAGATAAAAATGTGATTTATATTAGCATTAAAAAACCTCGAAAAACTTTAACTCTGTTCAAAAAGTTTTTTAAAAAAACCTAGAAGAATTTTAACTGTTCAAAACTGCTATACTGCAAGGTACAAAACACTGAGAGTAATTAGGAAGATCTAAATTGATAGAGAAATCTATCATGTTCACAGGCTGAAAGACTATGATTTAAGAATTTATAATTTTAAGATATCCAATTTTTCCAAAATTGACCTATAAATTTAAAGTAATCTCAATTATAATCACAGCAGGCTTTGTTATAGAGGTTTACAAGTTAATTCTGTACTACATGTGAAAAGACAAAGGGCCTAGAATAGCCAAAATAATTTTGATAAAGAAAAAAAGAAAATTTAAACCACTTAAAATCAAGAGTTAATATAAAATATTCAAGACGATATGGAATTGGCATAAATATACATGCATAGATCAACTGATTTTCAACCAAGTTTCCAAAGCAATTGATGGCAAAAAAAAGGTAAGTCAAATTGTCCTACAGCACACATATGAAATAGAAAAATAAATCTCAATCTCCGTGTCAAAAAACACAAAAATAAAGACCTAAACATAGAAACTAAAACTACAAACGATTTCAAAGAAGGTATAGAATAATGTTTGTGTCCTGGGGATAGGAAAAGGCTTCTTAGGATCTGGACAGCAAAAACATAAATGAAAAAAATTAAAAGGTCTGAGAAATTTAACTTCATTAAAGTTAAGCAACTTTACTCATCAAAAGGCAATTAGAGAAAATGAATATGTACAAATAAGGAGAAAATAGTGCCAAAACATTTCTCTTTGCAGATGTATGATTCATAGGGTTCATAGAGAAGGTCTGTATTTAGACATACAGCTGAAAGTCAGTAGTGAAGAGATAGTAAAACATGAGATTGGTTTAAATTACTTGGGGAATTAGTGTAGATAGAGAATAGTGGAGGTCCAAGAGCAGAATTCTACTAATTGGAGAAAAGGAGTGGAGGCAAATACAGGTGGAAATGCTTTAGTCAAAGAGTAGGAAACAAATCAGGTGGGTATGGAATCCCAAAAGACATACAAAAAAAGTGCTTAGATTCTAGGAAAGGATCTAAATACATGTCCTATACACAAGAATTTATGTTTTCACATGTGAAACTAAATTAGCACACATGGAAGGACATTCATACACAGAAAATTAAATATGGGGTAAGCCATAATATAAGAAATTCCAGAAGATGTTAAATGAGTACCAGATAAATGATTCAAAAAGTCAGGAATGCAGACTTCCAGAAAAATTAGAGTTTACTGTGTATGGGAGTTGCCAGCAAAGATTTAATAGAGTAAGTCTTTACATTGAGAAAACATTGAGAAAGAGCCTTCAAGGTAAGGGAATGGTGAGCAAATAAAGCCCATGTTATGCACAAAGATATTTTGGCGATGAGAATGCCAATAATGCAATATATAAATAGAACAGGGACAAAAGATGAGACTATAAAAATAAGAGAATGGCCTAGATTTTTGAGAATTCCAATTGTCCAGCTAAGTATTTTGATTTCTCCCATGAAGCATTTTTAGGGTCCCTAAACCTTGGAGTCATCAGTAATGGCTGACCCTCAAGAAAAGGTTTGGCAGACACCATTCTAGACCTGTCAGCCCTAACAGTGTGAAGAAGGGCTACTAGACTGCTAAATTCCTACCTATTGATTTTTTTTTACATCAATGCGGGAAAGGTTTCGTTATAGAACTTTATAAGCCAGGTGAAAGAGGGCCACATTTCTATTGCCCTGTTTTTCCTAAAACAAAGAAAACAACTATTAGAGTTTTACAATTTTCTCTTTTCTCCCTTCACTGCAAGAATCTGAAGCGCCCTCAAGTAGAGTTGCTCTGTGAAAGTTTCTGTCATTCTTGTACTGAGACTTGTTGAGAAGGAGCTGGAAATACAATGCACTGGAGAGTGTTCTGTCTTGTGTCATACACCCAAGAAATAGCAATCCTGTGTTCCACAGGCTACTACTCCCATGTAGAAGACACTTTCTCTCTCCCTCCTTCCTCAAATTCTTCCTTCCAACACTACCAACATAAATATCCCTCCTTTGACCACTTTGAAAATTTCCATTTTATTATTGAAATCATTATGGGCATATACAGCCCTTTAAATGCTTTGCGATTTTTATCTTTCTAATGGAATGTTTATTACCTTGACGGAAATGACCTACTCCATCATATATGTTTCTATTTTCTAAGGCTTTGCCCAGGCATGAATAGCGAACAGTTGCTGGAAACATCTTTGTCAAATTGACAGAATTAAACTTGAGTCAAGAAAGTTTCACACAGGAGGAGGTCTTAACAAATAAAGAAGCTGAGCAGCAGCTGTTAGAAGTTATAACGTTAGCATCGATCTGAAGGTTATTTGGAAGCTTCTTTCATTTTCCTGCTAATGGCATTAGGGGCTCTGCAGCAGATAACAGGCTCTGACATCAAGACCTTAATCCAGGCACTCTGCAGAAGCCCTGACCTTCAAGGAGTGCAGACATTGATCAGCACTGAGAGAGTGGAGGGTCAGAGATTAAGAGTCATCAAACTATACACAACTGCAAAAAACAAAGTTGCTCATGCTTTACTTTGGAAAAGGTCCATATTCAAGCCAGCCCAGGAAGAGGCACATCTGTGGGAGTTCCTTATCAACTTGTCTTGTTGACACCCTGGATAATATCCTGAAATTTAACTGGAGATCTAGGGTGTGTTAAAATATTGGGCCAGCCCCTCCAAAAGAAGAATGGAGTGGGGATTCTGAGACTACATCCATTCCTTCCATTCTCACTCCACTCCTATTTCCATAGACCTCTGGTAGAAGCTAAATTATTGAAATTTAGCTATCTTTTATGAGTGATTATCTTATAGCCATGTTGCCCTTTGGGCATTCTTTACACAGGCCAAATTCTCAGACTATAGTGGTCTGGTTTTATACCATCTGTCCTTCCAAATAACAGTAGCTCAGAGCAGAAAAAAAGAAAGTTTTACAAATATGATTTCATTTGAGGTCTCATGTGCTACAAACTTTCCTTATCTTTGTCATGATCCACCATTCTCTATTAGGCCTGCAGTGTTGCGCTTTTGAGTCTATAATGCCTAAAAATTTGAGAAATATTTTCAGGAAAGTGTCATTAATATGTATGATTTCTAAGAAACTGAGAGGGTGGAAGAAGTGGAAGTCTAATATTATTGAATATCTATTATAGTCAAGGAATGGGTGTTTTATATATTTGCATTTATTTATTTTGGTTCAGGGAGTGGTTTACATCAAATGTAACTTTTTTCCACCAAGCAGTATTTCAATGAATAAGGTTTGGTAAAATCGTCACAAAGGTCCATTTGTATTATATGAATTCTCTCTCTCTTTCTCTCTCTCTCTCTCTCTCTCTCACACACACACACACACACACACACATACACACACATTCATTCATCCTGTCATATGTATACAAAATAATTTACATTAGCTTGGACCGTTGAGTTTGGTAAATGCACCTATACTGAAGGGGAAAAAAGCAATTTCAGTTATGGATTTCATAGACTTTCTCATTAAAGTTACATGTTTGAAGAAGGTTTATATATATGGATATGTGTGTATATATAATTTTACAAACATTAAATGAAATCACTGTTTTTTATAAAATATTCAAACCATGCCTAGTATACAATGAAAACAAAAACAGAAAAACTCACTTTCATTCATAACCACCTCCCCACCACTCCACTGCCACCCTGGGGAAGACAAGACTAGGTTTGTACACAACCGCAGACTTGCTGGCATAGCTTCCATATGCCTATGTAAAAGGCTCCTTAAAGTGCTCAGCGGAAAGGGATGACTAGGATGGAACTTGAAGGAGTCTGGGAACTGCAAATTTCAAACTGGCCTTCCAGATTTCTATTTAGTTATTTTTGTCAAGTTGATAGAATATATTTCATGTAACATTATGTTAGCTTGATTTATAACTTTTAAATATTTTGACATATGATATAAATTCCTCCATTTGTGCTTTTATATCAGACCCTGCCAATGTTTAGGGGAGGCCCTATATATAAAATATAAATTGAAATTTTGTTTAGATACCTCCAATTTACTTTTAAAAAGACTTTACTTTTTTCATTTTTGGCCATAATGGAGTAGCAGGAACTGTATCTAATTTCTGATGTTAAACAAGAAAACTGGAAAAAAAATATATAAAACAACACTTTTCCAGACATTAAAAAACTAGCAGTGCAGAACTCTAATCCCTTAGAGAAGGGAATCAAAGAGTTGAGCCCAACATTGTCCTGGCTTTGTTCTATGGAGAGGAACATTCCATACTGGAATGAAGGAAAGCTTCCAAGCAGAACATTGTTGTCTCATTGAGTTGAGGAGATAGAGATTAAAGTTCAGGGAATCATAGGTGGCCAGAAATTGCAGGGCAGAGCTCCAGAATGAAAGAAACCATGGAGAAAAACAACTTTAAAATGTGCATATTTTTCCTTGAGCTGAATAATAATACATGCTGGATATGGTGAACAATAGGTCAGGTAAGCTGTCTAGATTCCGGAAATCACGCATACCAGGAATTGCTTCAGTTCCTACCAAAAATTGTTCAGCCAAAGAAGATAACCATTACTTATGGCATTTAACAGGAACACCAAGAGGGTCATACCTCAATAGCCAGCTAAACACTCCCAGATTAAAGGCTACTCTAGACCTTGACTAACTAAGCAAGATTCAAAAACATCGAAATGAACTAAACAATTATTTAACTATCTAACAGAATAAAGAGCAAAGTTTTCTATAGAAGGAAAACAAATTTCATACACTTAATGCTCTAAACATCATATTACCAGGAGAAAACAAATTAGTAAACAGAAAGATTCAGAAATAATTTTTTGAGAGATGGAATTAGTAGGGAAGAACTTTAAAATAGCTATTTTTTTAAAATAAATGAATGAGGAGAGAATAAAATGGAACATATAGAGTTGTAGATACACTATCTGAAATGAAAATCTCACTGGATTTTCTGGACAGTAAACCATTTCTACAGAAGAAATGTCAGTGGACTTAAAGACAGTGATAGAAATTATTCAAAATGAAATAACACAGAAAAAAATTTAAAAAACAAACATGAACAGAGTATCTTTGACCTGTGGGACAATATTAAGAGGTCTAATATATTAGTAATTGAAGTTCCATAAGGAATAAGGAACATAGAAATTTTTTGAAGAAATAATGGTACATTTTTTAAATTTTATAAAAATTATAAACTCAGAGACCAGTTACTTCATTAAAATGTAAGCAGGATAAACACAAAGAAAAATCACACCAAGACACAACATAATTAAATCTCTGTAAATGAAAAACAAAGATAAAGTTTTAAAAGCTTCCAGAAGGGGGAAAACAGAAAGAGACAAAGAGAATATAATCACAGACTTTGCATAAAAAATTATGCAAGACAGAAGTCGATGGAATAATGTGTTCAAAGTGCTGATCCTGTCAACCTATAATTTGCCCAAATATTAAGGCAAATTAAAGACATTTTTAGAAAAACAAAAAAATGAGAAAAATTATTGCAAACAAAACTGGCCTGCCTGAAAAAAAATAACAGAAGTTTTTAAAGCAAAAATAAAATAATTCCAACTGGAAAGTATGAGCACATATGAAGGTCCTTATTTCTATGTCTTCTTGATGTTTACAAATATTTGACTATTTAAAGAAAAAGTAGTGGAAATATTTCTAGGTCTTATATATGTAAGTAATTTTTATGAAAATAGCACAAAGGAGAAGAGAAATAAAAGTATGTTGTAGTTAAAACTTACATGTGAAATGGTAAAATAGCTCAAATAATAATAATTTAAAAGTGTATATTATTTATTCCAGAGCAGGATCAGCAAACTTATTCTGTGAAAGGCCAGGCAGCAAATATTTTAGGCTTTGTGAGCCATATAGTTGCTGTTGCAGCTGTTCGGTGCTATTGTTGTAGCATGAAACAGCTATGCCCAGTACGTAAACAAAGGTGCATTACTGTGTTTTCATAAACTTTATATAACAGCTGGCTAGTTTTTGTCCATGGGTTATTATTTTTTCAACCTTACTCTAAAATTAAAGTGACGCGATGTTTTTAATAACCTAATTTTGTACATAAAATGTAATCTTTAAAACATTAGAAAGAAAGTGGGAAAAGGAGGGAAAGAACGAAAACAGATGAAATAAACAATATGTTGATAGACTTAACACAACCAAATTAGTAACTTCATTTAAAGGAAACCATCTAAATTCTTCAAATAAAAGAAAAATGTTGTAAGTTTGGCTACAAATATAAGACAGTACTATACATTTTCTATAAGAAACCCACATTAATTATAAAGACACACTAGGCTATATTAATATGAGACAAGTTTGATTTCAAAACAAGAAATAATACCAGGAATAAAGAAGAATATTTTTAATGATAAAAGTGTCAGTTCAACAAGATACCACAATTTTAACGTGTATACACACAATAACAGATCTTCAAAATGCATGAAGAAAAAAACTAACAAAACTGAAAGCAAAAATAGAAAATTTAACAATTATATCTAAAGCTTCAATATTTTTTGTCAATAACTGATAGAATAAACAGAAAATCCATTGAAGATAGGAAGGACTTTAACTCTGTGACAATCTTTGCAAATTTGAACTTTATGGAGCGTTCCAACCAACAGCAGAATACACATTATATTCCTGTGCCCATTAACATTTAATAATATATACCACATGTGTTGGGTGACAAAACAAGCCTTGATATATTTAAAATATTTAAATCATATAGAGAATTTTTTTCTGACACAATGGAATTTAATTCGAAATTAAGAAATCAGAAAAAAATAAAATAAATATCAAGATTTTATGACATCAAATAAAACATTCATACATAAACCATAGCAAACAAAGAAACCATATAGAAAATTGGAATATGTTATGAAGTAAACAAAATAAATATTTGTAAGATGCACCTTAAGTAGATATTAAATATGTAATTTTAAATACTTATGCCAAAAGGCAATAAAGTCCAAAAATAATTTAAGCTTCCATCTTAGGAAGCAAAAAAAGAAAGAGCAATGTAACTATAAGACAAATTAAAGGAAAAAACAATAAGCAGAAATCAATGACTTATCAACTAAAAACATAAAAAAGACAAGCAATAAAATTTAGAGTTTTTAAAAAGTTAATAAAATTATAAAGCTTTGTCAAATTTGATCAAGAATAATCAGAAAAAAGATGCAAATTATCAATGTCAATAATAAGAGTTTATCATTACAGATTCTATAGATACTAAATAAGTATTATGAACAATTTTATATTCATAATTTTACAAATTTAGATTAAATGGCCAAAATAGTTGAAAAATAAAAATCACTAAAACTAAACAAATAAAAAGTAGAAGTATTTCTCTATCCATTGAAGAAGTTAAATTATTAATTTCAAACACACACACATACACACACAAAAACAAAAAGAAAAAGAAATAAAAAAAACACACCTTTCCCACAGATAATTCTAGGCTCAAATAGCCCCACTAGTAAGTTCTATCATATATTTAAGAATAAAATAATTCTAATCCTATTCACCTCTTTCAGAAATATAAGTTGAAGGAACATTTTTTAACACGTTTTTTGAGACCAACATTACCCTGTTTCAGAGAGGGGAAAGAGAGAGAGAAAATAAGATAAAAGAAGGGAGAAAGAAAGGAAGGACAATAGTTGGCAAAATATTAGCAAATAAAATCCAACATCATATAAAAATATAATATTTAAAATGGATTTTAACATAGGTAAGCAAGATTGGGTGAATATTCAAAAATTGATCAATATAATTTATTTAATGATAGAATATTTGTGATCCTCCCAATAGATTCTGAAAAGCATATGATAAAATTCAACATCCATTCATAATAAAATATTTTAGCCAATAATAAATAGAAAGTAACTTCCTTAATCTAATGCATAGACATCAATGGAACATCCATAGGTAACAACAAATTAATGATAAAAACCTGAATATTTTCCCCTAAGATCCGAATAAGCCAAGTATATTAGCTCTCTTTACTTTAATGTAATATTGTACTGGTAGTTCTATAAATAATTAAAGAAAATAAACAGCATAAAGTTTAGAAAAACTATTAAAATAGACTTCATTCATGAACAGCATGATCATTTGTGTAGAAACACTAACAAATCAATAAGAAAAATTTCTAAAAGTAAGGAAATTAAACAGAGTTTGGAACAAAAGGTCAATATAAGCATAGCACGCATATCCCATATTCTTGGAATAGTAGGGTCAGAAGACACAATACCTTTAAGACCAGAATACTTCTGAAATTGATCTATAGATTCAATGCAACTGCTAGCAAAATGACAACTGGCCTTTTTCTTGTCTTTCGAGGAAAAGTGAAAAGAAATTAACCAGCTAGTCTAACATTAGCATGAGGATGCATGAAATTCAAAACAGCCAAATCAATCTCAAAAAAAGAACAAAGTTGGAAGATTCACACCTTCCAATTCCAATAGTTAACACTAAATTATGGTACTCATGATAATGTAATACTAGGATAAAGATAGGAGAGACACAGATGAATGGAATAGAATTGAGAGTCTGTAAAAAAAAAAAAAAACCCTTACATTTATAAATGCACATTAATAGAGACAAATGCATGTAATAATTGAAGATTTCAACACTCCTCACCCAGCAATAGACAGAACTGGTAAACAAAAAACATATCAACAAGGATTAAAAAAAATTGAATAATACCATCAACTAACCAGAACAATTTGACATTTACATAGTACTCTATCAACAATAGAATATACATGAAACATTCCCCATGATAAATTATATTTTGGGTCATAAACTTTAACATGTTTAAATAAACTGAAATCATACAAAGTATATTTTCTCACAATAATGAAAAGAAATCACAGGTCAATGACAGAAAAATAACATGAACATCTCCAAATAATTGAAACTTAGACAACATGGTTATAAATTATTGATACTTCCAGGGAAACTAGAAAACTTTTTGAACACAAATGAAAATACAACATATCTAAATTAGCATGATACAGCTAAGGCATGGCTTAGGGGGAATTACATAACATCAAATACTTCTGTTAGAAAACGGTTTCTTTGAATCAATAATCTAAGCTTACACCTCAAAAGACTATAAAAAGAAGAGCAAAATAAACCTAAAGAAACTATAAAAGGAAGAAAAAATAAGTCCGAAACAAACAGAAGGAAAAAAATGACAACTAGAAACTGAAAGCAATTACATAAAAACCAGAAAAACAATAAAGAAAATTAATGAAAACAAAAGCTGGTTCCTTGAAGAGATCAAATGAATTAATGCACCTCTAGTAAGAAAGCAAAAGTAGAGAAGAAACAAATTACCAATGCCAGGAATGAAAGGGGGAAATCATAGAGACATCCTTTAATAGGAGAATGGCTAAATAATCTGTTTGTCCATATAGTGGCATACCACACAACAACAGAATGGAATAAATCTATTTCTGTGTTAAAATTCAAAGAAATGCCCATCAGAAAAAAAATTCAATTTTGCTGAGACAATTTAAAAAACTAATTTACATTCTACAAAAATATTTTACCATTTTTACAGTTCATTTTCAAAGATAAATTAATATTTATTTCCTCAAATTCTCAATCATTATTTTGCCTTAAAATGTTATATATCCAATTATCACATATCTTTTAATTTTTATTTTTGTATTAAATGTAAAATCAGGCACTTGATATATCTATTCTTTATTTGGATTTCTTTTTTGTGACTGTACTTAAATTATTGGCTCCCTTCTTTCCAAATTGTATTATTTTTTCTTTAATGCATCAAATTATTCAGTGATTTTCAACATCTGTCTTTATATCTCATTTAAGGTGGACTTCTTTGTTTCAATGTTAAACAATTTTCTACCATATCACTGAAAATTTTAAATGTTCCTGTAATCACATTATTTTTTACACTTTGGCTTATTATCTATAAGGCATGCATAAATATGGAAACTTACTTTCTGTTTTCCAAATACATTTCCAAATATCCCAAACATTTTTTTTCTCTGTCTACTATTTCTATACTGATTTAAAATATCAGCTATAACTAGGTACATTTCCACAATAATATGAATAAATTTATTTGTTTTTTTCCTCCATTCATCTATCTTACAACAATATCAATTGTTTTAATTACTAACATTTTTAATATGTGTTAATATCTGGAACACTACTCATGTTATATTTTCTGGAAAATATGTTAAATAGACAGACATTTTCTGTACCATATGTACTCAAGAATTTACTTGGTAAGTTTATTTTAAAATGTTGGTTACCATTAAAATGGATTGTTCTGCTTGAAAGTATCAAATGTGCTATTTAATTTGGGAAAATGGATATTAGCACTCACATCTTCTCATCTGGGAGCATAAAATGACTATTTGTAGTTTTTAAAGCCCTTCAGTGAAGATTTAAAATGTTTGTAATACGTGTTTTATAATTTTAATATAATTATTTCTATGTGTTTTTTCTTTTACTTGTTTGCATGTTTTCACAATTAGGGGTTTAAACACAATGAAATCTCTTGTGTATTGAAGAGCTGTTGGCACCACCGTTGGTTTCCCGCTCCCCCAGTCAAGAGGGAAGCCCTAACACTCCATCCCTTGCCTACTGAGGTCCAAGCAGCTCTGTTGACTAATGCTAATATTTTCAGAGGATGTGTTATTTGAGTTACGTGGTCCTTCTAGGCTCATGCTTTTTTCCAGATCACTAACAACTTTCTACATTCATTCATCTTCTCAGACACTTCCCAGCTTTTCTTTCTCACTGATCTATTATCAAAAATACCTTCTATCTCCCTATTACAGAAGCTATCATTATGGCAATTGCTATTTTTATACCTCCTCACACTGTTATAAAGATGTAATGATGACATTATCTTGCTCTTTCTAATGTCATTAATAACTCATAGCTATCATACTAATCATTAATTACTACAAATTTCATAGTATTTCACACTGAGCCAGGACACCTAGTTCTATAACTGCAGCTTTAATTGGGAACTGGAACAAGAAGTAGATCAAAGTGGAATTTAAAACGTGGGGAAGTTTTCCTGGCAGAAATGTGATTGCAGCAAAACTGCAATTGTGATCTGGGTATGTGGATGGAGAGGGGAACCAGAGAATGAGGGAGGAGATACCTGTTTATGGTTTTCTGTCCAAATATCTTCCTCAAGCCAGCCCCTGTTTACTCAGAGCAATCAGGAATCTGACCCCAGATAAAGTCAGCCTGGCCCTTGCCTTCCGGATACACACCTGAATTGGTCTTGCAAACCCAAACACATTTTATAACAACATTCTCTTCCTTAAAAGCCTTTGTGAAGGTCATGGCCTCTAATTCCCACATGCTGAGCTCAGTCCACTTCTACAATCCTGTATCCGACGTTTGCCTGTCCTATGCCTCTATCCCACACAGCTCTCTCATTTCCCCACAAAAGCCCTTGTTCATTACCACAGCTACACTTTCACTCATGCTGTTCTTGACTTCCCCACTGTCTCTTCTGAATCTCTCCAAGGCCAGGACAGGTTCCATGTTCTCTGTAAAATCTTTGTCATCATCCAAAGCTGTAATGCTCCGCAGATCATATACAGAACTCTCCATTAAAAGCAATGATTTGACAGGGAGCAAACACATCTTTTCTAAGTGCATGTTTCTTGTTGCTTCTGTGAGGTTTACACTCAATGAGGGCAGGGACCACGCATCAGTTTTGCCCTGTACACATGAGAAGCATGATAAATTATACAAGTCATATGAAACAGCATGCATAAAAGATGGATGAAGAGAATATTTGCCAAAGGGTTATCATGGACAGCATTTTCTATTAAAAAATAATAAGCACTTGATAGATTCTATTAGTAAGTGTTATGCTCGCAATAAATAAGTATTGAACATCTACTTTATGCCAAATACTATTCTAAATATAGTTTTAAACCACAAACATTTCTTATCCTTGTGGAGTTCACATTGTTCTTCTATTAATACTCATGGTGTTAATAACTACAGTAATAACAATAGTAAAAATAACAATGAAAGGTCTCATTTGTTCCATGCTGCATATATTTTTCCAACATTTATTCACAGCTATGTCATAAAAACACTAGGAGGTAATTATTATCATTATTTTCTACAAAATGAGAAACATTAGGAGGAGAATAGCAAGTCACTTTTCTCTGGGCACTCCTTGGTACATCTAAACATTATTATAATGGTTCTAAAACATCAGTGGGTATCTGAGTCAGCTATGGTCCTTGCTAAAAATGCCAAAGTCTGGGCTATAGCTCTCAAGATTCTCCTTCAGTTGGTCTAGAGTGAGGAGTGAGGCTAAAAGGAGAAGCACATATTAATAGATACCAATGGTTTGATTAAAGCTATTTGTGTTTGTTATCTCAAGATTGTGAGATTATTAAATGGAGATAGTGGAGTCACAGCGTGTCCCTGAAGAGTGAAGTTGCCATAAAGTGACAATTGCAGTAGATTGGAAATCATAGCTGCAAGGTTTTGAAGCTCTTCCCAGTAAGAGAGGAAATCCACTTACCCAGCCCTGGCCTTGGCCTGGCCTTTGGACTTGCTTTGTCCAAACAGATGGGGTGAAATGAAGTTGTGTGAGCTCTGGAATCAGGCACGTAAGAAGCACCAACTTCCATCTTGAGTTGATTTTTGTATACATGTAAGGATGAGGTCCATTTTCAATCTTCTGTATGTGGCTAGCCAGTTATCCCAGCACTATTTATTTAATAGGGAGTCTTTTTCCCACTGTTTGTTTTTGTCAGCTTTGTTGGAGATTAGATGGTCATAGATGTGTGGCCTTATTTCTGGGTTCTCTATTCTGTTGCATTGGTCTATGTGCCTGTTTTTGGACCAGTACCATGCTGTTTTGGTTACTGTATAGTGTAGTTTGAAGTCGGGTAATGTGATGCCTTCAGCTGTGTTCTTTTTGCTTAGGATTGCCTTGGCTATTCAGGCTCTTTTTTTTTAAATTCCATATGAATTTTAAAATAGTTTTTTCTAGTTATTTGACAAATGTCATTGGTAGTTTAATAGGAATAGCATAGAATCTGTACATTGTTCGGAGCAGTATGGCCATTTTAATGATATTAATTTAACCTATCCATGAGAATGGAATGTTTTTCCATTTGTTTGTGTTTTCTTTGACTTCTTTGAGCAGTGTTTTGTAACTCTCCTTGTAGAGATCTTTCACCTCCCTGGGTAGCTGTATTCCTAGGTATTTTATTCATTTTTTGTGGCAACTGTGAATGGGATTGCTCCTGACTTGGCTATGCTTGGTGTATAGGAATGCTAGTGGTTTTTATACATTTGTTTTTTTTTACCCTGAGACTTCACTGAAGTTGATTATCAGCTTAAGGAGCTTTGGGGCTGAGACTATTTGGTTTCCTAATACAGGATCATGTTGTCTGCAAACAAGGATAGCTTGACTTCCTCTATTCCTATTTGGGTTCCTTTTTATTTCATTCGCTTGCCTGACCGCCCTGGCCAGGACTTCCAATACTATGTTGAATAAGAGTGGTGACAGAGGACATCCTTTTTTGTGCTGGTTTTCAAGGGAAATTCTTCCAGCTTTTGCCCATTAGTTGGCTGTGCGTTTGTCATAGATGATGGCTCTCATTATTTTGAGGAATGTTCCTTTAATATCCAGTTTACTGGGATTTTTTAACATGAAGGGATGCTGAATTTTATCAACAGCCTTTTCTGCATCTATCGAGATAATCCTGTGGTTTTTGTCTTTAGTTCTGTTTATGTGATGAATCACTTTATTGATTTGCATATGTTGAACCAACCTTGCATCCCAGGGATGAAACCTACTTGATCATGGTAGATTAGCTTTTTGATGTGCTGCTTGAATCAGTTTGCAAGTATTCTGTTGAGGATTTTTACATCAGTGTTCATCAAGGATAATGTCCTGAAGTTTTTCCTTTTGTGCTGTGTCTCTGCCAGGTTTTGGATTCAGGATGATGCTTGCTTCATAGAATGAGTTAAGGAGGAGTCCCTCCTCCTCAATTGTTTAGAATATTTTCAGTAGGAATGGTATCAGCTCTTCTTTGTATGTCTGGTAGAATTTGGCTGTGAACCCATCTGGTCCTTGGGTTTTGTGGCTTGGTATGCTATTTATTCCTAATTCAATTTCAGAGCTCATTATTGGTCTGTTCAGAGAATCAATTTCCTAGTTTAGTCTTAGAAAGATGTGTGTGTCCAGGAATTTATCCATCTCTCCTAGGATTTCAAGTCTGTGTGTACAGAGGTTTTTGTAGTAGTCTCTGATGGTTATTTTTATTTCTATGAGGTGGATTAAAGACTTAAATGTAAAACCACAAACTATAAAAGTTCTGAAAGACAACCTTAGCCATACCATTTTGGACATAGGAATGGACAAATATTTTATGACAAAGATGTCAAAAGCGATCACAACAAGAGCAAAAACTGACAAATGGGATCTAATTAAATTTAAGAGTTTCTGCACAGCAAAATAAACTAGCAACAGAGAAAACATGTAACCTACAAAATGGGAGAAAATATTTGCAAACTATGCATCTGACAAAGTTCTAATATTCAACATCTATAGAGAACTTAAACACATTTACAAGAGAAAAACAAACAACCCCATTAAAAAGTGGGCAAAGGGCCGGGCACGGTGGCTCATGCCTGTAATCCCAGCACTTTGGGAGGCCAAGGCAGGCAGATCCTGGCTAACATGGCGAAACCCTGTCTCTACTAAAAATAACAAAAAATTAGCCAGGTGTGGTGGCGGGTGCCTGTAGTCCTAGCTACGCTGAGGCACAAGAATGGCATGAACCCAGGAGGTGGAGCTTGCAGTGAGCCAAGATTGCACCACTGCACTCCAGCCTGGGCGACAGAGTGAGACTCCATCCAAATAAATAAATAAATAAATAAATAAATAAATAAATAAAAGTGGGCAAAGAACATGAACAGACACTTTGAAAAGAAGACATGCATGAGGCCAAGAAGCATATGAAAAAAAGCTCAAC
The DNA here is from genome assembly GCF_028858775.2 of Pan troglodytes. Classification (NCBI taxonomy): domain Eukaryota; kingdom Metazoa; phylum Chordata; class Mammalia; order Primates; family Hominidae; genus Pan; species Pan troglodytes. The sequence goes on along the minus strand of NC_072415.2, from coordinate 47,937,292 downwards.
ATCACTGATCATTAGAGAAATGCAAATCAAAACCACAGATACCATCTCACACCAGTCACAATGGCTATTATTAAAAATTCAAAAAAATAACAGATGCTGGAGATGTTGTAGAGAAAAGGGAATGCTTATACATTGTTGGTGGGAAGGTAAATGGAAAGCAGTACGGCGATTCCTCAGAGAGCTATAACAGAACCATCATGTGACCCAGCAATCCCATTACTGGGTATATACCAAGAGGAATATAAATCATTCTACCATAAAGACACATGCACACAAATGTTCACTGCAGCACTATTCATAATAGCAAAGATACGAAATCAACATAAATGACCATTAATGACGGATTGGATAAAGAAAACATGGTTCATATATACCATGGAATACCATGGAACCATAAAAAAGAATGAGACCATGTCTTTTGCGGGAACATGGATGGGGCTGGAGGCCTTTATCCTTAGCAAACGAATACAGAAAGAGAAAACCAAATACTGCATGTTCTCACTTATAAGTGGGTGCTAAATGATGAGACTACATGGACACATAGAGGGGAAGAACACACACTGGGGCCTACTTGAGGCTAGAAGGTGGGAGGAGGGAGAAGAACAGGAAAAAATGACTAGTGGGTATAAGGTTTAGTAATGGGATGATGAAATAATATGTACAACAAACCCCTGTGACATGAGTTTACCTATATAACCAACAAGCACATGTATCCCTGAACCTAAAATAAAAGTTAAAGAAGCAGCAACTTCTATTTTCTGGGGATGCTGCTGCTACCCTGTAGGAAAGCTGAGCCATATCAGTGCATGGTAAGGAACCCAGGAGGATAAAAGTCCAGTGCTGAGGCCCCAGAAATGTGAACAAGGTCATCTTGGACCTACTTACCATTGTAGCTGCCATCTGATTGCAACCACATGAGTGAGCTTTTGTTTTTAAAGCACGAAGTTTCAGAGTGATTTTTTACACAGCACTCAATAACTGAAACCAAAAATCTGCAATTAACAGCATAGTGGGCCATGTACTCATCTGACCCCAAGCCTGGTCCACATTTTCTTCTATACTCCTGTAGGTGCCATGCCTCACTGCTCTTCCTAGGGTATCAGTTCCATGGAGCCAAAGGAGATGAAAAGGCTTTGAATAAAAACTAAATCACAAAATGACATAGGAGCACAGTGTATTGAGTATATCCCTCAATTTCCTCTCCTGGGGCTCTATTGTAATTACTCTCTCACAGGCTGTTGTTATAATTTAAGACTTGCTTCAAATATCTGAGAATCAGCATGCACTCAGTCTCAAAGTTAACTCTGGACCCTGAAGCCCACTTTCAAATGACCTGCAAATGGACCATTCTTGCAGTAATTCAATTATTTGGACATCCACTGGGCACCTATAAGGTTTGGAAATTTGGCTTGATAGAACTATACAAAAGCATAAATAAGTTTATATTTCCCCCAGGGACAATTTTCTGACCCACAACTTACTCCTGGTGTCAGAGACCAAGGCTGCATCCCCAGTGCCCTGAAGAGTGGATTTGCCAGATCATCCCAGCTCTGCTGTCCTTCCCTGCTGTGATTCTTCCCACAGCTCTGCTTTTACTTCATGTTCCCCATGAGCTCCTCCTCTCCTGACACATGCTGCCTCTTCCCTCAATTTCCTCTCCTGGACCTCATTTTCTGCTGTTTAACTTCCACATTTAGTTCTACACATGCTTCATCAATAAATCTCTCCCACTCATTTATCTCCTTGAGTGTCTCCGATTCTGTTTCCATCACTCTCAATCTCAAGAAAATTCCTCTTTTAGAGTATGTTTCGGCATCTGGTGGAAACTGGATTAAACCTCTCTGGTTCTCTTCAATAACATAATCCCATCTGCCCTACTTGCTGGTCACAACCCCCTCTAGTTTCCAAGTTACTGTTTTCCAACCCCTGACAGCAGAAACATCACTAATGCAACACAAGAGCTGGGTGAATTTCATTCTTTACAGCCTAGGGCTGCATTAACTTCTCCAAAAAAAAAAAAAAAAAACCCAGCTAAGATTAAAAATAAAACCTTGAAACACCTACACTCCGTCAAACAATCAGTTGTTTTTAAAGTTTCTTTTAGATTTACTTCATATATTAATCAGTAATCAAAATTAAGCATCAAATGTTGTTTGAGCATCTTAGTCTATAAAGACACTACTGTGTGCTGGGGAAGAGACAATGTCCAGAAATCACGCATGGCCTCCAGGTACTTGAAAACATAACCAAGGGGGACAGGACTGATACATGGCAATATAGCTGACAGTCAGAGGCCTGTATATGCTAAATTTCTAATGACAAACTTGTTGAAAATGAAGCCATTACACAAAATTATTAAATCAACCACTAGGACCATCAATAACATGAGGTCTAATCTGGGCTTGTTGCTAGTTCATCTTGAGAAATAAAAAACATATATCTTCTTTGGGTAAATTGATTAGAAAATGGCACTTCTTTCTCTTTCTTTGAATACAGTTGCTGACCTGCGCCTAGCTTGGCAGATGGAGGACCAGAAGACTTCTGTCATCCCTTTGCTCTCCAGCCTGCACCCTCCCTGCAGTATACAACTTGCACAAACTTCCTCTGTAATGTTTCTGCCCCGGGTGCAGGAGGGAATCCAAAGATGGAGCTTCAGAGGCTGTGGAACTTCCTGAAATGGAATGCAAATTGTACTGTTTTACAAATCTATGCTTGTCCTCCGCAGAGACACCATAGTTTCCTCTGAATTCTCAAGAAGTTCATAGCAGAAATGCTTAAGAATCACCACTCCAGACACATAACCTTGTAAGACCCTCAGTCTTAGAGTTCACAGACCTGGTTTTGCACTTTCATTTTTCAAACTGTGAGCTGAATGACTTTCTCCAAGTGAATTGAACACTCTTTGTTTTCCTTTTTTGTTGTTTTCATGTTGATGTTGTTCTTGCTTCATGCACATAGTACAAATAAATATTCTTAGTGGGTTTAAACTCACGATGATAGTCCTTTGCTCTCATTCAGGCCATTCAAATGCCTGAATATAAAAGCTTAACTCATGATATTTAACTGTTTTCATACTTCAAGTAGTACAGAAATTTCTGACTAAAAAGCAAAAATATGCATTTAATAGGTCTAAGAAGTTTTTTCTGCCTCCTCCCAATTCTGTCTACATACTCCATTCTCCCTTTGGCTGAAGTCTAAAGCTTCCATTTTAAGATTTCCATTTGGTTCTGTGCCCAAGGGTGAAACTGTATCTCCCCACCTACCACTCTGCAGTGAAGGTGAAAGGACCCTATACCAGTCTTTTCTTGTCCATCCTTCACTCAGGTCTTTACTTCATAATCTACTCAGTATAATTTCCATGGAACTTAACATATAATCACTCCCTTGATAAGATCTTATTTCCCTTGCCCCTTCTATCACAGTCACTGGGGAAATCCTCAATCTGGTTGAACCTATCCTTCCACCTGTTTAGTGCCTGTATCTAAGCAACTGGTACAAACCGTTACTGGAGAGAGTAAAAATTTCTACCACCAATTTGGGAAAAAATTTGGCATTATCTTAAACTTGTGTCTACTCAATAAGCCAGCAATTTCATTCTTAGGTAAATAACTCAGAGAAATTGCATACACACACCAAGAGATCTGCATGGGAATGGCCATACAGCATTTCTGTAATAGCAAAAACAATGAAAATCTATACACTGAATGGAAATAAATGAGTCACATCCCTAAGCAACAATATGGATGTAGCTAATAAATATAGTATGGGACAAAATTAAGTCACAGAAGAACACATTTAATATATTTTATAGCTCAAAGCCAGGCAAACTAAGCAACATTTGGTTTAGGGCTACACATGTATATGGTGACTACACAAACACACACGTGTAGGAGAGAGGTATAATTCAGAAGACTCGTTATATCTTCAAGAAGGAGAAGGCAGAAAGAGTCATGTAATTACTGGTAAGTTTTATATCAACTTCTTTACTGGTTTCACTTTAAAAATATGATCACACACTTCAGATGGGCCTTCAGTACTATCCAGAGATCCTCTTACAACCCAATAGTGAATTAACTCTCCCACTTTTTAAGATGGATATAGAATTTTCTTCCTTTTCCTTTTTGTCAAACCGCTAACACCCCCCTTCTCATTCTCACCTTTAAGAGATTAAAAGTTAAGCCAAATATGTATTAATTCTGAAATTTTTCTTATTAAAATCCCATACTTTAGCTTTTTTTAGGTCAATCATCTCTTTAGAAGCCTAGTATAGAAAAATAAAGTTAACTTAAATAATGGTTCATTCAAATTTGACTATATCTGAGGCTTAGTGATTAGAGGTGACAATTACTCCATTCTGTTCTCCCCAAATTTTAATCTATGGAAAGAATTGGCACAAGAATCATTAGCCAAAACAAGACTAAAAATTTCGGCTTTATTAATCATATAAAAACAGTGACTAACAAGTAGGATTTGTCGTAAACTGTGCTAAAAGAAATGGCTAAGGTTTGAGGACTCAAGTAGGATATCAAATTCTGTTAACAATTAAGTAGAGTCAGCTGAGCCCACAGGACTGCATAAACCTCATTTACTCACTAATCATGAATGGGGAGGCTAAAGGTATGTTCTGAGGGAAGAGAACCTCCAGTAAGAGGGAAGGAAGCAGGTGAGAACCCACTGCACTAATGACCAATCCAGGAGGCAAGCAGGGCCCAGGCAGAGTCAGGGTAAAACTATTAGAGGCGTTTGAACCAGAGTGACTCCATCTTGAATAGAGGCTGGTTAAAATAAGGCTGAGCCCTATTGGACTGTATTCCCAGGAGGTTAGGCATTCTAAATCACAGGATGAAATAGGAGGTTGGCACAAGGTACAGGTCACGAAGACCTTGCTGATAAAACAGTTTCCAGTAAAGAAGCCAGCCAAAACCCACCAAAACCAAGATGGTGATGAAAGGATGAAAGTGACCCCTGGTGGTCTTCATTGCTCATTATCCACTGATTATAATGCATTAGCATGCTAAAAGACGCTCTCACCAGCACCATGACAGTATGAATGTCATGGCAATGTCAGGAAGTTATCCTATATGGGCTAAAAAGGGGTGGGACCCTCAGCTCTGGGACTTGGCCACCCCTTTCCTGGAAAACTCATGAATAATCCACCCCTGTTTAGCATATAATCAAGAAGTAACAATAAGTATAAGCAGCTGAGCAGCCCCTGCTGCTCCTCTGCCTATGGAGTAGACATTCTTTATTCCTTTACTTTCCCAATAAACTTGTTTTCACTTTACTCTATGGACTCACCCTGAATTCTTCCTTGCACAAGATCAAAGAACCCTCTCTTGGGGTCTGGATCAGGACTCCTTTCTAGTAATCAAACCTGTGGCTTATAGTCAAGTCCTAGCATCTGACTCTGACTCTAACTCATCTCATTGGCTGCTCTTCTTTCCATGGAGAGGGGTCAGTGAGAAGAGAAAGGGGAAGGCAGTGTGTAGTTACTTCTCCCATCTTCTCAAAAAGGCACAAGAGTTGTGAAAAAGTTCCTCATCTCTGGTCCAGGGGAAAGAACATTGGTCTAAGGTAAACAGCCTCTCTTACCAACCACACCTCACATCACGCTTTTATTTGCTAACCATATCATGTTAATTGTTTTGTTTTTCCTAAGGTCTTTGAGTTTCTCTGAAGAATACTGTAATTTATCAGTCTGGAGCCCCTCAGTATGTTATCTGGGTTTCAAACATTTTAGTCATAAATGACTTGATCATCTATTGTTTTCTGTATTAATAAAAATCACAGATGTAATCATCACGTTCAGAGCAAGAGATTAGGATGTGTATCATTTGGGAGAGGGAGCTGATCCTAAGCTGTTTCCTACCAGTGATCTACAAATTTGGTTTTGTTAAATTTTATTACCTCTTATTTTGCTAGCTCCTCCATGTAAGCATGTTTTCCGTTCTTTGCCTCTTTCTTCTTAAATGGGGAACGAACAATTCTAATTAAGGATTATGGCTCATTGGGTCCTGGTTAACTGAGGCTTTCTTGTGAATTGACAAGTACTCCACTGTCCCTTCAGGCACAAGGCACATTCCCCAAAATGATTCATAATAAGCAAAGGACTTCTGTGCCTTTCAGCCAGAGCTTGTGTGAATCCCATCTGAGAAATAAATAGTGCTCTAGCACAATTCATTCGCCAAGCAGGGCTTGGTCTCCTATGACATCTCAACTTGGGACAGCAAGCAAGGAAATGATAGGAGGCAGCTGGAAACCAAGCATTTAGTGCACATTTGTTTAGCCCCTATGTCTAAGGCAATTTGATTAATTTAGGGCAGGAGAGGAGGGAGACATAAAAAGATGTAAAACAGCCCCTGCCTTCAGAGAGCCTTCTCCTAAAATGAGATAAAAGCACTGCAAAAATCCCACAAAAGGATGGACTGTGACAAGGGTCATTATGGAAAAGATTTCAAAGACAGTAGAGAGAACGTTCTCTTGTTGACCACCATTTTCCATCTCCACATAAAACTGCCCTCCCCACCTTAGTCCAATGACTCCACTTCTCAGAAGGGGCAACTGGAAGAAAAGCATTGTTTAAACTGCAGCTATTAAGTTGGGACTATGCTACTATGTAGTAGCTCAAAAGAGAGGTAGGCAATAGTAATTTCTACAATAGAAGAGAGTGTGTTACCAAGCCAGTTTCCTTCCACTCATGCACAAGCAATCACTGAAACAATGGGTTCTACAAAAGATAAAATATCTTATTCACAAGGCTGCTATACAGGAGAAAAAAGTCTCAAATCTGCCTCCCCAAAAATAGAGCTTGGGGATATTTATGAGACAGAAAGTGGGGTGATCTAAAGTGTGTGGTGATCTAAAGTGTGGGGCAAGGTGATTGGTGGGTAGGAAAGATGAGGTAATCAAGGTTTCTGCATAAGCTTAATTGAGCTACATGGGTCTTCATAGGATACATGTGCAGAAAATGGCAGCGTGTTAAGCATGACTTAAGGGTGGAGGTTTTGGTCTTCTGACTTCAAAAGGTCACTTTTCAGGCAACCACCCAGGCCCAGTTAAAGGTCAGTGGCTTCAACCAGTTTGAAATGGACAAGAGATGCCCTGTAGTTCCTGAAAAACAACTTGAAGCAACTGTTTACTGTAGTACCCCACAGTTGGAGATGTTATCTATAAGGAAGCTAGTGGGAGTTTAGTTATGCACTGTTTGGCTATGTGACTTGCTAGTGTTAGTTTTAAGATCAACCAGAAATAAGCAATTAAAAGCAAGCAAGGCAGATTAAGTTTGGAAGGCTTAATCAGGTTAGCCTTTGTTTTCAAAACTGTGACTTAAAGATTCAGAGAAACAGAAAAAATTACTGGAGAAGTCAGACTTAGGAGATCTACATGGGAACCATGGCTTAGAGTAGAACCTTCACTAAGACAAAAAATGCCAAGGGTTTGCATTGCCTTCTCAGTGTTAGTTTATGAAGTTGAAAGCAAAACTGCATGGCTGATGCTTGAATGTAATTGGCTTTGCAGTTATGGATGGGTGCTAAGGCTCCTTCAGGTGGGCGGCTATAATGAGCTGGATTTGTGATTCTGTGAAGGCAGAGAGTATTGATGGGTGAAATTTAATAAAAGCACATGCTCACCAGTTTACATTCAATTAGAAACAAGAAATAAAGCTTGATTGTTGACCTCTTTGTGTCCAATTAGAATTGAAAGATTAGGATGTAGTAGAGTGATTGCACTGTTTTTAGAAGTTAGTATAAACTTTGCTGAGACTTTATTTTATTTTGGTTGTAAAAAGCAACAAGCTAAAAAAAAAAAATCACAAAACTTAAACATTGCTACCCCTCTCCTAAGCATTTCTAGAACTATTATCAGTAATAGAAGATCCTAGGATAAAACTATAGATTCCCATTGGCCCCTCAGAAGCTATTAATAACAACCAAGCCTAGGGACAAGATCAGAAATTACCTGATTGTATATTTCATGGTGGGTGTATTTGCCTAAGAGATTCTGTATGTGTTTTATTTGGGAAGTGGGGAGGAGGAGGTGGTGGGGGTGGAGAGGGGCAGGTAAAGAAAACTGCCAACTCACAATAAAAGTTAAACAAGACTTGGCCTTTTGGAAGTGAGATGGCTTAGGCAACCGGCACTGGTCACTTTCGTTTTGAAATGTCTGGAAGTATTTTACGAAGTCTGCAGGGGCTCTTCACTGCTATCCTTGACCTGGTTCCCGTCATGCAAAACATTTTGGGTTTTAAATACCTTAGCTCTAATGGGTGCCCAATTCATGTTCATTGAGTGATTGCATGAATGAACGTATGAATTAATAAAAAGCAAAGTACTGAGAACTAATCAAGCAGGTAATATGGCTACATGAAAATGCTGCCTTTAGTTTATGGTTTATTTCATGTGGAAGAATCTCCTCTTCCTGGTGAGATTTGGAACTACAAGAAGGAATATGACCTCATTTGCTTCTATGCCCCTTCTCCAAAGAACTTCTCAGCAAATGCAGGTGATTTAGATTGTAAAACAAGTAAAAGGAAGTAAAAGAATCAAATTCAGTGGTAATTAAGTACTTGTACTTTTTCTTTCCTGCTCTTGTGCAATTCTCTGTGAAAATCTCTCTGTAAGACACCATGAGGCTGAGGGCAGCGTTTCAACAGTGGAATGAAATGGAAGTAAGAGCTCAATTCTAAGTTCTGTAAGGGCAGGATGATGAGTGTCTTGTCCAGGGTGATATTCTCAGCACCTAACAGTTATCTGTATTTGTTTAATGGTTTTTAAAAAGAAGAACGTATGAAAGGTAAGAAAGACGAAATAGATTTTAGTCCTATATGAAGCAAAGGAAATGTGGTTCTTAGTATTTTTTAAAAACCCAATGCCTCTGCTCTTTTTTTCTCCTGTAGCCTTTCTTTTTGGGAAATTGTGATGACTTCCAAAGTATGGCAGTCATGGGCAGAAGTAAGTCAGATAATTCCCAGAAGCAGTATTAACTTTGCAGCTCAACTCTTCTTGTGGGCCAAGATCTCATTTTGTACTAGTAACCTCAAATCTGGAAACCCACCATACTCCAAATATTATGGGAGAATGGAATATCTTTGTACTTGCTTTGGTTGAGATGAAACTAGCTCCAGATTTTCTCCTTAAAAACCCTCCTCTAATACCTTTACAACTGTATAAAGATGTAGTTTTCTCTTATTTGGACTACTTCTGTTTAATCAATCATTTCCAGAGCTTTAGAAAAGATAAACAAAGCCCAAGTGGCTCCATTGTCAAAGCTAAACTTGCCCACCAGTGCACAAGCCTCAGAATAGAAAATGGATAGTTATTTGAAAAAGAAACATAAAACTCTATTCTCTGATACCTTCCACACAACCCCATCACTAAATCATTGGAGCAGGTTGCCTGTTGGCTCGTTTCATCTTCATTTTATTATCTGGGGATAATTGAACTCCAAGAGGATGGATGACTCATTAAGACTCAGGTTTTTCTGGCTCTAGATTTTATAACTTTGTATCTCTTGTAAACCAATAAATCTTCATGTTATAACATTGAAAATAGAGTCAAAAGACAAAATTACAACAAAATTTAGTTTAAAGATTTTAATTGGCTTTTATTTGTGATTCTAGAATTGGCCAACACCTCATTCTATAAAATAGAATGAGTGTTCCCATGAGCTGAGCAGAGAAGTTTGGTTTTATGGACCTAAAAGGCTGAGTAAAGCAGAAAACAGAAAGCGGAGTGGTTATTTCAAAGTTACTTTTCTTATAAAGACTAAAGCAGAAAGGACTTCCTTATCATGCTGGCTAAAACTGGCCTGTTTGGTGATTTGGCTATTATCTACCTCTCTCCTGATTGCTTGGAAGGTCAGATAAACAATTTAGTTCCCACTTGATAACGTACAACTTTAGCGGGAGTGACTTCATTTTGGTTTGGTTTATTGAGCCGCATGTAAGAGCTCAGTCTGACCAAAGACCTATAAATTTTATTTAACAAAAGTAATGATTCATTGTTCTAATGTCTATCTTATAACAACCTAAAACTTTAAGAGTAAAATTTAAAGTCTGGATTTCAACTGAAAGTCACCTCACTGGTTTAAATAACAATTGTTAAAGTCAGGTATCAAATCTGGGTACTTGACTGCTAGGCACAGTTCATTACAGCCTGTTGGCACTTACTGTATAACTCAGCTTTACAAGTAACATTTACCTCTCCAACACCAAAGCAGAGTCCCATCATCAAATTAAAAGGAAAAAGTAGCTCAATGAAATCACACTCAAAGCAGAAAGAACTGCCAGTAGCCTCAGAGTAAGAAAAAAAAAAATAGAAAACTTTAGAAATTTTCACATGAATTTCAAAAACATAGCACTAAGCTCATTAATACTGGAAGCAAATTGCAAACTGCATAAAGTAGACAGCAATAATTGTTTTTAAAAGACACACTGTGTTTAAGAAATTGGAGGTATACAGCATGTAACAATATACTCATCAAAACCATTAAACCTTTTAACATTATGATAAATAATTGTTTTGAACACATTTTACACATTTTTGGCAAATGTTACTTATGTACATTTGCACAATAGTGACTGAAAACAGAGTTTAATACATAATTTATAACATTACATATATATGAATGCATGTATTATATGTACCTTCCTTCTTCTTTAATTATCATTGCCCTCTGTAACTTTCTGGCTCAGTTTCACTTGAATGCTTTCCATTCATCCATTCTTGGCTTCATTATGCATCCTGTTTAATCCACAGTGTGGTTTTCATATAGGAGTTAAGAAGGACTCACTTAGGCAGATAGTAATGGTATGAGAGTCCTCAGTAAGGCTTTTCCCTTAAAGGAAAGGCAGACCAAATCATTTTCTAACAAAGAGCAACATACAAAGTCGAGCTGCAGACGAGACAAGCAAGCTGGGAGCTTGCACGGGTGAATGCCAGCAGGAACTAGGGACTAGACAAGTTCAAAATGGTGGCTTCATCCTCCCTTCTCTGCCAGCTATGCATACAGTAAGGTGCAAACAAGATGGTGCCGCCCAAGGAGAGTTCATTTGCACAATAAGATTAGGGTGGGGCGATCAGCCTTCCCCTCCCCTCCCAGCACTATGCAAACATCACACCTGATCAAAACCAATCTGTGAGCCCTAGGTAAATCAGACACTGCCTCCTCAAGCCAGACTATAAAATCTGGTGCACCCATCTCTAGCCCATCTTTTCCAATCAGAAGACCCCTTTCTGTAGAGAGAGAGAGTTGTTCCTCTTCCCCTTCTCTTCTGCCTATTAAACCTCTGCTCCTAAATTCCTCATGTGTGTCCATGTTTTCCTGCTGTGAGACGATGAACCCCAGGGTTTATACCCCAGACAACATAGCTGCTTTAGTTTAAGCCCTATGGGTGCTAGTAAATACTGAAAAGAAAAATTTTTTAGAAACCTCTAAACCCTGCTGTTTCACTAACTACTTCTTTGAGTTTCCTAGTCATTAGAAGTGGCCATTCCAAACACGGGATGTCACCAGATACTGAGGAAGGATTGCACAATGGTATTACTGGTCCAGGGAACAGTGAAAGATTCCAGGTGAGCACAATCTTAGTGCAGGTGGAGTTTTGGGTGCTTAGGTGAATCAGGAGAAGAAATAGGACCTACCCTGGGGAAGGCCAGAAACAATCATGCAGAACAGAGTTGGAGGAAGTTGCAGTAGGAGGAAGGATGAGGGTCATGAGTTGCTTTTTAGGACACAGCAGAATTTCAGTAGCTACCTATGGCACCCTAAAGATTGTAAAGCTTAGAACTAGGGATAATGTGGAGGGCGAGGGACATGCTTTGAATTCACTGGCAGAAAAGCAATTCTGCAACAATTATAACTTAGCTTATTATCTTCCACCATATAATCTAAAACCCACAGTTGAGAAATAGATGCTGTCCACATATTCCCCTCATGTCCAAAGACACATTTTTGAGGGGCAATTGGCAATGGTTGAGGTCTCTTTCTAGTTTCAGGGGAAGAACAGTTTGTTGGAGCCAAGGATAGGGAACAGGCTTTTCCCAAGTTAGGAGCTTTCCCCTGCCTCCTACCCCCAACAATGTAAAGGTATCTAGCCATGGTGCTGTCCAATGACTTTGATATGCTGAGTTAATCAGCCATGAGTTAGTTGGCTGCTGGTTTTTTTTGCCCTAAGGACTTGAAGGCCTGCAGTGGTGCACAACAACGTCCTGCTCTTGAATAGAGTATGCCAACTGCTGTTTGCAGTTTGACTAATCCTAGACCCCTAGTCATGACCAGCTGTCACTTTGGAGAGAACAGTTTTAGAATAGGAGCTTGCTGAGAACAGTGTCTATGTTAAAGAAAGGATTCGATTGCATCATTTTTGGTTCTTTGCCTTTAGAAGCCAGAGTAATTGAATCATTGTAGCCCTTCCTCCTACTCACCAAGTTCTCCCAGCTCAGATATCAACTCCTGTGGAAAGCCTTTCTTTATGTCTAAGTCTATTTTGGATATGTCTCCTCTATGTTTCCATGACATTATAGTAGTTCTCATATCTTCTTGTAATTAACTAAATGCTTGTCACACTTAGAATGCTATCTTGTTCCCCACTAAGATGTGAGCTTCTTTGTGGTAGAAACTAGATCTTTTCCAGTGTTGGATCCCTGGCTCCTAGGGCATGCAATAAATATCTGTTGAATGGGTGGATACCCGAATCAAACCATCTCCATGTCTGCCTGCTCTCTTTATGCATTCACCATCTGGCCCTGGCCCTGATTCCTAGTTTACTCAGATTGTGGATGATGACACATGTCATCATATATATGTAACCAACCACAGTCTGCTCCCAACCTACTTCTTCCTCAAGTTCAGACTCAATCACCACCTCGTATAATGGGCCAGGCCTGACTGCCGCAGGCCAAAATGATGTCTCCTTCCTCTGACCTACAGCACTCATTATTTAAAATTTATACAAATAGCTCTTTATCACACACTTTCTTTAGTGTGATGCCTGTGGGTCTGGTCTTTGTGAGCACCTCACACATAAAGTCCATGTCTTCCCTTTCCCTTTTATTCCTCTGTGCTTCTAAGCTCTGAACCGGGCACAAAGAACACTCCAAAGTGGTACCGAATGGCATGAAATTGTCCTAATTGAAATGAAGACATAAGTTCTGAGGGCGAGCTTTTTGTCCACAGAACTCTACCTGTATTTGCGCTACAGAGGCTGCTTCCTGGTGATGAATAGAGCCACTAGGCAATGAATGTAGGAGAGGATGGAAAGTAATTGGCAGAGGCAGAAATGTCCTTTTGTTATTTTGTTATAAATAAACTCCCACAGTGGAAACTTGTTAACCTCAGTCCTTGCCTTCACATCTACTTATATGCAAGACCTCCCTCGACAAATCAATCTTTATACTGCAGTGGCACTCTCTTGACAAGATATGTTTGGCTTAGCCACTGTTGATATTTGTTCTTGAAATCTCGGTTGTGTGGCATGGTACACTCTGAGAGCAGAAATGGAGACACTTAGTTTATATGCAAAGAGGACAGGCAAGATGCAAACAGAAAGAGACGGTCCACAGCAGGGCAGCAGGAGTGGCGGGAGCGGAGCAGCACTTAATATGTTGTGATGTATTGAATCTATGAAATGCCTGTTCAATAGCTAGTCAAAATAAATTTAGAAGGACACAGGAAAGGGATTTATTTTTTCATCACTGTATAAATGTTCGTTATATCTTATGCTGTTGGTCATGGCCTACCTGTGTCCTTTGGAGGTCCCAGTGCCCTTAGACTCCCAAATAGCACCATTGACAAGAAATAGGTGAGGTTTATATTTCAAGTTTCAAGAATCGAGGCGTTATGGGCGGCACTTTGGGGTTGAGCTTTTTTGCTGGATTTTAATCTCTGAAAAGAGAGAGCTCCCCCAGAATAAATTACTTGATCTTTTCTCTTCTCCTCTTGTGCATAACTTTATTGGATCATTTCCCAAATTTGACTGAGATCATTTAAATAAATGTCTGTTTTGATCATCAGACAGCATTTGCAACCTAGACTGAATCTTACTCATTTATGTTTCCCAATAGAGTAGCAAGGTGCCCAGCACATAGGAAACTCTCCTGAAATGTTAGCTAAAGAAGAAATCCTAATATCCATGAAAAATTGTATATGCAAGGGAGAAAACGAAAAGGTAAACAAAAACTATTTTGAGCCAACTTAAGAAAAATGCAGACAATATTAGATTATTAATTAAATTTTAATTTTCCTGTAAACAGTCTCCAGAGAAAAATGCTGTTTTAGCATTGTACCCTAGTCTAGGCTACTGTGTAAATACTTTCTGTGGGTGTAGTTTTAAGCTAGATGGCATGGAAGAACAATTGAATAAAACGTGGCCTCTGCCAACAAGAATTTTGGGTGCCATCTGGAGAAACAAGGTTCAATAAAGGACCCAAAGCATGAGGTAGAGTATGATGATAGGCGAGATGGAGGAGTGGAAGCAATATGGATCAAAGGAGGTCAAAATAGGACAAGATTACACGAGCTAGTACAATTAAAGAAGGCATTAGGAGGAGGTAAAACTGCATTGCAGTGAACTTCTAGTTGATAAATGACATGTGGGTAAGCATTAATTGAATCATGCTGCTATTTCATATAAGATTCAGGATGGGAATGTTAGATATTATATCTCACAAAGGAAGTGTTCTTCAGTGGTGTTGATGAATCCTTAGATCATGAGAGTTGCCTTAGGTTTATCAGTGAGCAATCTTGTCTTTAAAAAGACAGTTTGCTGTTCTGTAAAGGAAAAGTGTGCTGAGTGTACAGACCTTGATGTTAGGCTTTAAGTCTACTTTTAGCTGCATGACCTTGATAAAGTTAACCATTCTCTGAGCCCCACTTTCTTCTTTTAAAACATTGGCAACAGGAAAAAAAACCTGCCCTGACTTGACCTCAGGACATGGAAAGACTTAGATTGTCAGAGAAAGATCACTTGTGTAAAGACAAGAAGTCACCTCATCCTTTGGCCTTTTTCAGACCAAGACTTAGAGTAAAAGTGAAAGAACTGCATGATTTCTGCTCTTCCTCACAGCACTATTTTTTTAGGCATTCAGGACACTTTCTCCTACCCCTCAAATTTATTTCCTTTTGGCAGTGAGAAATTCTTAGAACACATTGAAGCATTTATGCATGTACATTTCAACACATAGAATAGGGTTCTCCCCAAGTAGAAAATTACGTATATGGTACAGGATTGGGGTGAATGTCAGAAGAACCTCGATTAATGGGTATATTGCCAATTCTATTTTTCTGCCAGTCTTTCAATTTGGGAGGTCACTAAGCCAACATGGGTAGGAGTGAATTCATATTCTGTAGTAAATCTGCAGTAAATGGATGTCTGAAAAGTAGCAAGAACTGAAGTTGGGACTATTCAGAACAAGCCTAGAGAAATCTGAAACAATGTGCATTTAGAGCTAGTCCCAAAATATGTGACTAAATTCCACTTTTAAAGATGAGTAAAGAGAAAAAACAAAAAAAAAAAATAGAAAATGAGAAGAGAACCTACATAGAAAACCTCTGGAGATTATCTCCTATAGAGTCAAGAGATTGACTTTTTCACTAGGCTACAATAACGTAGGATCTCTTCTAAAAAGAGCAGTGGCCATACGGGTAAACCGACAAAGCTAAGATGCAAATACTAGAATATAAAAAGAAAGAAAGAAAGATGGATAAAACAATTTTTGTACATAAGGAAATAAAAATAAAATTAAAAAGCATGGTGGAGCATGCATAGAAAAGAACTGATTTTAAATGGCAAAAGATTCAACCACTGTTTTGAAGAACAAATTTGAGAAGCTACCACAGATAGCAGAGATCAAAGTTCTGAAGTAGTTCATAACTTACAGTAATAATTGGCTGAGTACAGTGGCTCACATCTGTAATCCCAGCTCTTTGGGAGACCAAGGCTGGAGAATTGCTTAAGCCCATGAATTTGAGACCAGCCTGGGTGAAATGGTGAGACCCTCCATCTCTACGAATTTTTTAAAAATTGGCTGAGCATGGTAACACATGCTTGTGGTCCCAGCTTCTTGGGAGACTTATGCAGCAGGGTCACTGGAGCCCAGAAGGTTGAGGCTGCTGTGAGCCACGGTCATGCTATTGTACTCCAGCCCAGATGACAGAGCAAGACTGTCTCAAATAAAACTTTAATTTAAAAAATAATTACCCAAAATGAGCCAGAAATGCACAGATAAAAACATTTCTAAAAAAGAAAAAGAGCAATGAATGCAGAGGAAAACACCAAAGATATGCTGGGGGTAAGTCCTCAGCTCTAGAAAGTGATGTACAAATTGAAAGGCCCAGAGGTTTTAGGGTAAAGTCAATGAAAAAAATCACATTTAGATTCACATCTGGTAATTTCCTTGTAAGTACAAAACTAAGAAAAATAGGAAACTGGAGAAGTAAGCAGGCAACATTCAAAGATATAAAATTTATGTTGCCTCGAACTCATATTTGCAAACCAAAATGCTGAAGGTGGAGGAGTGCCCAAATATTAATGGCTTTTCTAGAAACAAGATAAATGGTATAAAAAAAGATAATTTAATAATAATGATTAGCACATGTATTCATCTGTTCAGGCTGCCATGACAAAATACCAAAGACTGGGGGTGGCTTCAGTAATAGAAATTTATTTTTCCGCAGTTCTAGAAGCTGGAAGTCTGAGATCAGGGTGCCAGCGCTGCTGAGTTGTGGTGAGGCCTCTCCTGGTAGAGATATCGGCCTTCTTGCTATGTCTGCACGTGGCCTTTCCTGTGTGTGTGCAATGAGAGAGATTTTTCTCCTCCTCTTCTTGTATAGCCACTAATCCTGTTGGATTAGGACCTTGCCCTTATGACCTCATTTAACCTTAATTACCCACGAAAAGCCTTATCCCAAACACAGTCACATGAGGAGTTACAGCTTCCACATATGCATTTGGAGAGGGACACAATCCTAGCAGCATAAAAATTATATGAAATAAGACTGAATGAGAATATCAAAACCACATTATATTCTATAGCCTATAAATGGTGAGATGCAGAGGTAGTTTATCTTTTACTACTGAAAATTAGAGAAACATGGATTAAATAATAATATTGAAAAATGTAAAGGTAACCATTAGTTATGAATAAAACCTTCTAAAATATGTAAGAATACAAAAAATATAGCACATATAGCAAAAGTTAGAAAACAAATACGAGGGGAGACAGACTGAACCAGGAAAATATAACAAATGCAAATGGATACAGAACAACTATACAGTTATTCTAATGGGGGTAAGTTATCATTAAAATATATAGGCCTATATCTGTTTTGAAAAATGCTTATAAAATATCCTTCAATGTTAAGATAATAAAATAATTGAAACTTAAAAATGAGCAAAGACATGTTAAGTAAATTAAAGTGAATGAGAGACTGATGATAATAAATAAATCCCCCAAATCACAGAACTATTTCCGAGTAATAAAAATGCCCTTCACAATAAAGAAAGACCTGAGGGAAATTCATATGCAGTATAGTGAGGTATTGATACACATCAGCCAAATTTTCAAACTACAGAAATATTTTACAGAAATGTAGTAGTCTTGGGAGAGTTTGCCAAAATGTATAATCCTTCATCGACCCAATGAGCAAAATAATAAGTAGAAATACGTATACAGAAGATGGACATGATAACATCTGTTTTTATAAAGACAGGAAATGTTTCATACACACAGAAAGGGGAATATACCCACTTTCACAATAAACACTGAACATTTACCAAAATTGGCTATGGCAAAGATTGTATTATTTTATTACTTGTACTGGATAAAAATACAGTATGGCAATATAACGGTTATCATAATCACTAGTAATCATTCTGTCTTCACAATATGCCAGGAGACATGCACTTCATGTATATTAGCATTGTCTGTTCCTGATAACAATGCTATGAAATTTATGCAATTACATCTCTATTTTACATATGAGGACATTTAAACAAATATTTTTTCTGAGTTGACATGGCTAGTTACATGTTAAAATCAGTGCTTCTCAAATGGAGTGTGCATCAGAGTCCTGTGGTGGGCTGCTGAGTCCCACACTCATGAGTTTCTGATTCAGAAGGTCGGGGGTGGGGCCCAGTAATTTGCATGTCTAATAGTTTCCAGGTGATTCTTATGCTGCCTGCCGGTCTAGGAGCCTGCACGTTGACAAGCACTGGGTCAGATGATGCCAAGAACAATACCTTTACTATACTGCTTTGGAAAAGGAGAAATTGCAGAGAGCAGGTTCTGACAAAAAAAAAATGCAATAAATTTAGAGGTTTATAATTAGCAAAGCTAAAAAAAACAGTGCTTGGAAATTTAATTAAAAATTAAAAGCAATCTTCCCAAGTTAATCAATTTAATGCATTTCCAATTAAAATTCCAATTGGATTTTTTTCTTTGAACTTGACAAAATGATGGTAAACTCCATGGAGATAAATAATAGAAAATAGTAGTCAAGAAAAATTAGAAAAAGAAGAGTATTTGGTAGGAACTTGCCTGTATATAATAAAACATCATAGATTTCCATACAAGATTGCATACCAAATAGGTTTTCACACCCAGCTTCTCTAAAATCCCCACTGAAACAATGAAATGAAAGCTTTAAGATATGACAAGGAATAAACCAATAATAGTGGTATGGAAGGGAGCCACGAAAGAAGAGAGAGTACAAAGATTTGGGCAAGATAAAAATGGATGAAAATGTATTTGTAATACAATCAAAGGAATGAAACCTCCATGACCTGGTATAATCCAGAGAAAGCTGGAATCCGTAAAGAATTCCCACCTTTCAGAATCCTGGATGGAGGGGCCTTGGGCTCAGTGGAGGCAGATGCTAGATAGTAAGTGTGAGAAGTAGGGCTGACAACAAAGACGCTGATTAAAGTTCTCTGAATCCAGCAGGTGAACCAAGTGGCTTTTTCACCCCTCTTCCCTTCTATTCTTTCCTGCTCTCCTTCCTTGAATTAGAGCAAAGGTAGCTTGATATTTATCCCTAGGCACAACACTAGAACATTACTGTCAACAGAAATGGTTCGAATGGTTGAAGAGGGTGGTGACATCGACACCTTGGAGTAAATCCGGGCTCACTCTGATATTTGGGAACCTTCAGCCTTGGAATGAACATCATCTTGTTCAGAGAAAATTAGAAAAAAGTTGTCTGAAGAAATTCTGTATCCCAAGAGATAAAAACGTCCAATACTGGTATGTGAGATCTCTTTAGCATATATAACAAGAAGCCTAAAGCAAAATTGTAGCTCCAATAAAACCAGGGAGCAAAGGAGGAAACTGGACCCAACCCAGGAGACCATTTAAGACATAAATTAGGCTGAAAGGATTGCAGGCAGGCCTAGGGAAGATCTAGGCCAGGATAGAGCCTAGGACAGGGGTTTCCAGAAGCAGAGGTGCTTGGGGGGAAAAAAAGTGGTAATTAACATAATAACTATGTAGTGAAGATCTTGATTTTTATGAGGAAATCATTGGAAGGAAAACATTTCAGTAGGGACAAAACAATGTTCATTAGAAACTCCAATTACAACAAATGTATACCCTCTCCAAAAATGTGACCAAGACACACTAAGTGACTCTGCTGCAAACAATGTTGAACAAAGTACAGATAACACAGCCAGCCTTTACTGAGGTGCAAAACCACAGTTATGTAACCACGTGGGGGAGGATGAAAGACTGGAGGAAGGCAGGAAAAAAGAACTAAATCTCCACCCATAATAGCAGAAAATGATTTGATAATGTCTACAATTGATAAAGTAGTAAATGTGTGCTCTTTGAGATTGAGAGCTTATTAGAGATAGGCCTTAAAACAGCTAAAATTGGTTGCCTCTGGAGAACAAAACCAGGGGATTGGCAGCCATGGGCCGTGGCAGGGTACATTTATTAGAAATCTTACTCCTTTTTTGTGGAAAGTTTCTCAATGATTTTTATTACTTTATGTTTCCATGCAAATTAAAAAGCCACTTCATTTAAATATCAGGTTGTACTTTCATTACGATCATGTTAATTTTTAGCTTAACTTAGGAAAATTTCCATGCTTATGATTGTGAGTGGTTCTGTTCAAGAATGCCTCTCTATGTTTTCAAGTCACCTTTTGTGTCCCTGGAAGAATTTTGCTCTTTCTGTGAAGAAACACACAGCAAAGAGTGCATAAAAAAACAGAATTAAAGCCATAAAAATAGGTTTTATAAGATAAATGACAGATCATGGGCTAAATAGATCAGTCATTCTTAATAAAGTAAACTTCTAAGCAGGTGAAACACTCCAATTCATAAAAAGAAACAGGTGGTAGGGATCATAAAATAAAACCCAAAACCCTGTTGAATGACAAACACGTACAAAAAAGTGGCTTGGAACTGATGAGAATAAAATATGAATAAAGGCAAACTAGGTTAGTAAAAAGGATAACATAGCAGATATCCATTCCTCATGTTAGGCAGGTTTGAATTTAAGGCAAAGAGAAGTACAGGAGGTAGAAAAAGGTACTTTTTAATGATTGAAATATAAAGAATTGAATGTGTAAAACCTTTAATGGTTTTTATTCTTCATGTACACAGCATAGAGCAAAAACCACTGGTAATACACAAGTAGATATGAGAAAACACATATTCTTAGCAGGAAAGCCTAATTTACCTCTCTTGGTCTCTGAAGGCCACATACCCTACAAGCCACAAATGACTCTCCAGCATGGTTTTGCCAATCCACGTGCTCAGTAAATGTTCAGGAGAGTTCCTGTATGTCCATGTCATTTATCACCCTATGCTTAGGATTATCCAACTTTACTCATTTCTCCAGGCTCTAGTAGGTACAAAATGTATCTTATATTTTGTGTTTACTTTACATTCACAGTTTTCTGATGGATTTGAGTATCCTTTGATATGTATTTCAGTCATTTGGATTACTGGATCTATAAATTTTCTGTTTATGTCCTTTGTCCATTTTGTATTTAAGTTTCTGACTTTTTCTAATTGATTTGCAAGAGTCTTTTGCATATTCTAGATATTAATCTATGGTTAGTTTCAAATATTGTAAATATCTTCCCCATTGTGTCACTTGCTCTTTATTTTTGCCTATGATGTCCTTCATTGAATGGAAAACTAATTTTAATTTAAACAAATTAATCATTTCTCCTTTAGGATTGTTTATGATTTTTTATTTTTTAAATCAATTTTATGTAAGTCTAACTTAAATACAATAAAATGTGTTTGTTCTATTGTACACTTCAGTAAGATCTGACAAATGTATAAACATGTGTAATCATCACCACAATCAAGACATAGACATCAACACAAGAGGTTCCTTTGTGTCCCTGTGCAGTCATTCACCATTTCCTACTTCAGGCAACTTCCTGTTGAGCATTCTCTCACTGTAGATTCGTTTTGCTTGTCCTAGGAGTTTATAAATGAAGAATCATACAGGATGTACTATTTTTTGTCAACCTTCTTTCACTTAGAATAACAGATTTGACTATGTTGTTTCAATAATCAGTGGTTTGTTTCTTTTTTATAAATATGCCACTTTTGTTTATTCATGTGATTAACATTTTGGTTTTCAGTTTTTAGTTATTATAGTAGTTATATTCTTTTTTTTGTGGAATCTCTATACTCTTTCTTATAATGACTGTACTAATTTATACTGACTAACAGTGTTCAAGGGTTTCCCTTTCTCCCCATCCTTGCCAATTCTTGTTATCTTTTGAATTTTTGATAATTAGACATTCTAACAGGTGTGAGGTGATATCTCACTGTGGTCTAATTGACACTTCTATGATGATTAGCGGTGCTGAACATTTTTTCTTTTACCTCTTGGCCATTTGTGTGTCTTTTGAAAAATTTCTATTCAGATTCTTCTCCTATTTATATTCTTGCAATTTGACTTCCTTATATATTGTGGATATTAACTCCTTATCAGATGTATGGTCTGCAAATATTTTCTCCTATTCCATAGGTTGTCTTTCTTACTGTTTGTTTTCTTTGCTGTACAGAGATCTTTAGTTTTATGTAATCCCATTCATCTATCTTTGCTTTTGTTGCTTGTGCCTTTGGGTTCACATCCAAAAACTCATTGCTTAGACCAATGCCATGGAGTTTTTCTCTCATGTTTTCTTCTAGTTGCATTACAGTTTCATATTTTGCATTTAGGAGTTTAATCCATTTTGAGTTGCTTTTTATATATGGTGTGAGATAAGGATCTAATTTCATCCATCTGTATATAGATATCCAGTTTTCTCAATATCATATGATCCAATAATCTCACTACTGGATATATATCCTAAGGAAATGAAATCACAATAATAAAGAGATATCTCCACTCTCATGTTCATTGCAGATTATTCACAGTAGCCAAAATATGAAAAAAACTAAGTGTTCATTAAAGAATGAATAGGTAAAGAAAATATTATACATATACCAAACGAAATTCTATTCATTCTCTGAAAAGAAGGAAATCTTGTCATTTTCCACAAAATGAATGAACCTGGAGGACATTACGTTAAGTGGAATTAGTGAGGCACAGAAAGACAAATACTGCATTCTCACATAGTTTTTTAATGTGGAAACTAAAAAACAAACAAACTCATAGACGCAGAGTAGAATGGTGGTTACCACAGGCAGGGTTAGAGACATATTGGTCAAAGGATACAGAATTTCAGTTAGACAGGAGCAATACAGTTTAAGGGATCTATTTACAGCATAGTAACTATAATTAATAACAATGTAATATATACTCGAAAATTACTGAGTGGATTTTGTGTTCTCATCACAAAAATAAGTATATGAGGTAATGCATATGCTAATTAGCTTGACTTCATATAAACATATTCCATCATATAAACATATTTCAAAACATCATGTTGTACACCATAAATATGCATAATTTTTAATGTAAATTTTAAGAGAACATAAACAATCAGCAGAAAATATGAAGGGACTGAGCATTTTATACATCTTTTTATAAAAAAGAATTTATCATTTTTTTATAAACACCTTTTAATGTATGAATAAAATGCACGTTTATTAGAAACTACTAGAATGTTTTCCAAAGTAGTTTAATCACTTTACACTTCTGCTGACAAAGACAGAGGATATTATTTTCCCTATAGCATTGCCAGGACCTGATTGGAGTTTTAAGTTTTATTACACTGAGTAGGTATGTTTTGGAATCTCACTGCGATTTTAATTTGAATTACCCTGAACACTAATAATGCTGTGTACTTCTTAGTGTATTGGTTTTACTCATATTTTGTTAAATCTATACTTAACTACTTGTTTTTAATGCTATAGTAAATAGTAATTATTAATTTTATTTTCCAATAGGTCATTTCAAAAATATAGAAATCTAGTTGATTTTTAGAGTGAGTTGGTGTCCTGCAACCTGGCTAAATTCCTTTATTAGGTTTTGGTAAATTGTCTAGGAATTTACACATTATTATCTGCAAATAAAACAGCTTTACTTTTTATTTCAAATAGGCATGCCTTTTCTTTCTTTTTCATACCTTATTGCACTGATTAGCACTTTTTATAAAATGTAAAATTCAAGGGGTGAAAGCAAACAACTTTGCCTTGTTTCCTATCCTGGGGGTATATTGTTCAGTTTTTAACTATTAAATGTGATATTATCTGTAGATATTATCAGATTGAGGGATCTTCCTTCCAATCCTAATTTGCTGAGAGTTTTTTTTTCCTTTTTTAACATGAGCGTATGTTGAACTTTATCAAATATCTTTCTGTGTCTACTAAGAAGATCATATGTTTTTAATCTCTTTTGTTCCATTAAGGTTGATTTGTTTGATTTTTGAATGTTAAGCCAACATATTCCTAGAATAAACTCCACTTTGTCATACATATTATCCTTTATATTGCTATATCTTTCAATCCCTTATGGTTTGTGCTTTTATATTTTTATTTTTGAAGTATCTGTCAACCATACATCACAGAAGCATTGTGATCTTACACTTTTCTAATGGCTTGATACTTTTATTTTTATATGTAGAATTTTAAACTAGGATCCAAAATTGTATGTAAAGTACAAATCCAGTTTTATTCATAAAGTAAATCATTTTCCAGAATTGTCTAAGAATTTGTTTTCCCCCCATTAATTTGTGGTGCTACCTTTATTATATATAATACTCTCAAATACATCTGAATCAATATCTGTTTTACTCATGATACTTTACTGGCCTATTTTTTATTCCTTATAACAAACCTATATTGTTTTGTTTTATCATTTTATTATAACTTTATATTACATCTTAATTTCTAATGATTTTTCACCCTTTCCTGTCAACTTCAGGATTTTTTCAACAAATACACTTACTTCTTTCTAGATTTTTATTATTCTATATAAATTTCATATTAAAGCTCAGGAAGTTTAATAAATCTAACTGTATGTTTTTATAGAATCACATTGTAACTGTAGACTAAAATGAGAGATAATTTACATGTGTATAATAGTTACTCACCCCATCCAAGATGGGCTTTCTTTATTCAAATTATCTTCTGTGCACTTCTACATGCTAAACTTTTTAATAAGAAATCTTATTTTTTTTTGTTAAGTAAACTCTTAGATACATTGTAGTTTTGTTGCCATTGTGAACTGTACTTTATTTTTTACTTAGAATTTCTAGTTGATTATTGCTGGTATTGTTAAATTTTCACTAATATTTAAAGTTTATCATATATATAAACACTGCACCTGTAATCTCAGCACTTTGGTAGGCCAAGGTGGGTGGATCACTTCAGCCCAGGTGTTTGAGACCAGCCTGGGCAACACAGCAAAACACCATCTCTACTAAAAATACAAAAATTACCCAGGTGTGGTGGCACACACCTGTAATCCCAGCTACTCAAGGAGGCTGACGCAGGAGAATCTCTTAAACCTGGGAGACAGAGGCTGCAGTGAGCTGAGATTGTACCATTGCTCCCCAGCCTGGGCAACAGAGTGAGACTCCATCTCAAAAAAAATTTTTTTAAATAAATAAATAAATTGCTGAACTTACTTAAAAGTAAATTTTGCCTTTTAGTTGTATTACTTTTTCAAAGTGATAAGCACATTATCTGAAAATATTAGCATTTTTATTTTCCCCTGATTTCATCATTTTCTTTCCGGTAAATTAATTTGAGCCTTCAGATTTTCTTCAGGTATTCTTTTACCTGCTTCCTACTGGTTTCGATATGTTGTGCACACATCATTCATTATGAATAGTTATTTCCGTTTTCATTGACTCTACAGTGTGTTATTTAAACGTGTGTCTGTGTTTTTGTGTGTGCATGCATGGGCTTACAGATTTTAGCTGCTTAATTTCTAAGTGTATAGATTTTTATTGGACAAAAAAACTGGGTTGATAAATCACATGAGTGTCAAAAAAAGTCTTGATCTGAATGGCAAAGGTAGCAGATTGTTCTGGTTATTCTCAGTATTCCCCAGATACAGTCTTTACCTTTCTCTCTGCTACTGTATACCTGTGAGGCTCACCTCTATGGGCTCAGTCACTCAGGATGCTTGGACCCAGCTTCTGTGTATGGGGAGGTATTATCAAAAGACTAGAGTGTAGGAGGAGAGAAGTAGAGGTATTTATTTCCCCATTCCTTGCTTGCTTTGCTACAATTCTTCCCTGGCTGTAGCTTCCATGGCTGCAGCTCCTAAAGGCTGTCCCTTGACTTTTCTCATCTTCAGAGACAAGGCAAACCATTTTCTCTTATTGGCTTTTCAGGCTTTGAGTAGTAATTTCTTCCTACGGTTGCTGATTTCTCATCATTCTTTTCTGATTTCCTTAACTCTTTCCACATGCCTTTAAAAGGTCTCTTTATTAGCTTTCTTTTCAGTTAAAACCCTTTTTGAGTATGTCCTTTGTTTCCACTCAAGACCTTTACCAATGTATACTCTAACAGGAAATGTCACATAAAAACATAATAGCACAATTTGGAATCATCAAATGCTTGATTTAAAACACCACCTCAAAGGACAAATGAGAAATTCCATTCCAGTATCCCATCTCCTTAAGCCTTCAGATTCTTTCCTGCATACATCCCCAAGTCTGACACCTCAACCAAAATGACTATGGAACATTGTTGAATGAAGGCTTTAAGTAAGCAACTCAGTAGCAGTTAACAACACTCTCAGGTACTTGAACTATACAGTAAATGAGGACTCCTAAGGGTGTGCCTCCTATCTGAATAAATTTGGCCTGATCTACCCTTTTGGAATCCAATTTGAAAGATCCTGCAACTCTTCTAATGCATTTATTACATCTTCCCAGAATATTGTTTTACTTCCATGTTTGGAATTTACCTTCTTACAGTGCTAGAAGCAATGAAAAGTGGTACTGGAGGGCTATGAGAAAGGGTGTCTATGTGTAAGTCAACTGCTTCTAGTGATTTCACAATTTTTTCAATTTTCTTTTTTTTCCCATAAGAAGACTGGATTACTCAGATTATGAGAAGAACTTCGAGAGGGATATGAGCATTCAAAATTCTCAGATTTCATCTTTGTCTACCCAAATTTCTTCATGCCAGATTCCAGATCATACTCTTCGCTAGCCAATACCCTTACTTAGCATACAAACTTTATGTGATGTCTGTTGCAACTCTGAAATGTGTCCATGCATATCTCAAGTCTTTGGATTTTCATCCATGCCTTCTTGGTAGTTAAAAGGAGGGATTCCCTTAATGCCACCTTAAAGTCTTTCCGATTCTTTATGCCTTGAGTTAAGAGGTTAAATCCTTAAGCTTCTTTTTAAAAATATTTTTCTGTAGGCCCTTTAGTGCAGTTGAAGCAGTTGCCCCACCACCCCATCATACGTAATCACCATTATCACTGTAGCAATTAAGTGCCTCAATCACTCAATCTCTCTTTACTTTGCCCTCCATCTGTAATTTACTCCATATCATCACCAGGGATAATTTTAATAACTATAATCATAGATTATCAGTGTCTTCATGGAGATTATGTATGTTATTCAAAAATATGAGTAATTCTATCTCAGAGTTTCAGTATTTTAGAGTATGAAGGGGTGTAGTATTCCTGGTAGTGATAATTCTATTGGTTAGGGTCCCTATAGGAAAAGACAGTACAGTTTAAAAGGAAATTTACAGAAGTGTGGGCAAGGTCAGGTATCACCAGGTAACAGTGAAACAGCCCAGGACAAGAGACAGTAGAAATCATCTCTCTATGCCTGAAGGATCAAAGAGAGAAACTGGAGTCACTAGAAGCTGGAAAAATTGAGATGCATCATCCACAGGAGTTAGAGCCCTGGAGGAATATAGCCACTGACAGCTTCATCAAACTGAGGGATTAAAAAGAGACAGACACCTCAACCTCTCTTTCAGCCCTCTCCTCCCCTACTACTTTCTTTCAATGGCTGGGCCCAGCAAGAATCCTGGGGTCAGGGAAGGCTGGGTAATGCATTTTATTTTGGTCAACTTCTAGGAACACCGTAGAGGATAAAGAAGGGCACAAAATGGATTTGGGTGAAAGTGTGCCGCATCTCTTTGTGAAGTCCACTTTGTAAAAGTTGGTAGTCGTTGCCACTGCTCTATGTGAGGATAGGATAATGAGAAATCTAAGTGTTAGAGACAATGGTACACCAACTGTGATAGTGTAATAGTCTAATAAGTAAGATTCCTCACCAGTGGCTATTCCAAGCATGGATGCTTTTCACTGCACCTAGGCATCACCACCAAATCAGAGAATTGCCTTTCTCTTCAACACGAGATCCTGTACTTTCCGGTCTAGCTGGAGGCAAATCTCTTCAAAAGTGATACTTAGCCCTAGGTTGGGTGAATGCTGAGAGTTTGATCAGCCAGGTTACTTGACTGAGATACTCCACCTGATAAATCAGCAGGTGCTTCCATCTGGCCTCCCCTTTCTAGCTGTTACCACTTCTGGGCATAAATCATCTTATATGTAACTCCCAATCACTACAGGAGAATTTCTTAAGTATGTCCTTAGCTCTAGTTTCCCACCAAGTGTGGTCCTATGACTCTCTTTCATTAGTATTGCATACTTTTCCTTTCACAGAAAACCCTGTTTTCTTGCTTTCCCCATGGACACATGTTCATTTTAATATATTTTCTACCATTTTGAGGAAATCTACATTTAGCAGATATTCTTCAATATATCCTCAATCTGTGATATAGAAACATGAGTTCTCAATGCTATGAACATCCTAGTAACATTATCATAAAATAAAAATCCCTTGATTTGGAAATAGACCTATGATAAAAACTCATAAACTGTTCAATTTCTCAATTTTCTTCACTTGCTCATCTGTTCAATTTATGCTTATGGGTGAATGCATCAATTTAGAGGAGAAAACATTGGCTTAACATGATATTTATTTACATAACAGATATTTCTTAAGCAACTACTTTTGTAATGTCCTGTACTGATGGGATTGAAGAAGGCAATTGCTTTACCCCAGAGCAAGTTCAGAGTGAAAAGGTGACAGTACTTCTTTTTCTTAAACAGCCCACTTAGAGGAAAACACGTTTCATAGCCTTAAAAATCAAAAGGAATAGAGACTAAGTTTA
Source organism: Pan troglodytes (assembly GCF_028858775.2). Lineage (NCBI taxonomy): Eukaryota > Metazoa > Chordata > Mammalia > Primates > Hominidae > Pan > Pan troglodytes. The sequence continues at coordinate 47,908,719 of NC_072415.2, read as the reverse complement.
AAGTAACAAGCTTGCCAGTACAACTTGATATGACTTCCAATACCCTTATCCACTTCAAATCTGTAACATTGGTAGTCCATGTTAGGGTGACAATGTTTCCCATATGTATAGCGTTAGTCCTAATCCATGTAAATTTTGACTTGTCTATACTGAAAGCAAAGCCAAAGTAGATAATGGCTGAAGATAGGTAATAGTAACAGGTAAATCAAAGGGCATTATGTCAGTATGAATCACATTTTGGGGGTAGCTACAAGAAATTCTATATTGCAATAGACAACCTCACACTGTGATACTTAGTATCTGGTATATCAGAAATATGCAGGTGAAATCCTGTGCTATGGAATCTCACAAATTGTCAGTGCAAAATACCTTTCTAGTGAGCATACTCCCTTGACTTGCCTTAATCCTAATTATCCATCAAAGCCCATCTCAAAACTCTTTTCCATTATGAATTCCTATCTGGCGAACGTAGTTCACAATAATTTCATCCTTCTTTTGGTGCCCAACTTTGCTTTTTTCTTCAGTCTTTTGGCGTGTCAGCATTATGCAGTTCCCTTTATTCTTGTGCTTTTAACAACTTGACATAAGTTCCTTACATCCTAAGTTCTAAAAGGCAGGCAGATAGTACCTGACATGATAATATGTGCATTGCAAGAACACAAGTGTGGTAAAAAACTGAGTAACTATTCATCTCGTCTATCTTTCTATTTATAGTTGTAGATAGCAACTGAGGTTTGGATTTTCTTGGATATGAGGTTGTTTTCCCCAAAATATTCTCATTTACTTTTATTTTTTATATATCTTCAGTATAATTTATAGATTATTCCCTCCTATAATCTTTCATTTAATTGTCAGTTATGAATATGACTAACATTACTTCATATGTGAGATGATTTAAAATAGAGTAAATGCTTATTTTCACTGTGTTTCCTACTTTACCCTTTCCAGTTGACATCAGATAAGTTATAACATCCTTTGTCCATAACAATATGGTTTGTACCCCCATATTTATACTTCTGAATATATGGAATGCAAAATTGTATTAAAGAAAACCTGGTCTTACTTTCTAATATTTCTATGTAGTTATTTTTTTTCTATTAAGTTACAAGCTCTAAATTTAAGAATGTGTCATATTTTACACTATCCTTTCTACTCACATGCTGGATGCATTAAAATTTTAGGTGGGTTAAAAGGAACGTTTCATAAATACATAGAAGTCTTACAATCACACCATACAGAACACATGATAGCTCCTTAGAAAGCAGCTATGAGTTTATTTTCGTAGTATTCTTATACTTAGCCAGGAAAATTCTCCTGGAAAATGTCTAGAGATACCATGTCTACAGTTAACAGACTTATCAACCTGGCCCAATGGTTAGTAGCTCACTGTTCCCTTTCTTTCATTTTTCCTACCCTCCATCAGTCCCTTCTTGTCACCAGGCAGTCAACCTAAAGTAGATACTCCAATGGCTGAAGTTTCTGCTTTGGGGATCATAAAGTTGTCATCCCAATAATTTAAGGACTCTTTGGAAGCCATTTGGCTATAAGATATAGCTTGATAATTACAGTCATGTAAGGCAGCTAAATGTTGAGGGTACCTTGAAAGTTGGTCTCCAATCTATTATTTCATTTCCTTCCAGTCATATCCATTAAGATGGTCCAAAGACCTGGTTCACATTTTCTTTATGTATTGCCCTTTAATTATACTGGTATTTCATCTCCCATATTTCTTTATGCCATTGATACTAATAGCCATGTCTGAATTTTTCTCCCTCAGACTATGGCTAGATACTACATGAAAAAGAGGCATGTGTAATGTTCCATTTTAATAGAAGTTGGAAAAAAATACTCCCTTTTTTCTTCCCCAGTTTACTTTGGCATGATCCATTTATTGCATTTTTTTTTTTTAGTACTGTCTCACTTTCAAGTTCTTGCATCCATCTTTCTTTTATTCCTTGTATTTTCAGGCTTCACTGTCCTATACTACTTCCTCGCCCTATAAAACTTTGTTATAAAATGAACACAACTCAAGATATTACCTTTCAAAGGCATTTACCACCTCATTCTTCTCCAGACAGTAATTATTTAAAACAAAACAAATGATTTTGGGCCGGTTGCCGTGGCTCATGCCTGTAATCTCAGCACTTTGGAAGGTGGAGGTGGGCAGGTCACTTGAGGCCAGGAGTTCGAGACCAGCCTGACCAACATGGCAAAACCCCGTCTCTACTAAAAATACAAAAATTAGCCAGGCACGGTGGTGGGCACCTGTAGTCTCAGCTGCTGAGGAGGCTGAGGCACAAAAATGGCTTGAACCTGGGAGGCAGAGACTGCAGTGAGCCGAGATCATGCCACTGCACTCCAGCTTGGCAACAGAGTGAGACTCTGTCTCAAAAAAACAAACAAAAAAATGCTTTCCAGTGAGAGCAAACGTGAGACACTGAAAAGGCAGTTGAAGAGAGAAGTCTTTTAGATCTTTAAATATTTTAAAAGGCAGTACTTCAGTATCTCTAGTGCCAATCTTATAGTCATATGGGGATTTCAGGTATAGTGCTTTGATTTAAGAAATCCATGAAGACGAAGCTTATACATCTAGAAAAAGAGGCTCCCTCCCAACTTGCCTTCCTAGACCCAATTTCAGGAATGGGAGAATGAGTCCCTTTCATCCACAAGGAGTGTCCTCCATGCCCAGTGAGTTGGCTCCCTGCTGTGTCTCAGAATTCAGGCTCTGACTTGCCATCAAAAATGTTATATCTATGTTGTTTGTGATTTTAATTAGTTTTCCAAACATATGATGAACTAAATTGAATAAATCAAACTGACCTTTAAATTTCCAGAATTATAGCCTATTTAAATGTCCATAATACTGCAATAATAACCCAAGTTAATAACCATTTCACTTTCCTCCCTGAGAGTCTCTCTGGGTGATACACAATGTTATTAATTTTGGCATGATTACAAATTATTCCCATAGTACAGGTTTAATAACAGTATTGATGTTGTTGTTAATATAGATTTGTCAGTAAAGATACAAAACTGAGTCAGTCCCAGCTAATGTCAGTTTTAAGGTTAAAAAATAAAGAAAGCTAGCTTATATTGCAGGAAGGTTGGGAAAACCCATAAGACCAAAGTTTCATTAGAAAGGTATTTGGCTTGGTATAAGCAAGGACTCAAAATGGTAAAATAGCAAAAAAGGCATTGTAAATCTGTTAGCAGTTTAAGTTTTTTAAAGTATATATTGGCAATTTCTCTATTTTTCCAAATTTCTTGGGAGATTGATTAAATCATGTGACAATTTTATGAGGATTGTCAAAAAGTAAGTTTAGAAAGTTAATCATCAGGGTCCAGTGAAGAGTATAATAATAATTCACACCCTACTATTTTGTGAAACATAGCAAGGCAAACAAAACTAACTATATATGAGTGCTTTGGAAGGAACAAGAAAAAAAATCATGTATGAAGACTGGTATGGCAAGGCAATCTGGTACAGTGGTGACCGAGTTGCACTGAAGTGTGAACTTGGATTTAACCTTTGGCATTGCTTTGCTTGTGTTAATTACTAAAAAATCTTTGTGCAAGATATTTCATCTGAAATGTCATGTTAAAAGCATTAATATCTCAGAAGTTTGCAAAAAGTACTTGAGATAATGCATGAAAAGTGTTTAATGATGCTTGGCCCATAGTAAATGTTCAATGCATGCAAGTTCCTATTAACAGGCTACCACTATGTGTGAAAACAGACATCACTTTCATCACGATAATGTCAGACTGAGAGAAATAAAGTAATTTCCACAAAGACTCATAGTTATTAAAATTTGTGATGGGATTAAAACCGTATCATTTCTAATTACTCAATCAGTAACCACGCTACCCATTTGCTTTGATTGTTTTCTGAGGTATGATCCCAGGTAACGTGTATATGGATTTTGCTTTTTTTCCACATAAAAATTAAGTTTTCAGGATTTCTGCTTTCAGTATTCAAATAAACCTTTACAATAAGACAATTAGAAAAAATGGACTAAACGCTTTCCTTCTTAAAGGTATTAGACAGTTATAATGAAGTGGGAACATATGGGTAAAATATTAGGACAATAGAGTAATTTAGAAAGATTAACTCAGTTTTTGGATCTGCATTTTCCTTAAAAGGGTCTACCGATATTAGAAGAGGTGGTGAAGAAGCTGCCTAATACTATTCTTTTTACTTTGTATGTATTTGAAATTTTCTATGATACATAAAATAAGAAAAACAAAAGCTTTCCATGAGTGTATCCTAACCTGCTTTTCAATCCCAGCCCCTACTGCTTATTGATCCTTGAACATTGTTTGCTGTTTCCTTTGCCTGGAATGTCAAATGTTCATTTTGCATAACAAAATATTTTCATTTTTCATAGTCTGAAGTCATTTTCTCCATGAAGTCAAGATTGCCACACAAATGAAAATAGCCTCACTGTGTCCACTTGCCACTTTATTTGACTTTCACATTGCACTGAATGTATTCCCTTTCAAGTATGCATATTTGTGTATGCCTGTCACTTCATAAACATTTTTTTACAGAGAAAGAACTATGACATTCTCATAGTTTATATCCCTCTGCTTTAACAAACACAGGGGTAAATTAATTTCTGTGGAACCTGAAGCTTATGCATTTGCAGAGAGGAACTCTTTAGTAAAAAGAATACAAAAATACAAATAAGAAATTAGATAAAGTGCTTGGGAGACTGTCATGCAAGTTAGGATTCCTGAAAACCTTAGCTTCGATATATCTACAGTAAATCCATTTCAGCTAAACACATTACAAAAAGTGTTTGGTTTACTGAAGTAAATCCTAATTAAGGGGACCATGTTCATCAATGTTTCAAAATGTTTTCTCTGTGATATTTTTGAAACTTTTTTCTATTCCTTTATATCTAGACCTCACAGTACTATGAGACAGATGAAGTGGCATCAGTAGGTTCTACATTTTACATTCTGGGCTTCCTCCTCAATCTTGTAGCTTTTTTTCTTTAAAGATGATTAACTCTTACACATGTCATCAAATAGAATAAAATTTTCCTAAGTAACCTGTAAACATAGGGCAAAGCAGAGTATACTACAGACTTTTTACTCCATGTTTGACTATTGAGTTTTTAAGCCTCACTCTTTCCTTTTCCTCTTCCTCTCCACATCTGGGCAATCTGACACAAAAGCCCATTTGCTCTCTTCCTTGGCCACAGCAGAACATCCAAACAATAAACACTCCAGCCCCCATACATGTAATACCCACTCACGCCGGCCTCTTCACCACAACAAAATCCCAGGCAAGCCTCTTTTCTGTGATCTCTCAAGAGATGAACCATTTTCATACCTGCCTGGGAGCCTGCCTTCTGTTCTCCCTAGAAAGCCTCATTATGTTTTAAATCTTCTCATACCTTCTTGCTGTGTGTGTATTTGTCCATGTGTGTGTGTGGCAGCATTAGCCTTGACATTTAGATCAAACCTGAGGGCCAGAGGTGTGGTCCATCTCGTTTCAGTAGTATGACCATGACATGGGAAAATTTCCTTATTAATGTAGAAAAAAAGACTGGTTTAATGAAGATTTAAATCTTGAGTATAGTCATATAAAATACAGATTTTATTTGAGAAGTAGAATGTTGGAGGTCACAAATTCCAAACTACACATAGATTTTATCTCATAGAGAGGAATGTGTTGAAGAAAAGTGACATGATTTGATGTGTGTTTTAGTAAGATGCACTGGAAAGCTACATGCTAATTGGAAGTAAGCGAAAGGGACATGAGAAAGAACAAGAGGATCTTGACAACACAGAGCCTGAAGGATAAAGGGGTAGGATTAGGGGAAACTCCAGGTTGCAGATGCTGGTTCCAACAAGGACAACAGGTGGTTGATGCACAATGGTCAAAGGGTATATTAAGATCAAGCTGGGCAAGTGCCATCATATGTGGGTGGGACCAGGGTAATAGGAATGGAAATCCAATCAGTCATCCAGTAAAAGTGTTTAGTGGCACAAGTCCTACCCCATAGACAAGAAATTTCATAACAGTGATCATACAGACAATAAACAGGATCTACCTCTGAGAAACGTGACTTCATATAAGCTAGACTAGGTTCCAAATTCCCTACCGTTAGGATCCCATCCTATACCATGTCTAGGGATCTAAGCAAGGCAAGAAGTAAGACCATGAGAGGAGTATCTAAGTAGAATCCCAGTGTGATGAACTGGGCTAATAGAAGAAAGCCACAGGGAATACATGACTGGGGGCCACTTGTGAAACTGAGCATCTTCTTAGCCATTTAAGGTATGAGTGACAAGTCTGAAAATTTAGGAAGCAGAAGAAAGAGGAGATGTCAAATAATTTTAGAGTGGAAAACACTGGAGTTCTGTTGTTTGTTCAGCTTCAGAGCCATGGGTTTGGAGAACATGGCTGCATTCTATGATTTAATGACGGTGAAACTCAAATTAACTGAAGGCCGAATCCTAAAATTCTATTTTGTACATCTTCTGATAGCTTACCTCTAGAAAGCTACCTATCTATCTATGTATCTACCAAATTTTTCTAACCTCAAAAAACTTCTAGTTTGGGGAGATCACTGAATATGACTTGTATCTTTAGATCTTTAGTATTTACATTTAGGAAAAGATAATAGTACAAGGTATGATCAAAGTAGTGCCAACCAAATGAGACCACAAATGCTGAGGAACACCAAAGAAGAGAAGGCTCATCCAAATACAGTCACTCTTGTTCTCAACTGGAGATAGATTCAAAGGGTAGTAATTTTTAGGGTATTTGTAGTAAGTCCCAATAGTGGTTGTATCAATTAAGATGTCTAATAAAATAGTGAACTATTATTGGCTTCAACAAATGCCATTTGCTTTCTCACCCAGCAAAAGGTCCAGTGGTTGATGATTGCTACGTGGATATCAAGACTTTGAATCTGGATCTTTGTCAGTGACTTATCCTTCCTTTCACAGTTATAAGATGGATGCAGCCATTTCAGGAATCATTTCTCAAGTCCTCATACAAAGGCAGGAATTTGGCAAGTCCATCACCTTATATGTCTCTCTTTTATCAGAAAGGAAAGTTATTTCTGAGAACTTCCTTCCAGCAAAATCTTCCTTGCATCTTTCTGGCCAGAATTGCATATCCTGCCCACTCATAAATGAGCTGGTGATAGCCAAAAATATTCACCCCATACTGAAACAATAATGGGGTATTGTTAGCAATAAAGAGGAAAATGGCCTATAGGTGAGCGAACAACAGTCTCTATACAATAGGCTTCAGCATTTCCCTTTCCAGTTAGCCTTTACGTTTAATGATGGTGACTAGTGCTTCATCTAAGAAGTTCCTGGTAATAAGAGTTTCTGATACAACAATTGGGAAACATTAGACATAATTTGGGGCAGTGAGGCCTGCCTAAATTCACACTTTAGAAGCAACCATCTGCTTTACTTAGTTTATCTACAAGTGGGGACAAATCTGTCCTCCTTTAAGTACCTTCTCAGAATTTGCTTCTTCTGTGTACCTTTCAAAGATTGACTGTCTCTCTGGTGAACCCAGCCCTTATCTCTCTTTCCTTGGTTAGCTCACATTCTGCATAGCAATGCTTGGCCAAACACCATAACTCCTAGCAAGCGGAGACTTGTCTCCTTGTTCTGTCAGAAGGTGAGCCTTTTCTTATGCTCTGCAAATGAATAATAAACATGAGTCAAGTCAGCCTACTGCTTAGCAGATAATGAACTCACCTTTCTTCTATATGTGGACTCCAGAAACCACTGCCCACAGATATCCAGGGATATATTTTTAGGTACTAAAATATTTGGGGAGATATTTTAATTATCTATTGGCATATGATGTATAGTGGAGAAAAGGAAGAATGTAAAGACTGTTCTCCTTTTCCCTCTTCCTTTTCTCTCTTCCCAAAACCCTCTACCCTATAGAATTAAGGTTGACTTTCCTATGTGATATTAAAATCCCAGTATATTTCTCCAAATGTGTCCAAAGTGCAGCTTAAGAATTTTGAACATAATAAAAGCATGAAAAACACCATCGTACCTATCTTCCCCATTTAACACTCAATAATAAAGAGTCAAATATGCTTTGTTCTGGTGAATAAAAATGAAAATTGTTTGCTTGCCTATCCTTTGTGAGCCATTCCTAATGGGAAGACCATAGTTAAGTCAGCTGAATCTATCTCTGACCCATTGCTTTAAGGGAGAAGCAATGTGAACTCTGCCAATGAAATCTACTGTCTTGAGTTCTTTATCTGTAATTTTCTTTTGTTTGACTTACATAAGTTGTACTGCATATTGGGTACTCAGAAAGGCACAAGGGTGTCCAAAAGGATCACACTATATAGAAGCAGTCAGCACTATTTCATTTAGGATAATTTGAGTAGCACTAAAAGTTACACCCTGATCAAAAGCAGCAGCTCTGAAAGCCTCATTGCTACTGTTGCTATGAGCTAGTTAATATAGCTATTCTATGCATTATATAGATGAATCATACGCTTTGTAAATCTAGTAACATCAAACCCCTGCTCAGAAACCTTCACAAGCTCCCCATTACCAACGTGTTTTAGTAACTATATGATTCAACCCAGTAAACAAATTTTACACTTTTTGTCTTTTAACTAAACCAGGTACATACATGGTTAAAATGAAAGAGTTAAACCAATTATGAACATGAATGCAACTTAATAGTACCAACATGACCAGAGAAAAAACTGTTTCCACAACAAACTGATGTACCATTAAGGCTCTCATTAATAAATTGTGTTATATCTTGAAGTTTGTATTTTTTTATTGATTACTTTGAAGTTACACAATCGTAATCTAAAGATTTATACTCAAGACGCTTAAATTAGGGAGACCGTTCTTCCTTTTCTTTGGATAATATCAGACAGGAAAGATGTTTTCCTCATGCAAAGAGAGCTTTTGGAATGATCCAAAGTTTCCAGGACCCTCTGAAGGCCTTTCCAATTCCAATAATGAGAAAAAAACAAGAAAAATACAATCAAGTTGTGCAAAGCCAGTAGCTCTGTTACTGACTGGCACCTCTATCTCTCCAATTTTCATCCAAATAAATAACTTATGATACAAGATAAAAATACCTTATTTTGAAAATAGCTTCATATAAGAGGTTAAAAACATATCCCAATAATTTTGTTCAAACTTGCTTTACATCCCTGGATATTTTAATCTAAAACTCACATCATGTAATTCTTCTCCTCTAAAATAACCTCATTTCTTTAAATATTAAAATTTCTTTTCCCCATTAGTAAAAATAAAATCATGTAGGTGCAGTTTTGTTTTCTTTATGCTTTGGGGACTAAATTTAACTAATTAACATTTTAATAACATTCCACCATTTGTTCCTGCAGAATTAGGGGACTTGCTCAAGATAGATTAAGATATACTTTGAGCCATCTGGAATTCAAGTAGCTTTGATTTTAAGTAAGTACTTATTTTCTTATATGTTTGTGGACATTTCAAAGTGATTAAAATACAGGCCATAAGGTAAATGGACAGAATAGAATTTATTTATTTTCATTATACTTTTCACACTCAAAAGATTCTGAATTGCTTCCCTAAATGGGATTTAAATTTTGGTGAGTAATGTGGCAGAACAGGCACTCAAGGTAATATTGTGAAATCTCACCAATTCAGAATGATTTGAAGGAACTCAGTCTGTATAGAAAAGCTTTTAAATTATAAGATTGTCAAGAACTAATATTTTTATTACCCTTAAATCTACATGCAGTAACTCAAACAAAGTATTATTGCTGATAGAGATGCCAGGGAACCCGGTTTAATGAGTGACTAAGGACTAGTTTTGTGTAAAAGACACATTGAGAGCAACAGTCTGGATGGGACATAAACTTCCCAGATGGTAAAATAGAAGGCAAAGTTGAGATGAGACTGGGACAAGGAAGAAAGCATTGAGTATGATGCTAGGCTACAAGACCTACAGATTAAATATATAAGCCAGATGGCTTCATCTGATAGAAACCCAAAGCCAGTTTAGGCCACCAAGAGAATTCCTTGTTATAGGACAAATAGGACTGGCCAAAGTGATCTTCCTTGGTAGTTGTGGGCATAGAATTTTTAAAAAGACATTGAGAAAGGATAATTATATAAAATAGTTGGTTTGAGGCCTGACTTACCTGAGAAATTTTGTGGTATGCAATGGCCCAATTCCAGGACTCCTGATTAGATTTGGTGCTACGTCAGTCAATCCCACAGCAATAAGTCTCCTAAAATGGAATTCCAAATTCATGGATAGCTGAGAACAGATTCCATAACTCCCTGGAAAGCCATGCCAAACCATGTGTACCTTACCTCTATTTGTCTTAACCCATTACTTTGTCGTAATTCCTTCTTTTTTTCCAGCCCGTTTTCTTTCTCCTATAACCTCTTTATTTTCTCACCTTCCTTCTCTATTTTTATCCTCATTTGTCTTTTCTGATTTACACTCACCAAGGCACAGATGCCCTTATTTTCTGTATTTGTAAGTGCAGTAATAATATACTCATATTTATATCACATGTAATAACTTTCAAGTGTTTTCTATTTGTGGCCTTACTTAATCTTCATAATAATGTTGGCAACTATCATTTTCCATCATTTTACAAATGAAGAAACTCAAGTCCAACAACTTAAGAGGCTTATTCAGAATTATAAGAATATTTCCTGATTCGACTTCATTGGGCATAGGAAAAATTAGTTTTAACTGTGGAGAATTTGAGAGAGAAAATGAATAAGAAGGGTCAAAGACAGCTATGGAAAAGCAAGGCTCTCCTGGAATGTTTCTTTAACTAGATCTGAGTTTGAAGGGGTTTTCCTCCATTAAAAAGATTTTGATATAATAAAAGTGTCACTTAACAAGTATTGATTTATTGAAATTTCTTGGGTATAAAGTAAGAAAAACCAAAATTCTGAAATTACAAATTTGCTTAAAATTTCTGAGTTCTACTCCCTTCCTTACACATATAGCTCATTCTAACAGGAAAACCAATAGGACAGTCTGCAAAGAGCAGTACATTTGGAATTGGAAAGTCCTGAATTTCAGTATTCAAAGAAATTACTTAAAAACTTCTGAGTCAATTTGTTCATAATTGAAAGGGGAAATAACAACTGCTGGACATGGTGGTGGTAAGGGACTATATAAGCCTATACATGTGGAGCCCAGCGCTATCGCTGGCATAGAGTACTTTTTGTACACCAGCTGTTAATGTCTCTGCTGACTCTGAAATTTGCTGGGCCTTGACATCACCTTATGGACTACAGGTTGGGCCCCACAATGTTCATCACAAATATTTAACTCAGCTGTTGTAGCTGGAAAGCAGCCATAGACAATATATAATTAAATGAGCATAATTGTGTTCCAGTAAAATTTTATTTACAAAAAACAAAAAAATACAGTAACCCAGACTTGGCCTGTGGGTCATGGCTTGCCAACTCTTATCCTGGCTCCATGGCTTACAGGGATTTGAGGGTGATGATAGAAATGTATAGTAGACAAAATGGAATGTAACACTCTAGAAACTTATTTATTACTAATATAAATTTCAAGATATGAGAGTCTTTCTTTGAAACATGCCACTTCCTGCTAAATGCCAAGTTTTCTCTTTCTTTCCATCTTTCTTTCTGTCTGTCCATCCTTCATTCCTCCCTCCCTCCCTTCTTTCTTTCTTTTCTCTCTCTTTTTTTTTTTTTTTTTTTTTTTTTGCCAAGCTGGAGAGTGCAGGTGTGCAAGCTTGGCTCACTGTGAACTCTGCCTCTTGTGCTCAAGAAATTCTCCTGCCTCATCTTCCCAGGTGGCTGGGATTACAGGTGTGCACCAACATGCCCAGCTAATTTTTGTATTTTTAATAGAGACAGAGTTTCACCATGTTGGCCAGGCTATTCTCGAACTCCTGACCTCAGGTGATCCACCTGCCTCAGCCCCCCAAAGTGCTGGCATTACCAGCATGAGCCACCAAGCCGGGCCCAAGTCCCAAGTTTTTGAACATGTTCCAGGTTAATCTAGGCTAGCCATGGCTTCTCTGACTTGCATTCCATCTTCACAAGGATCAAAGAAAAGTAGTCAGGAATGAACAGACAACAGAGCCTGTGAAGTAGGCAATTTTTCTTTGGAGTTATGTGTGTACCTCTCTAAAGTGGGAGGGTCTCTTGAACAGTTCACTGTTTCTGGAATCAGTTTGACAAAGTATGACCATCCCATACCAGTTCTACCATTACCAAGGTTAGCACAGATGCGGAAAATGCTCAACTACATGATTCCTTAATGCTGAAATGTTTACCTTCTTTCCCATTTGAGAAATAGCCATCTACCTTCCCGAGATGTTTGTAGGTATCACTTTCTGTATATCACTTCTTATCCAAACCCTTCTCTGATTACCCTTGTCACAGGTGGGTACTCCTCCTTTGCGCTATTATATTACTTATCTAAATCACATTGTCTTGTCCTTGATTATATATTGATATGTATCTTTTAATTGTAATATTTCCATAAGTTGTAGCTCCCCATTTTGATTGGAGTAAGCTGAGTGTAAGGATGGAGACTTTTCCTTCTCTTCCCTCCCCTATACCTCGATTAGGGACAGAAACATAGTCTGTGTTTAATAAGGCATGCATGTTTGATCTAATGGGAAATAGTAGTCTGAACACTGTTGTTATTCTTTCCTAGTTCTGTGGTAGCCCGGGCTAATGGAGCCCATTTCCTTGGGTGCTAACTGTTGCCTGTTCCAAGTAGACTTTCAACAGTCATCTCAGCAGTGACTAGTGCTGATACTGAAGCCATAGCTCACAAATGTATGACATCAAATGCAACGAAGAGAAGGAGAGTGTGAGGAAACATTTTCTTCACTTTTTCCCATCGCTTTCTCAATGTGTATCCCACAGAAAAGCTGACTTCATTCACCTCTGAATAGGCAAATCTCCTGGATATCCAAAGGCTCAGATAAGGATCATTTTTGCAAGGCTGTCCTAGGCGCATTTGGAGATGCAGAAGATCAAGATTTAATTAACTTGGTGATTGATTTGAACAGAGGTCTTTGCCTAGAATCCACATTTCACACATGGTTTAAGACCTGACCTCACCAGCACTTTGGTAGATGGTTTATTGACCCTCCCACTGTTACTGGCCTTTTAACTCTGTCTTCCGCCAGGTGAGAGTTTTGTTGAATAAACTATGAATTAAGCAAAGGCCTTTTGCCAACATTTTGTTACCATGCCTTTTATGATGGAAATATTCAGTCCAATGACTTTGGTCAACAGCTCTCCAACTTAAAAACCTTAAGAAATTTTAATAGTAAGCATCTGTCCTATTTTACTCATTAACATTTCAGACCTTTTAAAGTCTTTTAACATTTTCTCTCATTAGCTCAGCAGTATAAAGTATGCAGGGTATGTTTAATGGTAACTCCTTTTTAAATAGTAATCTCAAAGCTAAAGAAATGTGAACTATGAAAATCACACAGTAAGTTGGCAGTGGAGTCTAGCCTACATTTCAAGTCTCTGTCCCTTAAACTCATGTTATCCCCAGTACATTGTACCTCTCCTCCATTACCAACCTGTGATTTTAACTTTACACAGCATTAATAGTCGCTTTATTTCCTATCTCATATATGAGAATTATTTACTTATCTCTATTAACTAGCAAAAATATTTTTTTCTTGAGGAAGGCAAATTTATTTGCTGATAACTAATGTAATTTCAATATAGAGCAGAAAACAGAAAGGAACTTTCTCTATAAGAATATAATTCTCTACTTCCATTTTAGAAAATTGAGTTTATTATAGATTCTATATGCTTAAAATATTTTGAGATTATAAAACATCTTCCCTGAAAGGAAGGGAAGCATGTGTGAAGGTCCTAAACCTAAGTAAGGATCTGAAGAGTATCTCAAGAAAAGAAGGAAGTTGGAGAAGAATAGATTATTCATTGAATTTTGGACATGCCAATCATCCCAGTTCCGAAAATACATCTAAAGTAGGGGTGCTCTGAAAGTAATCAGATTTTGAGTAGGAGAAAGAGAGAGCCCTTTGAAACAGAAAACAGTGAATATCTATGCTAACGCCGGTAGGAACCTAATAGGTAGTGCAGCATCTTCTGAGACAATGCTTCTCAGCTTTGGAGCCCTAGGGCCAACAATGACACTAGGAATAAGCAGCAGAAAAGGAAATGGGAAAGACTAGTGTCTCTGGAATTGCACTCACATAGTCTGTCCCAGAGAACAGGAGTCCTGAGAAATGCTCCTTCCTAAAAGGGTTTTTGGTCAAATAATTTGGAAATACCAGGTGCTATAGCCCCCTCCTGAAGACTCAAAATTCAAACTAACATCATATAATTAAAAACCCTGCAGGAAGAAAAATAAAATGCAAACATGTTTCACTATTTTAATTAGAAAATACTTCACATATACTAAAAGTCACAGAGTAATAAAACACCCATATACTTGCCACTCAGATTAAATACAGATTACCATTTTACTTTCTTGCTTACCATGGTTTTTTCTTTAAGAAAAAAGTATGTTTCATATACAATGGAATCCTCAAACCTTTCTCTCCTCCCTCTTTAGAGATAGTGTTGATCCCCCGTTCAAGTTTTAACTTTGATTAATCCAGCACTTCCCAAACATGTTTACTCACAGAATCTTCTTCTTATGTAACATCTATTAACAGACCATGGGAGATCTGAAGTAAGTTTATAATTTTGGAACACTGATTTAAGATTCCCATATGTCTTTTTAAAAAAACCAATCTGGTGAATATACTTCAGACAGAGAGAAATGGGTCAGAAAAGAAAGAAATGAGTTTGGGGCCAGATTGAACAATAATTTTTAGGGGAATAAAAGCTGCAAAGTGAGGCCTCCACTGTAAAGTCTGGCAATCAGGGGTGACTTCCACAAGCCAGATATGAAACTCTCTCCCTTTCTCAGGGTATCAACCAAGGGTAACCCCAGGAAGGCTTATCTGGGGATAGATGGGATACTCCAGGGTTCACCCTGGAAAAAAAAGAGAGACAAATTCTGAGTAAAAATAAGCAGACTGCAGACTTCTAGAACTAGAAGCAATCCAGACGGATGTCCAACCTCCAGGTAAAATCTGCAAGGCCTCATATAGTCTATGCAGATAGGGTGCCTGTGAGAGACTCAGTCCTGAGGTCATCTACCTCAGAAAACTCTACTTCTGCTCTCAGGAACACATCTCAATGCCCCTCTGTGTTCTCCAGTGGTGGGGTGGGGTGGGGGCTCCCCTCCATCTTCCTTAGCCCCCAGCTATTTTGGTTGAAGATATTGGTTTACATTTTAGTCCATCTCACCCTCACTGCAGACATAAGGAAATGAGTATATCCATCCACTCATCTCAGATGAGCCCAGTTTTTTTTGAAGTGCATTAAACGGCAAGGGAGCAGTAACAAGTACATTCTGAGCAGGGAGTAAAGAAAGCTGAGTTAGTTACACTTGCAGTAAATTTGCACAGAGATAACCTACACTCTTGGCTGTGGGCAGTTCTTCAAATGCTATAGAAACTTTTTAAATATAGTTTATCAATTATCAGGAGGAGCTAACTGCTTTGAGTACCTTTGGCAGCCCCTTAGACTATTTTTCACTAGCCCAGTGTTTCCACTTTTGTTTCCCCTGTGACAATGCAGTGTGAGAGAAAGAGCACACATTTAGCAGGCCACAAGGCTGTGATCTGATCTACCACTTACTAGATCTTTGACTTTAGGGAAGGCACTCACCTCTGAACAGGTGTAACTATGTCTTCCCATAGATTTAACATAGGATTAAATGAGTCAATGCATGTGATATGCTTATCTTAGTGCTTAGCAAGTGATAGATCCATGAGGTTACAGCTATTTTAATTACTGTTATCATTATAAATAACTGTAGAACAAAATGGGCTATTTGTTTAGAGATAGAAAGGCATGGTTGTTTTAGAGAGTGGGAGGAAATATAAGAATCTGCTTGAAATGTTTCCAGTCAGAAGAGACAGAGTAGAGGACACTGATAAAAAAGAGAGAAAAGGGGCAAACATTTGTGACCTGATGGGGTCAGGGAAGTGAACAGTTTAATTAATATTTAATTAACACTTCACTAGCCTGAAATAGAGATACAAGCCTGCAGTTGATCTGACACATAATGTTAATGTGTTATTGGATACTACTAAGTATCTCTTTGTCCCCAACCTCTCTTCTCCCTGGGAATATGAGAGAAACTGCAAGGCACATGGGCATCTCTGCCCAGGCTCTTGTTTTATCCTTCTGTGAACCTGCAATATTAGGAGAAGAGTATGCTGCTGCCTAATCTACTGGCTTAAAAGAAAGTCCCTGATCACATTCTATATGGCATCATGGAGGAGGCAGGAGGATGGGCCTGATGACAGCACAAGATACACTGGTCCAGGTGTCCCAGCCAGCCCAGCAGTGGCCCTGAGTATGCTCCATTCACACACACCCTTGTACCACTCTAAATCTTCTGCACAGGTGCTTGTTCAAGTCTTCTCACTTCTCCATTCTTGCCTCTTTTCCTTTTCCTTCACCCTTTTTTTCTTCCACATAAGAGTGTTCAAGTCACCCCTCTTCTGGGAATTCCTTACTGAGCCCCTCAGCCCATGAACTTTTGTAGACAGCACTTACTGTGGCAAGCACAGTTTAGCACTTAACACCTGCCTGGCACTGGGATTGAATGATCAGCTGTATCCATATCTCTTTCAATAGGATTGTAAGCTCTGTTAGGGCAGAAACCATATCTTTGCATTTCCTTAAGCTGCTAGCACAGAAGTAAGCACAGGAAAACTAATTAATAAATTCCCATGAAAAGGAATGTTTAGGGACCGAAGCTATGGCCAGAAAATTCTCTAGGGACATAAATAGTTTTAGAAAACTCCAAGTCCAAATACATTCTCCTTCACAAATGCAATTACAAAGGACCTCCAGTGCAGACCCCAGAGAGCCTTCGAAGATATCTGTCATGTGAGCTTGAAATGCAGCATTGTCATTATTCAGAGAGAAAATAGAATCACTTATGAGATCATGGCTCATTGTCAATTCTCTATATATTTGCATTTATTGTGACAGATGCTGTCGAATCTCATCCTAGCTCTATTATTCTACAGAAATAGATTGGCCCTCTTATGCTATATAGTAATAATTAGGATAATATCACCCATTAACTCTCCATGGCCCTTCCTATCTGGAAGGCTCAGAGAAATCTTTGATGATTGCAAGCCTGAACTCTACCCCATCAGTTTGAACAGGACCCTCTCTTCCTCCAAAAATTTTATTTTTTGACTGAAATATTTTATAGGTTATTCACATCCCAAAGGGGATTTTTTTGGAAAGTTTGAGATAATGGGTTTCAGCCATCTTGACTTAAAGCAGAATGAATAAATGCATTTTCTCCACAGAAAATTCATAATGCCTTAAGCTGAGTTTGTGCCTATGACATATTCTTAACCACCTACGGAATTGCTTTCTCTTCATTTTTGAGGTTAAATGGGAAGCCTGGAGCCTATAGTAGAATTCCACCATATGTGCTGGTGGAAAATTAAAAAATAATAATAAAGAAAAAGCTACAGTTCTGTAGTTATCAGGCAGCACAGAGAAAACAGTAAAATTTTCCAAGAACTTACTGTCATTTTTTTAGGTCAGGTGCCCACTGGTTACCTACCATCTGCAGGCCTCTACATTATAGAATTTTTTGTCCTAGACTGAAAATGTAGTGATTGCTTATTTATCTTCTTAGGAGTATTTATATTTTAAGGAGGAAGAAAGCATGTAATATGTTGGACTGGTATCTGTGATTTCTCAATGATGTTCCATTTGAAGGCATTATGGATGACTTAAAAGTCATCCATAATGATGATCCACGCCAATCAGATGGGTGGAGAGAGGAAGCAAGCCAGATTGGACAGGATAGGGGCTGAGGAATATTATCTCACTGTGGAAGAAGATGCAGTATTCAGGAGCTCAGTGGTTGGCTTCTCGACATCAAGTTAGAAGACAAGGCTCAGCCATGGCCCCAGGTCATGGGGCAATAAGCTAATAGTCTGGTATCTAGGAAGTAAGATTGGGAAATATTTTGATCTATGGCAGGAGACTTGGCAGTGAAGAGGAGTCCAGTTCTAGGTCTATCATTATGGAGGAGAACTCAGAGAAGATTGTCAAGCCATCAGTCTTCCAGATGGTTCAAAGCCAAAAGTAACTCTCAAGTGACAAGGTGGAGATTGACTCCTGGGGACTAGAGGGCATCAGGTAGAAAGGTCAAGCCACACACCTAGGAAAGGAGGTAGGTAGAGCAGTAGCTTCAACCAGCAGGCTCTGCAAGTCCTGGGAGCAACAAGTCTGGCTCTTAGGAGCATCAGGACAACTCTGAAAGCCACAGGTTAACTCAGCTGCCATGCCTAGGTCCTGAGACTCCGCCCGAGAATGTGCCCAAACATTCTCCCTTGCCTCCTGCATTGGCTTAGGAATTGCGTGGGCTTAAGTCACAGATAGAGGCTCTCAGGGGTGTTAGCCATTAGGAATGAGTCTCAGATTGACAGTGGGTAAAGAACCTATATCTCTGATAAATCTTTTCAAACTGAGACATCTGTAAAACTGACTTGAAATCTGGAGATAAATTATTTTTTAAAAATATTTTGTTAATTTTATCAAAGAAATGCATGTCTGTGGTTTAAAAATGCAAATAGTTACACCCTATAGAGAAAAACAGCAGTCCTAATTTCTTCCCTTTGTTCTGCCTTCTAGAGGCAAGTACTATGAAATTCTTACAATGTATCTTTTATACTGTATATGTTTAAATAGCTTTATATCCTTCCTATTATATGTTAATATTTTTCTCCAACTTCTAAAAAATATTCTTATATGTCTTTGTTTATGATACCTGGCATTACTTGTGGATATCCTTTCATAAAGGATGTTTTGAGTTCCCTAACCCCTCTTCTTCCCCAGGTATCTCTCTCTCTCTCTCTCTCTCTATCTCTCTCTCTCTCCCTCTCCTACCATCTCTTTCCAATACAGTTGTGCCACAAAATTGAATCTCATGTAACACATGTATTAGCGTTCTGCTCTTTGCATTCTCTGTTTGTTTCAATTTGTATTTTTCTATGTTTGTGGTTGTTGTTTCTTCTTAGTCTTTGATGTCTTTATTCAAAAGTCAGGCCATTCTTGACTGCATCCATATATTAAAAAGAACTTGAGAGCTAATGGAAAGCTGAAGGCTTGGGTGGAGCTTGCCAACTTACTAGGCTGAGAGGGCTGTGGACTGGGCTTCCCAGTGGGAACATCAAACATCGAGATTCGTAGGACTTCTTGCCATACCAGGGTCATTATATTTCTTCCAAGAAATCTACTGTGTCCTCCTGCTTGGAGTTATATGCTCACCTGATCATGTTATGGAAACAGGGCCAAATGGGGAAAGGAATTTCACCGTCCAACATGCAAGACTCCTATAATTATTGAATCACTGTGTTTCAGCCTTTGTGCTCCACTATATTTGATGGAAAATATTCCATAATTGTTTTGATAGGCCTATGTGGTTTAATTTTTTCAGATGTTAAAATTCAGTTCCTCTGCAATTTAGGCAGAAAGGGAGTGATAATGAAGAGGAAATAGGTGGTCTCTGTGAGTAAGAAAGGTGCCTTCAGGTATCATTTGTACCATATAAAATTTTTTTCAGTTTCTGTGACCCAGATACTGTTAGTGTCTCCTATCTCTGAGCCTTTTGGGGGTTTCAGAGAACAAATGTTCCCACTAATTTGTCAATACCTCTTAGGAGGTACATGGATTATTTTTCTCTCTCCTCTGACAAGACAGTTACCACTTCATCATCTCATTTCCACACTCCAGTAATTTACTGAGGCCTTCCACCTTGCTCTCCTCCTTCTGTGGTTGTGGTCAATTCACCATGTTTAAAAGAATATCTATGGTATTTTTAAAAATATGTCAACTTCCTCCATGTTATTTGCTTTCAAAGAGAGGAGCCTCGAATGCATAATGTAAAAAAAAAATGAAATGATGTGTTAGTAGTGGACATTCTGGACATTGTGGCACCTCACAGCTATTTTAGATTAGGGTTGATTCTAGGAAGCTCTCGGATGATGTCAATGGGTGGATCTCTATGATGCCTAGGCATGAAACAAACACGGCCCCCAACACAGCATAAGAAAAAGTATTGATTTTCCACATGTATGTGACTCAGTGGAACCTCACCTTGTCATTATTCTGCAACATATCTTCAAAGTGAAAAGGATATGGAAATGTATCAGCTGTGTGGCTTTCCTGAAACCATTACAGGACAAACATAGACTAGAACAACCCAAATTTGATTACACAACCTAAGCTTTACACTGAGAAGTTCATACACACCCAGAAAGAGGGTCATCTGGAAAAACAGAGGTTCACCATTGTCACCTTCAAGTTTTCCCCCACGGACAAGCCTAGGGAGGTGTTCAGACCCAGAAAACATCTCTAATACTTCAGTAGTGCTAGCTTTTCCCCTGCCCTGACCAACTAGTGGTGTGAAACTAATCAGAATTCCCCTCATGCCACAGCTATTTCTGAATCTTAGTTTGCGTATCTAGAATAGTAGATAATGAAATTATACTTTCAGGCTTTAATATATTTCATTTTTGATTGCAAAAGAAGTTATAGAGGATTATTTATGCTTGGAACTATGTCTGAGCTCTTCTAGGAAAGATGGAATTTGATACCACACCAATTCATTTACTTTCTTTTCAACTGGATTTCTGGAATAGCAATTTTTGTATTTATTTATAATGTTTATCATCGCCCTAATGCTAATTTAATCTCTTTGAAAAAAAAATCTTCAGGCTGGTAATAAATGATACACTGGGAAATAGGGAATTGATAATACTGATTTCAAACTCTAAAATTCCAGTTTAAATTTACACTTAGGAATTATTTATATCCTCATATGTCATATCAATTTAAATAATATCCCACTCACTGGGGCATAAAGAATAATGCTAATATTAAAGTTTCTATTTAATATTTGCTAATTGCACATGAAGGGGTTATATCAGCTGCATTTAGGGTGTTTTTTATTTAATTTTACTGTATTAGAAAATCTGTGAGGTTAAGTATCCTGAAATTATTGCTTTTAAATATTGAGCAATAAGAATATTGTCCCCATGATGCACCCTATATCATCTGGCCTTGAATAAGCTTTCTCCCCACTGCAAGGGGGTGGGGTGGTAGAGGTAGCAGAGAGCTTAGTCTAAACTTGGTATAAATATGGGTGATCATACTCCCCTTTTAAAATATCAAATCTGCATTTAAAAAGCTCTTTTCATCATGAAATCTAATATCATTAATGGGGCTATAGGCTTTATAAAACCAGAATCCCATGAAATGAAATAAATCTTATTACTATAAAGTTGGGTTCTATCCTAAAGGGATGCATATAAACCATAGTTAGTGCCCTATCTCAAACGCTTAGCATGATCTTCATTTGTTGGATTTTTCAATAAACTTTAATTGAATGCTTCCAAAGCATAGCAAAGTGGTAAGTTTGGAAGGAGGCTTAGGTCCGGAACCAAGATATAACCACGTATCTGTATGAGCTGTGCAACCTCGACCACATTGCTCAGCTTCTCTGAACCTTGGTGGTTTCTTGGGCTTTTGAAGGGAAATAATAATCCCTACCACAGAGGATTTTATAATATCAGTAAAAAAATGCTGTAAAGTTTCTAGTCCAGGATACAGCCTGTGTTAAGTTTTCTTTCTTTCCTTTTTTTTTTTTTTTTGAGATGGAGTCTCGCTCTGCTGCCCAGGCAGGAGTGCAGTGGTGCAATTTCGGCTCACTGCAAGCTCCACCTCCCGGGTTCATGCCATTCTCCTGCCTCAGCCTACTGAGTAGCTGGGACTACAGGTGCCCACCACCACACCCGGCTAATTTTTTGTATTTTTAGTAGAGATGGGGTTTCACCATAGCCAGGATGGTCTCAATCTCCTGACCTCACTGTGTTAAGTTTTTTTACTACAATATAATAATAGAGAAGGTAGTAGGAAACTTTTGGAAGTGATAGATAACTTTATGACATACATTGCAGTGATGGTTTCATGAGTACATACTTATCTCCAATCTCATCAGGTTGTATATATTAAATATATATAGCTTTTTCTGTATGGATCATACCCCAATAAAGTGGTTTAAAAATAAAGTTTCTAGCTCATAATACATGTAAATAAATTGTTGTGTAACAGAGTTCACAGACCACACCAATCTAAGGGTACAAATTGGTCACTGTAAAATAATTTAGATTCCATGAGCTCTGTTTACCATCTGCCGAAGGAGAACCTCTGACCCCCCAACAGAGCCCTCTCTGGCATCTCCAATGTGCTAATTGTTAAGCATGCATAGACACCATGCTGAAATCAATCCCGTATCTGCCATCCCTACTCCTGCCCTTGTCCACCAACATCCACAAACAAAAACCATTTTTTCACAGAGTTTGTCTTTCTATACCTGACTCCTTTTCATCCCACAGTAATGGTCATTTTTCTCCCTAGAGATTTCCCAGATGTGGGAAGACACACGCAGACCCCTCTCAATCTACTTAGATTCTAACTGGGACACCCCACAGGAGAAGCTGAGCTTTCTGTTGAGCTATGGCTTTGTCGAGAAGCAATGTTCCCAGAAACAGAGGCACTCACCTTCAGTGAAGGAAATGTCATTTAGACAAACAGCAACAGTTTTTGAAAGTATACTACCCAGGGAATAAAAATTCTATAGGCAAAATTCATGAGAGAGAGAGAGCCCTAAGTATTGATACCGTGAGGAAGAAGTTCAAGGAAGGTATTGATTTTTAAATGGATCTAAAAGATAAGGCAGAATTTTAGCAGAAAACTGGGTAGGATAAAACCTGAAGGCATTGGAGATTGGTGGAGGGTTTTCTAGAGCAGAAGGCAAGTGTCAAGGGACATTGCAAAGAAGGGTTGGACAGAGATGAGGAAGGGAAACAACACTAAGGTGGTTGTGGTGATGTTGAAATACTGCATTCTTCTCATCTACCATCAGTAAGACGTGAGTTTCCAACATGAAATGTGTTCTACCCTGAACTGTCCATACTTCCTTTGTTGTTCCCTTTATTACTCATATACCATGTATACTGCATAGCAATGTAGTAGTTGTAAAGTGGGAGTAGAGAGAGGTTTCATCACAATGTTATAATGTGTATTACAACCCACTCTTATCAAAATAAGCAGAGAAATTAATGAGAGAGGCATAGTTTGAGGTAGAGCTGGTATGTCCCTTCATAAGGAAACACATATCTTCTTTGTTTTCATATTAATGAAACATAATATTTCGCTCATAAAATAAACCATGACTTGTCTCAACATTTGCAAAGCTAGCTTCCTGGACCCAAAGATTCCATGTTCTGTAGCATTTTTTCATAATTCTCCTACCCTCCAAACGTTGCCATTGTGTTATCAGGATATGGGAACAGCAGTGGCTAGTAAATTCTTATAACTTGATTGGAAGAGCGTTGTTGTACCCACCTACTACCCTTCCTTCTATACTACAGTATTACAGAGATAAAGAAGACATCTCTTTGCCAAAAACCACTCTTAATTTCTTGTGGCATTACGTTTTATGGAAAGATAATCCAGTGAGTCTCACACGTCTGTTTGCTTTTCGAAAGAGCAATCAAGGAAAAGAAATTCCAAGAAATGGAACTCCAGTTGTGGAATTATACGGCAACAAGACAATCATTTAAATAACAGAAAACAGGATGTTCTGGAAGGTACAAGCACCACCACTGCATAGAAATTATAGGGAATAAATTCAGGTCTCTGTATACATAAGAACTTTTTATAATGAGATCTGTGGGAGGAATGTTCCAGGAAGAAACCAGTACAGGGTGGAAATTTCAAAAACATTATCTCAAGGAGATCTGCACATCTATGAATCTCTGACAATTTAAGGCGACCATCAGTCAGGGCAAAGATGTTTTTGACTGGAGAAGCCTGTGCAAATTTGTCAAACAATAGAAAATAGGAGGGTTCTGTGACACATGCACAGGAATATTGAATCAGACACAAATCTCCAACATACAACTTAGTGAAATGTGCCAGGGCCATACCATGAAACATTCTTTTTAAGCACAAATTGTTAATATTGAGTAAGGTAATCTATGAGGCTAGAGGACATGTTGAATAAATGTTTCTGGTTCTTGAGACTATGCATGAATTCTGCTTCAACATGTGGCTAATCAAATGAAGCTCAAGAATGTATATGTGGACACATCTATAGCTAATAGTTTTTAAAAACTTAATTTGCAAGGTCATAGTTGACTGATGAACAATAACTTCAACTTAATAAATGCTGATATTGATCAACCAAAAAATCAATAGCTGCTTAATAAATTAAAGAAAAATAAAAATATATTGGACTTAATCAGATTATATATAACATAAAAATTACTTACAAAGTATAATATTTGCCAAAAAAGTATAAAGAACACTGAATATTTAATTAGAAGTATGTTATTAGTGTGGCCATTCTTCAGAACCAATCAGAAAGGAAGGAAGGAAGGAAGAAAAGAAGAAACAGAAAAAGGAGGAAAACAGATTTGCTTCTCAACTTAGCACAAACAGTAATGCCTGCAAGACAGCACAACAGAATTTCCCCCTGGGTCTCTAGTACTATGGCTACCACACCCTCCACCCTGCCCTCCGGGAGCCACCACTCTCTGAGTGCTCGATCCAATGAAGCTAAGGCACTGCAAGAAGTCCATCCTCACCTGCTTGTATTAAGTAACTCAATTCTTACAAAAATTCTGCATAGTGGGCTCTACCTATTATACTTCCGTTTTTCCAATGAAAAGATTAAAGATTAAAAAAGTTAAATCACTGGCAAGGCTGAATATAGACAGATGTGAAGTTTTAAAGTGTTTTATACTGCAGGAGAAAATGACGTGGTCAATCAAGGCAGGAGGAGCAGTGGAAAGGGGCCTAAGAGACCAGCAATGGTGGACACTATGGCCAGAGAGTGTGTGTCTGGCATGTGACATAATCCAGGCTGTTGTTCTGGAGTGAGTCTGTTGAGGCAAATAGAAAAGAAAGTCACTGAAGATGGGGAACTTAAAAAGCAGAATACTTGGCTGTGTTCTGTGTCTTCCACATGCCTGGGGAAACCTCCAGCATGAAGGCAAGCTGTTTCCCTCAGTGGTGAGTCAGGTCAGGATCTGCCATTCTTAACTGCACACTGTGCCTTGTCTGAAGGGAGGCCATCTTCTCAGCTCCACTCAGACCTCACCTGCCCCACTCAAAGCTCATATGTTAACAGTGTACTCCTACAGCTTCTAGTTGCAGTGAAAGCACCTTGAAACCTAAATGCTAATGTATATCAAAATGGCTAGAGTACTATCTCTAGTCCCATTTGAACTGAAAAATATCCAACTTTCATGTCCAGTGGAATGAATTGATTGAAACGTGCCTGCATAATAAGTCTTCAAGGACAAGATGAGCACTCGGGTGACTCTCAGAATTCCCCAGCTGGTCACTGTCCCTGTTGTTCTCCTGTCGAAATGCATAGTTTTAGCTTCAATGGAGTTCTCCTTTGTGACCAAAGTGTAAATCTCTCCTGTAAAAGCTGTGGTTTACACTGATTTTTGTTGCTTATAGCTTGGCATAAATGAGAGATCTAAGAGCAGGTGCTGAGAGAGAAATGAGGACTCTAAGAGAAAAGAGAAACTGGAAGTGGGGGAGTATCCTGGGGACACAAAAGACAAGCTATGCTGATGTCTTCATTTTGCACACCCCTCCTCAGAAGTCTTCAGCCTTCTTTATTCATTCAGTGCATAGGCCTCTAGCCTCATTCCTGTTTACCCTGGTCAAATGGTAGCATTTCTGTTAGACAAACCAAGGAGTTTGTAGGGAGGAGGATTTAGTCAATAAAATCAATATCCATAACTAAAATTTAGTTTAGTCATATATTTTATTTCAAATGTGTATGGATTAATCTATCCGTTGCCACATAACCCCAGCTTCGGTAAGGGTAGACCATGCCTGCATCCTCCCTCCCTCCAGAGAGGTATTATAAAGTTTTTATGGTCATCACAGACCTTCCCTACCCTGAGGATCTGTAGCTTTTTTTTTTTTTTAATCTTTCAGACAGCCTCAGCTAAAGCTTGGAGGAATCTAAATAAATCATAAAATGTCTCCATAAAAATAGTTTGTCCTGTGAAAGAATAAATTAATGAAGCCAGTTTGGACAAAAGTAAATCATAGGAAAACATCATACCCTGACCCTTCCTAAAGTACTAGTATGTCTGGGTTCCTATTTCCATTTTTTGAGATGTTCCCCTGCCCAAATGCCAATGTGTCAGCTGCTAGGGGAAAAGAATCTCTCAAAATCCCTAAGGCTAGACTGGCCGCAGTGGGTCATTCCTGTAATCCCAGCACTTTGAGAGGCTAAGGCGGGCAGATTGCCTAAGGTCAGGAGTTCGAGACCAGCCTGGCTAACGTGATGAAACTGTGTCTCTACTAAAAATACAAAAATTAACCGAGCGTGATGGCATGTGCCTGTAATCCCAGCTACTTGGGAGGCTCAGGCAGGAGAATCACTTGAACCTGGGAGGCAGAGGTTGCAGTGAGCCAAGATCTCTCCATTGCACTCCAGCCTGGGGAGCAAGAGTGAAACTCCATCTCAAAATAAATAAATAAATAAATAAATAAATAAAATCCCTAAGGCTGAGATGTCAGGGAGTAAATGGATCCCTTGCTAGGAGAGGTGGTATCCAGGAAAGCAATGGTTTGGCATGTGTGAGACCTGGGTTCACCCCTGGCTTTACCATGTACCACTGTGGATACACTTCACCGTTTTGTGAACACTTCACCTTTTTATTAATATTAGCTGAAGCTCTTACTTCCAAGTGAAAAAAATTCAAGTCTAGCTTGTGTATGTAGAAGAGGAACCACTTTGGCTTGTGTGACTGGAAAACCGAAGGGGTGGGTTACTGCATTAGTCACAGCCGGACCAGCCGATCAAGTGACTCTCTTATAGGTTCCACAAATACTGGCTGAGGGCCTGCTTTGGGTTTGGGAGCTGTTCTAGGTGCTGAAGATACAACCGTGAACCAAACAGAAAAATCTGTAAATATATGGTATGACAGATGGTGATAAATGCTATGGAGAAAAATAGATTATGATCAGGCAGAAGAGGAATGGCTGTTTTTTACTGAGTGATTGGAGAATGCTATGTTTGGGTAGAGATTTGAGAAAAGCCAGGGTGCGAAGCCTTTAGGAAGCTCTGTGACTGCCTCTGTCTCTGTCATGGATTTTACACTCTCTGCTTCTCTCTTGGTTCTGTTTTCTTCTGGCTTTAGTCTTCAGCAGATTCATTCCACATGGCATCAGGCATCATTCCACATCAGAGATGGCCACTTGAATCTCCGGGCCTGCCTGGCCCTGTCTACTCATCTCTTAAGAGGAGAGACATACTCTCTTTCAAAGTCTCCCCATCAGTCCCTGAGAAAGGACTTTGGTCATTGAGGTAACAAGATCCCTCTGAATGCCTCACCAGAGGACAGTAGTATTTTTATTGGCCAGCCTGAATCACAGGTCTAAACTTGGGGCAGGAGAAGAGAGCTGGGTGATTGACAGCCTCACCAGATGAAGAAATATTAGCTGGAATAGACATGGGTGCAGGGACACTGGCCATGGAAAAATGACAGGTGTTCACTATGTCACTAATCCTCAAGTAATCTTATTTGTAATAAGAGAATAAACATGCCTAAGTGAAGAGTTAAAACACACACTAGAGGCAGCATATGTGAACTGTCTTATGTGTAATGACAACTTATTAAATAGTGACCATTGTCCTATAGATCCCACGGGGCTTGCCCCTGCTCTATGTGTTTCTTGCTGGGGGTAGGAAGGTGAGGGAGGCAGGATCGCAGGCTGCTTCTGCTCTTCCCTAATCCTGGTGGCCGCCACAGCTCATTGTTTCCCTTAGGACTTTTCTTCCAAGAACGTAAGCACCCTCCACACTCTTCCTGCAGCCCACTTCCTTATTAACACTGAAAACAAGCACTTAGGCCTTTTCCTCATGAGAAATGTATTGCTAATAGTTCAGGGAAACAGATGCAGGATACTAAAATGATAGACCATTGAAAGCCACAAATATAATCATATGTTACAAAATCCTTATTTCTTTAATCTCAGACATGAAAGGTATATAGAATAATAAATGAAAGTCTACTTTCTGCTTTCATTCCCTAAATGGGGTTTCACTTCAACTCAGCTGCTCTCTGAGACCTCACTTTAACCTGGAACAAGTCCTCAAACTCAAAACAGCCCCTCTCCCCAGCATGTAGACCTGAAGGTAAACTCAGCACAGAACATATCATGTCTTTTTACCTTTAAGTCTTGATCTTCGGGATAACACTGAGAATGGAGAGGAGGGATAAACACAGAAGACGTATCAGAGGTCTTGGTCACTATGATGGTTGCTTTCATGTTTCAAGTTGACTGGGCCATGGGATGCCCAGATACCTATTTGGTTAAACATTATTCGTGGGTGTGTCTTTGAGGATGTTTCTGGAAGAAATTAGCATTTGAACTGGCGGACTGAGTAGAGCAGATGACCCTCCACAATGTGAGAGAACATCATCCAAACTGCTGAGGGCCAGAATAGAACAAAAAAGTAGAGGCAGATTGAATTTTCTCTCTACCTGTCTGGTTGAGCTAGGAGATCTGTCTTCTGCCCTTGGTGCTCTTGGTTCTCAGGAGTTTGAACTACACCACCAGCTTTGCTGGATCTACACTTTACAGACTGTAGATCATGAGAATTCTCAACCTCCATAATAGCATGAGCCAATTGCTTATAATCATATGTGTATATGTATACCCTCTTAGATCTGTTTCTCTGGAGAACCCTGACTAATATGACTAATACAGTCACTGACTGGATGTGGAAATCAGGGAATGAGAGGTGGAGATTACAAATGACAACTAGATTCTGACAAACCAACAGGGAAATTTTAGATAGAAAGTCAAGGTAAGGAACTAATATGGAGAAGTTTAAGGTAATTAGTTGTATGGGTCAGTAGAGGAATTGCATGTGGAACTACAGGCACACTGTAGTGGTAGCAGTGGAGACAGACAGAAATGGACAGGTTCATCAAGACTGTAGATAAAAGAGAAGACGACTAAAAAGAGTACCATAAGGTCTGAGCAGAGGAAGATCGGCCCATACAGAAGAATAAGAATGATTTGCCTGGTTGTAAATGCCCATTGGGAGGGGACAACGTCCATACAAAATCAGTATGGACAACCCTGCCTTTGTCATACTTGGGCCTTTCTTTCACACACACCCTTCCTCTCCTTCAGTTGCTACAGATAAGTGTGCCAGTGTCCTTCATCTCCTTTCTAACTTGCAGGATTCTGGAGGCTGACTTCTTCCCCTAGAATACCCTCTCCATCTCTTAGACTTATGCACTCTGACGTTTCATTTTACACCTGATTTCTTTCTTCTCCCAGTCTCTCATGAAACTGTGCCCTGAGTTTATTCTCCCTGTCCCTGCATCCATCTTTCTTATCAGAATGGGGTATAGGCACACAGTGTAGCTTCATGGCAAGGAGACCCCCCTATAGCTTCCCAACTCCCACCATGTTAGCAGCTAACTCCTCTGGGTCCACACTGAATCTGTTCCTTGATGGAACTTGGCCCAGGACTAATCAAAACTGGAGGTATGCCACATGCAGTTACATCATGGGCTGAGCTGTGGCCACAGGAGCAGAACAGTCCTAGTGCACTCCCTTCGAAGTCCATTTATTTTCTAAATGATCAGCTTGAGTGAGGTAACCCTGGCAATTGTCAGGGAATGGATTACTTGGCAACACATTGCTTTTTACAATGTGGATGATGACAATAATTTTACTTACCAGTACTATTTCATGACCATTGCAAATGATGGTGTGCAAATGGAGGAAGAACAGTGTGATTCAGAGTGAGCCATGGCCCAGGGACAAGCACAGAACCCATTCTGCTTTCCCCCTGCAAAATGTCTCCCCTGGGCTTGAAAGTGACGTTTATCAGCAAACAGTTATTATTACTGTTTTATTATTGCCTCAGTTAGCATTTATATGGCACTTTGTATTTTCAAGGTGCTTTTCAATCATTTTTATTAGTGAGAGAGGGCAGATTCTCAGGCACAGGTGGAAGAAGCTAAGAGGCTGAGTTTTCTTAAGAAAAGGCAAGATGTTTCTGTAAACAGACAGTCATTCTGCTCTCTAAATTTGACTTTTTAAATGGTGGTTGAGGATACAGAAATCATTTGTGCAGTAATTATCCAATAAAAAGCCACTAAGCCAACTGAAATGCCAGGAGAAAAATTACAAATGCCATGCTGCTAGGCAGTCACAAGGAGAAAAATTCATTCATTCATGCATGTATGCATGCAATTCATCCATCATAATTTACTGGAAAATGAACACTTCCTCCCACCCCCCAAACTTTGGCTAGGCACTGCAAGTAATGCATGGAAAAGTCTATTCATGGCCTTTATCTTAAAGTCTTTGAAATTATTATTTGGAAAATAAAATACATTAAATAATTATGGCCACAAAGCAAATAGTACTGATTAAAATCCAGGAGAGATCTAGAGAAGGAAGATATTTGGGCAGGAGTATTCAGAACAGGTTTCCTAAAGAAAATTGGGTTTGAGTTGGATTCTACAGGATGAAAACTGTAGAATGTAGAATGTGAAAACTTTTTGAAGTTGTGACCTCACGAAGACATGATATCTGTCCCCCAAGAATTTTCAGTCTAAATAGTTGATATAATAGGTTTCTTGTATTTAAAGAAGAAGGGGGTTCCACAGGCAGATATTATAATTAGTGGTAAAGATATGACATTCTTTAGAATTTCAAAGTAAAGAGATACTTTCCAAAGTAGAGTGAATTTTGCTTAATGAGAACTTGTCTCAGCTAAAGGTATAGAAGAGGGATTTCTAAGAGAGAGATAAATGCTTAAAGTGAAGAAGGAGCTACTAATAAGAGGGTGTCTATTTAGGGCTTTTTAATTGAACGTAGTCTCCAATCAGTCACCCAAGCAGAGATACATCACTCAGGATGTCCAAAGACTATTCATATCTTGGGTATCAGAAAAACTCTGTATTCATATCTTTCTCCTCAATAATGGATAAAATCCTAAGACTGAATGACTGAAAATAGTTCAGCCAATGGGCTAAATTGAATCAAATATTTGGTAGAAAGAAAGTGAGATTTATGCTCTCAGTCCCAATTCCTTTTATACACTCCATCTATGAATATTTATCTATTAGATACTATGTTTCCAGTCTTGAGCTAGTATCTGAAATGGAATTCTAGAAAAAGGCCACTTCTGGCTCTTAGAAAAATTATTCTGCTCTAAGTGGCAGATCAGAGTATTAGGAACATAATGTAAATGACTCAAGGTAAAATTAGGTGATTGTGTGGGTAGCAGGAGTAGAGAAGGTGACACAAGACATTATGCTCTTCCTTTGGGTGCAAATCACAGAATGGAGTCAATGAGGGAATTTTGTTGGAGAAAATGGAGATTTGGAAGAATCCTTTTATCTTTATACCAAATGTACAATATGAAAGGTATTAGAACTGAAAAAAATAGTGTTTACATACAAAATGACACTTGCAAGCAAAATATGGAAGAATAGGAGCTTAGTTTCCAATTTACTCTTCTCTTCAAGTAAGCACATTTTTCCTACCCCCTCTTACCAATAGAAACTTATCCCAAGTACTAAGTTCTCAGATTTTACAATTCTGGTTTCCTTCTAGAACCCAGCATTGGTATACTGTGCTGAGTGGAAGGCAAGGTTACTGAATGCTTAGGAACTTGAGCTTTGAAGACCTCTACTAGATACTGACATGACCTTGAGAAAGTAAATTAACTTCTATAATCTTTACTTATCACTGTGTTTTAGGTGTAACTACCTCATTGGGCAGTTGTGAGGATGAAATGACAATATATGTATGATATTTAACATCTACTCCAGCACACAATAGACAACCACCTAACATTCTTTTTATTATATTTCAAATTTACCCAAAGTCCACAGGATTTAACTGTATAAAATTCTTTCAGAATTTCAGTACCTTCCAAAATGATGATGAAATTGATCTAAACATTAATCTCTACTAATCAAATGATAACATTTACAATAGTTTATATTTCTTTGATGTATTAACATTTACAAAGCTACAACACATACTCAGATAGTGTTCAGCTTTAGCAGCAGATGAAATTATGATTTACAAAAATTAAACAATTTGTTAAATCACACAGCTTGTGAGAGGAGGGTCTGGGCCTTGAACTTAGGTCTTTGGCCTCAAGTCTTCTATAGTTTTCATTACTTCATGCTGTCTCATGATGTATATTAATATGAACCTGTTTAGAAAGATGAATGAGTCATACAAACAGGGCCTTCCCTCCTTTCTTAGGAACACATATTTATTTAAGAAGGAGCCCATGTTATATAACTCTAAGGAAGAGTTTCTAATGATTATTATTTTAGCATTTTGGAAGACTATTGGAAGGGATATTTTAGAAGACAATAAGGGTTGTAGATACTCAGATCTTTCGTGATATGCATCGTCAGCCATTACATTTAAAACAAGAGCGGAGGCAATTTTGTCTACGAAGCACCTGCCCCTGTCTATAGGCATAGAAGAGAGTGGGATGAATAATCCAAATTCTCCCAGGCACTTTGAACATTTTTTTGAAATTAGAGAAAGCAAAGGGCCCAGCCAAAGCTTTTCTAGTGCTTCTACATGAAATTTATAGTCTTACCCAATGGTCCAATCAATAAAGTTGAGTAGGAGCCAGGAAATGAAGAATTTCTGTTTGCTGGAAACTTTTTGATTTGTTCTATTATCATAATTGATGACCTGGAATCAAGAACTTACTCAACCAGAATATCAAACATCTCACTCTCAGACAGACAAATGCCTCTGGAAACCAATTAGGAAAATGTTGTTGATTCACTTAGCTGTTCCCTTTCCCAGTAAATTTATTTTTCTATTCTTTACTTATCCATCTGACTTACATGCTACTCTATAGAAATATGTGTGTGGCCAGGGAAAGGAGAAGGTGTCTGAAGGGGCTATTTCATAGTCAGTGTGTCCAGAAAGGTCCAAGTCATGGAGAGAGCATTTATGAAACTTCCCTTTAAAAAAACTTGACTCCCTCCAAATAGGTCCTGCCCTAGATCCCCAGTTGCCAACCATCATTTGGCTCATGGTATTCAATATAACTCAGGTTGTTTCTTGTTCTCAAGAGCCTCTTTTATCTGGCAATTCCTCAAGCACATGTTTATCTTGGGATTTTGTTATTGGAGTAAGACAAGCCTGTGACCTTCTACCTCCAGGTTTCCCCATAGCTGGTGCCTTTTAAAATTCAGGACTCAATTCAAATATTGTCTCTTTAGAGAGAGTTTCCTTGACCTTTCTAGCTAAATTTTATCCCTAGGCCCTATCTGTCATATTATCCCATATTATTTTTTTCTTATAGCATTTGTCACTCTCAGAAATTATCCTAATTATGTGCTTACCTGGTTTGTATCTATTTCTCTGCACTTGAATAGAAGTCCCATAAGGGCAGAGGCACTTTCTGACTTTCTATGCCATATCCCCAGTTCTTAGATTAGTGTGTGACATATAGTTGATTCTCAATATTTGTGGAACTAAAGAAGTGGGGGCAGCATTATGGATTTAGTTTTTTCCATGTTTTGTACATATTCTATATTGCTGTAAGATTTATTTCAAATTACTTCTTTTATTTATTAATGACATTTTTTCATCAATTAGTTATTCAAAAGAAGAGCTCATGTCTTCTATGTTTATTATATCTCCCAAGGCTGATTGTAAAACTGGTACTTGATAAATTCTTGGTGACTAATGGTTGAAAGTAAAAAAAAAAAAACTGGTAATCATGCAATCCCAAACAAAGTAAGTCATTTAACATATACAACAGGTAGGTAAATAAACATTTGGAAGCCTTCAGTTACTGAAAGAATTAGCTTAGTTTTCTGCCTTGCCTTTGTGTGTGCTTTTGGTTAAGATAAAACAATAAGGAAATGTACAAATGAAGATGGCTAAGGACTGGATATTGTGTCTCCCCAACATTCATATGTTGAAGCCCAATCCTTAACATGGTATTTGGAGGTGGGGCCTTTGGGAAGCAATTAGGTCATGATGTCAGGATTCTCACGAATGGGATTGGTACCCTTATAAGAACAGACAGTTAGAGGACTTGCTTGCTTTCTCTTTCTGCTCTCTGCCCTGTGAAGATACAAGGAGAAGACAGTAGTCTGCAACCTGGAAGAGGGCCCTTACCAGACCTGACCATGAATGCACTCTCATCTCAGAATTCTAGCCTCAAGAACTGTGAAAAATAATTATTGTTTAAGCTACCCAGTCTACTTGTTATAGCAGCCTTAACTAAGACAAAGATGAAAGCATGGATGCAAAAAAACATTGGAAAGGAAGACTGGATGGGACATTGTGAATGGCAAGGGAGCTGGAAAAGGAGAAATTACTGAGGACATAGGCTCCTCAATCTGGTGGCAATGTCTTTGGAAGAAATCAAGAAGTCAAGATATTTTTAATAATTTTTGTGGATACATAGTAGTTGTATATATTTATGGGGTACATGAGCTGTTTTGATACAAGCATGCAATGTCAAATAAGCACATCAGGGAGAAGGATAAATGACCCATTGAAGATAGAAGGAGAGATTAATTTTGGTTTAGAAAAACTGAGCCTAAAATCGTGGCAAACATGCAAGGAGAGATGCCCAACAGAGAGGGAAGAATGAAGCTAGAAATTGAAGTTAAGACATCCTATTAGGCTGGGCACGGTGGCTCATACCTGCAATCCCAGCACTTTGGGAGGCCGAGGCAGGTGGATCACAAGGCCAGGAGATCGAGACCATCCTGGCTAACATGGTGAAACCCCGTCTCTACTAAAAATACAAAAGATACAAAAAATTATCCAGGCATGGTGGAGGGCGCCTGTAGTCCCAGCTACTCGGGAGGCTGAGGCAGGAGAATGGTGTGAACCCAGAGGGCGGAGCTTGCAGTGAGCCAAGATCACGCCACTGCACTCCAGCCTGGGTAACAGAGAGAGACTCTGTCTCAAATAAAAAAAAAAATCCTATTGGTGGCTACGTTGGATTTTGTGAGAATGGGTGAAAATGATCAGAAAGAGGGTGAAAGGGTTGAAGACTTGCCCTAGAGAATTCCCACATTGGGAATTGAGAAGGAAAAGGAAAGATCAGGAAAGAGAAGAATAAAGAGAGGCAGGGTAGAGAACCAAAACAAAAAAAATATTACAGAAATCAAGAAAAGATCGTATATCATTTTGTTAAAGTATGAAATGTATCTATGAGTCTTACTTCTCCAACCAGATAATAAAGAACCCAAAGGTGAATGTCTTTGTTTTTGTGTGTATGATGCAGGGTAGGGAAATGTTGGTAAATAAGTTTTCTTTATGCGCATATCATTTATTTATTTATTTTATTTTTAATTTATTTAAATCAACTACATAAATTTGTTATAAATGTGTTATAGTAACAAGATATGCACACACTTCCTGACCAGCCCCCTCTCTGCATCCCATTGCCCTTATTTTGTCCATGCCACCCCGATCCTTTTCCATAAATTGATATACCTACAAGGTAGAAATGTATAGTTGTTCTTTTTAAGTTGGTTTATAGTGATACCAAGTGGTATTACATTGTAGGTCATAACTTGAGGTTGTTTTTTTATTTGTTTGTTTTTATTCAACCATATATATTAGAGACTTTTCTGTGCTGGTACATGGATCTATGTTATTCATGTTTACTGCTATATGGATTCCCAAAGAACAGCTGGACTTGCTTCATTTAACTAGAACCTTTGTCATGAACACTGACTCCCCTGTTCATGTCTCCTGTGCATATGTGTCACTTTTCCTGGTGTGGACATGCTGGGAGTTGGAGAGTACAGACCCCTTCTCTTCCAGATATTGCTTCAACTACCCAGGGCCTAATACAGGCCTGGGCATACAGTGGGTGAAATAAATGCTGGCTGAATTGAAATCCCTAGGGTGGAACATTCCTCTGGCCCTTTCTTCCCTTTCACATTACTACCACTTTGGCTTTGATCAGGCTTAGAGCAGCCACAAGGCAGTACAAGTATTGCAGAGGTGAATGTAAGCCCATGTCCTGGCCCACCAGCAAGCAACTTGGAGCCTTTGCACTCTTGGCCTCTAGGATCAAATAAACGGCCACAGAAAGATGGCAAGCATCCTCCAAATGTCCCGTTGAAAATCAGGCATAAGAAAACTCATGTCTTTCCCTATTGCCAAGGCTTCTATGTGTCCTACCCACAAGCCCCAGAGGATTCACATTGCCAACTTCTCACTGCACTGACACACTCAAACACCCACCACACTCAACAAATTTTATACTTTTCACTTGGTCCCATTCAATCCCA
This sequence comes from Pan troglodytes, assembly GCF_028858775.2. Lineage (NCBI taxonomy): Eukaryota > Metazoa > Chordata > Mammalia > Primates > Hominidae > Pan > Pan troglodytes. The sequence goes on along the minus strand of NC_072415.2, from coordinate 47,872,216 downwards.
TGTGGTGTTTTGAAAACATGTAAAGGGAAAGTGAGGCTCCAATATTTTTCCTTTCCTCATAAATATGGCATTTTAAATAAGTTTCATACATATTCATCATTTGCTCTTTCTTTTTTCTAAATATGCACCTATAGCTTAAGTTTTATTCATACCCTTCTCCGGTTCCCTGGTTTGAATTGGAAAATTGAAATGTAAAATATTAACCAAATAGTAAGTTGGCTAAAACTCACCTTTCAGTGTGAGCCTGAAAAAAAAAGGAGAAAATCTTTTAATAATTAACAAGCATGGTAGTGAGAGAACATACACAGCTTAAATTAAAAAACAGCTATAGGAAGATAGAACAACCTGTAAACAGAATATTTATGAAGAGTGAGAAATTAGTCTGTGGGAGTAATTTGTGATGTCAGTGTTATTAATTTAGAATCACACTTCAAACATTTAATCTTAAGAATTCTCAGGTGGTTTGAGACCTTGCCAAAGTTTCTAAAGAACTTAAGGATCCTTACACATTGGTTCCCCTCAGCTACGTGTCCAAATGTGTCCAGCACGGATGAACTCTATCCAAAAATCATTATTTTTTTTCTTTTTCTCCCTATCTTTTAAAAAAAGAAACTGAGCAGGAAATCTCACTTAAACAAGCTGTCTCACAACATTTCTGGCAAATCCTGATTCCAACTAAGTTGAAAATATCTCAAAAGCAGCCTGTCATACAGAATTTCAGTGCTTCTGCTCCTGGGAAGTGTAGAAATAGATGGATATGTGGGATTCAGATTCAAAACACCTTAAGAAAACACATCTTGATGTGAACTTCAGGCTGACCTGCTTTTATGTGAGAAGCATATGCTGCCCCTCATGTATCAGTTAGCTATTGCTGTGTAACAAATCACCCCATATGTACGTGACTTAAACAATAAGTATTTTTATTGCTTATGACTCTAAAAGTCAGCTGGATAATTCTGTTCTTGGCTGAGTTTGATCAGAAGTGTTCAGCTCTATGTAATGTAAGCTAACACTGCTGTTCTTGGTTGAGTTCTCTCATATGTTTGCAGGTTGGCTGACTCTAAGGTAGCCTGGAATGATGCTAATAAGACAACCAGACTGTCTTGCACATGATCACCCATCCCCCATCGAACAACTACACGGAGATAGCAGTATTCTAAGAGAGGGCACACATATGCAAGACTTTTTTTTTTTTTTTTTTTGAGATGGAGTCTAGCTCTGTCTCCCAGGCTGGAGTGCAGTGGTGCAATCTCGGCTCACTGCAACCTCTGCCTCCCGGGTTCAAGCAATTCTTCTGTCTCAGCCTCCTAAGTAGCTGGGACTACAGTCGTACACCACCACGCCCAGCTAATTTTTTGTATTTTTAGTAGAGATGGGGTATCACCATGTTAGTCAGGCTGGTCTCAAACTCCTGATCTCAGGTGATCCACCTGCCTTAGCCTCCCAAAGTGCTGGGATTACAGGCATCGGCCACCACACACCGCCATATGCAAGACTTTTTAAGGCCCCGCTCAGAAGTGGCACACCATCACTGCCTCTTTATTTCTTTGTCAAAGTAGGTCACAAGGTTATCCCAGGTTCAAAGACTAGAGAAATATATACCAATTCCTGACGCAGTAACACTGCAAAGGGTGTGGATATAGAGAAACCATTAAGTAGGACCACTAATGGATTCATCTATCACACTTCATTTTTACAGAAACATTTTTGAGAAATCCTATAAAGATATTTTTAAAGTGTACTTTCCAATATTCACCTGATCACAATATCTTCACAGACAACGGCACTGAATGAGGGTCCTGTGAATGCATGATTTATTTGCTAGAATTTGAGGATAAGTGAAGAAAGTAAAAAATAAACATTAAAGCACTAATACTGAGAAAATATATAAAGATTTATGTATATTGTTGTCTATGTCCTCAAGCATGTTGGTGATGCTTTATTTCTTAAAAGACTGTTCTTTTATTGTATACAGAACATTCTTCCAAACCACTGCCCCTATTTCTGCAAGTTTTGATGAAAGTGCTTTCTTGATCCTACCAGGTAGTGTCAACTGAAGTTTTCAGAAAAGAATCAAGATGCAAATTTCTTCTCCAAATGATCTTTAAAAGATGTAGTGACTAAAATATTGGGAGGTTATGATTTCTGAGCTACACCACCAAAAATAACTGAGTCCTCATATGTGCAGATGATTACAACTGGACCTCTCTGTCACCTGATCCACAACAATCACCAGCCTTCATTAGTTATAAAATTATTCCAGAAATGTTAAAATGTGAACATAGTGGGCATCTTCAAGTTGATAGGATATAGTATTAAATGTCACTACATGCCAAAATGCTTTTCCAGAACATCACTCAATGCTTTTATACCACTGTCCCCAAACAGCTCCATTAGCTTTGCTATTTTTCAAGATGAAATGTCTTCTTTAGAGTTTGTCCATTTTTTTTTTTTTTGTCTAATTGGAGAATCCTATTAGAATGTCATTTCAACAGCTTCCAGTGGCAAAGATTTTTCTTAGGATGTTAGGTGACATTGCCTCTGCAGATGAACATATGCCTTTCAAAGATCCTTAAAATACTGGAAAGCATGGGGCAAAAAGGACACACAAACATAACATTCAGGGCACTTTTTGTTCTTTTACTATCTTTACCTTTTCAATAAATTAGTGTCTCAAAGTTTAACCTTTGTCTATAATCCATCTGGGGCTTCCTCTAATAATTCACTCCAGAAGGAACATTAGTGGATGTGAGTTTTCTCCCAGGGATTCACCCTCCTTCTGTTTTAAATCAAAAAATGCTTTTGCAAATTAGCCAAAGGAGACAGGCTATAAGCTTCCTGTAAGAATCCTTCAGTGTGCCCTCTGGACTTTTTGCTGGCTGTTTTCAAAAGTTGTGCAACTTAGGATGGACATTACAATCTACATGGAAGGTGTAAACAGCGCATGTGGGGACAAACACATCTTCCATAAAAACAACAGGCATCTGCAGAGTTGCTGCAATTGAAATGCATGGCGTAAATGCTTACCAATCAGAGGAAAGCTGGTAGTTTTTAGATTTTTATGGTGCAAACAGTTCCTAGAGACCATGCTAGTACAAGCCCCTCATTTGACCTAGGAGGAAATTGAAGCTAATTATTCTTTCATTCAAAACATAATTATTAAGTGCTTATATTGAGTCAGGAACTGTTCTAGCCCCAAGATACAGCAGAATGAAGATCAAGTAACTTATCTGGGGGCACATAGCAAGTTAGTGATATCCCTGCCCTAGAACTCCAGTGCCCTCACACCTTGTCCAGTGTTCTTGACAGTACCTGCACTTTAAATTGACTTAGAATATTTGGCAATAGAGAAACAGAAAAAAAAAAATCCTGACTCCCAATGCCCTGATCAAATATTTGTCCTTCTTCAGTTTTTCACTTACCTTTAGGATAGCAACAGAAAATCAGTAACAGAGAGCTAACTGGCAACCTCAGAAACACAACAGAACTGCCTAGTCAGCTCCCAGAAACCACTGCATTGAGGCATGGAGAAAATTTGTATTTCATGCTTTTACTCCATTGTTCACACTACACTGACCCTGTACAAAGTCTGTAACAAAATGCAAAAGGGGATATAAAAGGAGAAAGATGCAGCCCCAGTCCTCATAAAACTGCTTAATTATCCAAACTAAAAACAACAGCAACAAAAGCAAGTGTAATACTTGGAGACAAGATACATTGTAGCATATATCAATTTGTGCTGCAAGAATAGAGTAAGTTCAGTACCCAGTGAGTCAAAAAGGCTTGTTGGGGAAGACGTATCTTAAGTTTGCTTTTGAAAGAAGTAAAGAAACAACTGAATAAAATTAAAGTCATCTTTTATTTGTGAAAATTATTTTTCATATTTAAGGATAGTTTTCAACCTAATGGGTTTTTTTTTTGTTCCTTTAGGATACTGCTATGTTTATGTTCTATGTTCAACCCCCTTGATTTGTCTTCCATATCTGCCATTCCATTATTTTTAATTTTGTTCACTTCATTTCACTTTGCTTACTGTTCTGAATCCTGATATCTGTCTCTCAATTTTATTATTTTTTTAACTTTGTTTTCTTCAAAGTCTGTTCTCCTTTATGTTGTATGGGCTTCATTTCTGCAATGGTTTGTTCCTTTCATCATTTTTCAAGATAGATTCTCTGCACCTTTCTGTTTATTACTCATCTTTGAGTGGGGCAGGTCCTCCAGGCCAGCTTCTGGTAGCAGATTGGAGTTTACAGGGATTTTCATCGTGGCTGGTCATAGGGTGAGGTACATGAATTCTCATAGCCACTTGTCATTATTTCCCTCCAGCAATGAAGATAAACCCCACAAGCCTTTCCACAATGCAGACTTTTCTTCCCCTCACTTCACCAAATCCCATCTTCCTGCAAATATGAGTTATAGTATTATCAAAAACAGCTTGATTCTCTTGGGTCTTATTAAGAGAATTTCTAGGCAAGACCACAGCAGCATTTATTCAAAGACTAGTTCTCCCTCACTACTGAAGAAAACTCCTCTGAGCACTTCACCAAAACCCCATACATTTTGAGTTTCCAGTCTGGCTGGTGGGAACAGGACCAGTTGGGCACTACGTGGCCCTGGTGCCCTCCCTTCTCATCTTTTCCAGGTATTCTGTCTCTGGCCTCAAGTAGTTTCCTCACTTGCACTTGCTGATCAATACAGTGCTGAATTCTTGAGGGTCACCCTCTGCAGATCTCAGGTTTCTCTTTAGGGTCAGCTATCCTCTCAATCTGCCCTGCAAACTCTAGCCACCAACACTTCCTCATATTCCCAACCCCATCTCAACTTAGGGGGCTCACTGGGCTCTGGGTTCTTCCTCCCTGCTCTATGGCCTGAAATTCTCTCAAGGCAATAATCTTAGGAAAATGTAGCTCTTACTTGTTTTCTATCTTTCATGGATCACTGTTGTCAGATGTCCAGGTTTTGGAAATGGTTGTTTTATAACTTTTGTTTCTTTTTTTCTTTTTTTGGAGGGAGAAGTTGTTTCAGGTGGGAGGATAAATCTGGTCCTTGTTACCTACCTTAACCACACGGGAAAGTCTAGGTTATGGTATAATTATTTGTTTAACCCCAACTTTATTTCTATTAAAGATTTGCTTCAAAGGGTATCCAGGAGAGTTCCCTCCGTATCTGTGGTTCCAAACAAAGAATTGTAGATTTTGTTGCTCAGAATATGTCACTTAGGCTGGAGACCTGGGTGGTGGTTAAGATTCTCCTTCAGCATGGTCCTGCAAGGGTATTAAACATTTACTGCATTGGTAGCCCTTCATCTTTTGTCATGTCTCATCAGATGTCTCCTAAGTGTGTTTGTCCTAGGAGCAAATGTCTCCTATATTTGCTTTTCATTAACTTTAATGAATGTTTGTGGGAGGAGCTATCATATTGACTCTGCCTTCTCTCCACCTAATGCTGAGCTTCTCATAAGTCAATATGCATAGAAGCCCCTGCTCATGGCATGTAGCCTGCACAGTGTGACTCTTAAAGGACATTTGCTGATGATAAAGAGGAATGCAAGGAAATTAATAACATCTGAGGAAGCACAAGAGCATCATAAGGATTCAGCAGAGCAAATGGGTAGCTGAATTGACATACCACTTCTTTGTTCCTACTTGAATAAAAGTCTAAATGTGTAAAATTAAATCTTTTTAGTTAAAATGTGCATTCTAGAAGGGTTTTAATAGCCATCTAGATAATAATGGAAAGACACAGGGTCACTAGGCAAAGGAAGAAAGACAATATGTAGGAAAATAAAGCATATGGGAATACAGGCATGGCACACAGTATGTGTTTATATTTCTCAAAATATTGAGTAAGAGATTCAGCTTTCCTCCTTGCTAACAGACACCCCTTATCTTGGATTCTATTAAGCATTCACTAATTGAAATAAAAATGAAACAAAACTTAGAAAAATGTGATAGTGTCGACTGCACTCAAAGAAAAAAATAATTACTTAGTCACTCTAATTACACATGCAGAGTAAAGCAACTGCTTGCTATTTACTGGTATATGCCAAAAACAACTTAATATTAATAAATATTTGTGAGAAATTACTTGTTAAATTTAATTACTTAACAAAAGCAATAAAATCATTTTTAATTAAAAAGTATGTACACCCATAAGTAAAATGGCCCCTTGTGTTCCAATATAGTGGCTTCTTTTAGAGCTGAAGGATAACATATCTGAATCCCTAACTATATACAAATCATGAGGGAGCAAAGAGGTTAAATACCACATTGTCTCTTCCCAATGGAAAATTAGGAAAGAAAATTGCCAAAGGAAAAAAAAATGAAGATTGAAATAGGCCTTTTTTTTTTTTTTTTTTTTTTTTTAGATACTCTCTTCTTATCTTTAAGGAACATGATCTTTTTTTTTTATGCTGGTAAAGTAAAAATCCAAAGTTCTTGGAATTGCCAAGGGTAATCTATAACCTTGACGTCCTGAGAACTACTTCTGTGCTCTTACTGCCATGCCAGTCTCCAATGGGCTAACTCATTACAATTCTTAACGAATGAATTAATTGATATTTTCTTTGGAAATTACAACCAATTTGCAAAAATTAGTACTGATGACTTTTTCAACAGACATAAATAGTTGTGTAATTCTTACTAATAATTCCAACCACTAATCAGCTGTAATTGGAAAACAACAACTTGTGGCGCGGGGTGAGGGATTAGTGCTCTGAAGTTCCCCCTATATGTCTGGAGGAAAAGGTTAAATGAAATGGCCTTACTTTGCCATCCCAGGAAATCAATTCTTCCAGCATCCCTAGCATGGCAATAGCAAACCATATAAAAAATAGTTTTCCTTATTTCTCATTCAGTTATAAAAATTCTGTCCCTAACTGGTGTATGCCAAATCTTCCTCATTGTTAACACAGAAAGCTCATCGAATGGAATTATTCTAGTCTTCTATGCAAGTTTTATAACTAGGTTCTTCATTGAATTTTTTAAGTTTCTGAAATCCTGGGTAAAAGTTTCTTTGAGTCTTATTCCTTCTTGATGGAGTCTGCAGCAGTAGAGGCGAGAGTAGGCAATGAAGGGGAGCAAGAAAAGGACAGTCCCTAAAACAGACTTGTTTTCAGAGAGATGATTTACTAAATGACCTTCTTGGCACAGGCGCCCAACTAATTTCAGTCTGAACAAGGAAATAAGGTCAGACACTACCAACAAAGTACGACCATGGTCATTCCTCTGATAGCAACAAATTATCCCTGGAAAGGAACACCTATCAGCCTGAAAAATTCATGACGATTTGAATCTTCTGCCTAATTAGCCACAGTGGTTGATACAAGAGAGAGAGAGAGAAAAAAAAAACATAGCCCATAAGTAACAATGTCAAATTAGGGGCATTTGCTGAAACTTTCTATTGAATGGCTGAATCCATTGAAATATCCAAATGCCCAGTTAAATACATGGAATCAGGACCACTAGAAAGTTTTTACATGATTATGCCATCACATTTAAGTATAAGTGACTTACAAAGCATGCATTTAAGTCACACTCACTGTCAAATAAGACATATAGGTGTATGCGATCTGAGGAGGCTTCAAAAAGTTCATGAAAAAGTGCAATTAAAAGATAATTTAAAGGATTAAATATAAACTTTATTTCTCAACATAAGCTCCATCCAGGTAAAATGACTGACGATACCAGCCATATAAGCTATCTCTAAAGAACTGAGGGTCTTGAGAATTTAACTATGTCAAAACAGTCTTTTTTACATTAATAACTGAAGAAAAATGGGGTGCCCTTAACAGATTCTTTAGTAAACAAAAAGAATTTGGACCTACAAAATGGGAGAAAATTTTCGCAACCTACTCATCTGACAAAGGGCTAATATCCAGAATCTACAATGAACTCAAACAAATTTACAAGAAAAAAACAAACAACCCCATCAAAAAGTGGGCAAAGGACATGAACAGACACTTCTCAAAAGAAAACATTTATGCAGCCAAAAAACACATGAAAAAATGCTCATCATCACTGGCCATCAGAGAAATGCAAATCAAAACCACAATGAGATACCATCTCACACCAGTTAGAATGGCAATCATTAAAAAGTCAGGAAACAACAGGTGCTGGAGAGGATGTGGAGAAGTAGGAACACTTTTACACTGTTGGTGGGACTGTAAATTAGTTCAACCATTGTGGAAGTCAGTGTGGTGATTCCCCAGGGATCTAGAACTAGAAATACCATTTGACCCAGCCATCCCATTACTGGGTATATACCCTAAGGACTATTAATCATGCTGCTATAAAGACACATGTACACGTATGTTTATTGTGGCATTATTCACAATAGCAAAGACTTGGAACCAACCCAAATGTCCAGCAATGATAGACTGGGTTAAGAAAATGTGGCATATATCCACCATGGAATACTATGCAGCCATAAAAAATGATGAGTTCATGTCCTTTGTAGGGACATGGATGAAATTGGAAATCATCATTCTCAGTAAACTATCACAAGAACAAAAAACCAAACACTGCATATTCTCACTCATAGGTGGGAATTGAACAATGAGATCGCATGGACACAGGAAGGGGAACATCACACTCTGGGGACTGTTGTGGGGTGGGGGGAGGGGGGAGGGATAGCATTGGGAGATATACCTAATGCTCGATGACGAGTTAGTGAGTGCAGCACACCAGCATGGCACATGTATACATATGTAACTAACCTGCACAATGTGCACATGTACCCTAAAACTTAAAGTATAATAATAAAAGAAAAAGAAAAAAAAAAGAAAAATTAAAAAAATAAAAATAAAAATAAAAAGAATTTGGAAGAAGCCAAATCAGGACTATAGGGTGAATGCCTAATAATTTATCATCAAAACTATCACAGAATTGCCCTTATTTGATAAGAAGAATGAGCAGGACAGTGGTCTTTGTGGAGAAGAACTCCCTGGTGAAGCTCTGTCTGATTGCTCTGACTGGTCCACTTTTGTGTTGACCGTACCATTTCCTACCTCTTGGTAGCCATTGCTTTGATTGTGCTTTGTCTTCAGGGTCATATTGGTAATGCCATGTTTTGTCTCCTTTTAAATTCTTTAAGAAATGCCGCAGGATCTTGAACCTACTTGTTTACAATGTCCTTTGAAAGCTCTGCTCTTGTCTGAAGCTGATCTGGGCACAATAGTTTTGGCACCCATCAAATGAAAAGTTTGTTAAACTTTAATTTTTCAGTCAGAATTGTGTAAGCTTAACTAATTGAGATGTCTATGGTGCTAGCTATTGTTTGTGTTGTTAATCATTGATCCTCTTGGCACCTATCAAATGGAACGTTTTTTAAACTGTACTTTTTCAGTAAGAATTGTGTAGACTTAACTAATTAAGATATCTATATTGTTGGCTATTGTTTGTGTTGTTAATCATTGGTCCTCTTTAATAGGGTATAAACAGGATTAATTTTTCCTTGCAAATTGACATGTATGATCTACTGCTGTGGGCTTCATCTTCAACAGTATCTCATCCCTTCTTAAAATGAGTTATACATTGGCAAATTGCTGATTTTTTTGAGGCATTGTCCCCATAAACTTTTCATAAAGCATCAATGATTCACCATTCTCCCACTCAAGCTTTACCATAAATTTGATGTTTGATCTTGTTTTAATTTAGCAGAATAATGTTGCCCTGATAGGAGCTTTTTAAAACTGATGTCTTATCTTTCTTAGTCCCTCAAACTAGATCCTGTTCAGGAATATTATAACAAGTTAATGAGTTGATTTTTGTACAAAAACATTTTGAAATCCATGCATAATTTTTTCCTAATATGCATTTTCCATGAACTTTTGGAAGTTCCTTCATATTGATGTAAATTTCAAATAAATGTGAATCAAGATCAATAGTGACCATATACATGATTTCTTCAGAGACTAGAAATTTGCATTCCTTCTAACCTTCCCATCAATATATCAGTCCCTCTCCTCTATCAAAATAAAAAAATACAAACATGTACTTGAACACTTCTAGTGAAATGTATAATAATATGTCATAAATGTGTTCATTCCCTTAGGTCCAAATCATCTTTACTCCTCTCCAAAATCTTCACCTTAGTGATTCCCTGGCAACACTAACAGATGGTCAGTGAGGAGAATAATAAGAGTCTTTATAGCTACTAAAATCCTTAACAACTTAGATAAGAGTTGGCACAAAACAGACCTCTTCCATCCTTCTCTGTGTGTGGACATTCAAGAACTAAGGAGGGAAGCGGGATTTTCTGTGAGATAAAAATACTTATAAGAACTAATGATGAATATTTAGAGAATAAGTTATTAGTTTTTCTTTTCTACATGGAATGGAACTGGATACAGTTGGACTTGGAGGCCCAGGTACAAAGCTGAATACAGACTAAGAAAGATGGGACATGGTACCTTTTGCTTGGGATCTAAAGGATTAAAAGTTATCAAAGGGCAGTAAGGAAAATCAGAGAAAATGAAACAAGGAACAGTCTACTTACCTTACTGTTCCAGGCAGCAGATTTCATAGAGCAGTAAAGGGAATTATGAGGTTACCCTCTAGGTTTCCAGCACACCTCACCTTGGCAAGAAGAAAAAGCTCTATGCAGGAAAAGAGAATATGCATTTTCTTCAGGCAATCACATCATGTCACCTCTGAGGAAACTCAGCCTAATGGTGGATGGATGAATGCAATGTACCAAAACCTAAAAAGGAAAACCATTTTTTATTATTGAACCATTGTAATTGCTAGTTTCATACTGAGTGTTAGCCTACTTCCCTGTAATGCACCCCTACTGGTTATTGAAGAAAATATATTATGCATCTATATCTATGTAGATACAGATATAGGTAATATATGTATATATTCTGTAATTTGTGTAAATATGCACACATACATACATACGCTAAGTTATATGCCATGTGATGAAAGGAAGGATCCAAGACAAAGAAAAATGTGTGAGTTTATTTGAATTCTTGAGCCCAGAATAAATTTGTGTAGATAAAAATATACATGTGAAATATACCAAATAATGGAGCCCAATAAAATTCCCAGGTAATATGATGGATAGTAAGTGAAACAAAAGTTAATATTAGAGCATGAAATTTTCAGATATTTTGGAAAGGTCTCTTGAGGATATCTAAAGGCTGGAAAGGGTTTGATTCAATGGATGTGATGGAAAAATGGCAAAAGGGCAGAGGATTAGCATGAGAAAAGGTGTAGAGGCAGGTATGTGAACATTTCCTTGCAGATTAATAAATAGCATATCAGTGGTTGCCTGAGAGTCAGACCTAAGTTACCTTTGTACAAACCAATCCAATGAGACGGCTGCCTGACTCTATCTGGACCTTACCTTTTCTGAACTCCCACTGCTCCCTTCATGAGTGACCGTACATTAGAGGGAAGTGGGGACAACACGAGACCAACATTTTGCTAAAGGAATTTACTTTCCTAGGCTCAGTGCTATCCCCTCAAAGGACCACTTTGCATACTTTCACTTAAGCATCAGGCAATCAAAAGGGCTCTAATTGTTCCACATCTTGTCAATGTTGAAGTTAGTTTTTGATGACTATTATCTATAATAATGTTAATATTTAACACATTTGCACTAAGGCAAATTTTTTTGGTTGCATTTTAGGAAATTCCAGGTCTCTGGCTGTGCCATCTGTTCAAAACAAGGTGTAATTTCATTGCTTTGGGGTATTTGGGCCTCCCTCTCGTTATCTCTTGAAGTAGAGCCCATCTGGATGTCAACTCACGGCTGTGCTTCCTGTAGATCCAAGAATGGCTTTTAGGAAAAAGAGTAAATACTGTAATGGTTAATACTGAGTTTCAACTTGATTGGATTGAAAGATACAGATACTGATCTTGGGTGTGTCTGTGAGGGTGTTGCCAAAGGAGATTAACATTTGAGTCAGTAGGCTGGGAAAGGCAGACCCACCTTTAATCTGGGTGGGCACAAACTATTCAACTGTGAGTGCTGCTAGAATATAAGCAGGCAGAAAAATGTGAAAAGAGAGACTGGCCTAGTCTCCCAGCCTACATCTTTCTCTTGTGCAGGATGTTTCCTGCCCTCAAACATCGGACACCAAGATCTTCAGTTTTGAAACTCAGACTGGCTCTCCTTGCTCCTCAGCTTGCAGACAGCCTATTGTGGGACCTTGTGATCATGTCAGTTAATACTACTTAATAAACTCCCATGTATCTGTGTATGTATACGTATATACATATACATATATACATATATATATATATATCTCCTATTAGTTCTGCCCCTCTAGAGAACCCTGACTAATACAAATACCAAAGTGTTGGGTCAAATTATTTGTCATCTGGTATGTTGTCCACCAACCAGTCTTGCCTATTCTGCTATAGATATTCTAAAGCTAAAATGTGAGCTTTTGTGTTCTTTCTTTGTGTTAGCAGTTGGTGAAAGACAAAACTAAGGAACAAAAGCAAGTAACTTTGTTAAATTCAACTCATTGAATTTGTCATTTTCATTAATATAAAAACAGATATTTTGACTCAGAACTTTTAAGAAATACAATAACCACTATCTAAAAACAATAAAAGAAAGAAAATTATCTCAGTCAAAAGCAAAAGAACTTGGTGACTTTTTAGCCTATCATTGATGAGTATTACTAATGATGGCTGGAAGCAGGCAAGTGGGAGTTATTCTAAAGGTGTGAATCAGGGGAAAAAACTCAAATGGCTCAGGAAGATGAAAACACAAAATCTTGACTGAACAGGATTGGCTGATGGTTTTAAAAAACTGATAATAGAATCATTCTTGTAAAGTTTAAACCCTTCCAAGAGCTTTTTGCCAATGTGCAGCTCAGAGATAAAGCTGCTCAATCCTCTGGACACTAGGAAGGACCCCAGAAAGCAGAGTGTTAAATTCATCAGGGAGATTTTTCTTTAAGGCTTGGGTTTGGGTTAAAAGCCATGTATTCCTGGGATATATCACTGTAAACTGATATTGACTGTGTTTACTTTGAAGTGACTAAGGAATGTAACAGCAGGTCTTATTAAAGAGAAACAGAATTAGGAAGGTGAAAGTCTTTGGTTCTGGAAACCTGAAACAGATGGAGAAGGAATCAGATCAGAAGAAATACAGACTAAGAAAGATGGGACATTAAAAACAATGATAGAGCATGGCTTATTACTGCATCCCAATAACTGATGTGGGAGGGCTCAGTGACAACGGGATGCCTGAAAGTTTAAGAGAAATTTTAGGGATTTCACGTGTATCTGGGCTACACTGTCTACCCCAGATGTGGCCACCACAGCTGACAAATCTTTCCTTTTGTTTGCCTTCTTCCAGCCCTTAAGAACTGCTGAAAATCCATGTTAAAGATTTAAGACATTGATATTTCTCCTGTGGTATAAAAGGACAGGATTGCCTCCAAAGAAATGCAGAATGAGGGTTGGACATTTTTATTTACTAAAGCAGCATTTGCCTAATGTTCTGTATTTTTTCTTGAAAACATATTGAGAAAACCTGACCATCAATGTGTCAAAACTCCTTAACATTTCTTTTAAGTATTATGCAGCACAGATATGTACCCTCCTTCCCAGACCATGTCACCTTGCTATTTTATTTTCCATCACACTAAAACTTGGGGACAGGGAGACAGTCAGAGAGAGAAACACAGAGGGGGCAATATAATCATATGAGATAAAGAATAGATGTAGGGATATGAGAGAGACTGACAATAATGTATAGTGGCTTCTCTAGAAGTCAAGAAGGAAGGTCCTTGTACTAATACCAAGAGATCCATTAAAACCATGTCTCGTATGATCTTCTCTAGCTTTACCAGTAATAATGAAGAAAGGCAAGAGGAAAGGCCTAGAATCACCTGCCATCTTCACGTTCATCTAGGCATCTTCTCCGTCTGGCACTGCAGACACTCCACAGTATGGCCTGACCTGTCTCTGTAGCCTATACCTCCTCTTGTGTTTGACAAGCTCCAGGCTGCTCTCCATTGCTCATGTCATCCCTTCTTATAAAACACCCTTCCCTCTCATCTCTACTTTCCTCCATTCCATCTATTCTTTACCATGAACCACAGAAGGGTCCTCCTTGGTGAAACTCTCACTGCCCCTTCCAATGAAGCAGGATGTCTATTTTCTCTGAATAACCAGAGATGTTTGTTCAGACCATGCTTCTAACACTTAAAATATTCTGCCTTATTTGATCCAAAAATGTTTATGGAACACACTATGTGCCAAACTGTCTTTTAGGTGATATTCCTTGCCTTCATGAAATTTAAGATTGTTTGTATCCAATGTCCCTAAAAGTTATTTAAAAGAGGGCTAATTTCATTCATATTTAGGTCTTCTGCCTACCCACTGAAGATAGAAGTGGTTAGAAAGTCTCTGTCAAATCCAGTGGAATATAATTCCAATAACAAATGTTTCTTCTTTCTTTGAAGGACTGTGTTCTGTAAGATTAGTCCTTGGTCCTATTACCATTACTGGTTCCCTACCTCTAGCAAAGAGAGTTTCTTTCTTTCTTAGAAAAGCAAATGCATACAATATATGCTGAGGATGTTGAGAAGGCCCTTCTGGCTGGAGCACTTCAGTAAATGTCCAGGAATTTCCAAGGTTTTTTGAACCTCCTAACATGGCATGTTCTGTCTTGTTTTTCATACATTCTCTAAGGCATCTGCAAATGCCCAATGTTGAAAAATGTACCAAAGAGAAATTGTTCTTAGTTCTGAGGAGGAAAGCTACCAGGTTGACTGCTATCAGGAGTTTCTCTGGAGTATCATCTTCCAGACTGAAGAATTCCAGTCTACCCTGGCCAGTAAAAATGCAGTGGGAGCCATGAGCTGATGGCATCTCAGGGAAAACTCTTTTAATATGTTCATGTTTGATGCCTTTGTTTTGGGGATTGTGCCATAAAACCTCAATGAGTATTTATGTAATACATGAATGAATCAAAGGATAACAAAGTGCAAGTTTGGCAAACAGTGGCAAGATTATGCTGGAACACAATTATCAACCACAACACAGCCAGTTTGTCCTGCTCCTGGCTTCTCCACAATGTTGATATTTGCTCATATTGCTCAATGCACCACCATCTTCACAGTGTGTCTGTCTCCTCTCTAGAAGTTTGCCATGAATGAGAGAACTTCATCTTTTTTTGTTTTCAGTTAGCCCTACAGTTCTTTTTATGTATGTATGTATGTATGTATGTATGTATGTATGTATGTATGTATTTATGTTGAAATGGAGTCTCGCTGTGTCACCCAGGCTGGAGTGTAGTGGCATAATCTTGGCTCACTGCAACTTACACCTCCCAGGTTCAAGCAATTCTCATGCTTCATCCTCCCAAGTAGCTGGGATTACAGGCATGTGCCACAACAAATGGCTTTTTTTTTTTTTTTTTTGTATTTTTAGTAGAGATGGGGTTTCACTATTTTAGCCAGGCTGGTCTCGAACTCCTGACCTCAAGTGATCTGCCCACCTCAGCCTCCCAAAATGTTGGGATTACAGGCGTGAGCCACCACGCCCAGCATAGCTCCATAGCAGAGCTGAGCACATAGAAGTGGGCTGAAATGAACAAGAGGAAACTGATCTTGTAGGGATATATGTGGCCCAGCCACACTACAAAGTCTCTCAGACCTTTAATATCCTAAAATGCATCAGCTATGTCTTTCTCAATATGTATAGTCCTAGGTATCAATTGCTCTTTCTTCAAGATGACTTTTTAAAAAACAATATTTTTCCCAGACTGCAAAAGCAGTGTCTATGAGAGGGAGGGAGAGAGAAAAGACAGAGGACACACACATATAATGAAAATTAACCATTATATGTCATGGTCCCATGGTAACAATGTTAACCTCTTCCTTCTATCTGTTCTTATGAATATACATATAATGTAAATACACAAAAACATAGAAATATAAATATCACATCATTAGCATGGTACAATTTAAGCAAGCCATGCGTTGTCATTTTCTTATCCTCTCCGAACCTTGATTGTCCTGTTTAACAATCAACCCTGATTGAGACCTGTCCCTAAAACCCTGAATCTGAACATTTGAAATTTACCTTGTAGAAACTTACTATTCCTAGCATTTAACTTGGTCTATTAGTTAGAAAGCTCTTTAGGAGCTTCAAGAAGTTCAAAAATTGGACTATTTCCCATAGATGCCTTTGGCACATAAGTTCTGATGAATTTTTAGAACAATGAATGAATATTTTGGTAATCTTATTCTCTACAACTCAAGATATGGGATCTTGATGATGCAGTAGGAACCTGGATGGCAACCAGAAGTCAAGCAGAAGCATCTCACCATGCAAGCTGATCTATTATCTCACTGCTTCAAAGTGATGGTGGTCATAGCTGCCAAATGTGTGGTGATGGTGATGGCCACATGCATGCTGAGACCTTCTTGGGGAAATGTCAGTCCAGCAGGAATAAAACACAAAGCATGCTTACTTGCTTCATTTTAAAAACTATTTTGTCTTGCATAAAGACTTTACTTAGAGAAAATTTTCCAAGTTCACCTAATCGAAGTGTGGCAGGTTACCTTGGCTATTGTCAGCATCAGCTCTAATAACATGAACTACTTTCTGAAAATAAAGAAGGTAATGTCTTCCCAGCTCTAGTTGTTAGCACAAATACTCTCTCACAGATTTATGGGAAAATCAGCTTCCCAGGAGGATAGTTGAGAGACCCACTGATGGTCCCTCAGGGAGAGAAAAAGAGGCCTAACTCACCTCACTGGATTTGTCCGAAAGCAAAGTATTTAGAATTCAGGAAATCTTCAGAGGTTAGAATTAATTGAACATGACATTAATAACTAGTGAAGTAAATGATGTATCTGTTGATACTAATAATAGGTCAAAATTCATTAACAAGGACTGTTTATCAGCAAGAATGTTACTGTGGGGTGTGGGTATGACAGGTCAGTTGTAACTAAACAGAGTCAGAGATGGCTGCCAGCCATAGCAAAACTGAAATTTTTCTGAAAGATGCCAATACGGAGTTAGAATAGCTAATAGACCAGGTTATCCAGAATATACATGATCTCTACCACCCATAAAAGAAATGCAAGATAAAAGTGGGCAATACTGGGTTATACACTCATAATTTACCAAGAAGCTTATAAAAATAATAATGCAAAAATAGTGCCCATTTTGCTTTGTAGTTTTTTCTTTTTGTTTTTTGTTTTCTTTTTTTTTTGAGACAGAGTCTCGCTCTGTCGCCCAGGGTGGAGTGCAGTGGCGCGATCTCGGCTCACTGCAAGCTCCGCCTCCTGGGTTCACGCCATTCTCCTGCCTCAGCCTCCCAAGTAGCTGGGACTACAGGCGCCCGCCACCACGTCCGGCTAATTTTTTGTATTTTTAGTAGAGACGGGGTTTCACCGTGTTAGCCAGGATGGTCTCAATCTCCTGACCTCGTGATCCACCCACCTCGGCCTCCCAAAGTGCTGGGATTACAGGCGTGAGCCACCGCGCCCGGCCAGTTTTTTCTTTTATAATTATCCCTTAAATTTTTCATTTGTTGATTTTTAAAATGAAATAAGTGTTACTAAAACCCTTATACTATGTTCCTTAACATGCCTAGCACATAAGACATTCAATAATTTTTAATGTTTTCTAATTGATCAGTTTCTGTTGAGGTCAACCAAAGTCCAGTTTCATATTAAATTTTTTAAGAATATTTTATTCTTATGTTATAAACTCTGGTGTATTGTGGCATTCAGGGTTTTCTCCCACTGAATCATGTGACGTTTAAAATCAAAATGATTTAAAGGGCAAGTAGGAAGTCTTAAACTAACTTAATTAGGGCTTTGTATTTACTTAAGCAAACCTCTTTAACTGCTTGGGACTCCAATAGTTTTGTGGATCTGTGTTAATTCTGCCTGTTCTGTGTATATTACATGTATATTGTCATGAAGAGAGACACTATATGTGAAAGCCTGAAAAAGGTCAAACCCTATGAACACTGAAAATTATACCATCATCATCATCAAGGAAGGTAAGCACTGCAATGCAAAACTAGCTTTTTAAAAAAAGAAAATCACTCTCACACTTGTTACTTCTGCACTAGAAACCTAGCAGACACCTAAACCTACCTTACCCTAAAGACACATGACCATATATCACTGACACGATCACCAATATGACCCACACCAAGACCAAGCTATTGGTGCTTGTTACTGGTGTTTTTCACAAGAGCAGCATGAATATTTGTAGTTTTTATCCTCTCTCCAAAATAAGCAATGGCATCGTGCTGACTGGATATGACACTCTGTTTCACGTTTTTCAGAAACTATATTTTCTTGGGAGACTGTTAATTGGTGGCCTGCAGGTGACCACCAATAGAGCTACAAGTCAGTAACTGGAGGACTTTGTGCTATAGTACAGTATCCACTGAAGTGAGGGCACAAAGGCATGGCCCCCTTCATGGTGAAAAGAGGGTGAAGGTGGATGATAAATGAATAACCAAAGGGTCAACGTCTTGATTGAGTGCCTGTCCTGTGCCTAATGTGGAGGCTCAAATTGCAATAAAAGACACAGTCCTCTTCTTCAAGACTTACCCAATCTAGTTGAGATGATGAGTATAAAACATATTTTAAAAATACAAAATATAAAATTCTGTCCTCATGAGTGGACTTCAATGGCAAAAAACACATGCTGAAGGAGTTCGGAAAAAGTAACCTGAAGATTTCAATGAAGGGGAAAATTCACAGAGGAATTGAACTTCTGCTGCGCCTTACAAGCACAGGTGGAATACCTGGCTGTATGGAGGATAGAATGGGAAGTGAGGATGCTGGCCCATACCAAGCGGACGGACTGTGTGGGGAATAGTGGGATAATGAAAGGTCTTGACATCTCGTCAAAGTTTAGATTCAGTGCAGCTGGAAGTGAAGACCCACTAGAGATTTTGAGTTGGGAATAGCATGACAATATCAGACAGCTGGAAATACAAAACAGCAATCAGTTTGGGGCTTTTCCCATGGGTATAGAGAACTGAGGGATTAATTCAGGTATGACAGGCTGCATATTTCCCATGGCTTCCAAAGAATACCCAGCATTTCTAATGCACAGCCCTCCACAATCAATGCAAGTTTATGGGTGTGCAAGCCCCGTCATAAGACAGGGTTTATTCAAGAGCAAGTTGTTGAAGAAAAAGCTGTGAATATTTAAAATAATTGATAGGAGTGACTGTTAATTCCCAATTTAGGCACTCCTAAACCAGTGAATATTTACAAAAATACCCCTGTTCAGAATTGAAGACAATTAATCCAGAGATACCAATCTTTTCCCTTGTGAAAGGAACAGTGGTTAAAAGCACAGACTTCAGAGTCAGAACATCGGGGTTTGAATCCCAGATCTGCAACTTACTTGCTGTATGACCTTGGATAAACTTATTAACCTCTCTGGGCCTTGGTTCCCCACTTATAAAATGAGCAACCAACTTATGGGTATAACTTATGACTATGTTATAAGAATTAAAGGAATTGGGGGCCGGGTTCAGTGGCTCACCCCTGTAATCCCAGCACTTTGGGAGGCCGAGACAGGTGGATCACGAGGTCAGGAGATCAAGACCATCCTAGCTAACATGCTGAAACCCCGTCTCTACTAAAAATACAAAAAAATTAGCCAGGCATAGTGGCAGGCGCCTGTAGTCTCAGCTACTTGGGAGGCTGAGGCAGGAGAATGGCGTGAACCTGGGGGGCAGAGCTTGCAATGAGCCAAGATCACGCCACTGCACTCCAGGCTGGGCAACAGAGTGAGACTCTATCTCAAAAAAAAAAAACAAAAAAAACAAAAAAAAAGGAATTCATATTTGTAAATCACTTAAAACAGTAAGAGTTAAGGACAGTAAGAGAAAGCAGAATTTCCCTAAATATTAAGGTGTGTCATAGAGTTTTGTTTAATCCACTAAAAGATGTAAATATTTTAAGAATTCTAGAGAATTAATTATAGTAGTGTATCTCAACATGGATGGATTGGGGGAATTATGCAGATTTATATTTTCTACCATCACAACTGTGGAGTAGAGGTGTGGAGGAAGGGGGAGCTACTGTCATCTAGTGGGCAAAGACCAGGGATGCTTCTAAGCATCCTATAATATACAGGATAGCTCCCACATAATGAAGACTTATTCCGCCCAAAGTGTCAGTTGCATCAAGGTTCGGAAACCCTGGATTATATGGACTTGTTGCTGTTCATTATGAACAAGAGAGTCTCATGAAGAACATCATGGCAGAGTGGGAACAAAAAGAAAATCCTAAATCTATCTTCTAATGCACCTCTCGTATTCTTTGTATTCCTCTGCTAACCCATTTTTCAACTCTGGTCACTGATTAGAGTTTTCTACTGTAGGCTTTAAATCAGGATATAAGGAGTGAACATTGAGAAAGCATTTTCTCAATTCAGTCCAGCACGATGCGCTAGCATCATCAATATGTTCATTTTTGTGCCAAATGGACTGTGTTGTAGAGAAGGAACAAAATCTCTTCCCTCAGGGATCATTCTCTCTGGTTGAAGAACCAAGAGCCACACCTAGGAAATTATTAGGAAGTCTCATACAACTGTATGTGACCAAGATTGAGAACACAGCTTGAGATCACAAGTGCCCCAGCTGGTCCTGGAAAGAAGAAATTGGCATAGCTATAGATTTTGTGAAGGCTTGGAGGAGGCTATCAAGTGTAAGTTAAGCTTGAGAGGTGAATAGGATTTCAGTGGATGAAGGAAAAGCATTCTTTTGAATAGTACTATGATTAGTAAAAGTGCGGTGGTGGTAATATTCGTGTGTCCAAATGATGGTGAGGCATTCTCTCTGGAAGGACTGTTTCAGGGGCTGGAAGGTGAGTGGAGAGAAGCTTGGTGAGAATAGAAAATAACTTTAAATAAAGAGGGAGCTGGTGAAAGCATTTATTTTTTCCATTATGGAAAAATTTGTTCAAGTTCTTCATGCATGAAAACAACAAAAAGGAAAAGGTGTTTAAAAAGGCTGGGCTGTATCAGCATGAAGGTAGACTTCAGCAAGGAAAGAACATGGATGAATCCCCCTTTCTGCCCTTGCTATGAGGTGAGGAAAGGGGCCTTCTGCCCTGGAGTCCAACGCATAAAGCACAAGCTGCTAAATCAGTTGTGCTTCCTGGGAAAGGTGTTGTTTAACCTAGCAACAGTTTTAAGTTTGTACACATTTGCATGCCGAGATGTGCTACCACACAGTGCCATTTACAAACACCACCACGAGCCCAGCCTTTAGCTTGGGGTGGGTATTCATGTTTACTTAGCTATGTGGGTTTCTTTTTCCTTTTTTTTTTTTTTTTGGTTGCTAAATTATACATGTAAATCAATATGTATCTTGAATTTACATACCAAATGCAAATGGTGTGACTGTCACTTTTTCTCCTGTTCCATATTTGTTCTCTGCAGAATGAATACCATATGCACCTTCACTGAATCACTCTGGGCCTTTGCCCTTCTTGCGTCTCAAAAAATCGTCATGGATGAAGTGGAAGGAAGACTTCTGCAGGGCATTCCAAACACACAAGCAGTGAGGCCTTACTGCACATAGCCTAAGAATAGGAGTTCAGAATCAGAATTGGACAGTTAATGTAAACTGAGCAAGCGTGGCCAATATCAGACAATAGTGGATGATGGGAGCTGCTGTGACTGGAGAATGGATGCCTCTTTATAGATATTATGTTTATAAAGGAAACTAAACCTGTTGGGAAGTAGGGAACAGACACTAGGCCAAAGGGCCTAGGAGCTACTCATTGGCTGCCGTCGCATGTGCTGTACGTGGCAGCAGTCAAAGTGTAGGTCAAAGGTCATAATTCCTCCGAGGGATCTGGTCCTCTGTGCCCCAGTGCCCTTGTCAAGGATAAGCCCTGGCACTCCTATAAGGTGACCAGCACTGATCTGTACTCCCAAATTCCTCATACGATGGTTCCCTCTTTTCTTGGCTGACCTGCAATCTTTCAAGGGCCTAGGACTCTAGCTGGTCTCTCTGGGCAGGGCCCAGGATGTTTTCTTGCCCCTTCTAGCCTATGCACATGGACTTGCAGACAGCACGGCTCATTTGCCTTCCTGATTAGTCAGTTCAGTGGTTATAACCCAAGCCCCACCCAGAAACCCTCCCCAGGAAATCCTTCTCCATCATTAATTTTAAAAAACAAAATCAAATAGACTCTAAGACATGAATTCTAGGAATATTTTGGAGCAGAAAAGCAAATTAGCTTTCCCCTGGTCCCTCTTCTAATTCCAGCTCTAAAATTCTACCCTTATTTCTGACATTGTCTTTCTTCATGTGAAATAATTCCTACTATTAACTGCATAAAATTGGCAAGATTAATTCTGAGGGTTTAAAAAAAAAACTAAATTTGAGTTTGATCCTTTTCACCAAATCTCATTGCAATTTTTTTTTCTGCCAGTTCAATGCAGTTTCCCATTAAGAACTATCAAATTCAATCAAGGTACTCAATTCTTATAGTTCAACTTTCCTGAAATTGAGCACTCTTCCCTTCTTCTCAAGGAACTTTGCTAACAACATGCATAGAGTTGTCACTCAACCTTAGTTACATCAAACAGATGCATTTCAGGTCTTTCATATCTAAGACAGGAGCAATAAGACCTTAATCATTTCCAAATGGAAACAAAGTTCTCCAGTCATTGACAGCCATGCTGTGCCAGCATCATAGATTCCATCCTCCCATCCAACTGGTGGAAAGAGCTCCGCTCCTTTCCTTCTGACCTCTTCCCACTCCTCACCTATTGAAGGGCTTCTTTGAGAATCCAATCGTATTTGAAGGGCAATGGCTAATTTCAAAGACCAGAACATTTCAAACTTCTCACCAACCTTTAAGAATGAGAGTGAATGCTCAGAATACCCTAAAATAACTTAAGCTGTGCTTATTTAATTTACTTCCTCCATACCCACATGCACATATATCACTTTTTTGTGTGTGCGCTGGGAGAGAAAGCAAACCGATGTACACTGTAATGGAACCACTAATGAGCTGATGCTATCTACTGGCCTCTTTAAAATGCTGTTCCCTTCCTGTTTTGCATTTGTTGGGTTATAATTTTAAATTACCTATGCATCCCCAGCTCTCCTCCTTACCCCTCCTCTCCAGTGCTTTCCTCCCTCTTTCTTTCTGTAATCTAAGAATGACATTTTCTTAAGAACAGACAGAGATGCATACTTTTACATGCGCACACACATACATATATGCTCACAAAGACCATACCTTACAATCACCCAATTTTAGATTTTAGGTTGAAAAAGGCATGTGTGTGTGCACAAACTGTCCTTCTCTGTAGCTGCCTTCTTCCAAACAATGTTCTGAGATTCAATTTCCTGACATTTAACATTTTTTGTTTGCTAGTGATTCTTTTTTTCTTTCTTCTTCTTTTTTTTTTTTTTTTGAGACGGAGTCTCGCTCTGTCGCCCAGCCTGGAGTGCAGTGGCGTGATCTCGGCTCACTGCAAGCTCCACCTCCCAGGTTCATGCCATTCTCCTGCCTCAGCCTCCTGAGTAGCTAGGACTACAGGCGCCCGCCACCATGCCCAGCTAACTTTTTGTATTTTTTCAGTACAGACGGGAGTTCACTGTGTTAGCCAGGATGGTCTCGATCTCCTGACCTCGTGATCTGCCCACCTCAGCCTCCGAAAGTGCTGGGATTACAGGCATGAGCCACCGCGCCCGGCTGACTGTAAGTTTCTTAAGAGCAGGGACAGAATCATCCTTTCAGCACCTACCCAAAGGCTGGACATATGAAAGTTGCAGAGTGAATTTTGACTGATAACCACTCTAAGCCACTGGGATGAAACCCTACAGTTGCACACTGTGGTCAATTCATAACAGCTTCCGTGAAGTGGCAATGCCACCTAAGTCAGCTTCTTAGCCACTGAGTACTTACTGAAAGGGAACTCTGCCCTCCAGGAGCGTAACCATCATTTGGACACTTAACATTGTGAAGTTCATGGGTATCGGGTTTGAAAGGGCTTTAGAGACTGTTGGACTCAAATGCCTTGCTTTACAGATGGGAAATAGGCTGACGAGGTGAAGTGACTCGCTCAAGGTCACACCAGGAGTTGGTGGCAGGCTTGGATCCTAGAATGCACACTGATCTCCTTTCCTCTCCTGCTGTGTCCCTTCCAAGCCCTGCCCAGCCTTCATGAAAGAGACTCTGAGGCAGAATATCAATTTCCCTGTCAGGGGTGTTTGATTTGGCTGTGAAATAGAGGCTTGTTCTCCCTCAATATCATTTCTTGGCTTTCTTTCTTGTAATTTTGTGACTATTTGGATTTTTGGGGGGGTGGATGGGTGGGTAACTATTTGGATTTTTTTCTCCAAAGTTATCTCCAGACCTGTAATCTCCCGAGCTGCTTGTCCACAATCACTCTCTGCTCTCCACAGGAGGGAATCATCTGCAGAGTGGCTGCCAAAACTCAAGAATACTCTTCACAACATGCCTCCGCCAGGGCGGACCTCTAGGCCCACCGTCCCGCTCTCCTGTGGATTCTTGCTGCATCTTTCTCTGAACACTCAGGCGTCACTCAGCACTGGATTTGTGTGCTGTTAGCTTCTTCCACTCCCCTCTTCTTTCTTTTTCCTCCCTCCCTCTCCCCTTTGAGCAGACATTTGTATTTAAAGGCACTGTACCCTATCTGGCTCCAGTCTTTTCGCAGCAAATTCCTTCTTCCCAGCCCTGGACCTTACAGTGACCCCCTACAGAAGTTGTTTGGCTATTTCTTCTAAGACTCAAGGCCCTTCCATGCTGCCTAAAAAGCTCCTTTCTAGAGAATCTCTTTTAAACCATCAAATAGAGTACAATACCTGACTTTGCTGTTTTGCTTAATTACTTTGTATAACATTTGGTAAATACTATAATATTCTGATATATAATTTGGAGTACATTCCTTGTGGTATGCATGGTCTTTTTTCTATAAAAACTATTTACGTTACCAATCTAAAGGCCCATATCACAACCCTGTGTTACAATATTGTAATCAAGACAAAATCAGATTACATTTGGACTCACGATGCCTCAGGAATGTGGTTTGCATACCGCTTTTATTTCCCATAAAACATGCTATTGCAGCACAAGAATTCTGACAGTATCCAGCACTCTGGGCAAGGTAAAATATAAAATTTAAAAGTTAAAGAGAAACAAAAAACAAAGTGGTGTCTTATTAAAGAGGAAGAAAAAGGAGGTAAGGAGAGAGGCTATTTTTTTTTCCAAATTAGCTGTTCATTATTACAAAAAAAAAAGAAAATAGACAAATTATCTTTTCCAAAGTGCCCACCCAGTCTTCACAAAGTCCCTAGCATCCTCTCCACCATGCAGAGGCCTCCAGCTGTGCCTGCCTTTCCCACTCCGGGGGCCCTTATTAGCTGTGACGCACACATGCACAAAGCATGCCTTGCTCTGTCTTCTGCTTACCCGAAGCATTTCATATGAATCCCTTCCCTCTTCCCCTGAAGTTGCTTTCTCAGTATCTGTTTTCATTTTCCCCCAGTTTCAAAGGTGTAGGTTTTCTGAACAACTGAGCCCTGCCTTTCCTCTTCCACCCTTCCTCCAGAGTGACAAGGGTCTCTTCTGTCAGGCCTGCCAGGCCTCAGGGCCTTCTTGGCCTGAGTTGTCGGCTTGCTGGGGGTAAGGTGATACCCTGTGTGGCCTATTTCCAATAATACCCTGCCCGTTAGTCTAACCAGTCAGCTGGGGAAGGCATAGTGTCTGTGCCAGCTTCTTGGTACATGGACCACATGGGTGCACAGCACTGCACTGCCCTCTTTCAGGAACGAGAGATTCTATAATAATACAAAGGGAACTCTGCCCTCCAGGAGCTGAGAGTCTGGGCAGAGAAAAGGCACATGCACACGGAAAGAAATAAAGAATACAAAGTAAAGAGCCATTTCGAGTAAATTATGGTATAGGCAGTGGGTGCTTGGGCAAGGAGAAAAGGAACGGGTCCTCATGGGAGAATGGCAGGAAGGGCTAGATAGAAATGGGGGCTTTAGGAGGACTGGAGTGCTCATGGCTCAGAAGGGAAGGGAGAGAGCCGATGCAATGCCCTCCACTACAGCATTCTTTCTTGTACCACCTGGCAGTTTTAAGAAAGCAATGAAGCTACAACAGCCAAGTACAGTCAGAAGGAGGTTTGGGGGTTAATGAGTTTTGTTAGCGTGTTACTTTAATTGCTGTCGTTATTTTTGTACATACGCCTAGAGGCTTGCAGTGAATGCATTTTATTATTAATATTAAGCATTTTGTACAGCACTTTCTGTTTGCAAAGTGCTTTACAATCATTAATTAGTTATTCCTCCTGACACCCTGGCGAGGTGATCCAGGCCTCATTCACTCCCCTGCTCGGTTATAAATGACGGCCCCAGCGTGTTGGGGTTAAATGACTTGGCCAAGGTCACCAGGCCCATCAGGGAAAGGCTAGGATTAGAATTCCCCTGTCTCCCTTTGGGCTAGGGCTGATACTGCTGGACCCAGCAGCTTCCCTGGACAGTGCTCATAAATGTTACAATAAATAAATAAATAAAGCCAGAGGCAGGAAAAAAAAATGGTTCCTAGGCCTCATTGCTAAGGCCTAGGGACACCTCTGTCACAGTGGCAGCAACTAGAAATTGCTGAGAGAAGACCAAAACTGAGCCCCAGTAATAACATAACCTTCTGCATTCTCATAGCCGGTTTTAACGCGTCCTCCTGGAGACCCTCGCTGTCCTTGTTGCTGACTCCTTCGAGTCCATTTCCTTTGCACATTCCTTTTTAACTCTGAAGGCATTTACTGCCCAAAAGGGCTCCAAGATGTATAATAACGTGGTGATGCCTGAAAGAGCACCATGTCAATTTAATTTGAACCAATTTGACAAGTCTGATACACTTTCAGGACAGCAGCCCACCATGAGACGACACAAGGCTTCTCTTGTTAGGTCCTTACCCTCCCTATTTCTCCTGGAGGTAATTACCTTAGATCAAGAGACCGATTGTAAACACGTTATGTTTTGCTGACAACACAAAGCTGGGGAGAAGCAGGAACTCCAGTTTGAGAGGCAAGGAAAATGCAACACGATGTGCTTCCCTCTCTAAGCTGCTATGCGGCAAATGAAATTCAGTATTGACAAACGCACATTAATGGCATTGGCCAGGGAGAGGGGCGGACAGGAAAATGCTGACCTGCAGAAGGAACATTTTCTAAAGGTGTCCCTGGGCCGCACTGCTGGAAAATTCACAGAGGGAACCATTAGATTCCAGAGACTCTGGGAGTTGTATTTTTATTTTAAAATAATGCATCGACTTAGAAAAGCATTTCCCTCTACCTTACTTCTTTCCCTACACCTGCCCACACCCACTCTCTGGCACTTCTGCCAACTGGAGTAGCTCCTAAGACATTTTCCAGGGATTAGTGATCAAAGCCGACATCCTGTAAGGAAATAGAGATTTTTCTAAAAACAGGAGTACCCGATTTAAATCCCCTGATGACAGATGTTTTTTAAAAGAAAAACCTGTTTTGCCTCAATTCGGGCAGGACAAGCCTAGCCTTGATTTATGTTCATTACTCTCACAATCTTCCTTTCAGATGTGAGAGGGGATCATGATTGTTCAGTTTGTAGCACATTTCTCACTTCCATTTTGATGATATTTCCAGAAAAATGTCAGGACCAGATGGGCCACCTTCCCCCGCAACTCCTAAAGTTAGCTTTACCTTCAAGGAGAAGAAAACACCATCAATGGTTTAGCACATACTTCACAAGGTTTCCTTTTTTGGTTTGTTTACTTGTTTTAAGCAATCCTTCTCCGTGTGCTAAAATGAGCATATAATAAGGATCTGTCACCCTGCTACGTGCTGGGTAGTCGGGGTGGGCAGTAGTTAGTGGACACATGAGGAAAAGATATCAGGCTCTGTTCTCAGGGATCTTACCACGGGGTTGAGAAAAAAAAAAAAAGTGGACTTAAAAATAACAACCTCTGCTCAGCTGTACTAGAGATGGGTCAGATGCCGAAAGATAATCAGTGTGACAGGAATTTGTGGGTCAGGGATAAGAATAATCTACTGGGAACTCATAGTGGAAGAAAGGTTTCAGCAAGGTCTTGAAGAATGAATGTCATATATCTACACGCATGCCCACAAACAGACACCTATGTTTTTTCCCTAATCTAAAAGTCCCATCTGACCTAGAATCACTGATCACTGCTCTTTGAATTCTACTTGACTGCCCTCAAGGTTCTAGAAGCTGGAGAGGAATTTGGTTTGGGGTTTATTTGGTTCACATCTCGGGACATCTCAGGACAGGCTCTGTATTTCTGGTTACAAAAATACAAGAGCACAAGACCACAGCACAAGACCTTATTCCAGGACATAAAGAACTTGGTTTTCTTCAGTGTGGATTTTTTTTTTTTCTAGTGAGGCTCTAAATGCCTGAGCCAATCCCCCAGGGCTCCCACAAGGCACTGGGGCTCCTGGAGGAGGGCACGTACTGATTTTTCCTGGACAGTACTTGCTGATTGTCAGAGCCACTGGCAGAGAACTGCCATTCCACATGGCTTCTCTCCTTCCACTGACACCCAGGGCACTGTAGATCCCTGATCAAGTTTTTCAGGGTGGCACTCCCTCACTGTGCACATTTTTGAGTGCCTTTCTGACAAAGTGTCATTGTTTGAGTAGTTCTCAGTAATAATATGGAAATAATACCTAGCATTAATTAAACACCTATTGTTACTGTGTGTAACTCGCTATGCTAAATGCATTGTAGCATTACTTTATAGAATCCCCCTGACAGCCCTCTGAAGTAGGTATATCCATTATTCCCATGTTTAACATGAATAACCTCAGGCTTAGAGGGGTTGCTAAGAATTTCAAGCTTATACAACTAGTAATTGATGGTGCCGTGGTTAAAGGCAGCTCTGGCTGACTCCAAGCTTTCTGCTCTTATTCCCCACCTCTTTATATGAACACAAAGGAGACAACAATACAGCATATACACAGAATGGCTGTTCTTCCATCTCAACTGTTTTTAACCCAGATGAAATCTTGAAAGTTAAGAAGAAAGACATGTGAACCACCAAAACAGATATCAAAATTTCCACTTACTGGTGAACTTACTTTTGACTCATAAGAGAATCACTCAGTGACTACTGAATATTCTTTTACAAATAATTATTATGTTTTGTTCCTATCACTTACAAAAGCAGATCAGACAGAGCAACCACTCCCATTTTAACTTATAACAAAAATGAAGTTGGTAGATATATGGTTACATTCCCAAGGAAATGATGCTGGCAGTTGGAGGGGTCAGGATGCAAATCTCAGCTTGTCTGAGTCCTCACCATGATTTTGAGAGGGTTTTTCAAAAACATTCTCTGAAGTCAAATCTAAATGTTAATTTAATCTTCAGGAATCTAGAAGTCCTCATACAAAGGGGATCATAAGTCATGGGGTGCTAGAACCGCAAAGAGATTCTTTTAATCAAAACCCTAATTTAATAGTTGAGCTCTAAGTCTTTGTAAAATGTGAGAAACATGGCAATTAAAGGATTCTGGACTTTTTGATGTGGTTGTACCAACCTAGGCTAGAATCTGTCATTACTCTAGAATGTGATTATTCCATGGGTGAGTTATAACGAGCCCAAAGTATAAAAATATATAATCTCAAGCAGCTTTTCATGCCTTAACAGATCATGCCATGACTAGCATGGAATCCTAAATCAACAGACCAGTTTCAGTCTCTTTGTCTTGACTTTTTCTAGTTCAAGTGCTAAAAAGTATCAACGTAGTACTCCTATGAATATACATAAAAACCTTCAATCATCATATAAATAGGGATAAAATGAAATACCATCACAATAATAAAAGAAAGAAAAGTTGTATGAAGTTTTACAAAGTCTGAATTAGTGGCTATGTCAAATAGATATAAAGCTTTATTTAAAAAATACTTTGTAGGTATTCAAACTCACAGCTGTCTAGCAACGACTCCATATATTTTTCTAGTGAATAAACAGCAAACATGTAGTTAATGCAGGTCTTACAAGTTCACCTCTTAACTAGGCTGTCTAGCCCTCCATCTCCACTTTCAAACATGTTTGTGACCGGGCACGGTGGCTCATGCCTGTAATCCTAGCACTTTGGGAGGCCGAGATGGGTGGATTGCCTGAGCTCAGGAGTTCAAGAGGGCAACATGATGAAACCCTGTTTCTACTAGAATTAAAAATTTTAAAAATCAGCCAGGTATGGTGGCGGGCATCTGTAATCCCAGCTACGTGGGAGGCTGAGGCACACGAATTGCTTGAACCACGGAGGCAGAGGTTGCAGTGACCCGAGACCGCCGTGCCACTGCACTCCAGCCTGGGCAACAAAGTGAAACTCTGTCTCAAAACAAACAAACAAACAACAAAATAAAAACATGTTTGCACCATAACTCTGCTTCATCCCCACCTTCTTTTAAAATTAAGTTCCTTGAGCACAACGTTTTGCAATGTCTTTTCCTGGGGCTGTTCATAATTCTATCATAAGGAATTTCCAATTTATGGTATCCATATTAATTTACAATTTAGTCTCAGTGATAGAACTTCCCTTTTCCTCTGTGGGTATGAGAAATTTAAGACAGTCTCACAGGACATTGGTATAGCAATTTAGCTTTGAAATCCCCAAATCTAATTTTATTTAATTCAGCATGTTTGCTAAACATCTATAGTGTATTCAATGCAATTTTTTTTTGTTCTGAGGGATGTGAGAGAAAGTGCAGGACATTTTCCTGGGTAAATTTACAGCTTACCATAGAATAAAGAATGTGTATACATGAAACAACAAATAACCAGGTAATGGAGAATATTAAATTCAAAAACATAGTAAAATGTAGCAATAGTATAGACGGGAACATTAGGGAAGGAGAGGTCAATGTTGAAAACAGTGTTGTCCTGAGAAATTTAGTGGGTAAACGCTGAGCCAGGTGTGCATTGTAGAGAGAGGTGATCATCTAGAGATAGATGTAGGGTTTTCCACCAAAAGGAGATTAAGGTCATGACCAGCATTTGGACAGGACAAAGCAAGATACTAAACAATCTAACGTGAGAGGCACATGTGACAGAGGAGGCAAGGACAGCTTAGAAAGAAAGTTTGGTGCAGTAGATAGATGGCCACCTCCATGCACCACAATACACAGATCTACAGGATGTTCTTCTATTCACAATAGAAACAACAGGCTCAATTGTAACTTGGAGGGACTGGTCAGAGCTCCCTGCAGATTCTCACTGAAATATTTCTCATCAAGAGAATATTTAAGAGGATGGAGAGGGGTGCAAATAGCCAATGGAAGGACTTACTGAAATGAAAGCAGCAAAATAATTTCCCAGATTGCCACTGACTATTAAAATAGGCCATGAGGGTCCATGGTTATTACTTTAACAATTAGTTAATTTTAGCAGCAGGGAGGCCATTAGCTGACCAGCTCACTCTTCTGCCCAGCATATCCTAATCAATGAGCTGTGATTGGGGCAATAAAAATGAGATTGTGCCCAAACGATAAAATATTTAGACTTTTAATATGTTGGTGGAAATGGACTACATTTTAAAGTGACAGATCATCATATTTTCCTTCACTTTATTTATTTTTCCAAGGTCAATGTGCCTAATCATTGCCTCAGCAGCCTGAGAGAAGGTATAATAAAAGCAACTAAAAGAGGAAAGAGGAAAGATGGTGGGAAGAAACAAAAATTAATAAAAAGAAAGTATACAAATACATTCTGTGTGCTACAGTGAGTAGATATACTTGAATTTTGTTTCTAAAAAGGAAAACAGGATATGTGTAAAATCACAGCATAAATATCAAATTGGCATAATTTATAAAGAATATGGAAATTAATGATGTAAACATAACTTTATCTTTGAAGAGTGTCTATGGGTAATGTCTTCATCCATAAATGCCACCCAAATGTAAGTAAATTGCCAATTTTAAATTAATTTGCAGAATGCATGCAAATAACTTAAAAATTCTACATACAAGTTAATGCAAATATTGTAAAACTCCTGAAAATAGAAATGAGTATGCTTAACTTTCTGCACCAATAAAGCTAACATTTATATTACTATTTCCTTTCAACTGAGGTTTGTTTTTCTACACCAAATGAGTGTAATGTGATTGTGAGATTTATCCTGAGGTGAGCATTCTGACTTTTATCTTTCTTAAAATCCTCCCTGCTGCATATATGCAATAATGACCACCCAATCAGAATTGGTCTCTCTTCACCCATGGTCTGCAGTTGAGCATCCTTGTCTCATCTCACTGGGAATGTACTTTCTTTCTCTATCCTAATACTACTCAAACATTACAACATATAATGTCCATCATGAAAAACTGAGCTTCTTGCTTATAAGTGCACCCTATTTCTCACATGATATTAAAGGTTTTTAGTATTCTATGGAAATTTCATTGTGGTCTGAAGCAACCAGGAAAGGCTTTGAAAGGAAATGTAAACCTGAACAGCCCTTGAAGAACAAAGACTGTTTGGATGGGCAAGAGGAGAGGGCAAAGCCCTATGTTCTAAAAGATAAGACCTAGATGAGTGAGGGTTAAAGGAACACACTTGCTACTTTTCTGAGAGCAAAGGCCACTTGAATGAGGGTAGCTCAAATGCAGAGCAATAGCAGAGCCGACTACAGACTACACCCTACAGATGGTCCTCCAAACCAGCCAGTCCAACCATGAGACAACCCTCTCCAGCTCGGGTTATGCATCCCCTGGACCAGGAATTCTTTTGGCTTTAGACTAGCACGTGGGTAGCCCTTGCATTGCTTTCATGGCATTACATCATCGTTGAGTTCTTGGCACATTGGTTAGCTTCAAATTTACTAGTATTCATTATTTGTTTTAAAAAAAAAGAAGAAGGAAACAAAAGAAAGAAAGAGGATAATTTACATTTCCTGATTCAAAGCCAGGGCCTATTCATCATCGCCTCCACATCGCTTATAAAGATGATAAATGAATGTATAGTAACTGAACCCTAAAACAAAATAATGTGTTTTTCTTAAAGCTTCGCAGGGCTGCATTTCCGTTGTAATTAGTTTACTTTTTTTAATCAAATTCTGTTAAGCGGCAGTCAAAATGAAAGCTGATTTTCAGACTGCTAAAAGCAGCCCAAAAAAGAGGAGAGAAAATAAGGATATTTTTTCACATTTAATGGTGCAAAAATATCAAGGTAATTGCATAACTTTCAGAAACAGCAAGAATATAATCATGTCTCACTGATTGTATGATATTCAAATATAGGATGCTATAAGAGAACCTACCATTTGATAGAAAACCTAGTTCAATTGCTATTCCATCTTTGGAAATTCACATTAAGAAGAACATCTTTAAATTTCCATGGGTCTACATCACCCATAAGATAAATTCCAAACACCAAAATATTACCATTTCAACTTCATACTCCTTCCTAAAGTTAATCCCTGTTCTCTCGAAAGTATCCACTTATTTCATCTCACAGTTCCCTGTTTTTGAGCCTCATGTTATTCTCTCAGCCTGCAGTGGAGTTACTGCTACATTCTGCTAGTTTGCTTCCCTTCTCTGTAAAGCTTTCTCTGGCATCTTCACCAACAATGGTAGCTCATTATGTAGCTAGATATTTCCATCACTCACATTTCACTTAACACATAAACACTCTTGACATTGTCTGTATTGTTTTTAGATTTTGAATGGTTATTAATTTCTCAGATGTGTGGCTTGTCTCCCTGACTAGATTTCATAATCCTTGAGAGCAGAGTTTAATATACAAGATTATTGTTGAATACAAGACTACTGTTCGTAAACTGACAATATTGGGAGAAAGAAAGCAAGTTCTCATTGGGCTATGGCAGCGATGCTACCTCACTGATGTGAGCTCTCATCAGTTGCATCCCAGCCTTGGAGGACCTGAGAGTCCAGGCTAGCTTTCCTGTTACCAAGAAAGCAAGTAGAGGGGAGGAATGTGTGCCCATTGTCCTATGTGACATGTGCTGGAGATCTTTTCTACATAGGACCTGCACATGAAATACAGTGGAGTACTTGAAAATTTCCTGGAGTAACCCTTTCCTTTTGTTTAACATTCTTTCTTTTCTTTTTTTCTTTTTGAGACGGACTTTCGCTCTTGTTGCCCAGGCTGGAGTGCAATGGCATGATCTCGGCTCATTGCAACCTTTGCCTCCTGGGTTCCAGCGATTCTCTTGCCTCAGACTCCTGAGTAGCTGGGATTACAGGTGTCCGCCAACACACCCGACTAATTTTTGTATTTTGGTAGAGATGGGGTTTCACTGTGTTGGCCAGGCTCGTCTCTAACTCTTGACCTCAGGTGATCCACCCTCCTCGGCCTCCCAAAAGGCTGGGATTACAGACATCAGCCACCACGCCCAGGCTGTTTAACATTTCTTGCCACTATTCTCTGAGGTCCTCAGCCACCATCCCCAAGCACATATTCGGTCACACAAAATATCCCAGAATAATTATGCTCTTAACACTCCTCTGCATTTACCATTTTATTTGGACCTGTTCTCAGATCTTGCCTTCTTTCTAGGGAAGCATGTGTAAATGGCCTAGACTCTAGGGCCTAGAGTATGGCACCTTCCAGGAAATGAGTCAGGTTCTCCCCATTCCTGTGCTCGTGGTGCTGTAATAATGAGTAACGGCTAGCACTAAGTGAGCACAAACCGTATTTCAGGAAATCTATCATATGATTTACAAGTTTTCAATCTTATTTGTTTCCAACATTTTGTACATAATATTGCATCCTTACTGATAGCCTTGGAGGAAGAGGTATCCGTCTTCCTACATAAACCTAATGTGTTACTCTGTCTCTAGATCTGATGCCTACACAAGATTTTTAGTCTTAGAGGCAGACTTTTTCTCTTCCTTCCTTCCCTGCTTCCTTTCTTGTTTATGAAATGTCTGTTCTTCTTAAGGTACCCCTTATTTTCCCCCAGAATTAATTAGCTGTGAGTCTTCTTGTTGACTTTGCCATATTACAGAAAGCCTTTTCAATGTGCGTGCACAGCTCTTCCCTAACTTTAGGAAATGTTTCTTCTACTTGATTTATATTCATATGTTGCATTTGGAATACCTTTAATACTCTTGTTTGGGAAAATCAGTTATTGATGACCCTTTCCTCTCATTTGGGTGTGGGGAATCTGAGGCACACATGCTCCCCAACTAGCAGAGCCTTCACGTCTGCAAACTTGTCTGGATTTTGTATGTCTGGATCAGTGGTAGACGAGGGATACCTGAGGTGGCCAGGGAAGCTACCTGGGAACATTCTCATTATAGCAAGCAAGCTATTCTCCTAATCCAGTGGTTCTCAAACTTGAGCAGCATCAGAATCACCCATAGGGCTGGTTAAAGCACCAACTACTTGGCCCCACTCCCAGAGTTCCTGACTCAATAGGTTGAGGTGGTGCTTGAGAACTTATATTTCTAACAAGATCTCAGATGCTGCTTCTGCTGCTAGCCCAGTGATCACACTTTAGAATCACTGTCCTAAATAATATATCCAAATGATCTTGTCAGTATGAAAGAGAATTTGACAAATGGCTCTTTTGTTTTCAGAAATTATTAACAAATATATTTATCCACACCATCCAGTGGGTGTGTGTTTTTAAATCAGCTTTCAAGATAGAAGTCAGAGCAAAGCAATCTCCATTTTGGAAAAGTTTTTCAAGCTCATCCTTCGCATCACTGATCAATAAAGTTCCAATGCTGCATCACATTGCCAAAAATGAGGACTTTGGTTTTGGTGCTGCAATTTCTATTTTATCATGCTTTATTTTCTTATGCAGATTATCTTCCCACCTCTGTTGTTATTCATTTCATCACATTTGTAGTTTGATTTTAGCCTTTTCAATACTTATGGATTTCTTTCCTTATTGCATGTAGACTATGCCTTATATCTTACTAAACATGGCATGCAGTTTTCTGAAAATTTTTCTGGTTATTTTAGTAAATTATTTTCAAGTCTTAACTTTCTATTAATGTTTAGGATAATATTTCATATTCTTTTGTCTTCAATATTTTTGTCCTAGGTTCTGGTCTAGTTTTCCTATGTTCCTGCATCCTTAAATAATGAGATTTACACATATCAGTTCAATATAGGCATTTAGTACTCTTTTTAGTGATTCCATATTTCAAGAAGTTGTGATATATTTCAATCCAACCTTTTTTGAGAGATATGATGTGTAAACATGCTTTGATCGGGCCGGGTGCGGTGGCTGACACCTGTAATGCCAGCGCTTTGGGAGGCCGAGGCGGGCAGATCATGAGGTCAGGAGCTTGAGACCATCCTGGCTAACACGGTGAAACCCAGTCTCCACTAAAAATACAAAAAATTAGCCAGGCATGGTGGCAGGCACCTGTAGTCCCAGCTGCTACTTGGGAGGCTGAGGCAGGAGAATGGCATGAACCTGGGAGGCGGAGCTTGCAGTGAGCCGAGATCACGCCACTGCACTCCAGCCTGGGCGAAAGAGCGAGACTCCGTCTCAAAAAAAAAAAAAAAAATGCTTTGATCTTACTAGTCACCTAGCATTTGTCAAAAAGCAAACAAAAACAATAGCAAAACCTTCTCAAATCTTCAGCTGGATAGCAATTTGATAAATAATCCAACTAGACCAAGGCTGCTTTGCTGGATATAGATTCTTAATATCTTATTCTATTGCCTGATTCCTAGAACTGATGCTATCTATAATAAACAAATATTTAAGTAATATTAAATAATAAATTAAAACTAAATTAAAATTAAAACTAATTAAAATAAAACTAGTGTGAACTGTTGTTAAGGATGTTCTTATTTTTGTCACTCCCAAGAACACTGTATGTATGGGATTTATCAATCAAAATGCCAAACGCCAAAGCCATTCCTTGTTTGCACCCCATCCCATCCTCTTCTTTCCCTGTTATCTAAAGATAAAAGAGAAACAAACTCTGCTGCAAAATGCTACATCAATGCAGTGAATTTGGGTGATCTCCCAGTGTTATGACCAGCATAGACACCAAAGGTAATAGGTATTGAGCCTAAAGAGAAGACCCCAGACAGGGTAAATGAGCATCTTTGGGGTGCTCACTAATGTGGGCCTGCATGAAAGGCCACAAATGATTTTTCTCTATACAACTAAATGAACCATATAAGTGTTAAAATATCTCCAAGAATCTGGCACTGGCTGTCTGCCTTAGTTTCTCCAGAGGTTATGAGTAATCATTTTTTTAATTTGCGACAAAATTTCCATTGGCTAATGTGTGCAGACTATTCCAGAGACTGCTAATCAATGCTCATTTAACCGGAAATCAGAATAAATTTTCTAATATAAATGTTGTCATCTCTTCTCTTTTTAACAGTTAAAATCCTTCAATATCTCCCCATCAATGGCAGGATAAACCTTAAAATTCCTTAGTATGAGACACAAAGTGTTTCACGTTCTCATCTCGGCCACCTGTCCAGACTTCTCTTCCATCACCCTCTCCCAGTATTATGGACTGAATTGTGTCCTTCAAAATTCCTGTGTCAAAGCCTTACCTCCCAGTGTGACTGTATTTGGAGATGTGTCCTCTTCGGAGGTAATTAAGGTTAAATGGAGTCTTAAAGGTGAGGTCCTGATCTAATAGGATTAATGTTCTTATCAGAAGGGACACCAGAGAGTTTGTGTACTCTCCCTCTCTCTGTGTCTCTGTCTCTCTCTCTCTCTCTCTTCAACCCCACTCACCACCACCCCTGCCCCTGTGCACGTGCACCAAGGAAAAGCCATAGGGGGACATAGCAAGAAGGGGGCCACAAGCCATGAAGAAAACACTTACCATAAACAGAATTTGCAGGCACTCAGTCATAGACTTCCCAGACTCCAGAACTATGAGAAAATAAATGTCTGTTTATTAAGCCAACCAATCTGTTGTATTATTTATAGTACCCCCAGCAGACTAAGACACTAGGGTCCCTGTTTCAGTCAGAGCTCATCAGGAAACAGAAAAAGATAGATGATCGATAGGTAAGCAGGTGGGTAGATGATTAGAAGGTAGTGGTTCACATGATTATGGAGGCTAAGATGTTCCAGTATCTGAAATTGGGAGAGAACTGGGAGAGCCTGGTGTAGTTCCAGTCTGAGCATTAGTTCAAAGTCAGGAGAAGAGTGATGTCTCAGTGAAAGACAGTCAGATAGAAAGAGCAAATTCTTCCTTATTCAGCCTTTTCTTCTGTTAAAGCCTTCAGCAGATGAGGCCCACCCACACGGGGCAGGGAGATCTGCTTTCCTCAGTCACTGATTCAAATGTCATCTCATCCAGAGACTCCCTCACAGACACACCCAGAATAATATTTTACCAAATATCTGGGCAGACTGTGATCCTGTCAAATTGACACATAAAATTAACCATCACAGTCTCCTTTGGTAGCTGTGATACCGGTTATCAAACACAACCACGGACTACACACAGTTTTACTGATTCAGCAGGTTGTCTGCTGTCTTGTCTTCTTAGCTTCCATGATTGTGCGAACCAGTACCTTGTAATAATCTTGGTGCATGTCATTTACTCCTCTGCCATAAATGCCTTCCCTCTGCATCCCTTCACTGTCCGTGTTCACCTAAATCTCCACTCAAGGGCTGATTCCTCTGAAGCCTCTCCTGATTTCCTCAAGCAGAATTGCCACTTTGAGCAACTGATGAGA
The DNA here is from genome assembly GCF_028858775.2 of Pan troglodytes. Classification (NCBI taxonomy): domain Eukaryota; kingdom Metazoa; phylum Chordata; class Mammalia; order Primates; family Hominidae; genus Pan; species Pan troglodytes. The sequence continues at coordinate 47,833,561 of NC_072415.2, read as the reverse complement.
AAGCCCATATTAGGTACTATTGTAATTTTTATTTATAAATATAAAAGGCTTATTTCTCACTAGATTTTGAGCTCCTCCTGTTCAAAATTCGTCCTTATTTCTTTTTATATTTTTGCACTGAGTACAGACCATTATTAGAAAAGTACTTTAATAAGTTGATGTTTGAAGTAATGCATATTTGAAAAAGAGCAAGGTTAGAAATCGAAAGACAAGAGTATGAAACTGTGACAATGCCATCTCAGGCATTAGTGAGGGGTGCATTGCCAGGACTCCTGATGGCAGAGCATAAGGTGACTTCTTTCCCCATGCAAACATGAGCACTGTAGCCAGCCTCTGCAGCATCATCCCATCTTCCTCCCTGTTCCCATTCCCTCTATTTTGACAGATAATGGGTGGCTCCCTCAGAGACCTCTGTGGGAGCGCTCAACAATCTTAGCACCACACACCCGAAGAATATAATTCTCCTGCCTATCTCCATGTGTAAGGAGATGGATTGCAAAGGAGAGCCCGGCTGAGTACCTAAAATGGCATCACGCAGGCCAGATCAGGCACAAAGTCCCCTGGAATCAGACAAGAAAGGCTGGCGGTGACTGGGGAACCCTCCAGGATGGGGGAAGACAAAATATGAGGATGCATAGCTAAAGGAAGCCTTCCTGTCTCAGACACGGTGCTCCCACACCCTGCCTGGTGGGGAGGAACACAGGTGCTGGGTTCCATTGTGTCAGAGCAGTCTCGCTCACAGTGCCGGAGAAGTTCCCACACTCCTGGTCTGAGAAACCCGTTCCAGGAGGCAGAATGCTTGTTTGGAGTTCTAGGACAGAGAAAGACAAGAGGACAGGTAAGGTCCAGGCAATTACTGTAGTGGAACTCCTAGGTAAGGTGGAGGTAGGGGTTTCCTGCTAGAGGGTGGAAAGGCCCGAGAGGAAATACAGGCACTCACTGGGAAAGTCTCGATGTGGTCTCCTATCTCTCTGTCCATCTTGATGTCCATGATATTGTGAGTCACAGTAATGCCCAGTCCCCCTATGTGTGTGCCTTCATTACATGACGGCAGACAGAGAGAGGGGTGGCCAGCTTTCAGGAGATTTGAATGCTGTCTCTTGGCTTTCTGCTGTTTTCAAATCACCATGCCTGGGTCTTGGGATCAGATACCTGATTTCTTTAAATTTTAAGAAACTGAGAGCTTGGTTTTTCTCCTGACTGGAAAATTTGCAGCCAGTTTGCCTCTGGCTGTTGTTTTTTTTTTAGGGACCTGTATAAAAATTGGCCTATCTGGCCTCAACAAGTAAACCCATCCTAACTGGCGGCAGCACCACACTTAAGGTACCAAAGGGCTGCGGGTAAAGACGTAGTTACTCTCTCCCTGCTCTCGATGCCGATCTGTGTGTTGGGAAATGGAAAAAATATATATATTCAATGGCAGCTTGAGGGAAAATTGAATGTACAAGTTCATATTCACATTCATACAGACTCACCCTTCAAGTCCCGAGGGCCAGAGAATTTGCATACATTTGCCAGTTAATCTTAAAGTTTTGCTGGAATTGATAAACGAGTGCTGGGAGGGGAAGAGTGTGGTCCCTTTAAATGATACCGAAGTGGGGAAGGGAAGTGCTGGGTAGAGAAAGGCGCGTCCCTGGCTAGGGCTCCACTACCACAGACCTAGGTGAGGACAGGCACTCCTGCCTTCACGTCCAAATGTTGCATTTTCCAAGACCACTCTGGCCTGCCACGTCCCCATTCTGGGCCTATAAAAACCCCAAGACCCTAGCAGGCAGACACACAGGCAGCCAGACATCGAGAGGAGCACCTCAGTGGAAGAAGACATAAGCAGCTGCACAATGAGAGGATGTGGAGGGCATGCACAGGCGGAACAGAACACCGCCTCACCAGCAGGCCATCCACTGGCAGGATGAGGCAGAGTTTGGCTGGGGCAGTCGGAGGAGAACCCGGGCCACCAAGCGCCCTGCCTCCAGGGGAAAACCATCTCCCTTCTGGCTCCCCCATCTGCTGAGAGCTACTTCCACTCAATACAACCTTGCACTCGTTCTCCGAGTCCACATGTGATCAGGCTTCTTCCAGTACACCAAGGCAAGAAACCCCGAGATACAGAAAGCCCTCTGTCCTTGTGACAAGGTAGAGGGTCTAACTGAGCTGACTAACACAAGCCACCTATAGATGGCAAACTAAAAGAGCACCCTGTAACACATGTCCATTGAGGCTTCAGGAGCTGTAAACATTCACCTCTAGACACTGCTGTGGGGTTGGAGCCCCACAGCCTGCCCATGTGTATGCTCCCCTAGAGGTTTGAGCCCAGCAGCAGGGGGCACTGAAGAAGCAAGCCACACTCCCATCACAAGCCCTTGAGCGGGGCAAAGGAACTTTTCCCATTTCAGAATGATTCGTTCTAAGTACCATTCAAAGTGGTGGAATCTGGCGGCATTGGCCCCGCCATCCTCTGAGTTTTTAAGGCAATACTGTCAGAGTGGCAGGTAGAGCTCTGGATAGCCCACAGTGACACAGTGTAGCTGGTCTTGTGGTTGATGCGGTAGATCATGCTGCTACTGGATTCTAACCCACTGATGAGAAATCAGTGCTGTGACCACCTATGCTTTCTAGTGAGGTGGTAGCTCTGCAGAGCAAGAGAAGATATCATCTCTTCAGGGACTAGACAATCTGTAGGTGAAGTTGTGTTGTATGTCTGGGGTAATGAGAAAAGCTCTCTTTTGACCAGGTTCAGTGGCTCATGCCTGTAATCCCAGCATTTTGGAAGGCCAAGGTGAGTGGATCACCTGAGGTCAGGAGTTTGAGACCAGCCTGACCAACATGGAGAAACCCCATCTCTACTAAAACTACAAAATTAGCCAGGTATGGTGCCTGTAATCCCAGCTACTCAGGAGGCTGAGGCAGGAGAATTGTTTGAACCCAGGAGGCTGAGGTTGCAGTGAGCTGAGATTGTGCCATTGCACTCCAGCCTGGGCAACAAGAGCGAAACTCCATCTCAAAAAAAAAAAAAAAAAAAGAAAAGCTCTCTCTCTTGCAGAGAGGGCTCCTGAGTGGGTCTTCCACTCTGTGAAGAAGTGCAGGAGATTTTATAGATGAGCTTGAGGAGGCGGTGTCTGATTTACATAGGGCGCAAAGGATTGGTTGGACCAGGTGTGCCATTTACATAGCAAGTGAAGAAGCTGGCTACCCACCCTAATCTTTTATTATGCAGATAGGTTCTCTACCTGGCTGGTGCCATGTTGCCTGTTCCCTGACTACACAAGCGGTGACAAAAAGGGAAGATGGAACCTCCATGTTGAATATGCCTGGCTCCTAGGTATCCCTTTTCATCTGGCACTGCTGCCAGCATTTACCTGTGCAAGCTTCTAGCTTGCTTTTCTGTCTGCAGCTTGATTTTCCAGGCTGCTCTTTGTTAGAAAATAAATGATTTAGGGGCTGCTTTTTTATTCAAAGGGAAACCTTTCTGAGGACTCTCTTACCCTCACTAACTGTCTGAATAATTTCTTTTTAGCTCCTGTAACACAGGTACCTCAGCTGCCTCTCTCCTGAGGCAGGAGAAGCTGGAATGTGGGAGAAGCTTTGCCTGAGGACACAGTGAGGGCGGCATAAGTACTTCCTCTGAGTGCTCTCATCTGGGTGTCAGGGTTTTCCCTGTCCCCAACCCCTAATGTTGTCCAGGTTTATGCAGTCCTCATAACATATTAAGACCTTTTAATATACAATTAGAAGTTGAGTCCCCATTATGCTTGAGTTCACAAGAAGTCAAACATTCTACAGAGTATTCATCACCAAGGAATTCCAGGAATTTCCAAGAAATGCTTAGAGTTTATCCCACCCTCTGTCACTCCAGGCAAGCAGCTTCTTCTAAGCACAACACTGCTTGCTCCCCTGACATCACCTCTTCAAACCATAACTGAGTCCTGCAGGCGGCCACGGCCGACTTTGACTACATCACTGGATGCAGGAATGGAGCCTCCTCTAAACCATGCCTCAGAACAGGTTATGAGCGTTTAAATCTTTTTATTAAAGTTTTTCAGATAATAGAAGAGATTTACAATAGAAAAATTCTTGACACTGATTATAAAATGTGAGAATTTCTAGGTTGGAGAGACTGTATCTTCTATACAGCCAACCCTTCAATGGATATTTCTTGGACGTCGTCCCCCTGTTAAAAGTATGGACCCTTGTTTAACACCTCAAAGCTCAGCACTGGGAAGGAAGAAGTGGTTCTTCTCATTGTCAGTCTCACATTCATGTCCCAGTCTGCATAATAATCTGTGGACCTTTGTCCATAATGTCCATAATGGCACAGATTTATATGATGCAGCTGAACCGATTATCTCCTCCTTGTAAGTTGCACACAATGTACAGGTTCAGAAAAATATTCCTGCCACTGAAAAATAATATCAAGTAACAGTGGCTACATTTTATTGAAGCATTACTAGGCTCCAGGATTACCATCCTAATGGTATTACCTGTGTTAACTCATGTATTATTATTATTTTCATTTTGCTGCTTAGTAAAATTAGAAGCAGGAAAGTTAAATACTTTTCCAAGGCAGAAAATAAAGTAGCAACTAAATGTCAAGTGCAAATAAAACAGAACAAAAAATTGCCGCAGTTACAGAACAGTAGTATCCCTATCTTCCATCGTTCCTGTTCCCTGCCTCACCCTAGCTCTGCCTCTAGACATGAAATGCAAATAATAACAGTGTCTACCCTCTCGGAGCCTCTGTAGAAGTCTGAGAGCAACTTGTTAAGGTACTGCCTTGCCATATGACATTTTCCACTGGGTGATGAATGGCCCTTTTCATGAACAGGACATCCTGTCACTTAATCTAGGCTGGTTCTGAAAGGGAATGGCACTCATCACTGCCAGCAATGTGGTGCAGTTGGATCCAAAGGCAGGTAAATTTATCTACCCCTGCTACAAACTACTGACTTCCATCCAGGTTTTCCTTCGCTGTTTCTCTGGCTCTTTTAGGAGTGTCAGTGCCCAAGCAAAAATCTTAAGTGTGAAGGGAATACTAAAGGGAATCTCTTTCAGGCCTCTTTTCCTGGAGATAGTTTGTTGATTTGGCTCAACTACAATAGAATAAAGGTTTCAGTTTAGCCAGATAGAGGAGAAATTTCCTCTAGATTCCCAATCCAGCTACAGTTCCTCCATTCTCAGAAAGTGGGCACATCTCTCAATCCCTGCATTCCATGCAGTAGGCAAAGATCCTATTATGTGCAATAGAAAAAGTACTGGGGTCCATTCTTGGAATGGCCAACATGATAATCACCAGAAAGTCCTTCTTGCCTGACTCTATATCTGAATATGCAGTGTGAAGAGTCATAGCTGTGATCCACTGACCCAGGAGAGGGGCAATTACGTTTCCAAGACTTTCCAGCTCACTGCACTATCTAAGCCCAGTTGCCTAAGAAATAACTGTAGGTTTAGGGGCTAGAGAGAGACTTCTTGGCCTAAGTCTCATAATGAAAGAGATGGGACACATAACCTGAGGAAGCGTCCAGTGTCAACCGGGGATTCAGAGGTTGGTAGGCTGGACAACAGGTTAAAAACACAAGACCTTTCTATTGCTAAATTGTATTTCATTGTAAAGATGAGCTACATATTCTCGATCTATTCACTAGTTAATGCACATATGGAAATACCACTCAGCAATAAAAGAGAACAAAGTGCTAATACACACAAGGGCATGGATACATCTCAAAATACTGGGCTAAGTAAAAGACACAGACACAAAAGACTGCATGGATGGTTGCCTGGCCTGAGGCTGTGGTGGGAGTGGGGACTGACTGCATCGATACAGGAGGAGATGTTGGGGTGACAGAAGTGCTCTAAACCTTGAAAATTATAGTGATTTTATGACTGTACACACATACTAAAAACCATTAAAATTTAAACTTAAAAGAAGTGAATTTTTCAGATATTTTAAATATACTTCATTAAAGTTGTATTGGTGTGTGCAAGTCTGTGCACACCCACTCCCAGACACAAGTCCAAATTCAAGAGAAAGTTCTACAGCACATATCTGAAACCAGGGAATGAATAAAAAGGCATTAAGAGCCAGATTAAAGAAGAATAGAAGAGACTACAGCTACAGGCTAAAAGTGTGCCTAGAGTTCTCTCCTGGAGAGCTAGATGTGGCCTTCAGTACTTATGTTCCATTCTAGTACGCAAAAACTACTGGAAACTGATTTGAACTCACTTGACAGCCAAACCAGACTTGAACTAACATTAGACTACTTACATAATATGAACATTAAGAGGTTTCACTCCAGAATACAACTGTGTGTTTATAGGTTTATTCTTAAGATTCCACTGTATATATTACACTATCTTTGTAAAATCCAACAATTCAGAAACCTATCTGGCCCCAAGATTTTCAGATAAAAGACTGTGGGTCCATATCACATTATGGAAATTCAGTAGCCTTAAAGGCCACAGTAGAGCTTCCCTAACCTACACTGATGAGTAACTGGGTTATGGTGTGTGTATTCAGTCTCTGACAGCTTTGTCTAGTCACACATACACACACACACACACACACACACACACTTTGACAAATTCTAAAGAAGCACAAGGGCACTGAATTAGTGGATTTGATAATGAAGAGTGAAGGAAAGATGAAGATAAAAAGAGAGGCAGTGGAGGGAGGGAGGATGAGGCAGGGTAAAGGCTGACCTGATAAACATTGCCACAGGTCAGATCTAATTTAGTCCTCCAAAGAATGGTCACTGGCTCTTAAATTTTCTAAAGAGCAATGGTGTCAGATTGGAAAGGGAAGGCACATTTTGTCTCAATCAGAATCATGACTTAATATATATCAATTATGGTGCCATTCAAACATGTGATTGGCTTTGGTCTCCCCATGTCTTATCTGGTTTCTATTGCAGACTGTGTCTCCACAGTGAGAAACAGAATCTAGCGCTTTCACCCACCATGAATGAGATCTGCACTGCTCTCTGTCAGCACTCTGTCGCTTCAAGGAAACAGATCAGATTAGCACATGACAAATGCAGCTGATGGGTAAAACGGGAGAGAGAGCACGGTATAGAAGGAAGCATATATGCCTCATCTAATGAACTCTCTCCATCCAGTTACAATCCTTATGTTCTTGAACAAGTCACTTTGTCACTCAAAGTTATAGTTCTCTTGACTGTCCCAAACCTTACTTGAAAATGCATGCTATTATTGTGCAACTGAAATTAAATAATGAATGTAAAACTGCTCCCAGTATGTTTATGTATCAATTATTATATATCTACATCATCATTTTAATGACTGCATTTTATGTATATACCAATCTTACTGAGACAATCCATTATTATTAATAATGTATATTGTCTTCAGGTTGATCTCTCATATAATGGGATAAAGTTTTATATATATCATTATGTACTTATCTAATTACTTTCTTCAGGAAAAAATACAAAAACAAGATTAGTATGTAAAAGAACTTTTCATTTCAATCAACTTTATTCAGGTAAAATTAAATAATACAAAATGCACAAGTTATAAATATATATACTACACTGAGTTTTGACAAATGTATGTGTCCATGTAACCACCATGACAATTAAGATACAGAACAATTCTATAACCTTAAAGATTTGGGGGCCAATTCATAGTCAATTCTCATTCCCTATCCCTGGCCCCAGGCAACAGCTGATCCTCTTTCTACCACTAAAATTTAGATTTATGCTTCTTAAGTTTTATAATTAAGTGGAAGCATACAGTACATACTTTCTTGTGACTGGCTTCCTTTGCTCAGCAAAATATTTTTGAGATGTATATATGTTTTTGCATTTATTTTGAGTCTATTCTTTTCACTACATGGTAGAAGCTCATTGAATGAATATACCACAATCTGTTTATCCCTTTACTTATTTAATGAGCTCTTATGAGTAAAGCTGTTATGAACATTCATGTACAAATCTCTGAATAGGTATGTTTTCATTTCTCTTGGGACAATATCAAGGAATAAAATTATAAAGCCATATAGTATATATATAACTTTATAAGAAACTGCTCAATTATTTTCTAGAATGGTTGTATTATCATGCATTTTTCACCAACAGTGTGTGAGAGTTCAAGTCACTCCTCATCTTCACCAAAACTTGGCATTACAAGACATTTTGTTCATATTAGCCATTCTAATTAACTGTAAAGCTATCTTATCGTGGTGTAAATTTTTATTTCCCTGATGACCAAGGATGTTAAGCATCATTTTATATGCTTATTGGTCATTCCTATCCTCTTTCTGAAATGTCTTTTCAAATTCTCTGCACATTTTTAGCTAGGTTATTTGTCTTCTTGGATTATTTAGGATCTTTATATACTCTGGATACAAGTACTTTTTTCAGACATAAGAATTGTGAGTTTCTTAGCCTGAAGCTTGCTTCTTCATATACTTAAATGTGTCTTTTAAAAAGCAGAATTTTGATCAATTGGTGATAGAAACAAATAGATGATAGATAGATAGATAGATAGATAGATAGATAGACAGAATCTGTTTTATCAAATTATTTTTTTCAAGTTTCGTGATTTTTATGAATTAATGAATCTCTGCTTTCTCTAAGTTAGCAAGAATTTTCTGTTTTCATTAATAAATTTTACCTTTTAATTTGTTTTTTAATCATTCCACATTAACGTTTGTGTATGCCAACCTCTTCCTGCCATAAAAGTTAGAAGAACCAGTAAGAAAAAATTTCTAAACTTAAAATTTTTATCCACCCAAGCTATTATTCAAATATAAGAGCTATAAAAATATTGCTGGGTAAATAAGGCTTAAGAAGCTTTGCTACACAAAGTACCATATAGAAAATAGTTAGAGATGAAGAATTTAAATAACAGGGAGGACTAATTCAAGTGATAATATCACACACACAATACCATATATGAAAAATGTCATACATGAAAAATATAGATATTATATAGGATATATGTATATAACATGACGTGTACAATGTTATATATTTCTCATATTTTGATACTGGCAGTTGTTGCTCTTAAAAGTAACTAGAGCAAAGCAAAAGAAAGCAAATATATTCATAACAGCCTAGAATTAAAAGCCTTGTTAAGTTCAATATGACAGAAGTTGGAGCAGAGAGACCAAGAGATGTGAAAACATACTAAAGTATTTGTTACCCATTAGAAGATACAGATATCACTTTAAGGAAATTATTAAAATAATACACACATGAGTGGCACAGCACAAAAAAAAAGACAGTACATTTGAACACAGACTTTTCAATTACTGATCGAACAGGTAGATAACTAAAATAATTTGAAAGATAAAAACAATATAATAAATAACCTCGAACTAACGGCCATTTATGGAGTTTCACAAACAACAATTACAAAGTACACATTTCTCTCAAGTAGTAATAGAACATTTACAAAAATTTAATAATGTGCCAAGCCGTCAGAAAGCTTTAATAAATTTCAAGGAACAAATATAATTCCCATAAGCACATGGTTTTGTATACTCATATTTTCCTCTTTATGACTGTAGATCAGAGTTCTGAGTCATCAAAAGTAAGGGTAAAGACACCCTTGTTCTCAATATAGTATAGGAAGATAGAAAAACACGAAGAGACTCCAACTGTTCCTCTCATCTTTTTATGTCCTGTAGACATACCTGGTAACCAACAGGCTTATGCCAAAACCACCACTCTCCCTATGCATCTGTCTAAAATAGCCTGGTATGAGTTTCTACAGTTGGCTATGACAGGGCAACTTGAAGTAGAACAACATTTTTTTTTCCTGAGAGCAACCAAAAAAGCTGGATAAAATGCTGCCAAATAATTGCATTGCCAAATAATATCTATGCAAATGCACTGGAGAGCTTCTGAGGAAGCCAAGACATGTGAGGCCAAGATCTTAGAAGGGGAGCTCTGGGAATTTGTGGAATTTTAAGCAGTGAGGAGTAAGAGCCTGAAGATCTAACCATTTGTCTGTAAGAGACAGAAGGCAGTTGGACTTTCAGCAACCTCACAGAGCTACAAATGCCAACATTGAACATGGGCTATCAAGGCAGCTGGGTGTAGGGGTTTAGAATCCTTGTGAAAAGTAAGGAGAGAACGTGAGACTGACATCCTCTGCTTGCCAATGGATGAGTAGAAAGTAGCTAAAGAGTTCAACAGAACACCCCATAGCCACAAGGTTCTGTGGAGGAAAACTAGAATTCATACACTTTCCAGGAAAAGGTTCCCTGCTGATCACCCCAGGATCTCAGTGGTAAATCCTGGAGAACTACAACTAGGAGTAGGGGGCAACTGAGAGACATAGCAAAACTTACAAAGTCTGAAATCCAGCTTTCAGTCAGCTACATTGATGATTGAATAGAGGTAACATGCTCTCACTCTTATGCCTGCCAAAAATAAGTTTTATTCTCTTTGGAGGAATATAATATTATCGAGAGCCTTTGCAAGTTTTTTTCTTTTCTTTTTTTTTTTTTTTAGAGACGGACTCTCACTCTGTTGCCCAGGCTGGAGTGCAGTGGCATGCTCATCTCACTGCAACCTTCGCCTCCCGTGTTCAAGAGATTCTCCTGCCTCAGCCTCCCAAGTAGCTGGGACTACAGGCTGCACCACCACCCAAGCTGGTCTCAAACTCCTGACCTCAGGTGATCTGCCCGCCTCAGCCTCCCAAAGTGCTGGGATTACAGGCATGAGCCACCACACCTGGCCTTTATTTTGTGTATTTATGTATGTATGTATGTATGTATGTATTTATTTTTGGCAAGTTTCTTTTTAATAAAAACGTTCATCACTTAATCAAAAATTACCATGCATTTCAAGAATTTGGACCAAGAAGAAAAACAGACAATACTAATAGTCATATAGTTATTTCGTATATTAGAGTTATCTATCAGATGTGGACATTAAAATAACTGTGATATATTCAGAAAAAAATAGATGACAGGATGGACTATTTCACCATAGAACTGGAAACTATAAAAAAGAGTTAAATGAACATTCTAGAATTGACAATTGTAGTATCTGAAATTAAGAACTCAGTGGATGAGGTAAACAGCCATTGAATCACCACTGCTAAGAATAAAATAAAATGAAAGATGGATTAGTAGAAAATAATGGAATCAAAGAGAGAATCGAAAATATTAGAGAGAGAGAAATGTGTCATGATAAAAAGATGTAATATATGAGTAATTATAACCCAGAAAGTGAATAGGAGAGAATGAGATAACAGAAATACAAAGGAATAATTTCCAAGAGTTTTCCAAGAATTATAAAACCTTGAAGGCACAGATTCAAAAGCTCAACAAAACCCTAAGCAACACAGTTATAAAAATAATACACCTAACATATGTCATAGTAAAAGTTTTGAAAACCAAAGCCCAAAAACAAAATCCTAAAAAGTAGTCAGAGGAAAAAGGACATTACCTTTGAATGAAAAATAATGAGTGAACACTGACTTCTCCTCAGAACATATAGAAGCCAGATAATGATATCCATAATGATCTCCTTGAAGTGCCAAAGAAAACACCTGCCAATGTAAAATTCTAAACTGAATGTAAATGTCCTTTAAAACTGAAAGTAAAAAAGTGAGATGTCTAATCAAACAAAAGCTGAGAGAATTGTTAATGAACACCTGTGCAAAAGGATATATTAAAGAGAGTATTGGATGCAGAAAAGTCCTTCAATAAAATTCAACATCCCTCCATGGTAAAAACTCTCAATAAACTAAGTATTGAAGGAACATACCTCAAAATAATAAGAGCCATCTATGACAGAACCACAGCTAATATCATATTCAATGGGCAAAAGCTGGAAGCATTCCCCTTGAAAACCGGCACAAGACAAGGATGCCCTCTCTCATCACTCCTATTCAACATAGTATTGGAAGTTCTGGCCAGAGCAACAGGCAAGAGAAAGAATGAAAGGGTATTCAAATAGGAAAAGAGGAAGTCAAATTGTCTTCGTTTGCAGATAACATTATCCTATACCTAGAAAACCACATCGCCTCAGCCCCAAAGCTTCTTATACTGATAAATAACTTCAGCAAAATCTCAGGATACAAAATTAATGTGCAAAAGTCATAAGCATTCCTATACACCAACAATAGGCAAGCAGAGAGCCAAATCATGAATGAACTCCCATTCACAATTGCTACAAAGAGCATTAAATACCTAGGAATACAGCTAACAAGGGAAGTGAAGGACCTCTTCAAGGAAAACTACAAACCACTACCCATTCCATGCTCATGGATAGGAAGAATCAATATCATGAAAATAGCCATACTGCCCAAAGTAATTTATAGATTCAATGCTATTCCCATTAAACTACTATTGACATTCTTCACAGAATTAGAAGAAACTATTTTAAAATTCATATGGAACCAAAAAAAAGCTCATGTAACCAGGACAATCCTAAGCAAAAAGAACAAAGCTGGAGTCATCACGCTATTGGACTTCAAACTATACTACAAGCCTTCAGTAACCAACACAGCATGGTACTGGTACAAAAACAGACACATAGACCAATGGAACAGAATAGAGAACTCAGAAATAAGACCACACGTCTACAACTATCTGATCTTCGACAAACCTGACAAAACAAGCAATGGGGAAAGGATTCCCTATTTAATAAATGGTACTGGGAAAACTGGCTAGCCATATGCAGAAAATTGAAACTGGATCCCTTCCTTACACCTTATACAAACATTAACTCAAGATGGATTCAAGACCTAAAAGGTAAAGCCCAAAACTACAAAAACCGTAAAAGAAAATCTAGGCAATACCATTCAGGACATAAGTACAGGCAAAGATCTCGTGATGAAATCACCAAAAGCAATTCAACAAAAGCAAAAATTGACAAATGGGATCTAATTAAACTAAAGAGCTTCTGCACAGTTAAAAAAACAAAACAAAACAAAACAAAACAAAACAAAAACAAAAAAAACTATCATCAGAGTGAACAAGCAACCTACAGAGTGGGAGAAAATTTTTGCAATCTATCCATCTGACAAAGGCCTAATATCCAGAATCTACAAGGAACTCAAACAAATTTATGAGGAAAAAGAAGAACATTAAAAAGTGAGCAAAGGACGGGAACAGACACTTCTCAAAAGAATATATTCATGCGGCCAACGAACATGAAGAAAAACCTCAGCATCACTGATTATTACAGAATTGCAAATCAAAACCACAATAAGATACCATCTCACCCCAGTCAGAATGGCGATTATTAAAAAGTCAAGAAACAACAGAAGCTGGCAAAGTTATGAAGAAATAGGAACACTTCTACACTGTTGGCGAGAATGTGAATTACTTCAACCATTGTGGAAGATGGTGGGGTGACTCCTCAAAGATCTAGAAGCAGAAATACCATTTGACCAATATTCCCATTACTGGGTATATACCCCCCAAAATTTAAATCATTCTGTTACAAAGATACATGCATGCGTATGTTCATTGCAGCACTATTCACAATAGCAAAGACATGGAATCAACCCAAATGACCATCAATGATAGATCGGATAAAGAAAATGTGGTATACATATACCATGGAATACTATGCAGCCATGAAAAGGAATGAGATCACGTCCTCTGCAGAGGCAGGGATGGAGCTGGAAGCCATTATCCTCAGCAAACTAATGCAAGAACAGAAAACCAAACACCTGCATGTTCTCACTTATAAGTGGGAGTTGAACAATGAAAACACATGGACACAGGGAGAGGAACAACACACACTGGGGCCTGTCTGGGGGTAAGGTGGAGGGAGAGAGAGCATTAGGAAAAATAGCTAATGCATGCTGGGCTTAATACCTAGGTGATGGATTGATGGGTGCAGCAAACCATCATGGCACACATTTACCTATGTAACAAACCTGCACATCCTGCACATGTACCCCAGAACTTAAAATTTTTTTTAAATATAAAAGACCAACAAAAAAAAAAAACAGAAAAGAGAGTACTGGAGAAGAAAAGTATTAAAGATGGACTCAAAAAAGAAAAGTATAAAGAAAGGGTAAATATGTGTATAAATACAAATGAACCCCACTTTGTCCCCTTAGATAATTTCTAGACTTTTCACCATTATCATGACTATCTCTGAACTGTACTTGTAAATCTTGCTCTTAAAGTGGAAGGCTCACTAGTGGGTAAGATGTGACAGATCTGATTTGTCTTACTGCAATATAGAAGTTCTGCTTCACAAATATAGTCTTTATCTGAATGAGTTCTATGTTAAGTCAAACCTCCTAATGGCTTCCTATTTTAGGGTAGGCATTTACCTAAGAACAGCAGGTCTTTTAAATGAACTAGTGATGCCAATCCATGACTTCTCATACCGCCACAGCCTCATCCTATGAGTCCCACATTTATATCATTAGGTTTCTCATCCTGACAACTTCATGTCATGAAATGTTATTAATGCCAACTTATGTCAGTTTGGCATGGTTCTAACCTCTTGGGTTTGAGGAAAACTAATAAGTTCCCAGAACTTACATTACAGACTTCCCATTGCAGCATAGTCTTCTGGGGCACTATCCTCTTTCTCTGTGTGTGGTATGTCATCAGAAAAAGCGGAGACAAGTATAAGTCACAAAACTAATAAAATTCTGTTCCAAATATCAATTTATTATGCAAGGAGTAATTGTGTCAGTTACTTACCTAGTGCCTCCCAGTCCCACATTGATAGTTCTGTCTTCTCTGGAATGTCGAGGCTGGGTGTCTTTAATTAAATTTCCAGTTTCCTTTGCCAACCAGTTTTCTATTAGTTTTTCCCAAAGGAGGCATTAGTTAGAGATCAGAAGAGAAGGGGAGAGAAGAAATTATTCTTACTTGATTTCTGTCTGCTGCTGGCAGGATTTTTGGAAGTGTATATGCCTCTTCAATTATCTTCATTGGACTTTGATTGATATAGTGTTTGGTACCAAGAAGAAACTTGATATTTGCAGAAGTTGTAAGTTCTGTCATACTGCCATTTAACTAGTCTTGTTTACTATGCAGAAGATGACTAGGTCTGGGAAATGACTGTGGAGTTCCAGGAAATAAATCAGGTGGTAGCTTAGACTGTAGCTGCTATTCCTGTGTTAGTATCTTTCCTCGAACAAAGCAAAATCCCCTGGCACCTGGCATGCAGCTATTTATATATCATATTTTTCCTCCTATATAACAATTTCCAAAGATGATGTGAAGCAGGAAGCTTTTGCCTCACAGGGTAGCAATACTCTTCAACTGACTTGTTCCAGAGCCACATAACCTTCCTGACCTCTGTCATAACTTTGTTTGCAGGGACCTTGAGCATCTTGTTACCCCAAGAACATCATGCTGGTCCACTACCTTGATGGTATCATGCTGATGGGACTTGATGAGTAGAAAGTGGCAACTACCTTAGTTGCCTTAGTAGCATTCAAGAGTGCCAGAAGTTAGGAGATAAACCCCATAAAAATATATGGACTTGACACCTTGGTAACATTTCTGAGAGTCCAGTGGAGTTTCCCCTTATACAGCCTACCACTAAGAAATAAGCACAATGCATGTTTGGCTTCTTTGGATTTTGGAGGCAACATATACTTTATTTGAAGGTACTGTTCCAATGTATTTACTGACTTGCTGAAAGGCTTTCAGTTGTGAGTGAATTCTGAAGCTGATCCAGGTTATAATGGATGCTGTTCTGACACAGTAACTTTAGTATCCAGCCTCTCCAAAGGAACACAGAATAACTATGGTGAACAACAATGCTAGAAGAAGTCTATGGAATTCACCAATAGACAGATCATAGTGCAGTTCCCCAAGATTTTGGAGCAAAATAATGCCCCCTTCTGAGGATACTGTTAGCTTCTAGAATAAAAAGTTAATACTGGGCCCTGGTTTACTATCTGGTCACAGGACAACTGACCTAGCAACTTGAACTCTATCTTGAACTAGGTGTTTTCTTATTCACTAAATCACAAATTTAGGGATGTAGAGCAGCACTCTCCCATCAAGTGGAAGTGTTATCTACTAGGAGAGATTTTGGAAGGGTCTAATGGCACAAGTGAATTGCAGAAGAGGAGGCTGAGAACTTCCTGGCACCTCCACAGATGCACTTTCTCTTACCACTTCTTTAAATGACTCCTATGGCCTTATGACGTGATCCCCACAATCAGTGTTTTGTAGTATACAAAGCAAAAAGTAACTCAGACCTAGTTTGCAAAAAGTTCTATATAATATTCTGTCACTAGCCATAAGTGTCATTTGTCAACCCCAATCAGAAATATCGCAGAAAGACAGCATGAGGAGAAAATCTACATTGTTGTCTTTTTATTTTCTTTCTTTACTTTTTTTTTTTTTTTTTGAGAGAGAGACAGGGTCTAGCTCTGGCATCTAGGCTCATACAATCTTAGCCCACTGCAGCTTCAAATTTCTGGTCTCAAGTGATCCTCCTGCCTCAGCCTCTTTAGTTGCTAGGATTACAGGCATGAAACACCATAGCCAGCCCAACTTTGCATAAAAGGAAATAGGGCCAGAATTGTACGTCTATACTAATTCGCAAGCAACAGATAACTATTTGACTTGAGAGTCAGGTATTTATGAAGTAACAAAGATTCAAAGATTAATTCTAAGAAGTTCAGGGGGAAAATCATGAGTTGACCCTTTCAGGATGGGCATAGCAAAGAGCATATATTTGTTCTATGTTATTGATTATCATAGGATATTCCAAGAAGAGTAAGTTCTGAAATATTAAGCAGAAAAGATGACTGGGCCAGTTACTGCCTCTGAGCCTCATGCTTTCCCTTCTTAATTCTATTCAGTAATGGCAAGGCTGGGAGTCTTTTTATCAGGCTTCCTGGTAGGTGTAACCATGAGGAGGTATTGGTGGGATGACAGACAGGAGTAGGGAAGAAGCAGCACGTCTTCTTTGCTTCTCCCTTAATCTCTTGTGGCATCTGCAGAAGTGTCTGCAGCCCTGGTTTCAGCCAGGAGCCTCTTCATGGTTCCAGCACCGTCCATGTGGCCTTTGCTCAGTATTTTTGGACTCTGATAACACCACTTCCTCCCTTTCCTTCCACCAGCTCTAGGAGTGGTGGATGTTTCCTACATTCATTAATTCCCGAGTTACCACCCCAACCCCATTTACTTTCTCTGTTTGAAACAGATACAATGTTTTCCATTCCCTGCCTTACATACCCTTCCTTTTCCCATTCTGTCCTTTTCTCTGGGACCTTTAACTATCTCACTTCTTCATCTGAATCAGTGATTTTCACACAGTTTCCTGGGGTCTTAGGGGTTTTCAGAAGCCCCCCACAGGTTACTGATTTAAATTAAAAAAAGAGAAGGAGGAGAAAGGAGATCTAAATTGTTTGGAAAACATCCTGCTCACTTTAACCATATTATTTCCATTCCTATATGTTTTATTTGTTTACATTTCTTAGAAAGATTTCATTAGAACAAAGGATTTTGCTTATAATAAGTGTTTGAAATCATGGATCTTTGCCACTGACACACATGTTAAATAGAACTTGGTGAAGGATAAAATTATGGCTATGGCCTCAGTGGACGTTGCTTTACTCTAACCAGAAGGAGTGGGGAAGACATCATCCCAGCCTGTTTCCTCCCTTTCCTCCCTCTTATCCCACCTCATCAATTATAATTTTCTTCCATGGCCCTGACCTTCTGCCCTTCTTTCTAGAATATTCTAACCCTCAGAAACTCAGCTGAAAAAAACTCCATGAATACACTGCATTTCAAAGGGTAAATGCATCTAGAAAGCCTGCAATAAAAATAACCCAAACAAATGACTAACACATCACATGTCCTATTAGCAAAATACTTGTGTGGGAACAAAATGTTGTTGTTGGTTTTGTTTTCATTTTTTTAATACAGTCAAGGCCCCAGTGGGGCATGAATGTAGAATGTCATCCCATTTTATAATATATGCACCATAATCTTCTTAAAATGAGTTTTCACTTCAAGAAACATAAGGACTTAAATATGAGCAGCCTGTTTTGTGCGTTTGTGTGTTTGGCATCTCATTACACTTCAGACCATTTTGTCTTCTTAGAACAATTGAATATCATTAGTGGAGGCATATTTTGTTGCCAGAACTTGCTTGGTTGTGATTGTGCTCGTTAAAATGTGTCCATTTGCCAGCTGATCGATGGGAGTTCTGAAGGGTGCCTGGTGGGTGAGCATTTGAATATCAGAAGTTTCATCTCTTTCTTCCAGAGAGAAAAATAGCTTTGCTACCAACCAACACAAAGCATGAATTGTCCTTGACTTTCCCTCCCTCCTTCTGTCTTCTTTGTGTAGTGCTCAGTTTAGCTCACTGAATTTCAGGCACCCAGAACTGTGCAAAAACATAAAAGCTTCAGAGTCAAGCAAACCTGGGAGCAAATGCAGGTTCCTTAGCATGATTTGCACAGTGACCTTGGGCAAATCGCTTAACCTCTCAGGGCGACAGAGTTTGAATTTGTAAAATGGCTTCCAAATATCTACTTTTCAGGGTCCTGACAATGAAAATCCCTAACCCGTTTTGGGAATATAGTAGATGCTCAATAATTGACAGCTGATCAAAGTGATGATGGACCAAAACACTGTATAAAACAATTAGAAAGAGGTCAGAAGCAAATGTAGCAGATAATTAATTAGAGCATAATCAAGTACTAAAATGTAACGTACCTCAAAATAAATTATTTTAGAGACAAGACCTAGAAGATATCATTGATTCTCATTACTCACAGGTGTATAAAATTGTATAAAGTCACCAGGAACGCTGCACTGGCACTGAATTAACAAAAACACAGAATCATTTTGCTCCTAGGGTAAAAACAGGATTAGGCTCCTGTGAGCCCCTAGCCACAACATTTTTGTCAACTAATCAATATATAACATTTTTTCATGTATGTTTCTGTTTAAGATACCTCATTTAATATATTTCATTGATTCATTAACATTGAATTCACAACCAACAGCATTATAACTCATGCCTGAACGAAGCTTACCTAATGCACTTATTTTCACCAGAAGGTACATCCCAGGTTTCTTGCTTGACTTGCTGCAGAACATCAGACAGCAATTTAGCACTGTGTTTGAGAGCCATTTTAAACAGCTAAATTACCACCAAAAAGCATTAAAAAGCACAAAAATGTGAAAAATGTCACACCAAATAGATGACAACTAGGACCCTTGTTTACCATAGGAGAGCTGAAGCAAGAAAGCAGAGTATCTCTTTGTTCAGCCTCTGCTGGAAAGTACACATAGGGTGACTCAAATTTTTCTTCATTCTGCATGCTCATATTCTCAAATGACCATGGAAACACCGTGAGTATTGATTTGGGCATTACAAATAATGTTAGTAAGTACGGAAATTTGCAAAAATGGAATCTGCAAATAATGAACATCAACTGTAAATACCAAAGAGGGTTCTTGAACAAAGGAGGGGATGACTCAAAATGAGTGATGAGAGGAGAGATTCTGGGCAGAAAAAGCCACATTTGCATAAGGAAGAAGATAACTAATAGTTGGGAACAGTGTATGAGAAAAATTCATATTGGCCAGGAACCAGCCTGACTTAGATCTCATGTAACGTACCTGCTCAGTTCCTTCAGATCTGATCGAATATTCCCTATTCAGACGGACCTTCTCTGGCCTCCCCATTTAAAAAGCATCCACCTCTGGTCATTTGCACTCTTGCTTTTCCCCTTGCTTTATTGTTCTCCAGAGTACACTTTTACAAGCTGATATATGTGGGGTTTTTTTGTTGTTGTCAGCCTGTCCTTGCCAGAACACAGACTCCATGAGGACAGGGATGTTGTCTGCTGTGTTCACAAACCCTGACATCTACAGAGTGCCTGCAACACCATGTCATTATCTATTGAATGAAGAGATAAATTGAATGGCCTGAATAACACATTAAGAAATATATCTCTCATCTAAGAGGGAATAGTCATTTGGGCAAAGAGTCCAATCAGATATGGAAGATTTATAGTCTAACACTGTATGCAAAATGAAAGAAGAGAAAAATCATTCCTACCCCCATGGGGTAAGCAATTCAGGCAGAGGAGAGAAATGAGCTGAAGATAGAACTGTGGCTATTGTTCTAAGCTTGCATCAAGCATTATAGCTAAGCAAGATGATTTATTTTTTAAAAAAATGTTTTGAATGAGATAGGAGTCTATGGGGTTGTGGAGCAGGGGGGAGAAGAATGTGGATTAATGTTCAGAGTACATATGCAGAGTGGTGACAACTATGTGCCAAAACCAAGTAGGCACAGGTTTCTCTGTCTCAAAATCTTTTGGGATGGTTTGCACATAAAAGCACCAACCCTTCCACCAAATCTCAGCATGTAAAGCATGTCTGATTACCCGTGCCTGCTTAAGGTTCTTCCCTACTCAAAATCCTCACAGCAATTATAGAAAACATCTATCCTTAACAAAAACATTCTCTGTTTTCTGACCATTTTTCCGTCTGCCTCAATTGCAACTGCATTCTAAATGATGATTTGAAGGAAATTGGGAAGCTCTCTGCATTGACAATGGTGACTAAAGTGAGACTGCTGCAGAACCTCTAGGGTCTAAGGGCTTTCAAATTTCACTGTTCCTGGATAACTAACAAATTAAGCCACTGTCAGTCATTAATACTTTAGTATAAATTAGCTTATTCTGCATTTCAAGCAGTAATGATGTAATTCCAAACCTTAATTTTATAGAATGAGAAAACTGAGATCGATAATGGGAAAACAATTTTATAGCTAATTTAGTAATTTGAGACAGGACAAAAACCCAGGTCTCCTGTCATTTAATTAACTGTAGAATTCTGATCCAAAACCGTTCCAAATGTGACAGCTTGCAGAGGTGGTTGAAACTATCTCCTAATGAAATTTCCAATTAGTGAATCCTTGTGAGGAAAGAGTATAGAACCCCCAGTAAGAGGCAAATAATTGAAAAAAAAAATCAAATAACTAGTAAAGGTATTATCTTCGATTGGTTTATTAAACTCGTTCTTCCCAGAAGTCAAGTCCCTTCTTAGGGCACAGTATTCTCCTTTGGAAGATAAACTGGGCTTCAGTTTTGTTTTGTTTTGTTTTGTTTAAAAAGGGAGCCCAAGAAAGTCCTGTACTTCTATAAAGACTTAGGACCAATGTGTCAAAACAACAAAATAAGGGAAGCTCAAAAGAGACAGAGGGGCAGTCACAGAGCTAGACTTAAAAGCGCCCCAAAACAAACATCAGGTTTGCCACTTGTCTACATTTGACTGTGGCATGTGCACAGGAGTCATGCGCCCACTGAGACTGGCCAGCAGTTACAGGGAGCTGGCTCTCCCTGAGCTCATAGTGACTCTCTGAGTCATGTAGAAGCAACTTCAAATCCTTGTGACAGCAAATGCTAATCAGGAAACTGATTACACCCCACCCAGAGGCAAAAGATGAGCTGATTCCTTAATGGAGGAGCTAGGTTTGACTAGAATGTCTTTGGGAACATTTCATTTAAATGCTGCTCGTTTCTTTAACGCATGCTATCATTGCCTTCACAACCATGTCCTACACAACACACATACACACACAGAGAAAGCCTGCCTAAACTAAACATTAAATCTACATTCCTCTTCCCTCTGTCCCACATCCCAATAAACCCTTGTCTCACTGAAAAGGACCTTATAAACAATCTCACTTAGCTGTTAATCCTGGATGCTAGCCTAGAATAATCTCCATAGTTTTGTCTTCAAATCATCTTTCTTCTCAATAAATAAATATTGCTTACATTCTCAGAAGTCTTTAAACTGTCAGAGAGAAATTTGCTCTTCTTCCTCCATGAAGGTAGGAATAAATATTCTCTTCTTTAATTTGCATACTGTTTCAGCAATCGTATTTTTGCTATGAATGGAATTGACCTGCTAAAGGTGGAACTTCTAACATGACAGCAGGTAAGTGAGTGAGTTACTTGGAGAACAACGATCCTCTTCCAGTAGCTTCCAAAACAAACTATACTTGCCACCACATTTTTGTAAATCCATCTCTTGACAACGTTTAAACACAGAGATATTGAGCACCAATAATAACATTATCTGCAAAACTATATAGATCATTAAGAGAAACAGTTGGCTTTCTATTTTGAAGCCACCATGTTTTGCTAATTTCTTTTCAAGATGTATTAGATTACTATGTTGGGGAAAGGAATAATACTGTTCTAAACCACAAGTCAGCAAAACAGTCTTTGGGCCAGTTCTGGCATACTGCCTTTTTTATAAAGATTTGTTAGTTGGACACAGCCACGTTCACTTATTTACATATTATGTATAGCTGTTCTTGTGCTAGATGAGCAGAGATGATAAGTTGCAATAGAGATCATGTGGCTCACAATGCCAAATACATTTACTATTGGTACTTTATACAAAAAATTTACCAATTCTTGCCCTAAACCAGTATATTAGGTTTTGGACAAGGACATTTATGTCTTTAACAAGGCTTCCTGGAAAGTCTACTATTAACCAATGTTTGAGAAATCCCACAATAAAATCAAAAGTGCCAGGCTCCAGGAAACTGCCTGTGGTACAAGTGCAGAAGGGACACATTTAGGAACAGTTGCCCAATGTCAGACGCTAAGGAAATACCACACCGTAGCTTCCTCTTAACTTTTTCAGTCTCAGGTTCCCTCCAACTTCCTGATTTAGCCTCATATTTCCTGATGCAAATCTTGGTACTTTTCCACTTGGCTCTTGGCATCCTCTTTTTAGACAGCCAGTTTTCATTCTTGGCATCAGTCTTTAGTTCCACTCTTGCCACTCATATTGTGTATGTTTTTCTGTTCCCGCTCCACTGCTGATCCCAGACATCCAATTCCCATCTCAGTTCAAGTACAAGCAGAACAACAACAAACATTCTTCTCAGTCAAATGATTTGTCTCTCAGGAGGTCTCTAACTCTTGATGTTTGATCCCAAGAAAAACAGAAAATTGAGACACTAAAGCATGATTTTTACCCCATATTTCAAGGTTAATTGGTGCTCAAGGAGTTGTTACATGGGATTTTCCAAGGATACATTAATTCCATGGCCTCAGGAAAAGCTCTATCACCAAGTCATGGAATGGGATACCTGGTACATTGATTAAATGTATAATCAGTCTTGTGTTCAGATTTTTAAAAAGCGATATTTTTCCCCAACTGTATCTATTTTTTCCAAAGACTTGGAACAGAATCTGTACCTGGATTTGCCTGTTGACAATGAAAAGGTGGGTGATAACAGTTTCTCTGTGGACAACCCACAACCTCTATGCAATTGAATGGTCTGAACTTTGGCCACTAAGCTACCCCAACATTTATTTTGACTGGAAATTATAACATACTAAAAATTATAACATTAAGTTGAAAGTATTGATCTCAGAAAATTTAAAGACTCTCATAATTAGGGACATATCTATTTTTAATAAACTGAAAGAGGTAGTTTAAAAAGCTTATGTAGGTCACTATATATTGTATATAGTCATACACATGCATAAACACATATGGTATTATTGTGGGATATATGTGTATATATATGAGATATATATGTATATGTATTATATAAATACTGCAGTAAAACAATGAAAAGTTGTAGAAAGCCAAGCATCACTATAATTTGAAGTCATTAACAGTAAAGGCAGATAGCCTTTTTTATCATAAAAGCCCCCAATAATGCCACAAAATTAAAAATATAAAATAATATATATTTGTTATGACCTTGAAAAGCTACATACAAATTTTAATTATGCTCAATATCTCCTCTTAAAAATTTAAAACATTCATACGTTTTACAAACATACTCATTAAACTATTAAGATGGGAACTTCTCTAGCAATAGAATATAGCTTTTCTTATGTGGATTCATTTCCATAAGGTTTCCAAAACCAGGATTCTTGTGGGTATTTAGATGGAGGCTGATCATGATGTTCTGAAAGCTCCATGCAACCTGATGTGTGTTGCATACATTACTGCATACTAATATCTTGTGTGATACCTGGAATCCAACTACTTTCAGGAAATTTTTACAGCTTTGTCCTCTTGGATTCAAACTTCAGTTTGCATCAGGTAGAATTATTCCCCACCTTTGAATGCTGGGCCTTAGGACTTCAGGGTCAACTCAACTTCTTTCAGACTGGTCTATCCCAGCACTGGCTTCCTTCTCATCAGTGAGTAGCAAAAGTGTCTCACAGCTGTGTTCCTTCAAGATATAACAACTCTCTCCTCTAAAATTTGCATCATCCAATTCTTACTGCCTCTGAGAAACTGTATGAGCCACTTTCAGCAGTTCTTTCTAGGCCCCTGGAGTTCCTCTCAAGGAGGTAATGAAGACGTGTCAAAGTTAATGAGAGTAAAACCCCAGGGGGCAAGAGCAAATGCAGGCGTTGAGAGTGATAGAAATGACGAAGGCTGTGATATAGGGACTGGATGTACTCCTGAGGGCACTGGGTGATGTAGATGTATGGAGGATCCTGGAGGAAAAATAAATTAGATTTTAAAAGTTGGGATAGGATACAGGCCAGGCATGGTGGCTCACACCTGTAATCCCAGCACTTTGGGAGGCCGAGGTGGGCGGACCACGAAGTCAGGAGATCGAGACCATCCTGGCTAACATGGTGAAACCCTGTCTCTACTAAAAATACAAAAAATTAGCCGGGCGTGGTGGTGGGTGCCTGTAATCCCAGCTACTCAGGAGGCTGAGGCAGGAAAATGGTGTGAACCCGAGAGGTGGAGCTTGCAGTGAGCAGAGATCACCCCACTGCACTCTGCTCTGTCACTGCTGTGTCGCCTGGGCGACAGAGTGACTTCGTCTCAAAAAATAATAACAATAAAATAAAACAAAATAAATAAAAATTGGGATAGGATAAGACTTTGGTTAAAAGAAAAATAGTAAAAGGAAAAATAATACAGCAAAAGATAGTGACTCAAGAAAAAATGTTGAAGACACTCCAGTTGCTGACAGTGGAAGGGATTTCCCTGAACCTTCTGTCCAAAAGGAATGCCTTGGGTTAGAAGTGACAAGACAGAACACACTTGTTACCAGAGGTGACTCTCCACAGGGCAAGTGGGCAGGGAGCATTGGCAGCAGCATGGCTGAAACAGAAGCAAAGAGGATGAGATCAAGGCTTAAGAGAGATGGAGCATGTATATGTAATTACAAAAGTCCATTTTAATCGTTTCCATCGAGTAACTCTTATTTTCCTACTTAGACTGCCAGTTTCTACAGGGCAGGAGAAATGTTCTGTAAGTATTTGAAAACACAGTGAAATGGGAGCATTCATTGATCCCCCTTGCAGGACATGTGACGTGGGTGTGGCTTGCCTGTTGGGCTGTTGCCACCACTCAAACCCCTGAGGGGAGGGGGATCACATAGACAGACAGGTGCAGGAGCCCAGGTGTGTGTGTGTTACAGTGTGCCCTTTTAGCCCTGCCATCCTTGGACAGCTTGAGTGTGTTAACAGCTCAATGAACCCTCTGCCTTTTCTCAAGGGCAGAGGGCCAGTGTGACAGCTTTCTGTATCCCAAGCTCTTGCCCAACATCCCAGAAGAATCAGGTCACACATGGGCCTGAAGGATGAATGCAGGGTTTTATTGAGTGTGGAGGTGGCTCTCAGCAGGATGGGTGGGGAGCTGGAAGGTGGTATGGAATGGGAAGATGATTTTCTCCTGGAAGTTTAGTCCAGTGGTCAAACTCCTCTCCAACTGCCCCCAGCCGAACTCTTGGCACTCAGGAGTTCCTCCTCTTCTCTTTCTCTGCTGTGTCGTTCTGCCATCTGTCTGCTTGTCTCCTCATCTCCTCACCTGCTCATCTGGAGGCATGGCAGGCCAAAAGGTAACTTTTTGGGTGTGAAAACAGCAATGCCTGTCCCCATTTAGGGCCACAGGTCTCCAGACTTGAGCATGGGGTCTTTGCCAGGGAACCTCCCTCTTCTACCCAGTATTTTCCTGTCTCCTGTCTGTGTCAACAGCACTTACAAAATCTTATCCAAATTAATGAACAAACTTGTCCAAAGTAACATGGCTCATGAATATCAGAACCCTTTGACCCTAGAGTTTTATTGACCTACATAGATAAAACGTACCCTTTTTATATGCTATGTATTTTATATATGCTTCATTCTTGGCTTCATTTTAAATCTCTTTTGTTGTTAATTTTTCTTTCTTACCTTCTCTTAATGTCTTATACAATTATAGTTGATAAATCTCTATAAGCCATCCTATGTCCTTTCAAGTACAAAGCAGTTAACTGAATCAACAAGGAATATTACTTATGTGATACACACAGAGACACAGACACATATGTGTGTGTGTGTATTTCCCCTTAGGTGAAATGATTTGCACTGTGTAGTTATAAGTTGGTTAACCTGCCCTTCAATCTCTGGGAATCCTTAAAGCAAAATTCTATCTTTTTACATTGCTTAATACAAAAATTACTTAGGAACCCAAGTAAAGGTAAACCCCTATTGAAGTCTGGGGTCCCTCTTTAATATCCTTCTCTTTCAAATCATCTCTCCCAAATACTTTCCTGGTTGCCCACCTGTGTGTCTCCTTTCCTACGAAATCTCCACTCCATCACGCCAAGTTCAAAGGACTCAGAATGAAGACAAAGGGACCCCCTAAGGGTCTTAAGGCAAGCATTTCTGTTATTTAATGCAGTTTCATTACTTTTTATCACTGGGAGGCATCTTGGCATATGGGAATGGAAATTTAGATTTAGTAACTTTCAGCAATGTCAAAGGAGCTATTAACAGAACCAAATTCTATGGTGTCCTAGTTGCTCTTGGAATATAGGTTTCAGAGTCTCAGCACCACAAGATGACCTCTGAGTTTAATAGAAGTCTACCAATAAAAAATAAATAGGAAATAATAAAAATGACATACTGAGGAATTTAAAATCATAAATGCATGCAAATTTGTCTCAAAGATGATTAATCAATCATTAAATAATTAATGAGGACTTAATGTTTTCTCAGAACTGTCCTAGGCACTGTTGTGAATGAAAAAATGGGGGAACTTTAAGGCATAATTGTTGAAAACAGGGAAGCCGTATGAAATATTACATTAAAGGGGTGAAGGGAGAAAAATAAAAGTGCTAATGTACACAGTAAATTTTACATATATACATATTACAGACAATATATATATAGGTCTCATTATTCTAACAAGTGGTGTAAAGAAAGTATAAATGTCTTTGAAATGAAACACTAGAACAAGCACTAGATTAGGAAACAGGATACTGGGACCAGGTCTGGCTTGGCACCCAGAAAGTTGTATGTCTCTGGGAAAGTGAGTGTCTACGCCTGGCTCTTTGTTCATCTATGAAAAAAAAAGAGAACTGGATTATTTATAAACTGAAATCGTATTTTATGTTATGAATATATAATACATTTCTTTATATTAAACACTGACTTATTGATCAAATGAAATTAGAAATATTTTGGAGTTGCCACTAAATTAAGAGGATAGTGTCAACAGAGGAAATCGTGGTCCTCTGAAAGTGTCCCTCAATAAGCTGAAATAGAGCCCAGAGCAGAAGGGCAATGAGAACAAGCTCAAGAAGACTATTTTTAAAGTGATTATATTCTACAAGAGTATGAGTGATGGTATTAGTGAAAAATCATGCTATTCCAATAGTTAGAACTTTTATAACACACGTCTACATTGCATTTTTCAGAGAAGATGCAAAGCATTGTGACTAAGGCTCCAGGATGTGAAGATGAGAAAAGGCCCTGAACCAAAACCCAGCTCTTGCATTTATTAGCTGTTTCACTTGGAGCAAGTTAACCTCTCTAGAAATGAATGACCCGGACAAAGAAACAAAGGTAACATTATCATGTAAATCATCCTTGTGGGGGAGGATTAAGTTAAAAAAGCATTTAATAAAATGTAAACATTCTGATATTCATATTTACCCAGATATGGAAAAAATAAAAAGACAAGTTTATGATTGAATTAGAAGAGGTATCACCACATCTTGGAAAACTTAGTTGTTATTAGTATCTTGATATATCAAGATATAATATCTTGCTAATATTGTCAGACCAGCTGATGCCCATGTAAGTACTACTGAACTTTTATTCCTAAAATTAGTATTACCCAAAAGTTGTAGTCTTCATTTTAGTCCATCTTTCTAGGAGGAGAAATCTCCATGGTTGGTTATATCCACATTCACCCTCTGGCCTATGCCTTATTGTCTCTCCTTAATGCACAGGTAAAGGTGATTTCTTCAACTGAAAGAGTCTGCGGATTTTTTTTTTCTTTTCCTGTCAACTCTTTGAGGGCATTGGGCTGACAGTTCTGGGTCCGACTGAGTTTAATCTTTTCCTTTCAAATCAAATTATGGGGAAAATGCCAGGGAAATGGCTCCCTAACAGCTGGCGTTGTTCAGAAATCACCGAGCTTGGTGAATTCGTAAGATAAGTGTGTAAATTGTGGGGAGAGGCAGACAGCTTCCCCTCTTGGGCTGCTATCTGACGAACTAATGACTAAATGACTCCATTTTGCTCTCCACACAATGGCCTGTCCTGGAAGACTTGAGAGGCTCTCAGGGTTCAGGGCCCTCTCCAAAAATCAGCCTGCCTAAAAGCTGGCTTGGGATCTTCTCTCCTTTCTTTGCTCCCTATTTAATAAACTTATAACTTTTTAAACTAGTGAGAGTAGAAGAGGATAGATTCTTGCCTGGAGTAATATTAAATCCATGGAAACCTCCCTATCAGCATACTCAGAAAAATGGCTAAGAAAACAGAAAGAACTTGTAGGACAAAAGCCAAAAAGTGAGAAACAACTTTTAAAATATTATGAGAGGCACCACATTCACATTAAATACTAAAATATTAAAATTGATTGAGGTTGTGAAATAAGTGAATTACTTAGTCTCCCATGCATTAAAATTAATTTTTCATCTCTTTCTGCAGGCCACTTCCCACTGGCTTTCCTTGAGCCCACTTAATATTTTATTTGCTGAAGGGAAAAGGTTTCCTTTTGACATATTGGCATTTCTGGGGTTGGTAGACTATCTCACTGCCAACTCCATGAGCAGATTTCTCAGTCCAAGTGAAGAAACAACAAAGAATAAAATATTTGCTATGCATCCTAAGCCTGACACATTTGTTTCTTCTAACCAGATCCTTCCCTAAATACTTTTATCTATGGATCCACTCCTTTTGCTTGTTACAATGCCCAATGCTCCCTCTCTGATTCTCCCTCCAACATCCCCAACCATTAGCCTATTAGTAATGTATCCAGGAGAACCACCAAAAAGCAAAAAATAATAAAACAACAAACAGAGAAGTTGTGATCCCTACAGTCGAGCTGCTGAAACTAGCTCTTACCTTTCTTTTCTTTTCTTTTCTTCTTCTTTCCTTTTTTTTTTTTTCTTTTGAGACAGGATTTTACTCTGTCGCTGAGGCTGGAGTGCAGTGGTGTGATCACAGCTCACTACAACCTTGCCCTCCTGGGCTCAAGTGACCCTCCCACCTCAGCTTCTTGAGTACCTGGGACTACAAGCATGCACAACCAGACCCAGCTAATTTTTTGTATTTTTTGTAGAGATGGGGTTTCACCATGTTGCCCAGGCTGGTCTCAAACTTTTGGGCTCAAGTGATTCTCCCACCTTGGCCTCCCATCTTACTTTTCTTTACTGGGGCTCTGGGAAGGGGGCTTACCTTCTTGGAAATTTAGATCAGCCAAAGCATGATAGTCCCTAATCTCTGGAGCTCAGGAATTAATATGGCAGATCCTCTGTAGTTAGGAGGTGAATTCTAAGCTGATAACCAGGTATCAGAATAGATGCTAAAGGTAGAGTAGATAGATGTACCAAAGGAGTCCAACAGGTACTCACTGGGCTTTAGAAACTTACCAGGAAATTAAACATAAAAACCCCAACTTTCCAATAGTACATTTACATACTGAATCTGGATTCCTTCCTTTAAGAAAAGTCTACACTTGTGAGAAAATGAGATCAGAAATCCTCAACGTCTCTTCAGAATAAGAGAGGATTTGAAATCCTCCATCACTCTTTAACGTGTCCCTTCTTCATGATCACAAAAGTGGAGGAGTGCTTTTGTGCACTAATATAAACATCGGTGCTAGATCCAGAGATGAATTTGACCTTAGCCTAGTCAAAAATCCTCCTTCCAAATATCATGAAGTAGCAGCAACGAAAGAACTGGCTTGCCCCAGTCAAATCAGAATAAATGCCTGTTTCTGCATTAGAATCCTGTTTCTCAAGTTTCCAATGTAGGACCTTTGCACATTTAGAAGAATAAAACATTTCCCCCTGCCCTCTCAGGTTCTGCAGCTGGGGGGCCAGCAAATTAAACAGATGAAATATAGATTAACAGAAGAAAAGGCATATGTTTCTCTATTGATGTTAATATTTTTACACACATAGGGGCTTCACAGAAGATATGTAAAAGCTCAAAGAGACAGCTGGTTCTGAGGGCTTATATGCTATTTTAACCAATGGTAATAAACTGGCTAAGTGCCTAAGTGGAGATAAAGGTAGTTTGGGTTCCTACAGATGGTAAACTATGAGAAGGTGACTAGGAAATGTGTAGTAGATAAGAGTTGTTTGGTAAGGTTCGTTATGAAGACCTAGGCTATCTCTAGTGATGACAGTTGTTCAGCACTTCCTGGTAGGGGATGAGGAGGCCCCTTTACAAAGGAAAATTTATGCCCTGCTTTTAGGCGGAAAGCTCGTCTTGCATCTGCTGCTTCCGTATCGCTTTCAGCTCAAAACAATCAATATATCAAAGTGACATATTTTGAGGGGCATATCCTGAGCCCCTTCACACAGATCATTTTTAGGGCAATTGGCAGCCAGACTATGTCTCCTTATTCTTAAAATTAATTCTGCTTTTATGAGATTACTCAAGATTAGGGGCCAATACTGAAACCATATTATTTCAGATCACTTGAGTTTAGAGACAATGGTACAAATAAATTATCTGGTTATAATACTAACACACTCCTGACCTGGTTCAGTATTCAGACTAAAACCTCAGTGCATAAAACCAGCAGCCCTCCCTGTATATATGAAACACTATCAACCTGTGAGCTCACTCCATTCCTGTGATGCTTGTAGGAGAGAAGACGGGAGTCATCAGCCCCACTCAGCCTATGGGAAAATATTGATTCAGCTCCATTATTCATCCCAAATCACACTGTTGGTCAGTCCTGAGGGCCAGAGCTAAGCTGCCCCGGTGTGAGTTCTGTGTTCTGTGTACTGTTCCCAAATTGGAGGAGAAGATGCATTGCAGCATTTATTTCATCAAAGACATCACTTAGATAGAAGATTCCCAAAGCTTCAACACAAGGGAACACTAACCCATGAGATAATAACAGTGTTTGCAGGAATCAAGGTAAATTGAATAACAACTAGTTTGGGAAAATAAGCTAAATAGAGCTAAACACATTTTTGTGCTGCAGAACTTTTTGGAGTCTTTAATATCTTGTTTGGCTTTGCAAATATATAAGAAGAGTATATACTAGTACTATCATAAACATTATGACCCTGGAAAGCATCAACTGAGGAGAATTTCAAGTGAATACTGAACCCTGGAATGCACCTCAGGAAACATGAGTTATTGCCTGCGGCATCTCACTATTCTTCATCAGGTTTGCCAGGATGCCAGGGAGCCAGGTAATAAAAGGGAACTGAAGGATTAGTTCTTTCTAACTCTAGTTACTTTTGCTAGTCTACATTCATATCCTCACAATTCTCAAGATTCCAACAATCAGCTCACTGTGAGTGTACTAAAATCACAATATGCAATTTCTCTTCTCAGACCAGACCTATCACTTCATATCTAAACTCTTACCTGTCCGCAACTTCAGGATTATTTTTCACATTCATTGCAATCATACCCCTTGCTTTTATCATACTTGTCCATTTACTGTTCCTATAATGGCCATGGTGCTTTTAAGATCTTGTCTAGGCTTATAGTGTTCTTCTTATCTGTAATGAATTGTTTTCTTTTTCCTCTTGGTCCAGCAGAATCCTTATTCAGGTGTCTTATAACCTGTCTCCTCTTCATGTCAGAAGTGAATTTCTTCTGCTATAAATGTTTACAGTGTCATTTACTTTCTGCCTAGTTTTGCTGGTCATATTTCACAGATTTGGGTTTCACCTGCTATTTAGTTTACAAAGTCTTTTACTCATCTTTGTTTCGCTGTCAGCAGAACCTGATGTCTGGCATGTAAAACATTTCAAGTAATTGATTGTTAAAGTTAAATGAGACATGGGAGTTGAAGTTCTATCAATATGTTGAGATCAGATTACAGAGGGCCTTGAAAGCCACATAGAGGACTTTGGTTTAATTTCATAGGTATTTGGAGGTGTTCTGGATTTCTTCTTAAAGAGAAGGAACGAGAGAAAAAGCACGATGCCTAGCAGGCCAAGCAATATAGCTTGGTGGTCATAGGCAAAGCTTTCTGAATCTCAGCTCTTAGGTCTGAATCCCAGCCCTCTTCTGTCTCTGTGACCTTGGGAAAGTTACAAATTTTTCTGGCTTTCAGTGTCCTCATTTGTAAAATTAGAATAGCCTTACTCTTAGGGTCATTGTGAATTTTCGATAAGGTTATCCATGGAAAGCCTTTAAAGCAATGTCTGGTACCTAGTGAGCCTTCAAGAAACATTAGCTAGTATTATAATTAACAACAAGGAGAAGTGAAAAGAGCATTGCTTTGTGCATCAGGGATCTGAACTCTGCTGCAGTTTGAAGACGAGGTACAAATGAGGTCAAGTATTACCAGTCAAAGAGCCTGATTGGCCCTTAAAGAGGATGTGTGTTTGGTGAATTCACCATTCTTTTCACTCCAGGCTCAAAATCAAACGAGTAGCACAACAAATGCATTAATCAAGCTTACAGAAACAATCGATAAAGCACAGAAGCTCAATTCATTAATATACAATAAGAAATACAACTATTAAATAGACGAGATGGTGGTGGTGGATAAGCATGTTCTTCCCTATAGACAAATATATCCAGGAAGCCAAATCATAATCCAAGCGTTGTTTGATGAAAAGGGAACACAGCAAGGAGAGAAAGTGGGTAAATTTGAGCACGTGATCAAGCTCATAGCCAGATGCATCCCACTCTGCTGTAGGCACATACCCACCACTTAAGAGATGCCCTGACATACTCTGCACCTCACCCTCCCAGTGACAGAGAGTTCCTCTCTTTCTTTTGCTTCTGAGAGCCCCCTCTATAAAAACCATGCATACCATTGTTTTCTTGTTACAATGCAGTCATTTGGAGGGATGTTTTCTAAGTGCAATCAAAATGTACTTGGAGTTTTGCCTGACTGTATTCTTGATGCTCATGGACCATTTATTAGGACAGTTTTAAGATAGTTCATCTTTTCTGTTAAACTTTGTTAGTGGTCCTCCAGTAGCCCTGAGAGACTCTGCAAAAAATATTTCTGTATCCTTTCTATTTTGAGTCTTCTTAAATTTATCTTTAAAAGGTATATCAATTAGCTTGGGTTACATAATAAACTACCCAAAACTTATTGTCTTAAAATGTCTATTATGAGTCCTTTTGTTCATGAAGGACTCCGTGGGTCAGCATTTTGGGCTGGGCTCAGCTGAGCTCATCTCTTCCTCTTCACATGATGTCGGCTGTGCTCGAACACATGCCTGGGTTCAGACACTGCCAAGATGACTAGGACAGTCAGGGACTCTCGCCACATGTCTCTCCACGTGTCTCTCTCTCATCTTCCCTGTTCTGTTAGGCCAGGTCAGGAGCCAAATCAGGGTGAAACAGACTCCATTTCTTGGTGGGAGAAGTCGTGAAGAATCTGTAGACAGATTTCCTGAAACCTACTATGGATGGGAGTAACTTACGAGTGAACAAATTAATGAATAAATGAATATATCTTCAGGGAGAAAGGTCACAGTAATCAAATACATTAGGCAGGTGAGTTGGCATCTCTGTAACCCATGAGTCCAGGAAACTCACTCATCTAGGCCACAGCGAAAGGGATCCCAGTGTAGCATGCATTATTCTCTCCCGACACTAAAATTTTGTGATCCTAAGGTAATCAGCAGGGAAGGTCAAAGTCCCTGAAGGGGGGCTGGCATCGAGTGACCCTTCCTGAGGAAGCTGACGCTGACCACTTCTGCCCAGTGATTGAATTTGATGGGTTTCATCATCTTCCTCCCCTGTCCGCTCTAGCTCTATTGATTGCATCGCCTTCAATATCTCTTTTGTGGTTAAAGGCTGCTCCTGAGACTGCCCTGTCTGAGTTGCCTAGTTTTGTCAATTCCAATTCAGCCAGACATCCTTTTACCCTTTCCTAGACAACAAAGCTTTCTGGTCGATGGTTTGTTTTTTGTTTTTTTTTTTTTAAAAAAAAAAAAAGGAAAGAAAACTCATGGAAGACTTAGAAGCCTCAGAAAGTCTTACTAAACCCTTCCTTCCTTTAGACCAATTCTCCCTGCCTGGGTTGAGAGCAATTCTTCTTCTCTGATGAGAGCTCATATTTATCTTCTCTTCCAGCCTTTTACCTCTGCCTTGGGACCTCAGACAGAAGTCTCCTTGTTATTCTTCCCTTTCTTTCTTCTTTATGTTTACCAAATCATTTTTAATTTTCAGAAAGTTAACCTGTACATTTTAACCTTTACATGTCTTTCACCTTATTTTCTAGGTCAGAAAAATACCTTTTGAGAATTCTCATTAGGCCTAAATTATGGAACAGGGACACTTTATTTTATGCTTCAAATCCTATATATTTCTTTAAGATTTTCTGCAGAAATACCTCCTGAAACAGGGGAGTTATGAAACTGATACCCTCAGAAGAATGTTCCAGTTATCAAGTGTCTCTTGTGCCATCCTGTCTGTAACTTTGTGATAGACATGAATCAGATTGTCAAAAGCCAATATTAGAAAAAAGCACTCGAACTATAGGGTAAAATCCAATCACCTTATTATAAATAAAAGCAAAAAAACAAAAACAAAACAAAACAAAAAAACTCATCCCTGCCAATTTGTCCTCCTTTAACCTCAGCCACCCCACCCTGTCTGCTCTGTTCAGAAGCCACATAAAACCACTAGTCAGAACTCTCCTTTTTCCACCTCCCTGAGATTGCACCTGTTATTCTGCCTAGAATTTCCTCTCCATTAGTTTGCCTGGAAAATTCCTTTTCATATTTTAGGACACATTTCAATTGTATCCTTTTCCAGTAAGTTTTTCTTGCTATTCCTAAATAGTTGTTTATTTCCTCATTTATATCATCACTATATGTATTTTACCTCCATTAACCTCACTGCACTAAAAATGTTGTGCTTTTCTATAGATCTATAAATAGAGTCTCTTCTTGAAGAAGTTGCAGAATCTTGTCTTAGTGTTTTTACAGATCCCTACCTTTGTGTCAGACCTTTTTCTGCTCCTCTAGGGGGCTGATGTTTGTACAATCAGCCTTTGTTTTTGTAGCACCTCCTCTCCATCACCTCTCTACATCCTATTTCCTCTTCATCTTCCAATGTCTCTCTCCATCAGAATACTGCTCTCACACCAGAAACACGATCTTGTCTTCTGTATGCTAAAATCTTGTCAATCTCTTCTTGCTCCTCCATTAACTTCCCTATCATTCTCTTTTACCTGTGTACCTAATTTCTTAAAAGAATAGTTTGCACCTGCTATCAAGTGCCGCATCATTCAGACACTCCTTGATTCTTTACAATCTGATCTCTAACTTCACCACTGTTTTTGTAATTGCCTTCAAAAACAGATAAAACTGGCCAGGCATGGTGGCTCACACCTGTAATTCCAGGACTTTGGGAGGCTGAGGCGGGTGGATAACCTGAGGTCAGGAGTTTGAGACCAGCCTAGCCAACATGGTGAAACCCCGTCTCTACTAAGAACACAAAAATTATCCAGGTATGGCAGCAGGCACCTGTAATCCCAGCTACTCGGTGGGGCTGAGGCAGGAGAATCACTTGAACCAGGAGGTGGAGGTTGCAGTAAGCCAAGATCATGCCACTACACTCCAGCCTGAGCAACAAGAGGGACACTGTGTTTCGAAAAAAAAAAATAGATATAACTTATTTTTTGCCAAAAAGCCCCACCTGCACACACACAAACACACATAGGTATATAAAAATATATGATTTTAAGCAATTTTTACTATCCTTAATCTTTCAGTAGCACTCACTCCTTGAACTCTCATCCTTCATGACCTTGCATTCTTCCTCTTCCAGCTGAGAGACAGTCTGGTGAGGGATGGTAGTTGACACTGAAGCACCACACTTTGGATTAACTGATGTTCTCTCTTATGTGCAAGGCATACTGAAAGCACTAGGAGTCAGTCCTCGGTTTTCCTACATATTCCTATTCCCATTTATGAGGTTCATACACACTGAGGGTCAGTCATGTTTATGACCAAACATATTTTTGCCATTTGGGCTTTCTACTATAATGACAGATTTTAAATAATATGTAGGCCATAAATAATAATGTAAGCCAATATGAATGCAAGAAACAGAATTATTTCTTTCATGAAAACTCAATTGTAAACATTTGATGAGGGCAATTTGAGGAAAACAGCACAACAAACCCTGTTGAATTAGAGTGAGATGTTAGTTGTAGGGAGAAAAACATCACAAAACTCTTAAGTGTCATCTTTCACGACATTTGGCATTACTTTAAAGAAATCAAAATGGGAAATAGTAGATGAGGCATCATGGTTATGGTTTATGCAGAGAAAAAGAGCAGAGTGCTTCTTCCCTGAAAATAAAATGCTAGTGGAGAGAGAGAGAGATGTTAGAATCCAGACAAAGATTTTTTACTCCTGGAAAGAGCATTTAAGTATTTTGATTAATCTACAATGACCAGTTCCCTTTACATTACATAAGAGGGCTTCTAGTAGAGGTAAGTGCTCATAGCTCACATTAGACAAATGTGACATTAAATCCAGCTCAGCTGCTTATCATCTGTGCATTCCTAGGCAAATTACTTACCCTCTCCAAGCTTCAGTTACCTTACATAAATAGAGGAAACAATAATATTTTACTTACAGTACTGTTATGAGGAGTTGAAACATAAAACAACCAATCACATAAAAAGATGTTTAACCTCATTAGTATGTAAAGTTTATTACATAATATCTGACACTAAGTGTTCAATAGTGTCAGCTATGATTTTTGTAGAAAATGCTCAATAAGTTATCACCATCATCACTAATATCATGAACGCTGTTCTTTGATGCTTTTCTCTTCCCTCCATCCATCTTCATCATGGCAATTCCACATGGTCTGTATTCACTCCTCTCTTTTCTTCCTAATAAAATTTCTCCTTTAGCAAGAGCACCCATCGCAATAGCATCAAGACGCTGCTCTGCCTGTCATTCCCCTGTGTGGAAAGGCGTGGATTACATATCTATTATGTGCAAGGTCCTGAGAGTAAAGTCTGGAAATGATATTGACCTCAGGAAGCTCAACCTCTCTATGATTGGCTAGCTCAGCCCACAGTTATTTCTTGTGACTCTGGAAGTGCTATCTATACCTCTCATTTACAAATTGTATGACATCTTGTATTGTTTTGAAACCAGACATTATATATATGTATATACATGATCTTCTGTTGGCTTTGTTTCTCTGGAAAACTCCAACTAATACTCCAGCTAAAGCTGAACACAGCTTTCACTGTGTGGAAATTATTGAGTCCTCTTGACTTCCTATTTTTGAAGCATAGCTGGAGTTTAGGCTTTGGATCTATTTTCTAATAGGCAGCAACATGGGCCTGTCAACCTAGGCAAATCCTGCTGCTTTGAGGTAAGAATGAAGTTGTATTCATTCCAACACTGGACAAGGCTAGCATCAAATTTGTGGGTTCACATCCACCAGTAAGTGACTCTAGACTTGGTTGTGCTACCTACCATGTAGTATTTCCCAAATACCTATATGCCCCCATATGCCTCCTTATAAGCCCCTGCTGTGCTTGCTCACTCTCAGTGATGACACCTTAACTTGGGTTTCCAGTACTTCCTAGTGCCTGGGCCTATAACCTCAACCACCTTGTCTTGAATTTTTACATACTGTGTTGTTTTACGTTCCTGCTCTTCCTGCCCTTCCAACACCTCATTCCTCCATATACTCCTTTGCTGCTATATGTGTTTCATGTGCAATGTCTCCAAGGGTCAATACATTTTGACTTTCTTGAAATAACAGCACTACCCAAATTTCCCTACTAATGAGTCTTTTTACACCAGACTGAGACTTTTGCATATGCGTTCTGGCCTAAATGTGAAATGAGGTCACTATTGCTTTTTGGATTCCAGATGGAGGACTGCCTGCTCCCTTCTCTCATCTAGCTAGGTTGATATCCCACATTATGATCCACCCTATTCTATCTTCTTCTCCTTCTCCCTATCTGTCACTGCTTGTGAGGGCACAGCATGACTCTTACCTTTGTTAACTCATGCTATGGTAGTATGCCACTGTTAAATTATTGATGATGAATTGGTTGATCCCCTTTGATAAGCCCCAAGGGCAGGCAATACATGGGACAGCTACATTGAACAGCAGGAGGAGAGTTAAGACAGGGGTCAGCTGCAGCTTGAAATTGCATCAGACAGAAAGCTTGAGATCTTGGTTAGCCCACAGCGATCTTGGGAGCCAAGAGGTGGGGTAGTATAGGGTCCTCAAGGGATAGTGGCTATAAAAGACAAAGTACAGTAGTATCAAAATCAACCATCCCTACAACTCTAGGATATGTGTTAACGTTTCCTGTTAATAAGAAGACAAAGAAGAAAGGATGAACATATGGAAAAATCAGCAGGGAAAACACAGCAATTCTTTCGTCACAAGGAGCTGAATAATTAATGGTAGGAGGTGGGTGCTTTGTTAATGAAGAAAATAGTGAAAAACCTTATGGAAAGTGTCGATGAGGTCAGTGATAGGAGATGAATGGACTTTCTAATCAACCCAGATTCTCATGGACATTGAAGTCAGGAATAAGAGCTTAGGAACCATACAGAGTGCAATTATGTGTGATACTAATGGAAAAGGAAAAAGCAATCTTTTGGGGGTGATTCACACAGTGAGTAATTGACTCTGGGTTTAGAGAGTAATTGCAGCAATGGCACCTCTGGACAAAATGATGAGGCTCTAGGGGCTGCAATTAGGCAGGTTCCAGATCCAGTGGCTTCCTGGGGGATCCAGGAGAACTTGGAAGGGCAGAGCCATGCCCTATCCTTATCTGTCCTCCTGAACCCTGAGACTGAAAGCCAAACTCCCTGACATAGCCTCCTGAAGGTAGGTCAAGATGGGCATGGGCAGAGGCAGACCCTCATAGTAGGGAGGGAAACAGTAATTTCTGTGTATATAATGGGGCTGGGTCCATGCTCACAGCAGCTCAACAATGCATAGACTCCCATGGGTCTCCATAATCTCTGCTGCAGGATGGCTGCACTCCTAGCTGCCCTCTGAAATCCACTAAGTACCTCAGCTCACCTCCCTGGTCTAAAACGCACTCCATTCCTCCAGCATCCATCTCTCAAGGTCAAGCAGAATGGCAATTCCTTCAGTAAGATTTTCCTAGCTATTCTAACCTGCAGAGCCTCTCTCTTCCCTGGTTGTCCACAGCCCTTGGGGTCTAGTAAACTGTAGTACTGTCATTGATTACAGTTTGAGTCTTATCACCCTAAAAGATCGTATAAGCTCCTTAAAAGCCAGAGCTGTATACCCAACAATATCCAGCACAGACTAGAGGCATTAATTGCCTAGTGAATACATATTGATCAATTGATTATTTAACTCACTTAACACTTTCACATGACTTGGCTTAGATATCTGATGGTTAAAAAAATTCAGTGGAAATTAAAAGGATTTAATTCTAATTAATGAGGAATAGAGATGAGACAAATGGCTTCTTTGGGACAATAAAAATAGACTTAAAAATAAAATGAACAATCACATAAAAAGATGTTAAACTCACTAGTAACCAAGAAAATATATTTTAAAACAGTAATGAAATAAAATTTTTCACACATTAATTTTGCAAACCCTGATGTGGGAGAATGGTTACTAACACACAGTATATGCTTTGGTGGAATATAAATAGATAGAATCTTTATGGGACTTAAACCACTGGCTTTTTAAAAATTAGTAATCCTGCTTTGGTGAAACTATCCTGTAGACAAATGTATACTTAAACCAAAATTGTAAGTATTAATATACTTTTTAATGCCCATAAGGAAAAACTGGAAACACCTGAACATCCACCAGTAACATATTGCTTCAATAAATTCTGAGGCTTCCTTATTATAGGACACCATCAAGCTAAAAACAACGAAGGCAACTGACAGGGAAGATCTCATCAAGGTCCATGTTTAAGCAATACATTAAACAACTCATTAGAATCACATGTATATAGATGATCCCATTTAGGTTTAAAATTCATATGAATATATGTACACACATGAATATGTATCTCTATCTATCTATCTATCTCTGCATAGAAAAGGGCAGGAGGGATACACAACAAATTATCCATAGTTTTTAGCACCCTCGAGCAGAAAGGAATTAAGTAGGAGGAAAAATGAAGAGGTACTCTATGTGCTTCCATACAAAATACAGACTTCAACACAAAATAGAAGACTCAATCTAGGGCACTTCAGACCAAATCTCAC
Source organism: Pan troglodytes (assembly GCF_028858775.2). NCBI lineage: Eukaryota > Metazoa > Chordata > Mammalia > Primates > Hominidae > Pan > Pan troglodytes. The sequence continues at coordinate 47,792,972 of NC_072415.2, read as the reverse complement.
GAAAAGGTTTCTGCATGTGCGATGTGCACACATACAAATGTGGGATGTACATGCTTCAGCCAGCTGTCTGCATGATTGGGATTATCAAGGAACTGCAACTTCACATCACCCAGAAGACACGACTGCCTTCCACCTTTGCAGCGCTGTTCCTCCCATTCCACATTTCAGCACTATTCTTCTCTCAGGGCCCTTTGTGCTGCCTCAATCCACATTGATCTCATCCCCTCAGAACTCCTATGGCATATGTCTGTGTCAATCAATTGATAATTAATTATGAATGATTTTGTGACTTTGGAGAGGATAACTTTCAAATGAGCTATGAAGCAATTGCTATATTATAATGTTTACAGTTTTGTTATCTGACTTTCCAGCAAGTGGCAGAATTACAGAAGCCTGTTTTCTCTCTTTCTTTTTCTTCATTCCCTTTTTTCTTAATTTCCCTCTCTCTCCTCCCCCATTCTGGAGATGCTCTGCTCAAAACAAGAACACAGAATACTCAGCTAGGTAGACAGCATGGAGCCTTCTCTCTCCCAGCGTACTGTGTCACAGTTCCCCCCAAGGTCCAAAGGCAATGTGGTACTTTAATTAACATAAAGGCCTTTATCTCTGATGGACTTCATGGCAATAGAGTAAATACCTGCCTTCGGCAAACCGACCTCCGCAAATGAGAGAGCCTACAATCTCATAGGTGAGCTCAGCTAGAGTTATATAACCGTATGAAAAATAAACACTGCAATAACAAGAGTCCCATTTCAAGTGTTGATTCTGGGTATTGCGCCTCTGTGTTAAAAAGCTTGGAAAATAGCTCTTAAGTGCCAGTCAATCCATTTGCATCCATTACTCAGTCTCCATTCAAAGGAAGGTCAGGCCATCTAGGATTGCAACTGGTCTCAGGGCACAGTGGCCTCTGCTCAGCAGAACTATTCCCCAGGGCTTCTGATTGCTGTGCTCTTGGAAAGACGGGGGTTGCTTAAAGACTCTGGGAGTCCTCTGGGTCTTCTCTGTTTTCCCATCCTCTCTGCTTTTACTCAACTGTGCCTTCAATCCCCAACTTCCCCAACTCCTAGAATTTCATAAAAGATGCACAATACATTTTTAATGAATTAAATTAACATTTTTAGCAACATCACAGAAATAAAATATCTGCCTCTGGCTGAACGTGAAAAAGGAGTTACTGCCTAAAATTTAGGTGCTATAGTAGAGAAAAATAGAGAGAGGGGGATTGAGAGAGAGATGTTTGATTTGAATTCAAGAAATGTATAGTTGAAAAGTAGAAGATAATAGAAAGCTAGCAAAAGAGAAGACATGGAGTTTTATATATACCATGCTGAAAAATATGAATTTATCATACCAGGAGCCAGTGAAGAATTTTAAGTAAGGAAAATGACATGACTAAAGGTTGGTTTTAGAAAGCTCACTCTATGGCAGTATAGATGGTAGACTAGGAGCAAATATCTTCAGCAAAAGAACCAGCAAAGAGCCCACTGCACTGACCCAGGAGTGAGAGCCTGCACCATGGCAATCCCAGACATTGCAAGTGAGAAACTATCTGGGAGATGCTGGATAGCACTGTGAGGGTCTGGAGCCCAGAGGCAGCAAAGAGCCCACTGCAATGACCCAGGAGTGAGAGTCTGCACCATGGCAAGTCCCAGATGTTGCAAGTGAGAAACTACCTGGGAGATGCTGGATAGCACTGTGAGGGTCTGGAGCCCAGAGGTGGCAGATGAAGTAGAAACACTCACAAGATGGTGTTTAGAGGGCTGGATGAATGACAGTGCCATGCACAGAGACAGAAAGTCCACAGAGTTGTTTGGATGGAGAAGAAGGTGAGTTCTGTTTGAGACACTGTAATTTCAAGGCACTGTGTGGGAATTGCAAGGAGGCAGAAACTGTGGCATGGCAGGGAGGGGAGAAGCTTGGGAACACAGCCCTGAGCTCTGGAGAGTATGCTTAGAGATGCCAGTCATCAGTTAAGAGACGGGGCTGACGCCCAGTGAGTAATGAGGTCACCCAACAGGTGATTAAAGTAAGAAAAAACTGAGGATCCATTCCTTAAGAAGGCTCAATTTTAATGGTTGGGCAGAGGAAAACAGAGTCTCTTTTGACTTTTCATTTCATCACCCGTATTTAATTTTAGTTTAATTAATGGCCTGGGTTTTTTTACATCGGAGATGAATCACCTCTCGTTTCAAGTCCCCATGCTACCTCCTGCATTTCTCAGTCTTGATTCTTTTCATTCCTGCCCAGAGGCCCTGTCTTGACACATTATTTTTCTTTGTACCCCCTCTGGCATGGCAGGAGGTTCCTCTGCATGTTTTCTAGGAGCACTTGCCTGTGGAGGGCATCAGGGTTGGAGACCTATGAGGCTGGGGAGGATAAGATGGGAAGTGGGCCCAAGGCCTTAGCAATAAGCATCAAATAAAAATTTTCATCAATCCTCCATGGTGATATTTTAGATCCTATAGTCAATGCTTGCTCAATTGTTTAGGTACCATTATGTCTACAATCAACAGTTTCTTACCCCAAGCAGCTAAAACCTCAAATGTTTCCAGTGTGCTTAAGGTTTTAGACATAATTTCAACACATTCTCTATATAAATGAATGCAATTCATCTCAGTCTATACCAGTAGGAATAAAAACACATTAATAAAATAAATACTAAAATACATAAAGTAGTAAAATAAACAAAATGATATCACATTTCAATATAACATTTTTAAATGTCTCATATATTCAGAAGACACCCAGGAATGTACATAGATCAGGGATTATTCTCCCTCAAAAGAGGTACCCGAGGCAGAACCAGGACCACAACACAAGATCCAAGCACAGTATCAAACCCGCCCATGCTAATTTCCAGTAAAATAACTTGTGAACATCCTGCCCATGTCTCTGTTTCTCCAGCCAAGAGAGAGTGTAAGTCTTTCTGTTTCACATGCATCAGAAAGCAGCTGGTATCTAAATGTACTATAATGAAAAACTTTCCCCTTGGGTGGGCCAAGGAGGTGGAGAGGGGGTGTCAGGAAGCTGTAACTGCAGAGATAAATTGGCATTGCTTTGTTGGAGTTAAGGAGAAAGAGCGTTTCTAAAGGAAATAGAAATGCCAAGACACAGAAGCAAGGAGCAAAGAGAGGAACTGGCTGAAAATCTAAACACAGGATGAAAAAAAGGAAGGCAAACAAGAGACAATGAGAAGGACCAGAGAATCTGAAAACCTGATTTGAGAAAGCATTTGGAAATTGGGCTTGTTTCATAGTAAAAAGAAATACATTTTTTGGTAAATAGATGTGATAAAAATTTTAAAAATGATAAACAAGGATAAAAGCATTTCAAGCATGGGCAAGTAGTTGGAAAGTATAAAGCACCGTAGGTAGAATTGCAGAAACTGAAAAAGAGCAGGCTCATTTAGGGTGGAGTCTGATACCAGAACCCCAGGGAGCAGCCCTGAGCCCTGACTGAGCCATCTAGGGTTTGCCCTTCACCAGTCACTTAATTCCCCTTTGAAGTTGCCTGTCAATCACACCCCTGAGGGAGCCCAACGGTGTTAGAACCATTCTTCCCAAGGCACTCCTTCCATTACCCTCGCTAAACCTGCCTCTGCCGTAGGGATGCACGCAGATTGCTCACATTAAGAAGCAAATTGATTATGAACTGAGTTTTGTCTACCAACAATTTTTAATATGTAATCTTGTCATGAGTGAACGAAAGTCATTAATAATACAGTAAGCAAAATGTGCTACAGTTAACCTTAAATTATAACTTACAAAGAGCATTCTTGCAGTTTCTTCTTTGATTTATGAGCTCAGTTTATTCTATGCAAATTCATGCACAGTTTCTAATAAGAGGGAGGAGGAAAGATAAAGGAGCTTTGAATATTTTATAAGCTTTTTCCACTTACCTTAATTTAGAATTATGAGGCTGAATATGTAAGTAGAGAATAATTACCTATTACTAGTCTCCCACATAGTTTATCTATTTCAGCTCTGAACATCCTGAGCAATGCAAAGCATAACTGTTTTACTACCTGTACCACTGTGAATATGATAGTTAGGCCTCCTTCAGCATTACTTGTTGCTGACACGAGAAGATAGACACTGTAATATAACCAGACAGTCCTGCACTGTTGTTTGATATCCCTTTTTAAAATAATATACAGGATGTTCAGTATTTCATTCATTGTACATTGTTAGTGAACTTTTTAAAGAGGTTTGTGCCCTGAAAAAAAATTTCCCTGCCTTTCTTCTCCCATTGCTGTGTTCTGTGAGCTCCAGGAATATGGGATTAAGTATTGCAAGAGGTAAGATTGATGGCCTGGAAGACAGAAAGCTCATTCCAGGAGCAGCATGGGAGCTCTGTTCTTTTCTCACCCTTCTCCTCAACCGCCTCCCCACCCCCTTCTCACACACCAATTCTGTGCCTCTGACTCCCTACCCACCACCCACAGTCTAAGGGTTTTAGACCACATGGATGTCCAGGTGAAATGGGTGAAGAGAAACAGAAAGAAAGCTCAGTGTTTAGGAGATATGGCAAAGAAAAGTTGAAACGATGCCTCAAGGTATAAAAGTGGCTGCTCAATTGTTAACTACAAGGAAAAGGAAATGGCTTTCCAGGGTCACTAGACCTTGATTAGGTCAATAGCAGGACTGAGTGACTAGTAGAAGACTCCACAGTGAGGCAATTTCTGAAGAGAAGCAGTAATTCTTAGGTGTAGGCTTAGGAACTGCAGTCCAGACCAGGTGACAATTGGTCATGCCCAGACTTCAGGATTCACACACACTTTCTCAGGGAAGTCGCTAGTAATGGTGGCTTTGCTTTTTCAGAAATCTGGACTTGGGTAGAATATTGAAACTGACCAGCCCATTTAATTTAGGAAATAGGATGGAATGGACGGCCAGCTCTTTAGTACTTGGACACACAAATGGATTCAGAGCTCACAGGAGGAAGAAGGTGCTGGCCTCTGCCTGCTCATCATTCGAGTCAGCTGGACTCCTCATTTGAAGGGATGCAGGATCTCAAATTTGTTTTGTCTTCTTTTATTATCAACAGAAACTCTTAAGCACCCAGTGATGTGCTGAATTATCTGAAAAATAACATAAATTGAGAATGAACGGTCCTTTGCTTTAGTTAGGGCTCAAGGCTAGTGCGATGCAGTGGTCTCCTCTTCTATCATAGTAAACGCTGATCAAATTTAAGAGAGGGAGCAAGCAGCTTCCAATAAAAAGGGAAATAAAGGTTTTTCTTTCCCAGTAAATTGTATCATTGGATTTCATGATAATTAGCACTTCATATTGTATTATGGTGATGGTGTCAGACCGACAGCCAAACAGAACAAATGAGTTAAATATCCGTCAGCAGGATGTTTCAGGTCTGATTAAGGCCACTGCAGGTGTATCTGTCTGTGTCTTTTCTTTTTTTTCATGGTGGACAGTATATTGAATTGTCAGAGAAACCATCGTTCTATTAACATCAATTATCAATGAGTCAAGAAAATTATAATCCCTTCTCTTGACCGTAGGAAGAAAACTTCAGAGGATAATCATTAATATATTAAGAAGAGGGGAAGGCACGCTAAAATGAAAATTTATAACCTGCTCTTTAGTGCCTAATATAAGTGAATAAAGGAATGACGTATGCCTCAAATCATTCATTCCTTCCAGCTGCTGCTTTGCAACAACCAGGTAGCTTTGTGACATAAAAGTCACTAGTGAGTTAATCCTGGAGAATATAAAACGTACGGAGATTTACCAAGTGGTGTGCACTCTGCCTTTAACTACATACATTGTTTGTTTAATCCTTATATCAGCTCAATGATAATATTTTGTTATTCTAATTTTAAGTAAGGAAATGCAACATCAAACGGCAGTGTTTGTCCTTTATTATAACCACTAATATTTGTTACACACCTCTTTGAATCTAATTACATGCTGAGCACAGACTAAGGAAGACTATAACAGAAGGGGGAAATATCACCCCATCATGAAGGATTTTTGGATGAAGTTACAGATACAAAGCAAAAGGTGAAGAAAAATAGAAAAGAAAGAAACTTGAAAACAGAAGAGAGGAATAACAATAGGGTACAATGTAATATCAGAGCTGTCACAATGCATTATATAGTTGATTGTCAAATGAGTGGCAGAGATAGAAACTGCTATTAGTTTAGAAAGGAAAGAGAAAATTATGGGCTAAAGTGGTCTGAAGACTGTAGGAGAAGGAAGGGAGCTGACTTTGGTCATGAAGGATGCGTAGGAATTGGGTACAGCAAGGTCAGTGGGACACGGTTGGGCATTTCAGATGTTTCAGATGGAGAGTAGGAAAGAAACGTTTGAGGGAATTGAGCAAGTACCAGCTCAGTTTGGGAGGCAAAGAGGTGTTCAGTCAGGTTGGAGAGGAAGATTCAGACAAACAGACAATGAGTAGTAAAGTTGAAGGGTTTATTCAGTAAGGCATTGAAGAGGATAGAGAAGAACTTGGATGGCATTCTTTTTTTTGTCTCTTTTTTATTTTATTTTATTTTATTATTATTATACTTTAAGTTTTAGGGTACATGTGCACAATGTGCAGGTTAGTTACATATGTATACATGTGCCATGCTGGTGTGCTGCACCCATTAACTCATCATTTGGCATTAGGTATATCTCCTAATGCTATCCCTCCCCCCTCCCCCCACCCCACAACAGTCCCCAGAGTGTGATGTTCCCCTTCCTGTGTCCACGTGTTCTCATTGTTCATTTCCCACCTATGAGTGAGAACATGCGGTGTTTGGTTTTTTGTCCTTGCGATAGTTATTCTTTTTAAAAAATTGAACTATCCTCATTCTAATCAAATCTATTGTTGGCACTGGCTTGCAGTTAATCGCCCTAACTGATCATGTTGGCCAGTAGCCTTGTACTTTGCCTCTCCACTATTTTCTATCATTATTATTATGTTTGCAGAAAATATTTTCAAAAGAAGTTTTACATCTGTCCTATAATTCCTTATAAACCTTGAACCTCAAGTCTAGCGGCTGCCAACATTTTTTGGTCATACATACCTATCAGGAAAAAAATTTATACACACACACACACACACACATATATATATATAAATGAATGAATATGCTACATTCATTATAAGATATAATTAAAATATAACTTGTAAAACATATGAGAAATGAAATAACCAATATTTACATTTTAATTTTATTATGTAATTGTAATATAATGTTAACCTTTTTGCTGAAATTGAAATCATTATTCATAATAATATTTTCAATGAATGCAATGAGACTGAATATTCTTCACATTTCAGAAAGTCTTGCTTTAGTGCCTCATGATGGAACAATTGTGAGGTCCGGCACCAACTGCAGTTTATTTTGGTCCTTGGTTTTCACGGCTGCTCTAACTGTAAAAGGGACCCCATGAAGACTCATGATGACCATGAATAAAGTCAGAATTGCCTATGCTGACTAGTCATGGGCTTACTTTCCAATCCGATGTATCCATAGAACAAAATTATTTGTTGGCGTTTTGCTAGTCAATTTCTAGCTTATTAAATCAGGAAGGTTAGAAAATGTTTTTTCTGATATTTTCAATGTGCTTATAGGAGAGCTTTCATCATTACTTTTGGCAATAATATCACTCAGATTGGAAACCTCCTTTCTAACCATGCACTTTCAAATGGAGTTATTTCCTGCTCACTGGCTGACCCCTCTCCAGATCTAAGTAGGTAGCCCTTGCTTCTATCTGGCAATGGGGCTGAGGAAAAGAAAGAGGAGAAGTGTTGGCTCCACCATTTCCTAATGAGACAATTCTCGTGGGCTGGCATTGTGAGAGTTATCTTCAGTCTACAGTTTCTTACAGGAATATCAGAAGCCACTTGGCTATTGTTTGAAGTTTGTTTTAATTAAAAGAAGATTATATAATTTACAAATTCACTTTACCTGGATGCATATGAACCACAAGAGAGCAAAAGAAAGAATGGTCATGCCCCACCAAACTCTGCATTATGGAACCTTCACCCTCCCCTCCAGACACCTCAACTCACTGTGAGTCATGAACTGTCTGGCTTAAGCACCAAAAGAAAGGGCTCTTATGACAAATTAAAAAATTTAATGTTACTCATTTCATCCTTTCACTAATACAAGTTTCTGATGTTCTCTTTCCACACCTCAGTGGATCATCTTATTCATCCTCTGATTATGAGCATCATTCTAGAAGCAATTATTTTGCACTGTTTTGAGTGTATGGCATCTAAAGGCAAAGGACTGTGTGATTTGACCAAAGTGCCACACCCATACCATGTGGACGCTCGCATTAGAAACAGGTCTCTACACTCACAGATCCTGTGCCCACAAGGGAGTGTCTATTTGTTAGGAATTCACAAGAAGTACACACAGAGAAGTCAGAATCTCAAATGTGATTTCAGATTCATTTGTGTAATTTCTTCCTTCACTCCCTGACCACCTCCCCACAAAACACACAACTTAACAACATATATGTTAGACTTAAATTTAATCCAAAGCACTTCCCTAGAGTAATGAGTGGTTAATACAAACAAGTGCTTACAGGCATATACACAAACTAATGTACAGATGCAAGCTGTTCTTGAGATAGAAATGTCATCTAAGGGAACCCTAGCCCAAATATAACCCCTAAAGACCCAATATAATGTCAGAAATGTCTACCATCAAAGTTATTCTTAACAAGCTCTTTTCATTATGCCTTGCTGCTTGGGATATGAGCTTTGTGTACTTGAGGCAATAATGCCTAACACATGTCATGTTAAAATCATATTATTAATACTAACAGAATGGGCTATAATTCAGAGTTTAATTACAAGGCTTAAGTTTTAAATGCCATAGGAATTAGCAAAAGAAGGGATGCGAATGGGCTGGAGAACCAAGGGAGGTTTTTCTGAAGGAGGAAAAAATTAATCTGAATTTTGAGAGACTCACAGAGCTAGTCTGCTAGTCTGACAGGGACTCGCACTTGAAAAAGGTTTGAGGCAGGCAGCTCAGCAGCTGCGGTGTGATCTAGGTGTGTGTAGGGCCAGTGAGAGGGTCAGTGGGTCGGGATGAGCCTCACGGAGTCCAGCACACAATGTGCTCACATGGGCCTTTTCTCCTAGAGATGGCTTTAGTGCCTATTTCATATGGAAATACCCTCCTGGAAGTGTCAGCTCTGTCAACTGAATTTTCATATCTCCCCATTAAACAATCAGGATGTGATTGGGTTGTTACATTTATGAGGCAGTTTTTGAAATCTCTTTGAAGATAATTGTGTTACTGCAGTAAAAAATGTGCCCTTCATGTGATTTCCCCCCAAAAGTTCCCCAACTTCACAATCTAGTGGGTTTGCAATTCTTGGCTGTATTATCAAGTCCCATAAAGGTTAAAATACAGGATGATTTCAAGGGGCCCAAAGAGTGGGGCAGAAAATAAAGATATGATGTTCTAATTGCTATTTAATATTATAGTATTAGAAGAAAGAAGGTTAATGACCCACCCCAATGCATATGCAACCTTCCTCATTCTGAATGGTTCCCTGGCTTCTTTGATTAACCACTGAAGGAACGTAGCCTCTTCAGGAGGTTAATAGCATTCTCAGAAGCCTCTTTGCCTACCCTGTGACTAAGCCATAATTTTTGCCTGTGCAGAACACACATCCAACCTCTTCTCAGCCTTAAAAATGATCTTTCTAGCTTTTGCCTTGCCCTTAGCATGCCTGTGAGCATGGTATCACATGACTGTTTTCTAAGATAGTCACTATGTCCTATGTCCTGTGCCATCATAAAACCAAGTACAAAGAACACCAGCTGGAAAAATATGGCCAATGCACTTAAGGGAAACTGCCTCCAATGTGCTAAAAAAATAAATTTTATTTTACCACTAACATAAGCCCACAACTAGACCAAGGTATTCCCCATCATGACAAGTTCCTCTGCTTCTGAGGCCTGTGCACACATCATGGATAGGTTCAGAATCATTACACACAGTGCTCCCCTCCTTGATAAAATTCCTCAAGGATCAACTCAAGACTTCTTGGACACTCCAACATACCGAGGTCTTGTCCCTCCCTTTGTCTTTCCCTTGAGCCCTTCTTAGCTAGTCCCTTTCCCTTCACTTTTAACCAAGGTCTGTGGTTTGTTTGTTTGTTTAATTTGTGTGTTTCTGCTTCCACTCTATTGCCTGTATTCTGAGACCATATGCAAATTTTTAGTCTTTTTAGTTCACATTTCTCTGAATCGAGAATACAGCTGAGATAATATAAGTAAGGACTCCCATAGACATTTGTACTTAAGGCAGATCATAATATTATGGACTCCCAGCCATGTTCTGTGATTAAATGAAACTTTTAAGATATTAGAAAGAGTGAGTTTATTTTTGTATGGGAGAGCCATGAATTACTGGGGCCAGAGGATAGATTGTTGCAATGGTTTAAATGTGGTTTGCCCCTGCCAAAACTCATGTTGAATTTGATTCCCAATGTGGTGGTATTGGGATATGGGGCCTAGTGGGAAGTGTTTGGATCATAAGATCACTTCCCTCTTGAATAGATTAATGCTGTCTCTAAGGAGTGAGTTAATTTTCACTTTCACAAGAATGAATTAGTTATTGAGAGAGTGGATTGTTGTAAGTGAATCCAGCCTCTCCTGTGAGTCTTTTTGCATGCACCAACTTCCCTTTCTGCCATGAGTTGGAACAGCAAAAGGCCCTCACCACATGGGTTGTCCTATCTTGGACTTAACCTCCAGAATTGTGAGTGAAAAAAATTTCTTTTTTTTTAAATAAATTTACAGTCTCAGGTGTTCTGTTATAGCAACATGAAACAGACTAAGACAACTAAAATAGATTGTTGTGAATCATGCATCCTGGTTTTCTTGCTCCTTTCTAGTGTCCTTCCATATTAATTTTTGGCTTTGACATGTAATTTTCTTTGGCCAACATGACATCAATAAACATGACACAAAGCTTGAAAAACTTGCAAAATGGAGCTTACTTTCTTGTAATCCAGCCACCATCATATTAAAAGGTCCAGAATCATTTGTTTGAAGATATATGGCCCAGCTGACAGCAAAAACAAAAAAACAGATGTGAGAAGCTACCCAAAACAATCAAGCCCCAATTAGCCGTCAGATGAGTACAGCCACAGTGAGACCAAGTGAGACCAGCAGAAGAATCATCCAGCTGAGCCCAACACAGATTTCCGACCCACAAATAGAATGGTTGATGCTTTAAGCCCCTAGGTTCAGGAATGGTTTGTTTTGCAACAATGGATAACTAACACATATTTTAAGCAAAATTGTGGTATAATCTAACTTAAGTTATTAAAGAATTTCTTGGGCTACTGTATGGAGACTATAACATAGAGAAATAGGGCAAAAGCAAAAAGACAGTAATAATGCAATTGCAGTAGTTAGGATTGATGTGGGATAGGAGAGAGACTCTTGGACTAAAAGGGACTGAGATAATTCTGAAACCCATCTGGGCACAACTACTTCCTTGAGGATTAGAAATGTTTCTTAACTGGGACCCAGCTCTGCTGGACTGTAACTAGGATATGGTTCTGCTTCCCACCCTTTGAAGTTTGGGGTTCAGAGCTGTCTTTTTATTTTGAATTATCTCGACCTCTCTGAGTCCAAACTGGCAGTGCTTCACTAATTTTAATAATGTAATCCTTTGAAAAACCTTTGGGGTTTCTTAGAAATCTTATTGATCTTCAACCAATGCCCCAAAGCCACATTTAGAATTCTTTTTAAAACAAACATTTCCAAAACTTGGGTGTGTCAGACTACTGTGAGATAGCTCACTTGAAGTATGTATGCTTTTTCTTAGTAAAGTTATAGAAAACACTGCCTTAAATATTTTTGAGGTCATTATAGAATTTTACAAACTCTTTGAGCTTTACTGAGGCACTTTTCACTTTGAGAATCATTGGTCAGCTGAGAAACTGGAGATGTGACACAGCTTTGTTTTCCAGCCTAACAAGTCCTAACTCCTCTACATTTCATCAAAATTTTACTTAAAAATTAAATAGTCATGATTTTAGCTCATCTCTTTCTTCCTATATCTTATACATAGTTAAAAGAAGCAAGTTGACACTGTTAAAATTCTGTTTGTAATTATACTTAGCCAAATCCACAAGGTCATCAGGTACCTTTTCAATCTTCCAAGTTACCACAGGTGATATTTTGGCCAATATTTTATAACTTCATAGACCACAAGTTTTTAAGCATCTAAAATCACTTTCTCAACATTTTTTCAGCCTTAACTTTTTCATTCACTTTTCTTCAAATTTCATCAGAAGATTTATTCCCACGTGTCTAGACCTCTCTTGCTGTCCAATCCCAAAGCCAATGCCACGTGTTTAGCATTTTTGTTGCAATACACCTTGCTTGTAGGTACTTCAGTAAACTAGTAATGTTCCCCATATCCCTGATATCCATCACAGCCTTATATTGTCCCTTCACACATAAACTCTGGAGTTGGTTATTTGACTTCTTTGACCAATGGGATATCAACAAACGTGATGCAGCAGTTTGAAAGTGCTTGTCCATTGAAGATGGTGCTCTTAAAATGTTGTTGCTATCATATGAAGCATCTGACTCTCGTATTGGAAACATGTGGCCCAGGTGACGTCTCTAGCCATCTACCAGATATGTGAAACCATCTAAGATCATTCAGCCTGATGTAACTTGTCATATTACTATAGCCATAACAGAGACCCCAAGAAAAACTAGCATAAGAAATATCCACTTGATTCCGTCCAAAATTCCTGGACCACAGAATCAAAAGTAAATAAAATTATTGTTATTTTAAGCTACTATGATTTGCACTGGTTTTATATACATTAAATAACTGAAAGAGAGGTTAATACCAGAAGTGAGATACTGTCATATTAAATACTAAAACACATGTCACTGGCTAGGGAACTGGGCAACAGATAGAATCTGGAAAAAAAAATAGAGAAACTTATGACATATAGTGGCAGAACAATTGACAAAAATATTGTTGGCAAGGACTTGGAACGTAGAAAATGTACTTAATGAATTTGTGATTCTGACTAAAGCAATATCAAGCTAGAATGTTAAAAATATCAGTTGGATCTTTCTAGCTGTGTATGATAATGTGTTGCAAGAAAGAATAAGCTAAAGAAAGACCGTTCTGTTTGTCAGCAAATTTGACAGGCATATGGAAGGCAGCATATGGCAGACTGGAAAATGAAACTATCTTTTATCCTCAGTTTCTCTAGCCAGACAAAGATTCTTAAAGAAAGAAACAGTCTCTGTGTAAATACCAATTCAAGAGTGTAGCTGTAACAGCATTCATTAAAACTTCAGAAAGGTAGAAGTGGCACCTAACAGATCCTCTCTGGTAGAACACATGTCTTCCATGAATTTAAAGGTTGGGCCCCTCACCAGCCTAACATGCCCCAAATAGAGAGAGGTTTATCTCAAAAATATGTGTGAGTGTGGCTTTTCTCACATATAATGAAAAGAAATTAATCTTATACTTAAGAAACCCACAAGTTTTTTAAAGGAATTTGATTAGCTTGTACTAAGTTGACCAGAGACAGTTCACAATAGAGCCCAGAGGGATGAGCTACACCTGCAGTTAAAAAAAAAATAGACAAAGAGACTACCAACAGAAGCAGAATTGTTCCCTAATTGAGAAGTATCTCTGGCCCCAAACAAAAGAAGGCTAACACCATGTGCCTGGTTTAGTTTCAGAATTACATAGATTAGTTAAGATATTCAGGAATTTAATACATTGATCGTTAAACCATTGGTTGCTTGAAATCAACCATGGTTGGAATATTTACACAAAAAACATTAGCAAATGCTACAAATCAGAGATTTTAATTTTTTTCAGTGACCCAACTGATCAGAATACTATGGCTGCCAGGTGAAGAGCCCAGTCTTATTTATTGGAAGATGAGAGGCTACCTGGAACAGAGATGTGTGATCACAGATGAAGCCTGCCTAGACAAACAAGTCCACCAACTGTAAGATGTGTAAGTGAGGCCATCCAGGATCATCCACACCCAGCTGACTTGGCATATGACTTTAGAATGTCCCACCTAGTTTGCAAACTTGTGGGCAATAATAAAATGGTCACTGTTTTAGACCACTATATTTGGGGTGGTTTGTTTTGCAGCAACAGATAACTGACACAGCAAGTTAATAGTTTCCTATCCCACTCAGTGAAATGTATAATTCTTGCCATGATCTAGGAGCCCTATATGCTCTAAACTCCTCCTAGGTCCTAATCTTACTTCTTACTACTCTTCCCCTTTGCCTTGTCTGCTCAAGCCACACTGGTTTCTCTGCCATTACTTAAACAAGACAAAACACTTTCCAACTTTAGAGGCTGTGTGAACTCCAGTTCTCTCTACCTGGAACACTCTTCCACCAGTTATCATATGGCTATCTCTTTTGGGTTTCCTATCAAGCGTCACCTTATCAGACAGGTCTTCCCTCACTACCCTGTATAAAATAGGCCCCTTCACTTCATTCCCTTTTACATTGCTATATTTTCCTTCATAGCTTATGTAGTCACTTGTATCATTACATACTACATCATATACTATATATTATTACATACTCTATATACATATATACTTTTAAAAATGTGCTATTGCAATGGTCTATATGACTATATGTACTATATAACATATTAAATACACAGTTAAACACACAGTTACAATTACATGTAATATGTTAAACATTACACAATTATTACTTATCTTCCACCAATAAAATATAAATTATTTGAAAGCCGGGCATTGTCTCTTTGGTTTTCTTCTGTATCTTGAGCCCTTAGAATTAACCTGACACCTAGAAGGTGATTAATAAATATTTGTTGCATAAATAAAGTGCATGAAACATATTAGTTACATGTGTGTCTGGCACTTCACTGTGTACTTGAAAGAGAAGATGGAGAAACAGCAACAATCAGCCTATACTCTGATAAAAATAATAATAGTATATACATATACAGTGCTTATATATAACTGGCATTGATCTAAGTGCTTTACACATACTCATTTAATCTCCACTTACGCTAGTATGTATGCACTATTATTATCTCCATTTTACAGATGAGGAAAGTGAGGGTTGTAGGGTTTCAGTACTTGCCCAAGATCCCACAGCTAATAAGTATCAGAATCAGGTGCCAAGCAACAGCTGACTCCAGTGTTCAAGCCTTTTGTCACTATTCTATATATCTCTCAATTAACTTATGGTAGTTGCAGAAACAAAAACAACATTCTTAAAACAGAAAATAGTTAAATGATGCACTGTGAATCTTAATTGCAATTACAATAATAATTCAGGGAACCCGAGTGTCTATCAAAACTGGGATGGCCAGAAGAGGATTCCTGGAAAAGGCAGGGCTTGGCCAGTGCTAAAGAGCCAGTCAAGAGACAACCACTTTAGAAGGAAGATTCAACTTGAATAGTGGTGCAGTAGAAAGAAGGAACTCAGTAGGAGCAGGAACATGTTGACGACCAGTGGTGACCTAATGAATTGGCCTTATATTTTGTTTTAAGGGAATCACAGGACCTAATGAGACTTGGAAGAAGGATCAAGCAGAGCATCTCCTAGGTGGAGAAATGATTTGTTCAAAAAAATCAATTTTCTGATTATTTATTAATTTCTTCTCTAAAAAGGGTACTTTCATTTTGACACAGTCTCACTCCATTGCCCAGGCTGGAGTGCAGTGGCACAACCTTGGCTCATTGCAATCTCTGCCTCCCAGGTTCAAGTGATTCTTCTGCCTCAGTCTCCCCAGTAGCTGGGACTATAGGCGTGCGCCACCACGCCCAGCTAATTTTTGTATTTTTAGTAGAGACCCCTGTCTCTACTAAAAGATATTGTCCAGGCTGTTCTTGAACTCCTGACCTCATGATCTGCCCACCTTGGCCTCCCAAAGTGCTGGGATTACAGGCGTGAGCCACCGTGCCTGGCCAAAAAGAGTACTTTCTGGGCACCTGCTCAGTAAGAAAGACCCTGCTAGGTACAGGGGGAAGTGTGAAGCAATGTAAGAGATGATCCTCAACTTTGAGAAAGTACATCCTAGTAAAGGAGATAAAGCATGAATTCAAAGACCTGCAGTAGGAGGCAGATCTGTTGAGCATTCTTGTGTTATTCAAGGGGCAGTGCAATTTGATAGAAAGGTAAGATTCCTTTCTGCTGAGAAGGTTGGAAAGGACATTTTGTAGTAGTGGTGCTGGACTTGAGTCTTGAAAGGCAATTAGATTTCTCATACACTGAAGTGAGTGAAGATGGGTTCCAGGTAGAAAAAGAGGGGTGACAAAATGCACATGGGTCATTTTAGCAGAAGGGGGAAAATGGGTTTGAAGAACAATGAGTAGATTAAGTTTAAAAACAAAAGAAGCATTTTCTCAGATTATATTCCCAGAAACACCAGACTCCCAAGATGTTAAATGGAAGAAAAAAAGGTTCTTTCCATTGAGTGTGTGCATGCTCTTGAGTTCATACATATGTGAGTGTGTTTGTTCTTGTGCATGTATGTGCACGTGTATGTTGAGTAAACATTAAACACACCAGAAAACTGAAATAGAAGATACAAGTAGTGCAAATATGGCTACAAATGTAAGTTGAGAACAGATTGTAGAAGTCCTTGGAAAGAATATGAACAAAGAGGTGACATGAAAATAGCAGCCTACCAAGATCCACCTGGGTGAGAGACTACAGGAAGAATGAGCTGCTGCTTCATACACTACATAGGGAGCAACAAAGTTTTGTTTTCTTTAAAAAGTCTTACCAGAGGGTGATGCAAAGCAGTTTGTGTATGTTTAATTCATTTCAAAAAGCTCACCTCAAGCTTTTTTTTCTCCTAAAATAAATGTATTACATAAAATAGAGTAACATTTTAAATTCTCATTGCCTAGACTACTGATACTCTGAAAATTCAGGTTTTTCTAAGGTTGGAGGCAGTAAGAGATGCCCCCTGGAGATATTGGGAGCAAGACGAGAGATCACTGGTTTCCGCTCCAGTGATGCAAGTCCCCAACTCTGAGTAGCTCAAATGATGTGCAGCGCCGGAGCCTGAAACTAAGAGAACATCTTGCTCTTTGGACTTCTCATTCTCAGCTAGTTCTCAAGATTATCTCATTTTCTTCTCCCAGAGCCATTAATGCTATCACCCTGAATGCCGGTTAAAGGGCACCCTTTGCATGGCTTGGCATTCTTCCCAGATATGTATTTCATCCAAAATATAGAGACCAAATTACCAATAAAGAAATTATGAGTGACTACCGCTGCTCTGTCTCTGTCATTTTCCTCCACAGTTGAATACTCTTCATTGTTAGGGACTCGTTTTTTCTTGCAATTCAGCTTAAATTTTCCCTCACTTGGCTTCATGTCATCACTCCTAATTACAGACTAATAAAGCCTTTGGATTACTGTGAGCAATTTTCTTCCCTCCCTTCTCCCATCTCAACTTTGCTCCAGAGGTTTTCTGGACCCAGCCCCGGATTGCATAAAATTGTAACCAAATCATACAAGTTCATCCATAGAATTAAGATCTGGAGTTTGAGACTTAATGCTCAAGGGTTGCCTTTATCCTCATTCATTCTCCCTACTCTTAGTTTAAGAAAAGTAGCCATTATACAGCCTGTCTGAGCTGAAGGCTTCCTGGAACAAAGTGGAAGGCACAGAAATGGATCTGTGGAAGGTGCTTGCAGGTCAAATTTCCATGAAGGGGAACACTTTTTTTTTTTTTTTTTTTGAGAGGGATCTCGCACTGTTGCCCAGGCTGGAGTGCAATGGTGCGATCTCGGCTCACTGCAAGCTCTGCCTCCCGGGTTAATGCCATTCTCCTGCCTCAGCCTTCTAAGTAGCTGGGACTACAGGCGCCAGCTACCACGCCCAGCTAATTTATTATGTTTTTAGTAGAGACGGGGCTTCACCGTGTTAGCCAGGATGGTCTCGATCTCCTGACCCATGATCCGCCCGCCTTGGCCTCCCAAAGTGCTGGGATTCAGGCGTGAGCCACTGCACCCGGCCGGGAACACTCTGCTGTATTGGTGAACCGAGATATTCAGCTTCAACACAGCCTGTCTGCCTGCACTGGCTGGAGGGCCATTGCTGGAGACTTGCCATAGGATCATTGGTAGAGACTTACCGGAGGGCCCATGAGCTTTTCCTAGCCCCAGAAACAGGAATACAGCACAGTTCACATTGTATTCCCAAGCCAGTCTCTAGCCCACTCAAACTCACATCCTTAATGAAGTTCCTTTCCCTTCAAGATCAAATTACCCCATGGAATAAAACATTGAAATAGAGTTTAGGAACAAGCATTAATTACTAATTGTGAGATCTTGGGCAAGTTACTGGATCTCTCCACATATTTATTTTGAAATTTCAGGGAAACATTTTGTAAAAGAGACTCATCAAAGTACAATGTGATAATTGTCAAGCCAAGTGTTATTAATATTCACTGGGGCAGAAGTTCTATAGAATAAAAGCTAAGGACTGGAATATTAAAGGAGGGCTTCTTAAAAGGAGAGGAGATTTAGGCCAGACCTCCAAGGAGGATTAGAATTTAGCACCTGCAGACCCTGAGATAGGGCATTTCAAGCAGGTGAGCATTATAAACAAAGCTTAATTTTGTTAAAGAATAAGATCTTAATTAGCCTTGGCCTTTTTCCCTCATTTTATGTATATGCCCACATTATTAAGATATGAAATACAACCCTAAACCTTACTAGATTTTGTGGATCACTCCAAGTAATTTGGGAATAAAGGTCTACTATTACCTGCCCTATTTACACTTCAGTACTTAGAAGTATTCAATTCCAACCTCCCAGCCCTGCCACTGCCACCATCATTATCTACCACTCTACCCTACTTATCCCACTCAGCCATAAATCATAAAGACCTGCTTAAATTGTACTTTGTAGAATGAATAACTTGAGAGAAATAAAGTTGGTTTTATGAATGACCCCAGATTGGGGGCAATGACATGGGCCTTCTGGTGCCATGGAAATCAATCAGTATGGCCTGACTCTGGGGACAGGCCGACTGGCTCACAGACACCTCTGGATGACAGGGGAGGTGAGGTGAAAGCCCTCTCATTGGCTACCTCTGGCCTGGAAATCAAACATGATTTATCTACATTAGTGGGCTTCATCTTTGTCTTATTATCTCAGCCACAGCTTGCGACCCAGGCCAACTCTCCTGCCTTTTAATAAACAGATTTAATAGGACTGATAGTTTGGCAATTTGTAGAGTAAATTAGATTTAATTTGGCCTGAATGCCACTGATTTCTCATATTGTTCAAAACAATCTTATCCAGGGATGCGTGTCATCCCAACACATTCTCTTCTGATGCAGCTGAAAATAGCCAACTGACAGACTTAAATGAGCCTATATTCTCCAAGAAATCTGTGGCTTTTCCCTTTGCTTCTTGTGTCTTAATTCACTTAGAGACAAGGTGCAGTGGGGGTACAGTGACTATGATAATGACAAAACCAATAATAATTCCATTGTGTCTTCACTATAAGGAATCTTTGCAGAATAAAGACCTGAACATAGTGTCCCTTTACATATAGAATATCAACATTTTAGGGATTTGGTATGGAAATAATTCTAATGTCACATAAATGCCCAAACCTTCTTAAAGAATGTACACAACACAATGTTACCTTTCCTTGATGATTACAAGCTTATCTGAGCATCCTTTTCTACACTGTGCTGGAAAGCAATGAGTAACTCAAGTCTGTGTGTCTAACCATCTGTCCCTAAACTATATGGTCCCAGTCTTACACCTTGACTTCTAGCCTTTTCTTTGTTTCTTCCTTCACAAGTAATTGTCATTCTTCAGTGCTGTGAGGGACCCTAACAGCTACCACATTCTCTCACCTCTGGAGTACTCATTAGTTCTGACCACCAAAAATTTTTTGGCTTTGATAGCGTTGACTTTTCTGGCTCCATTGGGGTTGAAGGCATGTTGCCTGGACCTGTCATTTTTATCTGAATATAAGACCACCCCATCAGTTTTTCTCTCTGCTGTCATAACTGGCAGCATGTGGATATACTTATCTGAATGTGCACCCAGTATGGAATATTTGTGATCAATCAGAGGTGGGTGATTTGTCAACCAGGGCCCTGAATCAGAGCCCCCGGACAACTTACAATGACAGCAAAGAGAAAGAAATGTTGTGTTAGGCAATCAGGAGTTTGAGACTGTTTGTTAGTACAATTTAATCCAAACTACCCTGGGAGTCTTACTTTCCTGCTTCCTAATTTGAACATTCTGACATGATATGAACATAGACATACAATAACCAACCTTGTGTTTTGTTTTTTAATTGTACATAAAATTGTAACTTTTCAGTGGGCTCTTATCTACAGGTAAAAGGCATCAAAATGCACTAAATTTATGACTTTTGTTGATGTTTAGAATTTTTTTAACTTATCTATCACCCGTGGCAAATTGATATAGAGGGTGAATGTCTTTTCCAGTAAGAACAATGTGCTACACCTTCCATGATGGAATTAAGCCAATGTAATCAACCTGCCTCCAGGTAGCTGGCTGGTCACCCTGGGGAATGATGCCATGTCAGTGTTGGTCCTTGCTACTGGCAGATTGAGCACTCAGCAGTGGTCCTAGCCAGGTCATCCTTGGTGAGTGGGAGTGCATGTTGCTGAGCCTATGTATACCCTCCATCCCTGCCACCATGGCCACTTTGTTGATGAACATATTAGACAATGACAGCAATGAGTAGGGAAGGGAGCTGACTGTTACACACAGAACAGGTCATTCTATCTGCATGACTATTAAAATCCTACTCTTCTGGGATCACCCTTTGGTAAGCATTAACATGGGTCACAAATATTCCATACTGGGTGCACATTCAGATAAGTCTACCCACATGCCTCTTCCCCAGAGGTTGTTATAACAAATTTTCCATTCATGTTATTTCTAAGTCCCTGACCAACCAGCTAAACCATTCATAGTCCATGAATTGGTATGAACACATAACTCTTGCTGTCTCTCCTTCTGGGCACTGCCCAACGTTTTGCCACTGGGAAGATTTCCCTTCATTATTGTTTTCAGGGCCATCTGGAATAGGGCTACAGTGTAGCAGCCATATAATTTTTGATGGTGCCTGAATATAACGCAGAATTATCAGTGAAATACAAGACCAAGATTTTCTTCAGTGAGCTGGTCATAGAGAGCTCCTTGTGAGGCCACAGGTTGAGAGAAGACAGTGTAGTAGGAATAGGGGTCATAGGCATCTGGGCCACTTCCTCATGCAACTTACTTGTGCTTTCGGGCCCTGCTTGACCCCAATCTCATATAAATCACTTCTATTTGGTAATGAAGAACTTCTGTGCATGCCCAATTTTATGGCTTGGGTGATAAGGCAGTATCAGTTTATGATGGGAAGCTCAGTTGCATGGTAACTTTGTGGCCCAGGGTCAAGCATTCAGTCTCTACTAAGACCCAGTAGAAAGTGACAAATGTGTATCTCAACAGAAGAGTTGCTACATGAAGAGATAATATGGTTTTATTCCAAAATACTGAGGGTCTGTTTAGTGATTCACCTACAAGGGCTTGCCAAAGACTCCAAACGGCATCTCTATCTGCCAGGGACACTTCAAGTACTATTGAATCTGCTAGGTCAGATGGCCCAAGTGGCAGAGTAGTTTTCATGGCAGCCTAGACCTGTTGCAGAACCTTCTCTTATCCTGAACCCCATTCCAAATTAGCAGTTTTTTGTATCATTCAGTAAATGGGTCAGAAAAGCACACCCATATGAGGTATATATTGCCTCAAAAAAACAAAGAGGCTCTGTAGGCATTGCGCCTCTTTCTTAGCAGTAGAAGAGATAAGATGCAGCAACTTATCCTTCACCTTGAAAGAGATATTTTGACCTGCTCCAGACCACTGGACATTTAGAAATTTTACCATGGCAGTAGGCCCTTGAATTTTTATAGGATTTATTTTATACTCTGTAGCATGCAAGTGTCTTACTAATATGTATAGAGTAGTGGTTACTTCCTGATTGCAGGGCTCAATAAGCATAATACTATCCATTTAATGAACCAACATGGTGTCCTGTGAAAGCGAAAGTCAAGGTCTCTGTGGGCTAGATTATGACACAGGGATAGACAGCAAGAACAAGTTCGATTGTACAAGCATGAGCTAGAGGCCATGAAGATAGACTGAAACTCATGTGAGTTCTTGCCTATGACTTTGAGGGCATCCTGCAGAGGCCAGAGCCCTGTATCACAGAGCTAAACATACACACCTGGCCTAGGATTACAGGGAAGGAAGGGCAGTTGCAGGCCCAACTATTGTTTCACAACAGGGTGAGTCAGCAGAGAGTGATAATGTGTTTAAGATACTAAGTGACTGTTTCTTCCCTTTAGCCCTTCAAACCTCCTATAAGAATCTCTTTTGTGGCCCAGCCAAACCAGAAACATAGGAAATGGAGTTCAGCCTAACTAAATTGGCACATTATAAAGCCACTGTGGCTTATAGATATTCTGGGTGTGTGTTTTCTTCTCACGTGAGTTGGGCAAATAGGGATGCATGGTGTGAAGCAGATTCATTCTAAGGATGTCACCATCATTTTGTAATGGAAATTTTGTCTCCATTATTGTCTGGGAAACCTGCCTGTCACACTTTGGGCTGAAGCACGATTGTTTGGACCACATGGTGGCAACCAAGTTCCCAACACCCATCTAGGAGAGTATATGCTGATTCTGCCAGCAAAGTGCTAGTCCCTAGAGTTCTGGATCTGCACTGCAGCACATTTTAATTTATACCAAGGATAGGTTGCATGCTACTAGAATCTCTTCAAGAGAGACAAAGAGAGAGAGAGAGAGAGAAGGGATGGAAAGGGGAAAGGGGAGGGAGGGAGGGAGGGAGGAAGTAAGGAAAGAAGGGAGGGAGAGAGGAAGGGAGAGAAAAAAGAGACAAAGAGAGAGAAAAAAAGAGAAAAAAAAAGAAAATGACTTATATATGATCCTGCCCAGATTTCTTCTAGTTACCCAAACAAGACTAGGATCTCAGGTTGCTCTACAGTAAGTTTCTTAATTTATTAGCACTCACCAAAGAATCTCTCCAGACTGAAGTATTTTAGAATATGATGTATGGTGGGTTCTAAGATGGGATAGTCTTCTTCAGCAATCAACTCTATGAGGAGATGACCTTGAAACTTGGATTGGGTGACTTAGAGACCCTCTAAAAAGGAACATAAGGGAGTGCATGTAGGCAAGCTGGCATCAGGACTCCTCTGTGACTGTCGCTCACAGGATGAAGAGCTGGTATTCTACCAGTTCTGCCACTGAGCAACTCTTTGATTTTGAAAACATTCCTGTGACCCTCGGGAATTCGGACTCAGGACTCCTTATATGAAGGCAATGTCTCTTCTAGTTTCTGCCCAGTGACACCATCAGAAGCTGAAAAGAGTGAAAAAATTCTCAGAGGAAATCTGGGGAAAACTTCAAATCTATGATGGAGCTCTGGAGCTCAGGAGGGCATCCCTGCACTACAGTATTCTTGCACAGAGCAATGGGTCTGGGACATGCAGAGAAGGGCAAGTTATCCTCTCCATCCTCTCTTACTGAAGAAAGAAAAATATTGAGAACAAAATATTAAATATGATGAAAAAATTCCAAGACAATATGTTTAATATTTCAAACTTTAGAATAAAATTCAGATCGGGGATTGGTAAGTAGAATTCAGTTATTTAGAAGATTTAGCTCCGCAGAATCCCTCATCCCTCAGGGTCCCTAAATGTGAAGCCACGCAGTGAGTAAAGCAGAACAACTTTCTTTTGTCATCTCTTCTCCATGAGTCACCATTATTATTTTTAATACCAAGTGCTGTCTTGTGCATTGAGACAGGCCTGTTGGTAGAGGCTGAGATAAGCCACCTGATGTCAGGACTGAGGAGACCCTGCCCACAAAGTGTGGCCCCTTCATTTTCCAGATGAGGTGCCAAGGCCACACAGGTGGAGTGCATTGCCCAAGGCAGTCCGAGTAGGTCTGTGGCTCCAGAGCCAGGCCAATGTCTGGTTGCCAGGCCAGTGTTCCTGCTGTTACCCTGGACTCAGTTGGTAGGGACCCTCAGCTCCTGTGTCACCAGAAACTCTTGTCACTTTGACAAGCTCAGGCATTCCAATACATTTGTTTCCCACCTCCAGAAGTGTCTAGAGGGCCACAAGTGACTCTACCTCAGGAAAGTACTCTATGGTCAGTCTTACATCCTCTGCACCAGAAAAAAGGAGATGGAAGTCCTGCCTGCCAAGGAGTTAGGGACTTCTGCTTTGCCACCACTACTTTGGAGACTGATATGGTTTGGCTATGTGTCCCCACCCAAATCTCATGTCGAATTGTAGTCTCCACATGTTGAAAGAGGGGCCTGGTGGGAGGTGATTGGATCATGGAGGTGGTTTCTAATGGTTTAACACCATCCCTCTAGTGCTGTCTTGCAATGGCATTCTCAAGAGATCTGGTTGTTTAAAAGTATGTAGCACTTCCCACTTCGCTTTGTCTCTCTCCTACTGCCACATGAAAATGTGCTTGCTTCCCCTTCACCTTCTGCCATGATTGTAGGTTTCCTGAGGCCTCTCAGTCATGCTTCCTATTAAGCCTGCAGAACTGTGAGTCAATTAAACTTCTTTTCTTCATAATTTACCCAGTATCAGGTAACTCTTTATAGCAGTGCAAGAATGAACTAATACAGTCACATCATAAAATTAAGGTCTTTTTCTACTCCCAAACATTGTCCTGTTGAGAACACTCCCTGATGACTTCCTACTGAGTTCTTCATTTTAGGTGTTAGCTCCAGAAGATGGCTACTTCTACAGAAGAGGGTGTATAAGAAAGAAACAAACATTGGGAATGATTGAAACAAAGTCAGTGTCTTTATTTATTTTATCCCCTATCCTTTCCTTTCTTTATTCCTGTGTGTGTTTTTTGCGTTTGTGTGTGTGTGTGTGTGTGTTGTCTATAAAACAAACCCTCCCAAGGAGGAGCTCACAGACTCAGATCTATGACTCTAACAAGATGACTACCAAAAACAGTTGTCCAGGTAACATGTGGCAGAGGACAAGGAGAATCAGTATGTACTCTAATACCAGGCTGTGGTATTTCAGGTAAAATGAGCTGGGAAGAAAGCAGAGAGGAGCAGCAGGATGGTCTGTGGCAGCTACTGTGCTCAGGCTTACTGAGGGCAATATCTCATCTCATCATCATGGGGACTCTCAAGGGTGTGCTATTGCTATATGATCCCCATTTTACAGATAAGAAAGCTGAGGCCCTGTGCCTACAGCAATCTGCCCAAGGTCACAGTGCATATAGACACAGTAAAACAGGGCACAAACTCGAGTGGTTGGACCTTGGCTCCTTACCAGCATGCTGCCCAGTATCCAGGCTGAGAGTCCGGGTGGAGAACCGTGTAGGAGGGCAGGGACAAGAGCAGCTAGGGTCAGATTTCCAGGGCTCTCAAGAAAGCTCAGCCCTCTTCACACTGGCTTCTTTGTCTGAGCCTGATCCACCCCCTCTGTGTATGGCCTGGCCCCATCCGGGCTGTCAACACTGGGAGCAGATGCTCACTTAATCCTTGGGATCAGCTCCAGATCCTGGAGAATAATCAGCAGTCCGCCAAGGTGCAATGCAGGTGGTACCTCGTGTGCACACACTTTCAGATCCAGTTTCCTAAATGTTACGCTGATACCCAGTTTTATCCCTAAATTCTCCTCCATAATACATAGAAGAAACAGAAAGTTGAGAGAAGCCTGCCAAAAGTTCAGGCTATCATACCTGACAAAGGAGATGTCGTCTTGTTATTTGGAAAATGCTTTGAAATCTATAAATGAATGACTGAGTATGTCTGTGTCTATGTTTCTATGTGTATCTGTGTATGTGAGAGAGAGACAGACAGACAGAAACAGAGAGAGACAGAGAAGAACAGAGAGAGATGAAAAAAGGGAAGATAAAATACACTCCAAATTTGATAGCACTGTATATTTAAAATACAATAACACAACTTTTGATGTACGGAATATATTATACCTGTGAATGTAGAAAGAAATACCAGTTCTTCTGATGAACTAAATATGTAATTGAGGGACAGATCTACTGACCAATAGATGCCAGGGTTCCTTAATGAGCTATGACCCAGGATGAAGGAACTACACATTTTACCTTCACTCCTCATCTCCAAGATGGGTTGAGCAGCGTCTGCCCTTCTGCCTTCTAGGCTTAAGGTGAAAGGATAAGTATGTGTAAGTATTTTAGAAAGTATTTTAGAAAGGATAAGTATGTGTAAGTATTTTAGAAGGTAGAAAATGCCATGTAAATGAAAGGGATAATTATCAATAATCACCATCAACATCATAATTTGATCCTGAGTATAACAGGATGGTCAGGGAGAAACAGACTCCAATATAATTATCCGGCAGATACCGTCAAAAGCAAATTTCAGCCATATTACCCACCTACCACATTTCCTACTTCGGTGCTTTCTGTTCTGAATCCCAGAGATTGATCAGGGAGCACTGCTGCTTTGTTACCGTAAGGCTATTACTGGCATAAAATCCACAAATTAAAAAGGCCTTTTTCCCCCCTGTATTTGTTGAACTACTTCTAGGCTGAAAAAGCTTGCATGGATGTGAAAAGTCTTATTTGCCTTATTTTTCATAGAACATGTATGCCTTCCCAGGTACAGAGCCTTAGTAAATCTCATCCCTTCCTTCCCTGAGGACTTACTCCCCTTTGGGGAGCTCTTAGTAACCCCCAGCCCCTCTCAGTAAAGCACACTTGTTTGGGAAATTAACCTGAGCTAACCAAATGGAAAAGCCACCAAAATTAAGCAAACTTACTTTTAGACTCCCTTAGGGGGCCACATGCCCACCCTGGCTAAAGTGCACTAGTTAGCTAATTGTTGGCTGCTTCTAGGAATTGGTCTCAAGCCTCCTTCTCCAGTTGAGTTCCTTGTCTGGAGTTCCTTCTCTGTTTACTTCTTCTTCCAACCTTTTCACCCACAAACATAGTTTGGATACCTGTCACCACCCAAATCTCATATTGGAATGTAATCCCCAATATTGGAGAAGAGGCCTCATGGGAGGTGATTGGATCATGAGGCTGGTTTCTCAGGAATAGTTTATCTCCATCCCCCTTGGTACTGTCCTTGCTGATAAGTGAGTGAGTTCTCCCGAGATGTGGTCATTTAAAAGTGTGTAGCACCCCGCCCCCTCGCTGTCTTGCTCCTGCTCCTGCCATGTGACTGCCTTTTCCCCCTTCCCCTTTCTCCATGATTGTAAGTTTCCTGAGGCCTCCCCAGAAGCTGAGCAGATGCTGGCATTATGCTTCCTGCACAGCCTCCAGAACCATGAGCCAATTAAACCTCTTTTCTTTATCAATTACCCAGTCTCACATATTTATTTATAACAATGTGAAAACAGCCTAATGCACCCATCTCAAATCCCTTTACCCCCTCCCCATCCTGCAACTTTCTCTTCTTTCTCCTACTTTTCTGAAGGCTGGCACAGAAAGTCACAAATGAGGTTCTGGCTTTTTTTCCTTCTCTTGTCTCCCCCTTTATCTTTGCTACTTCCTTAGATTTATTTTCTCTGATGGTTTTGTAGGTCCTCTGATTTTTGTAATCTAATGTGATTGCTATTTTAAAAATAAAATAAGAAGCCTGTGCATCATTCTTCTTCTTTTCCCTTTTCCTAATTGAATTATTGCACCCTGCTCAGTTACTCTGGGTACTGGAGGGGAATAGACAGAAGCTGAGAACAAAATCCCTGTTTCCAGACATTATGGCTGAGGTAAGGGAAAGGGGATACATAATGACCTAGTCACTATGCTCACTTCACGGTTGGTTCTTCTCCCTGTTGTATATTCCTGGGTCGCTTTCTACTGCCTCCACTCTCACAGGCCTGATACAGGGTCCGGTCATCTCCAAGACTGCAGAACACCCTAGAGGAAAATATACTGTTAAAGGAGCAGCTATCCCAGGCCTGTGGGATTGTGGGAAGCTTTTGATTTCTTCTACATCACTTTTCTTTATTTTCCAAATGTTCTATCTGGAACTGGTGTTGGTTTTAAAGAAAAAATACAATAAAGTACATATTTTTAACTTACCCTTGACAAACATCTCTGCTATTTACTGTATCTTTTCTCTCCTTCCCTTCATATCCAGCTGATCTCCACAGAAGATTCCACTAGGACAGTGGTCTATACTTCCTCACACTGTTAATTCCTTTGAAAGTAATGTTTTCACATCGAATAAACCCTCTTTGACCATTACTTAATGCTTTTTGCTTTAATTATGCATAGACCGATATTAATATTTACAGAACTGATTTCCTTTCTTTGTGTTTTTCTGTTTTATCTTTATCCAACTTTTTCATTTCTAACTTTTCTTTCTTGGTCATCTTGTATAGGTGATTCTTTCTCTTATATTTATTACTACTGCAATAGGAAAGTTATCACTTTTAATATTGAATATTACGGCATGTATAATTATGGGAGGAACATATATCTTGCCCTATTTATTTCATCCTGTAAGCTGTCTATTTTTTCAACATTCTTGCTATAACTTTGGTTTTCTATCTCTAACTCTATTGATGCAATCTATCTGCTTATTGTTTCTGTAGTTATTTGTAAATGAAAATCATGGTTTTTTCTAATAGTTCACTAAATGTACATTTAAATTTCTCTCTAATTATCAAAGTTGATATCAAATCAATATATTTTGAGCTGATTCTCACTACTCTCACATTCTCTCCCCTTCTTTTTTCAAGAATTATTTCCTGGCTTTTGCAGCTTGAGCTCCTGTGCATTCTCATTTCTAATATTTCCTTATTTCCATTTGCTCCTCAGTTCCCAATGTCCCCTGCTCCTATTGTGTGGATGACAGGTTCTTTCGTGTCTAAAACAGGACATGTTTACTTACATCAGAATAAGCAGCAAACTGGAAGAATTTGTGGTTTACTCGGGAAGACAGAAAGCATTTTGAGAGGGCATGGACTACAGTTAGGTGTGGTGGTGGTAGAGAAATAGCTTCTGCCCACGATCTGATTGCAGGGCAGATCCTGGTCACCTCTGCAGAACTGAAGGAACATAGATAAATGTAGCTTCTCAAGAAGATGTTTTTGAGGCTCTGCGTCAATCTCTGCTGCTTTGAAACCAGTGTGGCCCTGAACCGGGAAGAAACCTTCCTTCCTCTGAGTGTGGCCCTTTTCAGGTCTGTGTCTCTGAAGCCTAAAGCACAAGGATTTCCAGATACTGTTGCCTGACTCTGTGTCCCCACAATGGGTGAGGCAGTAGGTGTGGACATACCAATGGACATCAGAGCAGAGCAGCCAAAGGGGGCAGGAGCCATGAGGTGATCCTGAGGTGAGCAACAGCTCTGCTCGCCCGTGAGTTACTCTCCTGGGACTCTTAGAAATAATCAGTGACCTTTGCACGGCAGTCTGAGGTTCTACTATATACACAGAAGGGGATCAACAGCAAGTTCTGGACTGCAAATTTCTTGACTAAATTGTCTGTATTTTTCTAAGTTATTTATCTTTTTCATGTTTAAAATAATATTTATAGCTATGCCATGTCTTAAAATATTCAAAGCACTATTTGTTATAAAATTACAGGCTTTAAACCTACACACACACACACACACACACACACACACCCATACACTTGGCATCTGGTAGTTCCCATTGCCTCCATGTTGCTCTGCACACTTTGGCCTCTGCCTTTCTGTAGGTCTTTTTCTGGCCCCCATGGGCTCTGGCTTGCAGTTCCTGTTTCCACTGCAGTCATTATCCCTCTTGTTCTTATTTGTGACACTGCTTCCAGCCACAGGGACTGCTCCACAGTTACATGGTAACACCGTGGAGCCATCTCTTCCTCAAAACCTATCTAGTCCATTTTCCCACCCCATTCCTGAGCAAAATGGAGCTGCTCCTTCTTGTACCCTTCCTCTGCCCTAAGCAGACCTCCATGACAGCATTACAGTGGTTTACATCTTTGTATTTTTCCTATGGAATATTAGACCTTTGAGAACAGAAGCCTGTGTTTTTCTTGTTTGCAAGCCCAGAACCTAAGACAGGTGTAGTGGAAGAGGCAGTGAATCCATGTTTATGGCACAAAGAGTAAAATGAATGAATGAATAAGACAGATGGATGCTGAGAGAGCACTTGCAAACTAACTGCAAAGGGAAATGGCAGGCCCAGCTGAGGCTCTCAGTTTACTGGCAGTAGGGAGCCACTGAGAGCTCCTGACAGAAAATGTTCTGAGTGTGCTGGATAAAGCACCAATAAAGGGCAATCTCCTGGGCCCCTGTGTACTCTGACCTCAAGTGCACTTGATGCATGGAAATGGCACCCTGCAAAACAAGCATGTGGCAACATCCCTTCTCTGCAGTCTCCAGGGAAATTATGCCAGTTAGAGAGATAGAAACAAAGTGGAAATCATAGACTCATGTACCATGGGGGCCTTTTTTCCTATAATCATAGAGGTCATGATCTCAGGAGTTGTGTCTAACTGAATAGGAAATTCAAAATATAATACTGGAACCAGGAAAATAATTTAAAACCCCTCCACTTTTTCCTATAATTACCAATAACCCACTATTAGACTTCAAGGACAAAAATAACTCTTAAAGCCCCAGAGAGGAGCCAAACTAGTCTTTTTCACCCTGGAAGCATTTGGGAAAGATGATTTCTTTGGGCCTCAAGGATCTGTAATTGTCAGCATCCTCAAGCCATGGAAGCAGGGGGTCTCCACTCTATAATTATGCCTTGCCTAGAAGCCATATCCTGACACCTTTGGGGCTGTCAGTCTGGCAGTATTTGCCCAAGGAGAAGGGAATGGGAAGGAGAGGAAGGCAGGGGTAGTCTGGCAAAGCAGAGGTTGGCCTGCGGACCAAACAAGAAGCTCACGGTAAACAACAGTGGCTGGAGAACAGTGGAAAAGAAAAGCAGAAGTACAGGCTCATCAAGGGGAAGTCCAACCTGTCCCTACTTAAGGGACTGAAAGAGCCACTGTATGTTTGCAAACTGTTCAGGCCTGACTCTCAACTGCTGCTGGGGAAGAGTGGTTATGGGAGCTGCTGACCTCTCCACCACCGACAAACCACTTCTTGTACTTCTCACACATGAAATTGCTGAGTGAGAAAGAAATCCTTCCTTTCACATGATGTGCAACGTCTTTCCCCAGCATAACATGGACAAATTCTGTTCAGTAGAGATGTGCTAATTGTGTAAGTAAGGACCACGTTGTGTCAGAGCCATTGAGATTGAGGAGACAGGGAGATGGGCAGTAAGCAGCAAGGGACCACACAGCCGGTGGGGACAGCAGTGGTTCAGGAACAAGGGCACATGAGGGCTTTATTCTGGAATAAGCACTATGACTTGGGTGGCAGCAGACATGTCCTCAATATCTGTGATGCTCCAGTTCCCCCTGTCACAGGCTTTGTAGCCCACTTGCCAGAACAGTTAAGGGTATATGAAATCAGAAGGCCCTGCTTGGACTGTGGAAGCACAACTCAGGCTTTCTGTGAGATATGACTTCTAAGAAGAAGAGAAGACAAAACTTACACTGAGCCAGCTACTAGT
Organism: Pan troglodytes; assembly: GCF_028858775.2. Taxonomy (NCBI): domain Eukaryota; kingdom Metazoa; phylum Chordata; class Mammalia; order Primates; family Hominidae; genus Pan; species Pan troglodytes. The sequence goes on along the minus strand of NC_072415.2, from coordinate 47,761,382 downwards.
GTGATTGGGGAAACAGGATTCTTAGCATGAGGCAACGAATGAAGGAGGCAGAGCCTTGGCCTTTGAGGAGCCCAGACTCTGAAATGGAGAAGGTCAGAAAGAGATTTCTTATGGAAGCAAGGTCGAGGTGTTCAACCTAGATCAGGAGGTTTCCTGACTACCTGCAGACTCTGGCCTGCACTGTCTCTGCCTCATTTTGTATTCCTGCCACAAAGGAGTGGCTGGAGGTGAGAAGACCTGGAGAGAGGTGGCCCCCAGCCAGGGCATCCGAGAGCTGGATCCCTGCTCAGAATACCCAAACCCACTGGGAAGGCTCAAGCAGCAGCAATGAGCACTGCCATCAGTAGTATGCTTCCCTTTCATTCATGCACTGAGTGCATGAAAAGAAAACACTTGGCTACAGCTTGTTGAATCTGGAGAATACTGTTCTGTGAGGTCCAATTTGCAGAAGACTCTACTTGCTGATATCATCCTTCAGCATCTGAGGCTAGATCCCAGCTGCTGCACTTTAATCAGACAGAATGACACCAGCATAGCCTCTCTCTCCTCATCCTATACCCTCTCTTGGCTCACAGGAGGTAGGAGAAGGACAGCCAAGGCAGGAGACCCAGGATCTAAGAGCCAATTCAAATCCTTTTCTTTCAGGAAAGCAAATATAATGAGGCTCTGAGCTGTGAGTAGGTAGAGGGCAAGAAGAAGGGAAAACACACTGGAGCTCCTAGGTCACTGCCAGGAATAAGATGGGGATAGAAGTGAGGCCCCCTGGTTGGACTTGGACTGTCACTCAAACATGGGGAACCACAGAGTGACCTTGGACTCAGGAAGAATTTCCCTTCTCCATATGTCTTCTTGCTCTATGTACAGCCAAGCTCCCTCTTTCAGACGTGATTAGGAAGACTACATTCACCCTTTATTCATATCATCACAAATTTACAGTGGTGCACATTGGGGTTATAGATGTGAATAAGTGGGGGTAAGCAACCAAGAATGGTTACCCAGTTTGTTTGCAACCTACACAGCCTTCCATACTAGTTCAGCAGGGAGGTATCTGGCAGAAAGTCCTGATGCATGCTGTAGGGAATGTCTGAACAGAGAACTGCAGGGATCTTTCTGCCTGAATGACTCAGGGAGCATTTCCAAAAGGAGGTGAAATTTGAGGGAGTAGAAATTCTCCAGGTCATGAAGTGGAAACATACAAATGCAAGGAGCCATGAAAAAGCCCTAAGTGGTTGTGCAAAAGGAAAAGTTTGATGGGGCTCCAGCATGGAATGGTGGGGATGGAAGGGGGGTTGGCAAAGGAGTGGCACTGGTGTCATTGGAAGGTAAGAAGCCACATCTAAGTGTAAAGGGGAAGAGCCCAAGGGCAGAGAAAAATAAGCACGTGGTTTCTTATGTCAGTGATATAAACAGATTATTAAGTCAGCAGCATCCATTTACCATCTACCATGTGCTAGATACTACACAGGGTGTGGGACCATGGAGACAAATAAGATTTGATCCTCATCCACGAGGAACTCACTATCCAGTAAAGGAGGTATGGAAAGAATCGTATAATCCAGTATAATGTTGTACAGGAGCAAACTAACTAGGAAACTTAAGGGCCCCTCCCTCAATTTTATATTCATTTATAATTGTTTTTTATTTTAAAGAGGGTCCTCCAATTACATAAGCTTCAGACTCTACAAAATCTAGATCCATCCATTATTGCTGAGTTACGTGATAACAATGTCACACAAAGAATGTGCATGTAACTCGATTTAGGCTGAGAAAGGGTCAAAGAAGCTGTTACAATGAGTCATCACCTGGCTTAATTAAGCAAGGCTAGATCATTAATTAAGTAAAAGCTCAAAAGATAATGGAAGGAAGAGTAAAAGGAATCTTTTGAACTCAGAGAAGAGGCAAAAAACAATGAGGTCCAAGACCAGTGGTTTTTAAAGGTGAGGAGTAGGGTGTTCAGATCAGAAACATCAACATCTTCTGCAAACTTTGAAATGCAAGTTCTTTGGGCCACTCCGATGTATTGAATTGGAAGCTCTGAGAGTGAGCCTAGGAATACTGTGGTTTAACAAGCCCTCCAGGTGCTTCTAGATACCAGTCAAAGTGAGAGAACCACTGCCTTACACTAAGGGGTGGGAAATAAGGATGGCTTCCCTAAGAACTCTTCTTAAACTGCAGTCTAGTTCAGATGAGAAAGGAATTCTGTCACCAAGAAAAAGTGATTTCACATGGTAAAGAAGAAAGGGAGGAATCTACACTCAGCATTGTGGTAGATTTTGCAGGGGGGGAAACCCATTAGTATATTCTGTCAAGACCAAACTTTTCACTGTTTGATCACACCTCATTTGCATTTTTAATAGCCCCCATTAGACAGCCTCTGAGCTAATTAGGCAGGCGTCCATAATAGAAGACTTCTGTTTCCTGTTTTCAGAACTCAGAAACTAATGGCTGAAGCACTGCTAAAACAATTAAGTAATAAGAAAAAGACTGTGTAAGATTGGCAAAAGCACAGCTGCCATAAATCATTACAAATGACTCGCAGCTCCAAATGTTTAATTAGGGAAGAAAAGTAACCTATCACATGTTGGGATGGGAGGGGCAAGCTGAGGGAGAGGGACCCTGGAGCAGAGAGTTCCTTGCCCTCTGCCAAGTGGGGATGAAGAGGGGGCTCGAGAATCCAGGAATTCTAGAATTGATAACAAAACCCCAGGCCTTAGGAGTTATGCAGAGGCAGCTTTTACTATACCTAACTAGCAGAAAACGAAAACTACAGCAACCCGATAAAATCAGGACTACTGAAGACTCAGCTTACAGAACTATAATGTGGGTTAGCCAACAGGAAAAGAACCCCAGTAAACTGAGATCCTGGCTGAGGGCAAAGAAAATATGTAATGAATAGGTAGTAAAATAAGGAAGTTATAAATATCAACTACAGATTCATGATTACTTTTGGAATTGAGAACAGAATTTCTTTTCTGTTTCTTATGCACATATTTGTATATGTTAATTAGTTTCCTACTCCCTCTTTCCCCTGTGATTTTGTATCAGGAGGGTGGGTGATGGTTAGTCCTGCAATTTAGTCTTCAGGTTATATCCACATGGAATTGTAACTGAAAGCTTAATATTACCCAAAGATAGATAAGTGATTGATAGGACTTCATATCTCTACTTTTTAGGAAAGGGCCAGCCAATCTTCATTAGTGTGAGATTCATTTGCTGTCTCCTAGGTGGAAGAAAGATGGTCTTAATATCATTATATGAAAACTTAACTATAAGCAGAAGAGGATGGGTGTGGATGCTGAGAAATCAAAGGGGTGGACTGTGCCAGTGAGTATCTCTTGCTCCTATCTGCACATTTGCTCTCATATTTCTCTTCTCTATTTTCATGACGGAGGCTCTGCAAATTATATTTCCAACTTTGTTTTCCTTTCCTTTATGAAATACCTGGAATAGTTTCTGTTTTTCCTGACAGGGCATTGAATGAAACATAGGACTTGATTGATTTGAATGTAATCTATATGCAGATCTATTTTGTTTGCTAGTAATAGCAAACACGGTAAATAGGCTCACCTACATTCTAAATGCTGTTCATTTGTATTGTTTAAGGATGAACTCCTGTAATTCATATTGAGTAACGTATAAGTTTAATATAATTTCAAGACAAATTACACACAATTAAAAAAAAATTATTTTGGTTGTTCCAGAATAAACTTCAATTTGAATTTATTCTTTCATGAATTACATTTACTATTTGTAGACCATAGACCATGCATTCTGCACTGCACTAGGCACTGTGAGGGAAATAAGGAAGGATAGCATTTTTCTAGGTCTTCATTAAAAGAGATGTCACACGGCAATAATTGAATGAAAATAATAAAAACATGATTAATATACATTTAGGGAGTTATATGTTCATAGGAAAGAAAAGTAACATAACAGCATATTAAAGTAAAAATTCAGCTGAATCTTGAAGGAGCATTTAGAAAACAGAAAGAGAAAAGTTAGTCTACACCAACTTACCATTTCAAAATGTATTCTCAGTTTTACTCACTTTACCCATTCTTCTATCCTCTCATGATCACTTAACACAGGGGTAAAAAACTATGGTCTTTGGGTCAGATCTGAACCACTGTCTGTTTTTGTTCATTCATGAGCTGTGAATAGTCTTAACTATTTGGGGAAAAAATTAAAAGAAGAATAATATTTTATGATAAATGGAAATTACCAAATTTTAGTGTTTATAAATACAATTTTATTGAAACACAGCCATACCTATTTGTTTACATATTGTGTATGGCTGCTTTTGCCCTACAAAGGAAGAGTTGAATACTTGCAACAGAAACTGTATGGCCTGCAAAGCCTAAAATATTTATTATCTGGCTCTTTACAGAAAAAGTTTGCTGACTCCTGACAATACATTATCTTGCAATTCAATTTCACCATCTCAGTTCAAAGCTCAAAACATAGAAGGCATTTCCAGAAGCTTTGTGCTTGACATCCAGTGTGGCTCCTCACCTGTTAGTTCTCATCTCTGTCTTGTCGTTCACTTGTCTCTTACTCCCCATTTTTTCCCACGTCAGGGTTCTTACCTTGTATTCAAATGGCTGGCTCACAGACCCCTGTGCACCAGTTCCCCTGTTCTCACTGAAAATCTCTTCTCTCTGCTTTTTTATTTTGCTTTGTTTTGAGAGGGTGATAAAATATTGAGTAGATAGGAAAGAATAGACATGAAATGTCTCTCAGTTATAAACAATAACAATAAAATGAACATGTATCTTCTGACTAGTTCAAGAGACAAAACAAACATATCCTCTCTCTACCTCAAGAGACAAAACTCTATCATTAGTTCCATAGCTCCCAGGACACCTGTGACTCCTTTTATATCTTTCATTCTCAAGTCTCACTTCCTTAAGAAAACCCTCCTAGGTAGCTCCTGCCAACACTGATGGTGCATGTAGCTTACCATCAGCACCACATACTTTAGTGATAGTTTGGAAATTCAAAAGTTAAAAATTAGGCTTAGAAGCTCAATGCATAATTTTAAGTATATTCAAACCCTCCCACAAAATATATGCAATTTCATATATAACTCTTTGCCTGTAATATTCTGTATCCCAAATACATTCATCCATATTTTGGGCTCTTTTTCAACCAAGAGAGTAGACAGTTTCAATATGCCAGCTATGATTTTTATTTTCCACTTTTCCTGAATCCTTTTAGACATTTGGAAGATGGGTGCTCCTGCTTTTCTCATGCTACCATCTAATGGTGATTAAAATCTATGAAAGCATGTGAAAAAGGAAGTGGGTCAACTTCACAATTTTATGTAAGTCCAAAGATGACTCTTTATTAAACTATCCAGGTTAGTGAAATAAGAATCTAAACACTCCCTGTATCTTCCCTGCCCAAAGTGATAAATTTCAACCTCTTATACATGTAATAGTGCTTAAGCTCACAGAAACTAGTGCAGAGAAAAAAGTTCTGGGCTAACAGATAGTGGTATTAAGGTCTAATTCTAATTCATTGTGAAGTCTCTCTGAGATCCTTGGGAAAAAAATTACTACTGTCTTGTCCTCAGTTTCTTCATCTGTAATTTCTGAGGTACCTTCTCTCTAACATTCTCTGCATTCATGGGTCATGGCAAACATCAACTGATAACAAGTCCAAAGCTCCCCTCTCTATACTCCTCCCTTCTTCTAAACTTCTCTCACCAACACAGCCTTCTACTCTGACAGCTGAATATTACTAGCCAAGAAATTGATTTCCAATTCCATCAGCTACAGAATTTAGGCTTGGAAATCTATGTCCTCACCATGACCCAGCTGCTCATATGAAGCCCAGCCATTAAGAAATGCTCCAAAAAATATAAAAATAAAAAAAAAGAGTAAAACTGCTCCTGTGAACCACCATGCCAACAACTTCAGCTGTAACGACCATCAGGGGGAGAGTGAGATTGGTTTTGTTATTGCCAAAAGGGAATTGGCACCAAAATTGCCAACCTCAGTTGTTCATGGAGCACAAGAGCCTGTTCGGAGGAACCGCCTGCCTCCCAACACAGCTTCAACACATTGTTTTGATAGGCAGCAGGCCTCCATAATTATCCCATTCTTTTGGCCAGACCTTTTCTTCCTTTCCTCTTGGGTAGGTGCTTGTGGCTACTGACAAGCCAATCATATCACAGTTCTGCCTACATATGCCTCACTCTCAATTCAGTACCTTTCCTTATGAATAATGTGAAAAATTAGGTATAAACTGCCTCCTTATACACTTCTCTCATTGCTAAAAACTTAAATCTGATCCTTCCTTGAAAACGTTGCTCGATCAAAACTTTAGCTATTTCATTCTCCATTTTCTGAAATGTAGCCTAAGATATTGTTTCCTCGGTGTTGTCAGGATAAAATCACTCTCTCTCTCTCCTTCTTCCTTCCTTCCTCCCCTCCTTGTAATAAAATCACTCTTTTTCTTTCCATTCCTCTTCTGTTCATCCTTCTCTACTTCCTCACTTTCCTTTTACTTGCTTGCTTTCTCTCTCTCTCTTTCCTTTCTTTTCTCAGTTTCTCTCTTTCTCCAAATGCTAGCCCTGTCCCCCCACCAAATACCCTGAAATCTAATGTGGCATAATGCATACCTGGGAGTATACGTTTTCCAAAAGCTCTCCTAGTGATTCCAAGGATGAAGGTAAGGTGAGAAACACTGATCTAGAACATGCCTGAGAGCCTAGGAAGACACTAAAATGGCCTCATTACCCAAAACAAATATCTAAATGTTCAGTTATTACATGCCTTGTCATTGAAATTTGTGTCTTTTCTTACTTAGAGTTTACCATACTTTAGGTACATTATAAAAAGTCATTTCCCAATTTTCCATAATAAATTTACCATAAATGAAAAGCATGTGCAAGATTTAACTAAGAACAGACATGCCAATCACACAAAGAAGTGACAATGATGACTCCCTACAAAAGGGATGCGAAGGGAAAATAAGAGTGTTAAGGAGACACTTGTGTCCTCCCCAGGCCTCTTCCAGCTCTTTTCTTGTCCTGCCAACAAGGGAGACTTTGAAGTTCGTTTTTGGTTATTTTGGTTTTTTTATTATTATTATTTTTTTATTTTCTACTTTCTAGTTCTTGTCATTTGGGTGGGTAATAAGCATCTGTCTCTTATTTCAACTTACTTCCTCTATGAAGCTTTATTAGGTTGGTGCAAAAACCTGCAATTACTTTTGCACCATCCTAATAAATGCAGGCCAAAGAGAAAGGTAGAAGATCTGACTTAGGCCACAAGCCTGAGTTTCAGGCCCCAAAGACCTCTGTCAGAGTTGTCCGTAGAGCTGTTAAAACCTAGAACTCTGAGAGCCACTGTTCTTTGTCTTCACATTTAGTAAGTTTACTCAGCACAGTGGAGGAAGAAGGGTACATAGAGGTGATTTGCTAAGACAGATTTCTGGTTCTTATGCCCTCAATGCCATTAAATCACTACCATGGCAGTGTCCAAATATGGCTGCCAGAAATCCTTCGTTCCCTGTAAAGCATGCCACTTCTCATATCAAAAAGTGGGGACTACTCTCCTTCTCCTTAAACTTGTAGTGACCTTGGGAATTGCTTTGACCAATAGAACGTGACAGAAATGTTATGCTAGCATTCTTGAGCCCAGAGGACTTCTGAGGATGGCCAGCCTCTGCTCCCTCACTCTTAAAGCCTAGCCAGCACACTATAAGAAATTGTAGAAAGAGAGGCCCTGGAAGGTGATAGGCCATCCCAGACACCCCAACCACAGTCAAGCTCTCAGCTGAAAGCAACCGCATGAATGAGCCCAGCTGGCGCCACATGGTGCTAACGATCTCCCCAGTTGAACTCTGCCTGAACTCCTGACTTACAAAATTGGGAGAAATAACAAACTGTCTTTAAGCCACTAAGTTTGGGGGTAGTTCATTATGTCACAATGGATAATCAAAACACTGTCCGTTGCTCTGAACTAAAACCTCATGGAGCATAGCAATTTAGATCTTGCTTGCGGCAGGAAAAACAGTGAGAAACTGTGTTACAGCAGAGTGTACTGATATTAATAACAATGATCTTAAGCCATTGTGATGGTTTAAATGCTGCTTAAGGAAATAGGAATACCCTGCCTAAGCCTGTATGATATATTTTAGACATAATCCATTTGAATTTGTTAAAATTTGAATATTAGAATAGCAAATTTAAGAATAAGTATCAGGAATCTGGAACATTGGCTTATGTAGGCAGCTTCATCCCTGAGGAAGTTAGACAAATGATTTGTTGTCATACAGAGGAATTACCCTTGCCTTGAGATCAAAGAGAAAGCAGATGAGTACAGGGCTTGCAGAGAGAAGACCAAACTTACTGTGAAAGGCATCTCAGGATGAAGGGTTGGAAGGATAAATTTTGAGCCCTAGAGAAACTTCCCTAACAGCCTACTACCTGTCCTGACCTTGCCACTGAACAATGTGCTTTGCACAGAAAACTCAAAGAGGAGGTCTGAATGCTAGCCATACCATCACCATTTATTTACTATTGGATTTTGACTAAATTATCTAACCTCTCCTGAACCTTAAAGAACATATCTGAATCCCACTGATTCTCCTCTCAGATAAACACTAGAGATGTGTGTTTAGGTGAAGAAATCCATATTCCTGGTTGGGAACTAGGACTCCAGGAGAGAAGAGGTTTATCATTGCTTGACTAGAGGAGCCTCCTGGGGTATTAGCTCTCTAGGCTTGCACTAACAAAGGGATACAAACTAAGTAGCTGAAACCACAGAAGCTATTGTCTCACAGTCTGGAGGCCAGAAGGCTGAGATCAAGGTGTTGGAGGGGTGTTTCCTCCTGAGGACTGTGAGAAATAATCTGTTTCGGGCCTCTCCCCTAACTTCTGGCGGCTTGCTGGCAGTCTTTGGCACTCCTTGGTTTATAGATTCATTATCCTGATCTCTGCCTTTATCTCACATGGCATTCTCCCCATGTGCATGTCTTTGTGGTTGATGTTTCCTTATTTATAAGGACACCAGTCATATTGGTTTAGAGCCCACCCTAAGGACTTCATCTTAATTTAATTACCTCTGTAAAGACCCTCTCTCCAAACAAGCTCACATTCTGAGAAACAGGGAGTCAGGACTTCAACACATCATCTTTGGGGAACACAATTCAAGCCATGACACCTGAGTCAGTTAGGACATGCAATTTCAACCTGTAGAACCTTAGAGTCTGAGCATCCATGGAAATAGCAAACCCCACCGATGCCTATCCTGATGTCTCACAGAGGCTGCTTCAGACTCTTCATTCCATCTTGGCCTGAAACTTCCAGAGAAAGAGTCCCATCACTTGTCCTGACAGCCCTTACCATCCTGGACCCCTGCTGGGCCTCCCTCATCTGCTGCCTCAAAATCCAGTACCACCCTCATCACTCAGTCACTCACCCTTGTCCCCCACTCACTCCACAAGCATCCTCTAAGGGCTGACCCCCCTGCTTCACTGCCAAATCCTGGTCCTCTCCAGGGTTTATTCTACCAAAGAGACCCAGACATTGAATTTAAGGAGCTCATTTGAGGTTGTTTTTGTTTTTGTTTTCTGGGTTTTTTGTCGCAATTTTTTTTTTTTTTTTAGTTTTTCCTTTCCAGAAGAAAAGACACAATATCTGAATGACAAATGTGTCTATCCCCTTGCTTAGTTATTTCAAAGGGGAAAAAAATCCTCACAAAGCAGGAAGGAATAAGCACTTAACAATTCAGTGTCTGTCTTGGTGCACATGCCTCCCTCCTAGTTAATTCTATACTAACAACTGCTTTGGGCACCATAAATTATATACCTGTTTTGACTAAAAGGAGTTGCATGATGAGTGGAGGGGCTTATCAAAATCGAGTCCACATTGCAGGTGCTGTCAGTATGACAGACAGAAAGGCACAGCGTAATCCCGATGACTTCCCAATGAAATATAGACAGAGGCTTAACCTGATCCCTGAAGGAATGACAAGAAAATAAGGTGAAAGACCAATTAGCCTCTTTCCATATAATCTGAAACTTACTGGCTGGCTATTTTTACTCCTTCTACTCCCTGACTCACCAGGTAGCAGCCAGGAGGTGACAGAAGCCAATGCTTTCTCTTCAGAGCCATCTGATAATTTTTGGTGGAAAAGCTACCTGACTTTTACTGGACTAAAAAGTGCATCATATCGACCTGACCCACAGCCTTCTTTTTCTTTTACAGAGTTGAGAAAGACAACCCATGTGCACCTGTTTTTCTAAGTGGGAGGAAGAAGGGATGTGGAGAGAAGTGGCAATTCTCTCAAATGTTATCCATCAGTTGCTGGGTGCCTGCTTTGTGTTCACCCCTTGCTAGGCATTGTAGAAGAGACAAGAAAAGAAAAGTCATATTCTATGGCCTCTCAAAATCTAGTGGAGAGGAGTAAATAGATAAAACTCTGCTGTAGAAAGAGAAAGTCTTAATGATGCTGCTGGTTTTCATGTGTGATGAAATTGCCTCTTCCTTTTTAGCAGGTCAAGTATCACCTTTGGGGTTTTTATCCAGCTCTGGGGATGGGTGTGCACTGGATACTTATCTTCCTGGAGTCTTTCATTTGGCATCCTTTGTGGCCAAATGGGATATAGTTGAAAGGAAACTAAGCAGGGTTTACAGCAGCATGTGTGGTGATACTTAGGGCTGAGAGCAGGAATACACAACCATCTGGCTTGAGCCACACAGTTAGGTGTGGTGAGATGATGTACCCACAATGGGAAGTTGACCAAAGGTCAATGTGACAGAAGCTGGAAGAAGACCATGAAGGGTAAGGGAGTCAGTTAGTAATTCTAGAAGAAAGTTTACTCCATTTTCCTGGTGGTGATGTTTACAGTGCTCAAATGCACTACCCTGGCCACTGTAGCCATGTCTCCTCACTGAATTTCCCATATAACCTGTCCTGAGAGAGTTGATAAAGCCATCAAAGGTGTTTCACTTCTAGGACACAGATCAGTCACTGAAGGACCATGGCATCCAAGCAACAAGTTAATTCCCAAGAAATGGAGCAAGTACATTTAGGAGGCAAAACCCACGTTAATCACTTTGCCTGTTGTTTCTCCTCTATTACCTTTGCCCACATATGCCATGTTCCTGCCAATCAACTTCAATTAAATTTATCATAACAAAGATTGATAATAATTATCATTAGTATAAAAAACTTCTTTGTCTTCTCATAGTGCTTTTTCTTTCTAAACTATTTTCACACACATTAGTTAATTCAATCTTTATCATCTGCTGTGTGCCCAGCCAGGGTCTAGGTACTGTGGGGGATGCAATAAGCAAGGCTTTGCACACCACTGAGTGGCTAGTGCTGTCTCTCCCTTTGCTTTCACCGATCTTTGTGACTAAACCATCAGGCACAGATACCAGAGAAAGGGCAGGGCTCCATTCCAGGTAGAAAAAATGGAAATCTGTCACTCTGCCCACCCAGAACCTCCTGTTATCACTCTATCATAGTCCATGACTGACCCATTCCCTCCGGCTGCTCCCAGCCCCTAAGATTTTAGAGCTGCTATTTCGCCTTTCTAGATGGCCCTGATGTCATCATTTCCAATCTTAGCCACACCCTCTTCCTACACGCATATCTTCATAACTTCTCCAGATTCCTTTATATTGCATTTTGGCTCTCTGCTGGGTTTGCTACTCCTACCAATTTAGCAACATCTGAAAATTTAATTAGCAGGTGGTTGTCTCCCTCTTCCACATAATTAATGAAGATGTTAAAATAAAACTGGATTAAGAATTTATTACACTATAATTTGCAAATCATTGTCACAGTTACTAGATAAGTTCTAACAAGGCAGGAGGGAGCAACTTGAGAGGAGCAAGGGTGGCTAAGGCACCATCATCCTCCCTCTAAGCCAAAGGCAGTATGGTACAGGGAAGTGAACTCAGGCTGAGAGATGGTAGTCAGGGTACTGGCTGAGAGTCTGTCACTAACTGGTAGAAGCTCCCTCATCATAATCCATCCCTAAACCCCAAGGCACATGTTAAAGAACACCAAGAGAATCTCAGCTCAAATCACCAAGGGGCCAGGGAGGTTTTCCTCTGAGCTTGGAACAAATGCAGTGATCCATTAGAAAGGGAGGGAGTATCCTTTATTTCTATCTCTTGCCTGATAGCCCTGGCCAGAATTTCCAATACTATGTTGAATAGGACTGGTGGGAGAGGTCATCCTTGTCTTGTGCCGGTTTTCAAAGGAAATGCTTCCAGCTTTTGCCGTTCAGTATATTAGCTGTGGCTTTGTCATAAATAGCTCTTATTATTTTGAGATGCCTTCCACCAATACCTAGTTTATTGAGTGATTTATCCTGAAGGGGTGTTGAATTTTATCAAAGGCCTTGTCGGGATCTGTAAAGTATATAAAAATAATCTTGTGGTTTTTGTCATTGGTTCTGTTTATGTGATGGATTATGTTTATTGATTTGCATATGTTGAACCAGCCTTCCATCCCAGGGATGAAACTGACTTGATCATGGTGGATAAGCTTTTTGATGTGCTGCTGGATTCAGTGTGCCAGTATTTTATTGAGGATTTTCACATGGATGTTCATCAGGGATATTGGCCTGTAATTTTCTTTTTTTGTTGTGTCTCTACCAGGTTTTGGTATCAGGATGATGCTGGCCTCATAAAATGAATTAGGGAGGAGTCCCTGTTTTTCTATTGTTTGGAACAGTTTCAGAAGGAATGGTACCAGCTCCTCTTTGTACCTCTGGTAGAATATGGCTGTGAATCCATCTGGTCCTGGGCTTTTTTTGGTTGGTAGACTATGAATTACTGCCTCAAATGCAGAACTTGTTATTGGTCTATTCAAGGATTTGACTTCTTCCTGGATTAGTCTTGAGAGGGTGAATATATCCAGGAATTTATCAATTTCTTCTAGATTTTCTAGTTTATTTGCATAGAGGTGTTTATAGTATTCTCTGATAGTAGTTTGTATTTCTATGGGATCAGTGGCGATCTCCCCTTTATCATTTTTTATTGTGTCTATTTGATTCTTCTCTCTTTTCTTCTTTGTTAGTCTGGCTAGCAGTCTATCTATTTTGTTAATCTTTTCAAAGAACCAGCTCCTGGATTTATTGATTTTTTTGAAGGGTTTTTCGTGTCTCTATCTCCTTCAGGTCTGCTCTGATCTTAGTTATTTCTTGTATTCTGCTAGCTTTTGGATTTGTTTGCTCTTGCTTCTCTAGTTTTTTTAGTTGTGATGTTAGGGTGTCAATTTTAGAAAAAAAGGAAGTCAAATTATCTCTGTTTGCAGACGACATGATTGTATATTTAGAAAACTCCATCATTTCATCCCCAAAACTCCTTAGGCTGATAAGCAACTTCAGCAAAATCTCAGGATACAAAATCAATGTGCAAAAGTCACAAGCATTCCTATACACCAATAATAGACAAACAGAGAGACAAACATGAGCAAACTCCCTCTCACAATTGCTACAAAGAGAATAAAATACCTAGGAATACAACTTACAAGAGATGTGAAGGACGTCTTCAAGGAGAACTATAAACCACTGCTCAAGGAAATAAGAGAGGACACAAACAAATGGAAAAACATTCCATGCTCATGGATAGGAAGAATAAATGTTGTGAAAATGGCCATACTGCCCAAAATAATTTATAGATTTAATGTTATTCCCATCAAGTTACCATTGACTTTCTTCACAGAATTAGAAAAAACTACTTTAATTTTCATATGGAACCAAAAAAGAGCCCGTATAGCCAAGACAATCCTAAGCAAAAAGAACAAAGCTGGAGGCATCATGCCACCTGACTTCAAACTATGTTACAAGGCTACAGTAACCAAAACAGCATGGTACTGGTACCAAAACAGAGATATAGACCAATGGAACAGAACAGAGTCCTCAGAAATAACACCACACATCTACAACCATTTGATCTTTGGCAAACCTGACAAAAACAAGCAATGGGGAAAGGATTCTATATTTAATAAATGGTGTTGGGAAAACTGGCTAGCCATATGCAGAAAACTGAAACTGGACCCATTCCTTACGCCTTATATAAAAATTAGCTCAAGATGGATTAAAGACTTAAACGTAAGACCTAAAAGCATAAAAACCCTAGAAAACCTAGACAATACCGTTCAGGACATAGGCATGGGAAAAGACTTCATGACTAAAACACCAAAAGCAATGGCAAACAAAGGCCAAAATTGACAACTGGGATCTAATTAAACTAAAGAGCTTCTGCACAGCAAAAGAAACTATCATCAGAGTGAACAGGCAACCTACAGAATGGGAGAAAATTTTTGCAATATATCCATCTGACAAAGGGCTAATATCCAGAATCTACAAAGAACTTAAATTTACAGGAAAAACACAACCCCATTAAAAAGTGGGTGAAGAATATGAACAGACACTTTTCTTTTTTTTTTAATTTAATTTAATTTTATTATTATTATACTTTAAGTTTTAGGGTACATGTACACAATGTGCAGGTTAGTTACATATGTATACATGTGCCATGCTGGTGTGCTGCACCCATTAGCTCGTCATTTAGCATTAGGTATATCTCCCTCCTCCCTCCCCCCACCCCACAACAGTCCCCAGAGTGTGATGTTCCCCTTCCTGTGTCCATGTGTTCTCATTCTTCAATTCCCACCTATGAGTGAGAAGATGTGCTGTTTGGTTTTTTGTTCTTGTGATAGTTTACTGAGAATGATGATTTCCAATTTCATCCATGTCCCTACAAAGGACATGAACTCATCGTTTTTTATGGCTGCATAGTATTCCATGGTGTATATGTGCCACATTTTCTTAATCCAGTCTATCATTGTTAGACATTTGGGTTGGTTCCAAGTCTTTGCTATTGTGAATAGTGCTGCAATAAGCATACGTGTGCATGTGTCTTTATAGCAGCATGATTTATAATCCTTTGGGTATATACCCAGTAATGGGATGGCTGGGTCAAATGGTATTTCTAGTTCTGAGGAATTGCCACACTGACTTCCACAATGTTTGAACTAGTTTGCAATCCCACCAACAGTGTAAAAGTGTTCCTATTTCTCTGCATCCTCTCCAGCACCTGTTGTTTCCTGACTTTTTAATGATTGCCATTCTAACTGGTGTGAGATGGTATCTCATTGTGATTTTGATTTGCATTTCTCTGATGGCCAGTGATGGTGAGCATTTTTTCATGTGTTTTTTGGCTGCATAAATGTCTTCTTTTGAGAAGTGTCTGTTCATGTCCTTCGCCTAGTTTTTGATGGGGTTGTTTTTTTTTTTTTTTCTTGTAAATTTGTTTGAGTTCATTGTAGATTCTGGATATTAGCCCTTTGTCAGATGAGTAGGTTGCGAACATTTTCTCCCATTTTGTAGGTTGCCTGTTCACTCTGATGGTAGTTTCTTTTGCTGTGCAGAAGCTCTTTAGTTTAATTAGATCCCATTTGTCAATTTTGGCTTTTTTTGTCATTGCTTTTGGTGTTTTAGACATGAAGTCCTTGCCCATGCCTATGTCCTGAATGGTATTGCCTAGGTTTTCTTCTAGGGTTTTTATGGTTTTAGGTCTAACGTTTAAGTCTTTAATCCATCTTGAATTAATTTTTGTATAAGGGGTAAGGAAGGGATCCAGTTTCAGCTTTCTACATATGGCTAGCCAGTTTTCCCAGCATCATTTATTAAATAGGGAATCCTTTCCCCATTGCTTGTTTTTGTCAGGTTTGTCAAAGATCAGATAGTTGTAGATATGCGGAGTTATTTCTGAGGGCTCTGTTCTGTTCCATTGATCTATATCTCTGTTTCGGTACCAGTACCATGCTGTTTTGGTTACTGTAGCCTTGTAGGATAGTTTGAAGTCAGGTAGCATGATGCCTCCAGCTTTGTTCTTTTGGCTTAGGATTGACTTGGCGATGTGGGCTCCTTTTTGGTTCCATACGAACTTTAAAATATTTTTTTCCAATTCTGTGAAGAAAGTCATTGGTAGCTTGATGGGGATGGCATTGAATCTATAAATTACCTTGGGCAGTATGGCCATTTTCACAATATTGATTCTTCCTATCCATGAGCATGGAATGTTCTTCCATTTGTTTGTATCCTCTTTTATTTCATTGAGCAGTGGTTTGTAGTTCTCAAAGTCTCAGGATACAAAATCAATGTACAAAAATCACAAGCATTCTTATACACCAATAACAGACAAACAGAGAGCCAAATCATGAGTGAACTCCCATTCACTTACAACAGACACTTTTCAAAAGAAGACATTTATGCAGCCAACAAACATATGAAGAAAAGCTTATCATCACTGGTCATTAGAGAAATGCAAATCAAAACCACAGTGAGATACTGTCTCACACCAGTTAGAATGGTGATCATTAAAAAGTCAGGAAACAACAGATGCTGGAGAGGATGTGGAGAAATAGGAACACTTTTACACTGTTGGTGGGAGTATAAATTAGTTCAACCATTGTGGAAGACAGTGTGGCAATTTCTCAAGCATCTAGAACTAGAAATACCATTTGACCCAGCAATCCCATTACTGGATATATACCCAAAGGATTATAAATCATTCTACTATAAAGACACATTCACACGTACATTTATTGCAGCACTATTCACAATAGCAAAGACTTGGAAACAACCCAAATGCCCATCAATGTTAGACTGCATAAAGAAAGCATGGCGCATATACACATGGAATACTATGCAGCCATAAAAAAGAATGAGTTCATGTCCTTTGCAGGGACATGGATGAAACTGGAAACCATCATTCTCAGCAAACTAATACAGGAACAGAAATCCAGACACCGCATGTTATCATTCATAAGTGGGAGTTGAACAATGAGAACATATGGGCACAGCGGGGGGAACATCACACACTGGGGTCTGTCGGGGGATGGGGGACAAGGGGAAGGATAGCATTAGGAGAAATACCTAATGTAGATGACAGGTTGATGGTTGCAGCAAACCACAATGGCACATGTATACCTATGTAACAAACCTACACATTCTGCACATGTATCCCAGAACTTAAAGTATAATTTTTTAAAAAAGAGAGAAAAAAACAAGAAGAAGGGGAGCAAGTAAATGATGCAGTGGGGCAACATGTATCTTTTACTGAATATTGTGTCCCTAGTAAGAACAAGCTTTTCTTGGAGACCAAACAAAATAGTGTTAAGTCAAATCATTTGACCCAGTAAGTCTTCTTTCTAAATATCTATTCTTGGATAATAAAAAACAGCCAACTCTAGACAGAAATGTTTAATCATAAGGAAGGGGAGTTTCTAACATTTAAAAATAATAGACCATGGGAAAATCCTATACCTTATCTCAGGTCATTCCCAACTAATCTCACTGTCTCTACTTTTAACTTCTGCTGGCCCTGGCCTGACTCCAGTTCCTATTGTTTCTTCTGACATGGGCTCTCTCCAGTATATCTCTTGCTTTGATTTTTCTCTTCTTTTCTTTGACTTTCATGACCTCACAACCTCACCTAGCCCCTCCTTCAGCCTAGCTCTTCCTGGGGCTACATGGCTCATATCCTTCCAGCAATAATAAACAAGACTCCTGTATCAGTTCGTTTTCACACTGCTAATAAAGACATACTTGAGACTGGGCAATTTACAAAAGAAAGAGGTTTAATTTGACTTACAGTTCCACGTGGCTGGGGAGGCCTCACAATCTTGGCAGAAGGCAAAGAGAAGCAAGTCACATCTTACATGGTTGGCAGCAGGCAAAGAGAGCTTGTTCAGGGCAACTCCCATTTTTAAAACCATCAGATCTCATGAGACCCATTCACTATCACCAAAACAGCACAGGAAACACCCGCCCCCATAATTCAATCATCTCTCACCACCGAGTTCCTCCCACGACACATGGGAATTGTGGGAATTACAATTCAAGATGAGATTTGGGTGGAGACACAGCCAAACTATATCAACCCCTCACCCATTGCAACAAACTGGCCAACCCCACCTCTGGCTCCTGAGATATTCTGGTGCAGGCAGCTCCACTCTGTCTTTTGCATTAGAGCTACCATCTGCTCTAAGGCCATGCCTACCCAGCAAGTCCAGAGAGCAAGCCCGGGAACAGGATTAAATACCTTTATGGTGGACAGACATAAAATGGATTATTGAAGGGTTATTAATGTGTTTAGGAGAATACTCTTAGCTTCGTAGAGCAAATATTAAAGAAGTCACTATACCTGTGAAACCTTTTCAAGAAAACAAGTGTTGAAAAATGGAATCCCTAAATCTAATTTGATTCCAAAGTCATTTTGTTATGTCCAACACATGATTTGGCAAATCATGCAGGACTTGACTGACTTGCTGGCCCCATATTGTGAATTCCAGATCAAGTTTGGTACCAAATACATTAATTTTAAAATTTGAGCTCCTATAGTTCTTTACCTCAATGTATTGTAAAAAAGAAGCCTGTTTTGTTGAAAAAAGAAAAAAGAAATAAAAGACAAAGTAGTAATTCACGCAAGGGAATACCTTGAAACGGCTATAATTTATAAAACAAAATACCCTTAATATGACAGCAGTCAATTTAGCCTGATATAAAAGAGGGTCTGTGTTTTCTTTCATTTATATTTTTATGATACGTAATGTCTTTATAATTTCACCACTCCACATCAAAGCCGCCAACCGCTGAGTGCCTAAATAAGTAGCATGTGAAGAAAATGAATGAATTGCTAAATGTCCCATTATGTCCACAGAGAATATCCTTCTATTTGGAGTCAGGAATCTTAAATTGAGACAACAAATGAATGGTTTTCACTCCAATGGAGGGAGAGTTTTGGCAACTTTATTATGCTCAGCATTTGAATTGGAATAAGGGGAAATATAGAGAGAAATGAAGTTTTAAAAAATAATAAGTGTTGTTGGTGTTGGGTTCTGGCTCTGAATGTCAGTTTGTCTGTGAGACAGAGTGATGGGGACTGTAGGGGGCATAGCACATGCATAAAAGCTCCAGGGAGATAGAGCAGAGGGCCTGTCACTGTTGTGATTTCTCCTGCACAAAGAAGCTATTTGAAGAATCTTAACAAGTTCCAACGTGTTTGGCCCAACACATTAGGGCTGACATCAAAAATGGAAAAGCAGAGAATCTGTCGAGCTGGTTAAAGGAAATCACAATAATCAGCAGCTCTTAAGGCACTTAACCGCAGACACCCAGGGAGCCCCAAGTCAAGGAATAAGAAATGATGGGGGAGAAGGGGTGGTGATTGCAGCAACATCCAAGAGCTCATTGACCTTAAAAATCTACCCAAGTGCATCAGTGGAAAACAGGATGAATACTATAGCAAATATAACACAATTACGGATCTGTGTATGCTGAAGCAACAAAGCCTACGGAGATCCACTTTCACTGGCCCTAACTCCCTCTTAAAGCCTCAACATTTAAAACTTCTATTCTTCATATTCCAGATCTCATCTCTCTTTATCTTACTATCTGCAAACGTCCATAGAAACTTCCTCTCAGAGCAGTGTTTTGTGCCACAATTGATGACAGAGAAGGGATGGGCTTACTAGTGTGCTATAGTGGCCTCCAGATCAGGAGGCTGGCATTTTCTGGGTAAGACATTTAACCTACTGGTTGAGAATTAACTATGAGTACATTATCAAAATAGGTCAGATATACTTAACTTTTGACCTATTGGAGTGATGAGATCATAGTCCAGGGTGAACAGTTAGTAATCAAGCCAAATGTTTCATTCCCTAAGTAAGGTTGATCTACACATTTGTGACTGTGTGAGAATATATGCGTTGTGCAACGTGCATGCAGTCAGAGCAGAGTAGGAAGAGGCTTGCTCTCTGACACCTTTTAGGTCTATATTTTAAAGAAAAAGTTCATACCCAGATAGAGGGAAAAAGAAACTCTGAAATTCAGAAGGGTCACCTTTCATGCTAAATAGAGAGTAGCATTTTATTCCTTCCACTGGGAAAATCTGCTGTATGTGTAGCAAATACAGTATTAAATTGCAACATAATGCATGTAACTATGAACATATGCTTTGAAGCTTGAACACTGTTCTTTTAAGACAAAATAATCAATGGACAGTCTGTTCCTGATATGGTTTGGATCTGTGTCCCCACCCAAATCTCATGTTGGATTGTAATCCCCAGTGGTAGAGGTGGAGCCTGGTGTGAGGTGACTAAATCATGGGGGCAGTTTCACATGAATGGTTTAGCAGCATCCTACTTGGTACTGTCCTCACAATAATAATAGTGAGTGAGTTCTCATGAGATCTGATCATTTAAAAGTGTGTAGCACCTCCCCCTTGTCCCCTTGCTCCTACTCTGGCTATGTGATGTTCATATTCCCCCTTCGCCTTGCACCATGATTGTAAGTTTCCTGATGCCTCCCAAAACCTGAGCAGATGCCAGCATCATGCTTCCTTATAGCCTGTGGAACTGTGAGCCAATTAAACCTCTTTTCGTCACAAATCATCCAGTTTCAGGTATTTCTTTATAGCAATGTGAGAATGGACTAATATTGTTCCTCTCTGGCTGGCCTCAGTTTTCTAATCACAGGAACAAGCAGCTTAGATTATATAATTTCTAAATTCCAATCCAGTCTCATATTATATGGTCTTTAACAATATTAATAACAATATCACAACTATACCATAATGGCATATCACCAACAACAACTTTGTCAACAACTATTTGCTAAATGCTTAAGAGGCACCAGTGTGCTGAGTGGTTTATGTAATTTAACTTATTGAATCCTCACAATAATTTGTTAATGAAAGAATATTATCATTTTTATAGATGAAGACAAATAAATTTTCCAATATTACATAGTTTATGGGTGGCAATATTGATTTTCTAACTTAAATCTAACCCCGCAACCTGTGTCCTTAATTTTAAAAAACTGTATTGTATATTTCAGTTTTGTCTAGCATAGAGGGAGTGGAAGACAGGCTATAAGAGACTGAAAAGCAGAAATGTTTTCAGTAAGTGTTTACAATATTATTGAAGAGAAAAGAGCCACATGGGAAAGAGATAACCATACGGTATAGTATGTGTGTAAGTGCCAGATTAAATAGATCGGTCAATAAGAACTACAGGACTTAGAGAAGGGAAAATCATTATTAGTTAGACACTAGCAACAAGCATAGCTAGAAAGGGCTTTGTGTCATTGCACTTTCAAATGGAGAGAAAACAAGGCAGACAGAAAGGCTAGGACAAAGGTTTTTGGTGGGGAAAAGTGCATTAGCAGAAGCAAACACTGGAATTGTTGTAGCATGAACAATAGACAATGAAGAGAGAAGCTTGCATTTTCTAGTCTGAAAAAAACATATAAACCTTCATATTTTGCAAAAATAAGTTAATATATTTTCCTTACAATAGAGAAGACTTCAGAGACAGCAGATTTTTGTAGCTAATGGTTAATTCATTCATTGTTGCAAAATATGATCAGCATTTCTGGACATACAATATTATGGCAGATCAATACTTTCACCACATATACAAGGATCAACCCAGGACTCTTGTTAAAGATGCAGAAAAGTGATTCTTACCACAGACCCAGAGTCAGAATTTCTATTAATGAACCCAGGAATTTGCATGTACAAATGCTTCTCAAATTATTGTTAAAAATGTTATTGCAGTATAGTTTTCATACATTAAAATGCACAGATTTTAAGTATTTATCATGATAAATTTTGACAAATATGTACACCCCTGTAACCTTTATCCCAACTAAGATACAGAACACTCCTATCATCCCAGAAAGTTTTTTGTACCCCTTCTATACTTTTGATATTTGGCCCTCCAAACCTCAGGTTGAAATTTAATCTCCAATTTTGTAGGTGGGGCCTACTGGGAGGTATTTGAATCATAGGGCAAATCCCTCATGAATAGCTTGGTGCAGTCCTTGCAGTATTGAGTTCTTGCTCTATTAGTTCTCATGAGAGATCCCCCAAGAACTGGTTGCTGATTGTTTAAAAGAGTCTGGCACCTTTCTCTTCTCTCTCTCTCTCTCTCTCTCTCTCTCTCTCTCTCTCTCTCTCTCCCTGCTGTCACCATGTGGTACATTCCCTTTTGCCTGGGTGGAAGCAGTCTGAGATCCTCACCAGATGCAGATGCTGGCATCATGCTTCTTGCACGGCCTACGGAACCATGGGTGAAATAAACCCCTCTCTTTATAAATGACTCAGCCTCAAGTATTCCTTTATAGCAACACAAGTGGACTAAAACAGCCCCTTTGCCATCAGTCCCCCACTGCTCCAGGAAACTGTTGATCTGATTTTCAATCTCTCAAGATGAGTTTTGTCTGTTCTAGAGCTTCCTATAACCAAAATCACACAGAGTATACTTTTTTTGTGCCTGATTTCTCAACATAAAGTCTATGAGAGTCACCGTTGTTGTGGGCATCAGCAATTTGTTCATTTTTGTTGCTGAGTAGTATGTCATTTTATGAATATGCCATGTTTTGTTCTTTCATAGTCTTGTTAAAACACATTTGGGTGGTTTCCAGTTTTTCATTCTTGTGACAAACATAATTATATAAGTTATTTTATAGACAAACAGTTTTTGTCTTGGATAAATAATTCAGAGTGAAATCACTGGGTAATAGCATAGGTGTATGTTTTCGCTTTAAAATAAATGACCAGTTTTCTCAAGTGATTGTGCCATTCTATTGTCCCACCAGCAATGTATGAAAGTTTCAGTTGCTCCACATCCTCACTTGATATTGTCAGGCTTTTTAATTCACCCACTCATGACCAACTTTTTTTTATGGTTAGTGCTTTTGTGTCCATGAGGTACAAAAATTTTCAATATTTTCATTCTAGTTCATTGAAAATATTTTTCTAATTTCTTTTAAAATCTCTTCTTTGACCCATGGGTTATTTAGAAATATGTTTTTTTAATTTCCAAATATTTGGCCATTTTTCAATATATCTTATTCTTAATGATTTTAATTTAATTCCATTGTGGTCAGAAAAACATATTTTATAAGATTTTAATTTCTTGAAATTTATGAGATGTATTTTAGTGAACAATTCGTGATTTTTCTTGTGGAATGTCCCATATGCACTTAAAAATAATTTGTATTCTACAGTTGGGTGTGATGTTCTGTTAATGTCAATTATGTCAAGTTCTTGGATAGTGGTGTTTAGATTCTATACATTCTAAATGATTATTTGACTTGTTTTATTAACTAATGAGAGGTAATTAATACCTCTCAGTATCTAATACATTTCAGTGTTAAGAGAATAGTTAATATCCTATCATAAAGGATTAGAGTAAATATATCCTACTGAGAGGATTTATTAACATTGCATCTATAATTGTGTTATAGATAGATGATAGATAGATTTCCATCCTTTTATATCCATTCTGTTTACATTACATTGTCTCTTGCACACAGTATATATTTTACTTTTATAGCCAGTCTGACAATCTCAGCCTTGTAATTTGAATGTTTAGTTCATTTATATTTAAAGTAATTATTTATATGGTTTGGACTAAATATATCACTTTACTATATTTTCTACTTATTTATCTGGGCATTTTTTGGATATTTATTTTTTGGGTTAATTGAATAGTTTTGGTATTATATTTTCTTTTCTCTATTGGATTTTTAACTATGCTGCTTTTATTTTTTTTCTTTGTTATTCTAGAAATTATAATATGTATTCTTAATTTATTTGAGTATCCTTACAATTAATATTTTCTCAGTTCACACTTTACACTGCCAACTTCATAAATGTAAAAATCTCAAATCAGTTAATACTAATGAGCTCCATCAACTTTTTTTATTATGATTATACTTTATGTTTTAGGGTACATGTGCACAATGTGCAGGTTTGTTACATATGTATAGATGTGCCATGTTGGTGGCACCAACTTTTATAGAATTATTGTCTTATATTTTATCTGTTACATAGGTTTTAACCAAATCTTCTAATGTCATTTTTGCTTTAACAAGCCGTTACTCCTATAAAGAAAGTAAAAGAAGAAAAACTAAAAGTATGTGTGTGTGTTTGTTTGTTTGTTTGTTTGTTTGTTTGTTTGTTTTGGGGTTTCTTTTTTTTTTTTTTTTTGAGATGGAGTTCTGCTCTCATTGCCCAGGCTAGAGTGTGATGGTGCGACCTCGGCTCACTGCAACCTCCACCTCCCAGGTACAAGCAATTCTCCTGCCTCAGCCTCCCTAGTAGCTGGAATTACAGTCATGCGCCACCATGCCTGGCTAATTTTGTATTTTTAGTAGAGATGGGGTTTCTCCATGTTGGTCAGGCTGGTCTCAATCTCCTGACCTCAGGTGATCTACCCGCCTCAGCCTTCCAAAGTGCTGGGATTACAGGTGTGAGCCACTACATCTGGCCGGTAAGTTTTTACATTAAATTACTATTTACCATTTTTAGTGCTTTTCATCTCTTCTTGTAGAATTAGATTTTCACTTGATATCATTTTCCTTCACTGTGATAACTTTTTTTGAGTATTTCTTATAGTTTAGGTCTGCCAGCAACACATTTTCTCAGCTTTTATTTATAAAATGCAATTTTAAAAAATACTTTCATTGCATATAGATTCTCAGTTAGTAGGTTTTTTTGTCTTTTCCTTCAACACTTTAAATGGCCATTCCATTGTCTTCTGGCCTTCATTGTTTCTGATGAAAAATCAACCATCTTTCATATTGTTCCACTGTGTGTAATGTGTTGTTTTTCTCCCAGCAGCTTTTAATATATTCTCTATATCTCTTTATCTTTGGTTTTCATCAGTTTGATTATGATATCCCTAAATATGGTATTCTTTGTATTTACCATCTGGCAGCCTTTTGTTACAAGTGTGAATTACTGATTCCTATCTCAAATCCATTGTATCAGAGTCACAGTGTAAGAAAGTTCCAAATGTCTAAATACTCCCAAAACTATCTTTACTAACACTTAAATTTAGATAATCACTAGGCTGTAGCAATAAAACTCATCTCTAGCCTGAAGAAATTTAGAATATTTAATACATTAGGATATGTACTCAAAAATAAATAATATCATTAGGATACAAAAATATTCCATATCGGTAGAGATGATTTGCCATGAAAGTTCAGAAAATAAAGAAGAAGTCTACATAGTAAGAAAGAAAAGCTTATTGAAAGGCATTTCATTTAAGTAGAATCTTTAAATATAAGTGACATTTTCATTTGGAGAGTTGGAGGGGAGTTGAACATTTCTAAATTCTATCATAAAGAATAATTTCACTATTCCAAAGCTAATCTTAAGACCTCTATCAGAGATGGAAAATAAGGGCTCTCAGCCAACCTAAGGGAATATTTCTGACAGACTTAAAATTAAGGTCTCCAATCTTTTCAACCTTTAATACAGAACTGTACCCCCCTCTCGCCACCCCTCACTCCCCATACACACATTGATAATCCTTTACCAAGCAGAAAAAGAAAGGTGGAATGCTTTCCAACTCACTAACAAAATGCAATGGCTTCTTATTTTTTTAATGCAACATAACCTGGATGTCAGGTTGCATTAAGATTCCTTGGGTTACGATGACATAAATAGTTCAACATAATGAAACATGACACTGAGAAATATGGGCATTGATCTGTGCCTCTAATTTAAAGACGCACTGGGTTTTGCCTTGATCTGCTTTTATGTCCTCAACAAGGAAATGACACATGGATAATGGGTATTGTCTGCTTTGTTGTTCCCAGGACGGGCTGCAAAGAAGAGTTTTTTCATTATTGACATATCCATTGTATTGACAAAAGGGTTATCATATTCTCTTTCTCGTGGATGCTTGTCAAATGGTCATAACTTACAGAAACAAGAATAGAATCATTCTAAAGACAGTCTTCAAGAAAATACATTCCAACTCTATCTTCCTCACACTTCAATCTGCATTGGAACTAAAATTGAATCTTAATTTATTTATGCAATCAATAAACGATGGGCTAGGTAATGTGCTGGGGTTAGGAATACAACGACTAAGATCCTTATTTCATAGTCTTGTCCAGTGTTTATCAAAATATATTTTTCAGAGATGTTACTAGGTATAGCCCTAAAAACTCGATGTTTTGGAAACAGAATTAAACACATAGCAAGGATTGGGGATCAAAAGTGGAAATTAAACTGATTGAGAATTGCCTGTCCCTTCCATATTGGAGCAGTATAGTCACAGGCCTCTGCTGTGTGGGAACTGGAACTGAGTTATAAAATCTGGGAGTTGTCAAGTACTTTTCTATTTATGAAATAAAGATTAAATAGTCCACTCATCAGCCTGGAATAACAGCAAAGAATCAGATTTTAGCTATTTATTGAGGCTATGGCTGTGGTCACTAAAAAGTTGTTAGAGCCTGCTCTAACAAGGAGTTGTCAAACCTGCTCCAAATATAGGTATGAATTCCAAATTTGTATATATAGCATAGAGACCCCCAATCGGGACTAAACATAATATTGATTCGTAAATAGTGATGCCCCAGAGTGGCGAAATAATCATCTGTCATAAAGAGCTTTATAACAGTCCAGAAACTGATGAGTTCCTACAGAAAACAGATTCTACCAACTGTAGATAATAATAATAATAATAAACTACAAGCTATTTCAGGAAATCTCCATGAAAGAAAATGAACACAATAACAACAACATAACCAAAAAAAAAAGAAAAGAATGTTTAAAACTCTTAAGGAGATTTTAAAATAAGTATATTAAAATGGCTTTATAAATCCATGGCTGGGCATGGGGGCTCATGCCTGTAATCCCAGCACTTTGGGAGGCCGAGGCAGGTGGATCACTTGAAGTCAGGAGTTTGAGACCTGCCTGGCCAACATGGTGAAACCCCATCTCTACTAAAAATACAAAAATCAGCCAGGCATGATGGTGCACACCTGTAATCCCAGCTACTTGGAAGGCTGAGGTGGGAGACTCGCTTGAACCCAGGAGGCGGAAGTTGCAGTGAGCTGAGATCACACCACTGCACACCAAAATCTCATCTCAAATTGTAATTCGAAGTGTAATCCCCTCCCCTCCCCTGCTACCATGCCCAGGGAGGGACCTGGTGGGAGGTGACTAGATCATGGGGGCGATTTCCCCCAGGCTGTTCTCCTGATAGTGAGTAAGTTCTTATGAGATCTAGTTGTTTGATAAGTGTCTGCCACTTCCCTCTTCTCTTTCTCTCTCCTGCTGCCTTGTAAAGGTTTTTCCCCTTTGCCTTCCGCCATGATTGTTAAGTTTCCTGAGACCTCTCCAGCCACGCAGACTGTGGGTCAATTAAACCTCTTTCCTTTATAAATTATCCAGTCTCAGGTAGTATCTTTATAGCAGAGTGAGAATGGACTAATATAGCAATGTCATGGAATCAACCTGTGTCTATCAATGGTGAATTGGATAAAGAAAATCTGGTGTATATATGTATATATACCATGGAATACTACAGAGCCATAGTAAAGAATGAAATCATGCCTTTTGTAGCAACAAGAATGGAGCTGGAGGCCATTATCATAAGTTAAATAGCTCAGAAACAGAAAATAAAATACCACATGTTCTCACCTATCAGTGGGACCTAAACGATGACTACACACAGACATAAAGGTGGAAATAATAGACACTGGGGACTCTAAAAGAGTGGAGGGTGGGAGGGAAGTGAAGGTTGAAAAACTACCTGTTGGGTATTCACTATCTGGGTATGAGTTCACTTGAAGCCCAAGCCCTAGCATTATTCACATACCCATGTAACAACGCTGCACATGTACTCCCTGAATCTATAACAAAATAAAATAAAAAGAGAATAAAAAAAGAAAAGAAAAATATTCTTTTGACTGTCAGTGAAGTTTCTTGAAGTTTCTTTAAAAAGAGAGAAAACAAAATGAAAGGACCTACACATTTTGTGAGCCGTGGAGGCCACAGCCTGGCCCCTATATCATGTTGTGCCCTGAACACAAAAACCTACCTTTAAACCAGCCAATACCAGCATCAGTGGGATTGCTCAGCAATCAAGTTTCAACTTGATTGACTATTGAACTTCAAACCTTTAAGAAAAGTGGGAGCAAAATTTTTTTTTCTGCCAAAGACTACAAGATCGTATTATAAGCAAACTCTCAGTGAGAGAGCTCCTAAAAGACAGACAATCGCATATCAATAGGAGGAAGAGGCTCAGGAGAGGTTATGTTACCCCAAATCAACAAACTACCAAACAGCTATCAGTGGATCACATCCCGTGTTGGCCAGCGGTCGCTGGAGCCCCACCCCAAATCCTCTTCCCTTAGCAATCCCATTGCCCTCATAGCAACATCTCCTAAACCTTCAGCTCAGCAGTGGCCCACTTAGATTTGCTCACATTTCACTGGCCAAACCAAGGCTGGCATCCAGGAGGGAGGGAAGCATAATTCTATAACAGGAAAGACAGTGAATGTTTTGAACATAATATATCCTCTACATCTTGATAGGAGTGGCACGCAAGAAAAATAGTAAGCACTTAATAAACTAAACATGTTCATGCAATAAAAGTATCGATGGAAAATAATTTAAAAACTAAATTGAAGTTTTAAAAATAAGGCAGGAAATATAGGACAATGAAAAGTGGAAAAGATATGAATTTCAAAGATTCTAAGATCCTTTCACTTTTCTGTGTAAGGGTAAAGGTATTGATTAACTCAATTATTTTTAAACAACTAGACAAATTACATAAAGCTATTAAAACAATAGAAATGTAACGTACACTTTCCTATTTCAGTTGAGAAAAGGGGAGATAGAAAGAAATCATGTCCAATCTAATATAAATCAGAATGGCAGATTAAAAAATACTGAAGGAAACATAGTAAACTGAAAATACAAAATAAGATGGCAAAAATAAGTTCAAATATTTAATGGTGATATTAAATGTAAATGGATTAAATGTAACCATAAAAGACCTTTAAACTACATTTTTAAGAGCTACATAATCCATCTACATGCTGTCTTTATAAGACAATCTTTTATAAAATGGTATAAAAAGTTGAATATAAAAGGATAGAGACATAACTAATGTGCATACAGTTCAATATGAACACAATTCTAGTGATACTAATATCAGACTAAGTACAATTAGGGCAAAGAGCATTGAAAGACCCAAAAAGCATTTAAATGTAGAATAAATTACACACAAGATACGATCATGAACTTATCTGCACCTAGCTACATTTTCTTGAAATATATAAAGCAAATCCAATAAAATTAGAAAGAAATAAATCACTCTAAAATCAGTGTAGGAAATTTTACTACAACTTTTTTAGAAACTAAAATTTCAAACAGACCAAAAAATCACTAAGATTAAAGGCAATTTGTATAACAGAATAACAAACTTTATTAGATAACTCCAATTTCAACAAAATAATAATATTAATTATTTGCAAGGGTACATTGTAAGTTTATAAAAATTGGCCATATAAAAGACTACAAGGTAAGCCTAAAAATTTTTCAAAATATTTACTGTCATGCAGATTAATTTGATTTAGGTATGAAATATAAAACAAAATTTTAAAAAACTAAAAAGTGTGATCCTGAAAAATATAATGAGTTGAGAGAAGGTATCAGAGGCTTGTGGTCAAGATGGAGCAGTATTTTGATCATCTGTGTGCTCAAGATTTAGCTGGGCACAAATGCAATAAAAACATCTCTTGGGGCAAGAAATGGAACAGAGTACAAGTAGTTATGAGTAAGCTAAAACCAAAGGTTTGTGCTTTCCCATCAGGCAGAGAGAGGCTATATGGGTTTCAAAGCCACTAGACAAAAGGGGAGCAGTGTTGCCCCACTCAAAACAGGGGCCTGACACTTTAGCCTGCTTTTTTAAAGCTGTGGTGGAACATGCTTGCTTGAGAACTCAGGCAAAAAAAAAATAGTTTACAATTGCTGTCTTTGATCATGGCTAAAGCAATCTTCAAGCCAAAATAAGTGCAGAAACAGGAACAGCCTTTAAATCAGTAACAGAAACAAGATATCCACTGGCTGGCCAACTGAATCAGCAAGAACCTCAAAAAAACTATGGAGACAAGGGTAGGAACTACCAATCATGAAAGACCTTGACAATTGGGTGAGGACAACCCAGAGAAATAGAGAAAGAATATATATATATAAACATATTGCTATACATATATATATTTATAATTGTATGCATACATTATATATCGAAGAGACAGTATTTGCAAAAACACATTGTAAATGTATAAGAATTGTAACATGGTATACCAAGGTGTAGACACATGTCTGCCAACTCTCTCCCTTCTTTAATCTTTTACCTTCCCCACCTTTCTTGGAGGAACTCGCTGAGGCCTGATTATGTTTAGAATTCAGAGATACTCCCAAGCATACATGTCTCTCCAGACTAAAGAGTGGGCAATTGATTCCAGGGACCTCCCCAACAGAGGTTGCTTTACAGCTGAGCAAAGATAGACCTTAATGATAAAATTAGGCTCTAGGAGGGAGAGGAAGACCACCTGTATTATTTTCCTAGGGCTGCAATGACAAATTGCCACAAACTGGTGGCTTAAAGCAGAAAAAGTGTATTCTTTCACAGTTGTGGAGGCCAGAAGTGCTGATCAAAGTGCAGGCATGGTTGTGCTCCCTCTAAAGAATCCAAGGAAAAATCTTTCCTTGCCTGTTCCTAGTTTCTGTTGGTTGCCAGTAATGTCTGGTATTTTTTGATGTGGTATCACTTCAATCTCTGATTCCATCCTCATGTAGCCTTCTTCCCTGTCTGTCTTCTGTGTGTCTAAATCTCCCTCTCCTTTCTCTTATAAAGATACTCGTCATTGGCATCCTTGGATACCAATCTTTGCATTAGGATGGGTGATAATCCAGTGGGATATCATCTTAAATTGATTACATCCGCAAAGACCCTGTTTCCAGATAAGGTTATATTTAATTAAGGTACTGGAGATTAGGACTTCAGCATACCTTTTGTGGAGATGCAGTTCAACCCATAATACTACCTGTGAACAAATACACGTTTTTATCCCTTTCTGTAGTTTAGTGAAAGTGCTGCCTTTTCCCTGATTTTCTCATATCTGGCAGAGATCCCTACCTAAACCTGATGTCTTATTAGGACAGCATCACTGTTTTAGGCCTCCCTGTTCCAAACCTTAGCTATGGCTCAAAGAGTTCTCTACATGCCATCAACACAGAAGCCAATATTTAAAGAGGAGGTTATCCCTTAAACTTGGTCAGGTAGGCTGCAACCTTTAACAAATGTTGTGTTGGAAGTTCTGCTCTAACTCTAGGATTCTCAGCAGTACCCTAGACTCCTCCAAAGTTCTTAATAAAAAACATTTGTAATTTTTTTTTTTTTTTTGAGACGGAGTCTCGCTCTGTCATCCAGCCTGGAGGGCAATGGCGCGATCTCGGCTCACTGCAACCTTCACCTCCCAGGTTCAAGCGATTGTCCTACCTCAGCCTCCTGAGTAGCTGGGCCTACAGGCAACCGCCACTGTGCCCAGCTAATTTTTGTATTTTTAGTAGAGACAGGGTTTCACCATATTAGGTTGGTCTCGAACTCCTGACCTCAGGTAATCGACCCGCCTCGGCCTCCCAAAGTACTGGGATTACAGGCATGAGCCACCACGCCTGGCCAATATTTGTAATTTTAAGTAATTGTAACATAGATTCAGGTGAAGTAACATAACAGGTGAATCTTGTTTTATAAAATGTCTTACAAAGCCTTTGAACTAAATGTTTATGATGCCTAAAAGACACACAAAGGTATAACACCTCCTAAAAAAAAACAAGAAATTATGAAACAAAATTATGCATGAGTGAAGCCAAAGCACAGAGATTAAAAAAAAATCAAAAATCTTGAAAACAAAAATGTAGTTTTTGCTCCACCCTGGATATTAGTGAGTTGGAATTCATAAATTTGAAGATAACTCCAAGAAACACGTTTTTTTTTTAATGTGGAAAAAGTAGTTGAGGGCCTAGAAAATAGGATGAGAAATTTCTGGGAAAAAAGCATGGGAAGGGTAGAGAAACTTGAGAAGGTGCTATCTAAGAATTATTCAAATTGTAATAAAACCATTAGTCCTCAGATTTAAAAGAAAATGTTAAAAGAAAGTTAGAATATGGAGCAATGCATGTATATATGCATATCTGTACACACACAGACATGTACATAAGACAAAAACATACCACTTGGATTTGACAGCAGAAGTGATTACTGTCCTTAACAAGAGACAATTTGGGAAAATGATAAAACAAAAGTCTGACTAGTTGGGGGAAATCAAGAGATTTGGAGAGGAGAAGAAGTGAACAGATTGATATAGACAACTGTCTTCTATTTTCTTGGAAAGTCTGTTTTGGTTATATAAATACTAAATGAGTTTATTACCCATAGACTTTCATCACAGAAATTATTAAGGTATTCACTTCAGCAGGAAGTATGTGTGCTTAGAGGTAAGACTCACGATGATGAGCACCGAAATGGATTTTACAAATGAGTAAATTTAATTAGCTATGGAATATAAATAAATTTAACATTTACTTTAAAAACTAAAAATAATTTTAAATTAATAAGTTAGAAGGAAGGGTTGTTCAATGAAGAAATATGTCATGCTAAAACTGACAGAATTTTCAGAACAAATGACTAATATATAATTATAGAGGAAATTTTAAAACAGATCTGTCAGGGACTGATACATTAAAATGACAATAAATCTCTACCAATATGGAAGTTTTGAACAACAAATTAAATATATCTATCTGATGGGCTTTTGTCGAATTCTGCTTTGAAAATAAAGATTATATATTATTTTAATGTACACATGAAATATTTTTAATTTACTATATATAAATGAAATCAGAAAGCAATTATCAAACAATTTCAAACACTCAACCTTATGAAAGCCATAATCACTGACCAAACTGCCCTTAAATTAAAAATTATCAGGAAGAAGGCAATCAAAAAAAAGTTTGAATTGTCTTTTTTTTTTTTTAATTTTATTTTTTTATTTTTTTTTTTTATTTTTTTTTATTTTTTTTATTATACTTTAAGTTTTAGGGTACATGTGCACATTGTGCAGGTTAGTTACATATGTATACATGTGCCATGCTGGTGCGCTGCACCCACTAACTCGTCATCTAGCATTAGGTATATCTCCCAATGCTATCCCTCCCCCCTCCCCCCTCCCCACCACAGTCCCCAGAGTATGATATTCCCCTTCCTGTGTCCATGTGATCTATGCAGCCATAAAAAATGATGAGTTCATATCCTTTGTAGGGACATGGATGAAATTGGAAACCATCATTCTCAGTAAACTATCGCAAGAACAAAAAACCAAACACCGCATATTCTCACTCATAGGTGGGAATTGAACAATGAAGTTTGAATTGTCTTAATGGTTGCTAAATAACTTGTGAGTTAAGAAAGAAATCACAATGGAAATTATGTTTTAAAAAGTTACATTTAGCTGTAAAAGTATTAATTTAAAATTATAATGATTAAAAAATAGATGAATTACGTTTCCCTGATAAGGAAAATAATAAACCTAAAAAGTAGAAGGAAATAACAATGATAAAATCAGAAATTAATTAATCAACTAGTTGTACTTTATAATGTTTATAATTAAAAAGAAAAATCACAAAGAAGCAATACAGAGAATCAACAAAATAAAAAGTGGTGTTGTTTTGAAAAAATTAATAAGAAAAATAAACTTCTAACTTCAATGTGTAAAAAATAAAGATAGAAAAGGCAAAAACAAACATTAGTAATTAATAAGGGACTCCATGAACAGATATATAAGATAAAAAGCAATAAACCAATCTGATAAAAACATTTGGAACAATAAATGGTACATAAATTAAAATGCAAATATGATTTTTAACTATGAAAAATAATACTTAAACTTTATAACAATGAAAAAGAGACTATAAAATATAGAAAAGTACTCTACTAAAAATAATATGTAGATGCGAAGAAAGAGATAATCTATTTATTACACGATTATCTCAAAGAAGGGGATAAAAACACCCAATTTTTAAAAATATTATACTGGCATAACTTTGACACAAAAGTTTAACAAGGATACTTAGAAATAATCATACTGTAGACTAACTCTCCTAAGTATAGACACATAGCCCCCAAATAAAGCATTCAAAACTGAATTTTATGTGCATTTAGACATAATACTATGGTACGCTTAATAGACTACAGTATAGCATAAACATAACTTATTTGCATTGGGAAACCACAAAATTCAGGTGACTTGCTTCATTGTGATATTCACTTTATTGCAGTGGTCTGGAATTCAACTTGTAGTATCTCCAAACTATGCCTGTAATTTCCATAGTGTAAATTTTTTATTGACTTTCTTTTTCTTTTGGTATATAGTTCTGTGAATTGTAAAATGTGTATATATTTGTGTAAACAAAACAGTCATCATACTAAATGTTTATAACAGCCCCAATATCTCCCTAATGCTGTCCTTTATTAGTCAAACCCTCTCTTAATACCTAACTCCTGACAACAATTGTTCTGTTTTACACCATATATTTTGTTTTTTAGAATATCATATAAATGGAATCTCACTACTGTGATTCACTTCCTTCATTGAGCATGATGTGTTTGAGATACAGCCAAGTTGTGGCATGTATCAACAATTTATTCATTTTAATGTTTTTCTCCTATAATTTTCTGATAGCTTTATACATTTACAATTACCTCTATAATTCATTTTGAGTCAACTTTTATATAAGGTGTGAGATATAAATCAATGCACATATTTTTGAATATGGATGTCCAATATTCCAATACCACTTATTGAAAAGACCATAATTTCTCTACTGAATTTATTTTGCACCTTTGTCAAAGATCAGTTATATTTTTATGTGTCTAATTTTAAATTTTCTAGTCTTTAATATTGATCTACATGTTTATTCTGTCACCAGTACCATAGTGTTTTAATTACTAGACCTTTACATTAAGTCTTAAAATAAGTTGGTATAATTTAAATCCTATTCTCTTTCACAAGTTCTATTTACAAGTACTATTCTCTTTCCAATTGTTTTAGCTATTTTAGTTCCATTTCTTTTCCCTATACATTTTAGAATTGCACTGTCAATATCTATTTTTAAAATCATAAGATTTTGATTGGAATTAGGCATAATTAATACCTTAACAATTTTGAGTCTTCTAGCCCATGAGCAAGACATACTTCTCCATTCAATTAGGGCTTTTTTTGGTACATTTTATCAGCATTTTCCAGTTGTCAGCATATAGAGCCTGTACAAATTTTATTAGGTTTAGTCTAAGAATTTTCTTTATTGAATGACTTCAAATGGTATTTTAAAA
The DNA here is from genome assembly GCF_028858775.2 of Pan troglodytes. NCBI lineage: Eukaryota > Metazoa > Chordata > Mammalia > Primates > Hominidae > Pan > Pan troglodytes. Next base: position 47,726,127 of record NC_072415.2, on the reverse strand, counting down.
ATTTAAATATTCAGTCATACATTCCTAGTATAAAGAAATATAATGTGCTTTTGTGTTTTGACCCTATATTGTGTAAACTTCATAAATTTACCTTTGGGCCGGGGACAGTGGTTCATGCCTGTAATCCCAGCGCTTTGGGAGGCCGAGGCGGATGGATCACAAAGTTAGGCATTCGAGAGCAGCCTGGCCAACATGGTGAAACCCCGTCTCTACTAAAAACACAACAATTAGCCGGGCATGGTGGCAGGCACCTGTAACCCCAGCTACTTGGGAGGCTGAGGCAGGAGAATCGCTTGAAACCGGGAGGCAGAGGTTGCAGTGAGCCGAGATCGCACCATTGCACTCCAGCCTAGTGGCAGAGCGAGACTCTGTCTCAAAAATAAATAAATAAATAAATAAATAAAATAAAATAAATAAAAACTTACCTCTAACTTTTCAAAGCTTTTTGGAAACTTTTTTGGGGGAATTTTCTACAGGAGCATTGATGTCATGTGTAAATAAGGGCAGTTTCATTTCCTCCTTTGCAAATTATGTCTCTCTCTCTCTCTCTTGCTCTCTCTCTCCTGCTCTCTCCCTCTCTTTCTCCCTCCCTCTCTTTTTTTTCCTTTGCACTGGTTAGAAATTTCAGTACACTGTTGATTATGACTAGTGAAAATAGACGTGCTTGCTTGTTCCCAATCTTAAAATAATTCAGTCATCATTAAGGATAATGTTATCTGTAGAATTTTTTTAAAGTCACTTTATCAGGGTGAGAAAGTTCTAATTCTTGTGTGATCAGAATTTTTATCAAAATGGATATGCTTGTTCTGCATCAATCATATCAATAATGTGTTTTTTTCTTTAGGCTGCTAAAATGCAAACTACATTGATTAATTTTTAAATATTGAACCAACCTTTGCATTTGTCCTACAAAACCTAGTTAGTTACAATGATATTTTATTTCTTGTTTCAGTAATCAGCCAACCTGGTTAGGTGAGAAGTTCTAATCTTCCTTCTATGAATTGTGGTTCTAATGTCAGTTCAATTTTCAAAGACTTTGCAGTGTTATTCTTCCCTCCTTGGACATTTTGTAACCCTGTCCCTCTTACATTTCTCTGTATCCCAAGATTTCTCCCTAAGATGTATGACTTTTCTTTCCTCACTGTCACATGTTTCTGCCCCAGTTATTTTTTACATCAAGTCATCAGGTCATATACCAAGTATAATTTTAAATATGTCCTTGGGAAAATTCTATACACATACCCCAAGAAGTATGCCCAGAGATGCACATTGCAGCATTGCTTAAAGTACTAAAAAATTAGGCCGGGCGCAGTGGCTCACGCCTGTAATCCCAGCACTTTGGGAGGTTGAGGAGGGTGGATCACCTGAGGTTGGGAGTTCGAGACCAGCCTGACCAACATGGAGAAACCCCATCTCTACTAAAAATACAAAAATTAACTTGGGAGGCTGAGGCAGGAGAATCGCTTGAACCTGGGAGGCAGAGGTTGTGGTGAGCCGAGATTACGCCATTGCACTCCAGCCTGGGCAACAAGGGTGAAACTCCGCCTCAAAAAAAAAAAAAAAAAATTTGTATCATGAGAAATGACCATTAATAAGTAAATCCATGAATTGTGGGATAGTCCTGCAATTGAATGTTATGAAATGAAATGAATCAAGTAGATACATGATTGATAGATACATAGGTAGGTAGGTAGGTAGACAATTTCAAAATCATAAGTTAAAAATGTTATAAAATCAGTATAATATAGATTGCATGTTTAAAAATTTAAAATAATGCACACATAAGTACTATAGTATGTATTGTTTATGGATACATATTTATATATACATATATTTATGTGGTAAAGGAATATATGTTTCTATAGTAAAATAAAACCTGGACCTGAGGGATACACATTAAATTCATAATAGTAGGTGACATTTGGAAGAGAGAACAGATCTGGGAGGGGAGCAAAAAGACTTCTACCCTATGCATTCATTTCTTTGTATGTTTTTAATTTAAAAATTATAAAACAAAAGTATAAATTGTTAATATTCAGTATTCAGAGTAGCAGGGACACTGTCATATTATTACTGTTTTTTTAATGTGTTTAACTTCTCAAAAATAATAAAAGCAATTATGCAAGTTACTTTCCTAGAGGCATGTGATACATGATCAAGAATTAGTACATAACATTTCTCTTTTCTGTGGAACATCTGGTGACACAAGTAGAATACCGTCAAGTCTTAAGCAGAAGAAAAAATTATTTCAATATGGGTATATTCACATCCCTGTTTTTCTTTCTGCCTTTCCAGGCTCACATTTGAATGCTGTCACTAAGTATATTAACTCAACATTCCATTCAGTACATATATATAGATAAAATATTATGCTCCAAGTACTAACAACACCATAGTTTTATGAAGCCCTGGGCCTAAAGCTCTGGGGATCTACATTTCTCCTTTCCCTGTCCAGTGGGGATGACAATACTTGTCCTCACAGTCTTGTTGTAAGAATCCAATGTGACATGAAAGTACTTTGAAAAGTTAAAAGATCTACATCACTAGTTCTCAATGGGAGTCCATTTTTCCCCTACTCCCTCTACCCCTGCCTGCCAAGGAACATTTGGTAATATCTGGAGACATATTTTTGATTGTCATCACAGTGAGGTGGCATCACTAGATCTAGCGAGTAGATGTGAAGGATGCTGCTAAACATCCTACAATGCTCAGGAAAGCCCTCCTTCATACAAAGTTATCTGGTCCAAAATGTCAATAGTGCTGAGTTTTAAAATCCTGATCTAGATAAATGTAAGACATTATTATCATTACATAATTGAGGTTATAATCTCTTGAATAAAGCCAAGCTTCACATATCAATGGATCAAATCTCTGAAAACAAATATGTAAGAAAGAAAGAAACAGAGAATTCTGGGAAATTCTCATTCTCAGATTATCCCATTGAGGAAAATACAACATGGCTCCTCCATCCTTTCACTGAATGTCATATAGGACCACAACAAAGCTCCACTCTACTGAAGAAAACTCAGTAAGTCCTGAAGACTCATTTCCTAATGAATCTGCCTCACTTACACTCTCCAACAGGAAAAAGCATAATTCCATTTTCCTTCAAAGTCTTTCTTGAAACTTTAATTAAGCTTATGCCCTTGAAAAACTACCGAGTGCCCTGGGCCTAAAGTAGATATAGGCACCGGACAACCGCTCACTCAGCAATTCAAGAGGCAATTGGCACCACAAGGGTGCACATTGCCCGAAATGCACAGGACTCCTGAATCTGTAAAACTTCAGTGTGATAGTCATCTACCCAGACTCCTCCAGACATTTTAATTTCTCAGTTGTAAATGGCCATGTTAACTGATTGGGGTTACATGAGCAGAATGGGCATTGGTGATGTGAGATAGAAGGAATAATGTTTGAGGCAAGAGAGTGGAAAAGACACACTATGCTTTATAACTTTAACTGTATTCATGCGGCTTATTTGTCTGTCCTCTGGGCAACCTAGAGCTGAAGTAGCTTCTAAGGACTTACCCATATTTAGTAAATGAGGTTTATGCCATGGTGCATCTGGTCATTCTGATTCTCATGACATTAGTCACCATGTTCATATGGAAAATGACCCCTTTAGTTTGGCCAATGTCACTGTCTTAGCAGCAGGCAGGAACGTGGCTATCAAAAGGCTGACTAATCCATCTCAAACAGACATCAAGCTGGAGTAAGAAGCTCAATACCTTTGCAACTGACCGGATGCATTCAGTTTCAGTTTGCAAAATTGAGGACTCTTGGTTTTGCAGTGCGGGGTTTGAGAAATGTTACTGTGTCATCCTCTCTGTTTCCTTCACATTTTTGAGCTATATTAGGTAAATGTATATGCCTGTATGTGGTCATTTTTAAATCCATTTACATTATTGAAATATCATTTCTTGAGCCTACTCCCCTTAAAGAAAAACTGTTGGATTTTCCCAAATTTGTTCAAAATGCTTTTTCCATGGAAAATTCAGATGTGGAGAAATTTTCTCCATTATGGCCATAGTGTATTTAAGATGAGTCTTATATTGTACACTTTTCTGAAAGCAGGAAGATTACATCACATCACTTTAGTGACAGCTGAATATGTGTTGCTTTTAAAACACCAATCATTTCACTTTGCACTTGGACTAAAGGGGAATAATTTCAGCAATTTCTTTGAGAAAGGTTTAAAATTATGGTTTTTTCACAACAGCTTTCCTTGATAAACTTGAAGATGTTTGACAAAGAATTTACCTAATTCTACCAGGCAATAGGGACTTCAAATATTAGAAAAATCTCTAGGAAACAAGGAAGCATAAGCATACATTCTTATATGTTGGGCATAGAAGTCAGAAGCACATTTGACATAGAGGGAATAAAAAGGCACATTAACTGAAAAAGGGTGCAACTGGAAGAAACTTGGAGGAACACCTTTGTTTTCTCACATCCAGTGTGTTAACACACAGACGATGGGGAGCCACCTGAGAGAGACCACCTCCAGTGCTCCAGCAGTCCTTCCAATCCAGGATTCTAACATAAATTACACCCCTGAAGTATGGTCTCACAGGATGTGCATGGAAGTTACAATTCTTGAAATTATCTTTCTTTTTTTTGTGTGACAGGGTCTCACTCTGTCACCCAGGCTGGAGTGCAGTGGTACAATCATGGCTCACTGTAGCCTCGACCTCCTGGGCTCAAGCAATCCTCTCACCTTAGCCTCCTGAGTAGCTGGGACTACAGGTGCATGCCACCATGCCCAGCTAAAATGTTTTGTATTTTTTGTAGAGACAGGGTCTCACTTTGTTGCCAAGGCTGGTCTCAAATTCCTGGGCTCCAGTGATCCTTCTGCCTCAGCCTCCAGAGTGCTGGGATTACAGGTGTGAACCCCCATGCTCTGCAAAATTATCTCTTTAAACCAAGAATTTACTCCTCCTCTCAAATCCCTGTTTTTTCTTCAATAATCCAATATGGCTATATCATTTAAGAAAACTTTCCTCTTTGAAAAACGGCTTCCATCAATTTATATCCAAGTATTTGAAAGCAGGACTTGTTGTTGTTGTTCAACTTATCTTCACCAAGATGCAAAGAATACTTCTATAGGATCATATTTGGAAAAGTGGTGAGAAAGTCCATGCTTCTCCCAACTGGAAAATGTTTAAATAGTCCTACTAATCTTAATTTTTTATGGACACATAACCCACATATATTTATTCATCGCTGATTACAAGCACCATAACAGAATCAAAATACAAAACACTGTGTTCGTTGATCTAATGCGGTTTGAGGAGTATTAGAGGAAATGAGCCCATAAAGAAATCATTATACTAACATGGGGTCAACATTGGTATCATGAAAGAATGTGCTGTGGGAACACGGTGGTAAGCTGCATAATTTCAAGGGGAGATCAGAGGTGATTTTGGAAGAGTGTGTTGAAGACTAATGGTCAGGAAGACCAATTAAAAGCACACTAGTCTGGGGGAACAAAATGAAGAAATACTGAACTAATAATACAGTAGCCTTGTTTATTGAGGACAGGTGACATATATGAGGACAATCCAACAGTTCTCAGGAACAGTTGAGATCACAAGGAGTTTATGATGACTTCCCAATTTTCTAGGACCAAAGATAGGCAATACAGGAGGAGACATGTAATACTACCACTGGTTACTCTTGTTACCTTTGGTAAATTACCAACTTTAGTTTCCTACTCTGGTAAAAGATAGGCCTCCACCTTGGGTACATAGGCCTTCAGGGGACTTTCAGTTGAAATGAAACTGAAAAGCTATTTTCAGTATCTCAAAAACCTACATCAAGAATAGGAACTTTCTTGATCATATCATTTGGCCTAATATTTTGTTCCTTCAGTTGGAATTATAGGAGCACTAAGTAGTAAATTTATTTTTTATTCTGAATCCAAATTCTGATGGTAGTCAGGTAGGTCTGTGATGAATTAATATGGAAAACATACAGTTACTTAATAAATACATTACTGTTGTTAAGTAACATTTTACACAGACCTCATGGAAAAACCCGTAAGGAGAACGTTCTTAAAGGTTAGGTCAACAATGAAGCATATACTTACTCCAGGTTCTGCATGCCTCTCTAAACTTGTTATAAAAACATCCTGTTCTCCCTGAAACCTTATTCACTGCTGCTTATAAGCACCATCATGGAATCAAAATACAAAACACTGTGTTCCTTGATCTAATGTGTTTTGAGGAATATTAGAGAAAACAGACCCATAAATAGATCATTATACTAATGTGGAATACGCATGTACAAACCATTTCTGAAAAGAATTTCTGAAAATTCAATATCAAGGACTAACTGTATGCGTGAGTTATTGTTTTTGAAGCACTATTTCATCATAAGGAGAAATCATGGTGACATCCATCTAACGTGTTAGAAAATGGATAGGGGAAATTGTTCTCTTCCACAAAGGTAAAAGGGAAAACATACTTTCTTTTCTTGAATCATACACCCTTAAACCACAAGGACCTTAGCAATTCTAGAATATATCCTCCTCTGTATGCTTCAAGACTTCCTAAAGACAGGGACATCCACAGACGTTACATGGTTTGCCCTACTGCACATTAGATAATGTGAGGGCAGTGGCAGTAGAAAACTGGGCACAGAGGTGTTCCATAAGATTCTCTCCATTCTGCTTCTGCAATTTTGAGAAAAATGGTATTTGGAAAAGAGGGAGGAGGGAAACAGAGAAAAGTGTATTCCTTATAGCCAGTAATTAGGTCACTGTTAAATGAGAGAATATATATTGTAGATAAACTTTACACATAACTCTGATAGACTGTACACATTTTTTGGTTCCAAATAAAGTAACATTTGCATAGAACCAAATGTTGGGATTCTGAAATTAAATAAGAGAGCCAGAATTTTCTGTCTAAGAAGTAAATACTAGAAGTTGGTGTAAAAGTATGCATTATACCTTGGATGTAAGGTACAATGCTTAAATGCTACTCTCAAAGAGCATATTTGAATGTACTCTCCATTTTATTTATATTAATCTGCTTCAATATATTCTTTAATAATAATATACCATAAAGTTTCTTATTGTAATCTGGATAATTGATGAATAACGTCAAGTGTATATTACTGAAGCAAATTCTGCTGCCTAGTGCCACTATACATAAATTGTAAGCTTAGCTTTTCATTTGGTTTTTGTTTTGTAGTGACTGAATTGATAGTGTTTGTAGGTTGAGTCTACAAACCTAAGGTTAAAAATAAATGAGAAATACAGGAATTTGTAAATGAATTAATATTAGTTATTTAATTTATTTGTTTGTTGGTTTAGTCAGTTAAATTTTGCATTCTTTGCAATACAAACTCTTCAGGTATCAGTTCCTCACTGTCTACCTCCCATATCCCTCTCATCCTTCCACAAGCTTTTACTCATATAAAGGCCAAATATCTCCTCACAATATTAACAAAACTTTTTTAAAAGAATGTTAGATACATTTCTCTGTCTCCAGGAAAACAGGAACTATAACAATTAATTAGCTTTTATCTTTCCATATAATAAGTACAGAAAGCAGTAATATCTTTCTTTTTTTTTTAGCTGCAAGACAATAGCTTGCGTGTCTTAAGCTGACGGTGTCACTCCTGCAGAATGAATTTCCATAGAAGATAAATGGAAAGTCACTCTCATCGTATCCTGGAAGTGTTTGTTAAAGCAATAATGATTGTGGTCTAAGCCATTGCCCCTGGGATTAATGAAAATCCAGGAGGAGCTGATGGTCCAAGATGCACAAAGAGTCATTAAGCCCCAGTTAACTATTAAGTCTCTGGTAATTCACTGTGGCTGAAGGAGGTGGATGGTGAGGCAGGCATACCACAGTGATGGGCCTGGGAGGGAAGGAGGAGACAGGTGTGTTTAGTGAAAAGGTGAATTTCCCAGTGCCCATAAAAATGATTGTGTTGTACAGTTAAATACTTAAAGGCATATCTCAATTTGACTTCACATCAACAGTATGAAGCTGAATGATTTTATCTTTGTAGTATTCAGTAAAACCATCCCTGCTTTCATGGAGTTGAAGTTAACGTCTCTTTATTTCTCCTCCTTCCCTACCTTGCCTTTAAAGGTCTATTTCATTTACTTCTGTCCTGCAAATACCCATTAATACCAAGTAGTTGGATGCTATGAGGATAAACAAACAGCAGCAGACAAAAAGTGAACATTTGTATCCTACAGTCTGTGGCAAGATCTTTGCCACTTGAACTGAACTAGATGTGTGTCATACTCTAAATGTGTATTATACTCTGGAGCTCAGGGAAAGTAGAAATAAGTCTACTCACCCCAAAAGAGCATGTGCCAACAAGAGGGTTCTAATGATAAGAGTGAGTGAGCAGACCAACACTACCAAAACTGAGATTGGTGACTGTATTAGTCAATTTTCGCATTGCTATAAAGAAATACCTGAGACTGGGTAATTTATAAAGGAAAGAGGTTTAATTGACTCACAGTTCCACATGGCTGGGAAGATATCAGGAAACTTACAGTCATGGTGGAAGGTGAAGGGAAAGCAAGGACCTTCTTCACAAGGCAGCAGGAGAAAAGAGTGAAGGGGGAAGAGCCCCTTATGAAACCATCAGATCTCATGAGAACTCACTATCACAAGAATAGCATGGGGGAAACCACCCCTGTGATCCAACCACCTCCCTTCCCTGACATGTGGGGATTACAGGTCCCTCCCTGGACACATGGGGATTACAATTTGGGATGAGATTTGGTTGGGGACACAGAGCCAAACCATATGAGTGGCCCTGCCACAGCTTCTTATTTTTGATTCTTCAATGTGTTCATTCAACATGATTTCAAATTATTCATTGGAGGGCTATTGTATGCACAGAAGACACATGGATGAATAAAACAGTGTGGTTTCTGATATGCATTACTTTCTCTTGACAGATGGTAAGTTCTTAATAAATATTAGCTGTTATCATTGTTATTACTAGTATTTCCCAGACAAGAAGGATGAGATCTTGTAATCCCACCATGTTCTCAATGATGGGTGCCACTCTTAAAAGTATCAATTCCTTTGCTCCCACATCAAATATTCCTCATCAGGGTGGTTTAAAAATAATTATGGTAAACTAATTTTATTACCTCAGAAATATATTAAAAATGTAGATCTTTTATAATTCCTTCAATTAACAGTAGACACTTCTTGATTACTTTCTAATTAAATCATTTCACTCTAAGACTTGGTAATTACAACAAGAAGTTATTAAAATTAGAAAACATTTGCTTACTCAGTACTTTTGATTATTAAGCCTTTGTCATTTAATATTGCCAAACAGTCTATGAAGATATATGAGCAATGAAACTGATTTTAATGTCTTTACCTGCAATAATTAACTACAGGTGTCCCAAACAATGCATGTTTCTTTCCTATCACATATTTTCCTGTAAAATATATTGTTAGTGTCACCAATTGGATTTTTTTTCCTTTGGCCAAGTAACTATGTTTCGCCCATATATTACTTATTTCCATAGAAGAGAAATATATCGTCGAATCTCCTTTGCTAAGGAATTTTATCTGTCTTTGGTGCTCTGATGAAAATACATTCACAGCTTATTATAGGAATCAGAGTTACACTGACATTGATGGTTTTATCTGACTGATCACCACATTCCAATCTATAGAACAGTAAACTTCCCAAATCAGATACATTCCTAGAAAGAAAACTATCCATATTGCCGGGGCCTGGGAAATTTGCCATCTCAATATGTCAACAGAATGACAATTTACTTTCATCAGATTTCTTAGGAGGTGTGATATCTTTTATCTTCAGTTGCTGGCTTTTACAGAGGTGGGGAGAAGTGGGGAGAGAGATTGTTCTTTCCTTCAGACAAGACTCATAGAAAACCAAATGACTTTTTTTTTCTACCCTGCTCTTTGCAAATTAGTATAGGCAAGGGGTACACAAATTTTCACTGATAGGAAACAGCTTTTAAAACATAAGATTGGATTCACAGAACCAAATGATCCTTGCAAGCTGTGATCAGTCAAAGTAAATTCCCCCAAATGTGATTCTGAAGCATAGGGTGAGGTGCTAATGGCTCTCTATTGGAATACTGGTTTGACAAACCACACCTAGAAAAGATATTGACAAGCTCTTCAGTGTTCTAGCAGGAAAGAGATTCTTGAAATCAAGCCCATTGCTCCTCTGCCTGCCTTCTGCTGAGAAACCAAGGGAAGAATTGAGCAAATTCATCACCTCTTAACAAAGCAATAAGTAAAAACTGATGAGTCTTTGTGCTTGATGGAAAGGTAGTATCCTGTTCACGGTGAATAACAGCTCCCTTATACTCTACACTGATCAGAGAACATCTAGGAAATCGTGTTCTATATGGGGCACAATGTTTTCCCAGAGACAATGAGAAATACCCAAAAGAGGGGAGACACAATGTGAAGAATGAAAGGGAGAATAGAATAGGAAAGCTGAGCCTGGTAATGGAAGATTGGACGGTGGTGTGGCAGGAACATGTGGTTGTCTTAATATGTATAAGGGATGTCATGGTAGGGTGGCACAACACAACGGGCAAGGGACAAACTAGGTCAGAGGAGTGGGAGTCAAAGAGAATCTAATTTAAGATTAAAATCAGAAACAATATTCCTATGGCAGAATACATTATTTCCATCAATGGTGGACTCCATTTATTGGATGTTTGCAAGCAGAGCCTGGTTGAGATGTTGGAAAAGCAATGAAAGTTAAATAAATGTCAGCTTGATATGAGAGAAGTAACATAGCCTGAGAGCTGAAAGCTCCATGCTCTAGGCCCAACTCTGAAAATAATCTGTTAGGAGAGAAGTCTAGGTTTGGCCTAAGTTTACTATGTGACTCTGGATGAGTTACAAGCCAGGGGTAACTGGTTATGCCAGGTTCCTAGAGAGATTGAAGAGGAGGTTTAAGTTCTGTGGATGATCTTTAATAATTCTGCCTGGGTCTTAAGAATGCATTTTTTATTGATGGGTGTACCTTATAGGTATACAAATAAAACTAATGAAATATTTGTATGTTAGCTTAATAAATGTTTACATGCTTACAATGTATATATCCCATGGAATTGCAGGAAGAAACAAAACAAAGAATTAAATGAGTGGCACCTAAGCCATTCAGGTCTCAAATATGTTTAAATACTTAGGTGGCTTTAGGCAACTTCTTGTCTCTGGGGCTTTGTAGTGTCATCTGTAAAAGCAGACACCAGATGAGACCATCACTGAGGTTGTTGGGTTTTTTTTTTAATATAAGAAGCCAGGATTATGAATATGTGCACAGAATATAAAAGCATATCAATGTATTAGCCATGTTATGAAATGTAATGCCACAGACAGTTTGCATTATAAGAGTATTAGTTTTGCCCATGTGCCTCACATTTTTCATCCCTGGGACCCTCGAAGATGAAAGTGTTGAAGAAGAACTTTGGCAAGTGCTTTGATCCACTAAGGAGATTCACAACATAATCTTGATATTTCTTGAGTTTTAACCATGCTGAGATAAGCTCAATATCTCTGTTTCTGCATTATAGTTATAAGGAAAACAATGTAAATCTTCCCAAATGGCTTATTTACATACCTTTGAGATATAGACTCATAGACTATTGAAGCGGCAGCAGGGCTTTGAGGCCATCTAATCCCAACCCCCTCATTTGACAATGAGGACACTGAAACTCTGAAATATTAAGTGACTTAACCAAGGACACAGAGATTTTTTGGGTCAAGGCTGGGAATAGTTATCATGGCTTCTAACTCCTCATCAAATTATATTATTTTATTTAAATGTGCCCCTTGCCCACTCTTATTATAAAAGCCAGGTTTTTGGCTTTTATATTTCTACTAGGGTTATCAATATTAAGTCATAAGTTCACATTGAATAGAAATTTTATACTTTTAGAAACATTCTTGTTTAGTTTTGCCCACCATGTTTTGTTTTTAATCTCAAGTTTTATTTTAGATTCAAAGGGTACATGTTCAGGTTTGTTATATGAATATATTGCATCATGCTGAATTTTGGGGTAGGGATCCCAACACCCAGGTAGTGAGCATAGTACCCAGTAGGTAGTTTTTCAACCCCACCTTCCTCCTTCTCTCTCCCCAATAGTCTGCAGTGTCTATTGTTCCTAAGTTTATGTTCATGTGTGCTTAATATTCAGCTCCCACTTATCATTTAGAACATGCAATACTTGGTTTTCTGTTCCTGCATTAATTCGCTTAGGATTATGGCTCCAGCTGCATCTGTGTTGCTGCAAAGAACATAATTTCATTCTTTTTTATGAAGTATTCTCTAGTGTATAAGTACCATGCTTTTTGATCCAATTCATCATTGATAGGCACCTAGGTTGCTTCCATATCTTTGTTCTTGTGAATAGTGCTGTAATGAACATACAAGAGTGACCTTCCATCTGGGTTGAGAATATACAGAATGATTGTAGAAGCAGAACATTTATCTATCTGGCCTGACCTAGGGACCCTCTGGAAGTTCTCCCATAACTAACTCTAGTCTCACAGGTAAAGGAGAGGATGGACAATAAATAAAACCATGTTTGTAAGTAGACCCCTGGCTGGTATGAACACCTCCCCCATGTAGCTAAAAATGTAATACTGCTGTCTTTCTGGGAGAATGACTTATGTTGCCTTTGGATATATACCCAGTAATGGGATTGCTGTATTGAATAGTAGCTCTGTTTTAAGTTATTTGAGAAATCTTTAAACTGCTTTCCACAGTGACTAAACTAATTTATATTTCCACCAATTGTGTATAAGCATTCCCTTTTCTCCACAGCCTCTCCAGCAGCTGTTTTGTTGTTTTTCTTTTACTTTTTAATAATAGCCATTCTGACTGGTGTGAGATGGTATCTCATTGTGATTTTGATTTGCATTTATCTGATGATTAGTGACAATGAGCATTTTTTCATATGTTTGTTGGCCATTTGTATGTCTTCTTTTGAGAAGTGTCTGTTCATGTCCCTTGCACATTTTTTAATGGGGTTATTTGGTTTTTGCTTGTTGATTTGTTTAAATTTCTTATAGATTCTGGACATTAGACTTTTGTTGGATGCATAGTTTGAGAATATTTTCTCTCATTCTGTAAGGTGTCTGTTTGCAGTGTTGATAGTTTCGTTTGCTGTGCAGAAGCTCTTTAGTTTAATTAGGTCCTATTTGTCACTTGTTGGTTTTATTGCAACTGCTCTTGGGGACTTAGCCAAAAAATTCTTTGCCAAGGCTGATGTTGAAAAGGGTATTTCCTAGGTTTTATTCAAGGAATTTTATAGTTTGAAGTCTTACATTTAAACCTTTAATTCATTTTGAGCTAATTCTTGTATATGGGGAGATGTAAGGGTCCAGCTTAATTCTTCCGCATATGGCTAGCCAGTTATCCCTGACCAATGTATTGAATAGGGAGTTCTTTATCCATTGCTTGTTTTTGTTGGCATTGTAGGAGATCAGATGATTGTAGGTGTGTGACTTTATTTCTGAGTTTTATAGTCTGTTCCGTTGGTGTATATGTCTGTTTTTGTACCAGAAATGTCCTGTTTTGGTTACTGTAGCTTTATGGTATAGTTTGAAGTTGGATAGTATGATACCTCCAGCTTTATTCTTTTTCCTTAGGATTGCATTGGCTATTTGGGCTCATTTTTGGTGTCATGTGAATTCTAGAAGAGTTTTTTTTTCCTAATTCTGTGAAGAATGACATTAGTAGTTTGATCAGAATAGCACTGAATTTATAAATTGCTTTGGGCAATATGGGCATTTTAATGATATTGATTCTTCCAATCCATGAGTATGGAATGTTTTTCCATTTATTTGGGTCCTCTCTGATATCTTTCAGTAGTGTTTTGAATCTCTCTTTGTAGAGATCTTTCATCTCCTTGATTAGCTGTATTCCTAGCTATTTCATTTTCTTTGAGGCTTTTGTCAGTCTCCATACTGATGGGCAGATGAACCTTGGACCTAAACTTTCTGCATCTTCAGATAAAACTTCTCAGAGGTAGGGTATAGAATCTGTAGGCCTACTCATTAAGGACTTGGGAAAAACAGCTAGGACACCATTTTAACATGAATGGATGGCAGAGAGGACATTCTAGGAGAAGACAGCAGCCTAAATGGGAGCATCTGCGGCCCATGGCAGAAAGAAGCAGCAGTCTGGTTTTGCCGGAGAGCGAAAACTATGCATACAATTCCCAAACATTTGATCATTGTGTTATGATGACTTATTTGCCTAGCATCCAATGGGTCTGGCAGATTATGAGAAAATCAGCATTGTCTCTCTGGATAAGGCTCATATTCCATTCTGAGAGTACACTGAAAGAAAACTGTGGAAAATCTAGATGGTTTTCTTAGATTTCCAAAATCAAATAATTTGCAATTTAAAATGTATATCCCTCCAATGCCTCAAATAATCGAAATTTAATTTCTGATACTGTTCTTAATCTTCAAGAAGCTAGAAGCCTGGTTTGTCAGACTGAATTATTCAGGTAAAATAAAGAAAATGACTATTAATGGGTAGGAAAAAAAACTGGAATTGAGCAGATGGTTTGCCCACATGTAGACACAGTGTTTCAAAGAAATTCTGTGCATCATTTCAAAGAGATTCTATGCTTGTTTGCTGGAAATGACCTGGGGTGGTTGGGAAATGATGTGGGGCTTGGATCAATATAGACACAAATCAGTTTTTTAGTATTTCCAACAACTTGTGACCCTCCATCTGGGTTGAGAATATACAGAACGATTGAGGAAACAGAACGGTTCTCTATCTGGCCTGACCTAGTGACCCTCTGGAAGTTCTCCCATAACTAACTCTAGTCTCACAGGTAAAGGAGAGGAAGGACAATAAATAAAACCATGTTTGTAAGTAGACTTCTGGCTGGTATGAACACCTCCCCTGTGTGGCTAAAACTGTAATACTGCTAGAGTCAAAGAGAGTCCCCTGAAATTAATTCTTGCAATTTATTGTATGTCTCCAGCTAAGTGTCAGCAGATATACCACTCCCCAGCCTGGAGAATGAGGCCTCCTTGTTAATGTGGGCAGGCTATGATATGGTCGCCCCTAGTCACTCATCATTCCAAATTATTTGATATGGTTTTAATTAGTCCGTACAAGGAACCTAGTAGTTACTATAACTTGACTTTAGAAAGAGGAAAACTCAACTCTTTGTTTACTTCTGGTGCCCCAGACGCAAGGAGACACACCAAAAATAACTGCTATTTATTTTACAAGATGGAAAAAATATTGACTGCCCTCTGGTCATAGAAGGCATTTTCTTTTGGGATTACAAGTGCAGAGATGAATTAGGTACACTTAGGATCAATATCTGTTTCTCTTCTTGGCTCAAGATGGGATTTGTCAAAATTCGAGAGCAGTTTCTATTGAGTGTCAGCTACAAATCCTTCCACTACTGAGTCATACACCTATTCAGGTTGAAATATAAAAGGCAAAGGGCTTTTTCAGCTACAATATCTGGGGTCAGGATGCTAAATCGCTTCTCAGCCTTTTCCTTTAATGAGCTTTAGTTTGATGAAGTGACCTTACTGGCAGAGAATGGAAGGGAGTAAAGGGTCTGTGCTAGCAAAGGACAGTGGCTCCTGGGGATGGAGGAACATGCAGGTAGAAGGACTGGGAGAGAAGAAGAGAGGGAGGCAAGTGGGTTCAAGAAACTATGGATGAACTACTCTGGCCAAAGATATGGTGGCATAGATATGATAAAGATCAGTGAGGCTAGAGTATGGGGGAGAAATTTGCTTTAGAGCTGCCTAATTTTTAGGACTGCAACAATTAACTAAGGCAGTGTTCAACAAATGGTCTATCCCTGAGGACTTCAAACTTGGAAGATTTCCCTTTGCTTGGGTAGAGGTTAGGCAGTAAGGTTGCCAGGCATCCCACAGTGAGGAAGGGAGAAAGAATTCTTAAAACTATTTCAGGCATCCCCAAAGTAAGCTTTTGGAGGTTTCCATTTCACATCCTTGGACACATATGGCCATCAGCTAGTCGAAAAAGCCCAAATGCAGAAGAGACTGCTTGTATTTGTCTTTGGGAATTCTAAACACTCAAGACTCTACCAGGAGTAAATGTGTCTCAGGTGGAATTAGGAAATAGAAGAAAGAAAAGATAGTGTCTGTAACCCAAGGCAGCAAGCCTTTTAGACAAGGAGGCAAAGCCAACCACAATGCTTTATAGAATAAGGCATGATAAATACCACAGAATGATAGAAAACAGTCCCTGAAAAATTAGCAGGGCTGCCTCAAGTGCTATGGAAATAGCACAGAGAGGACAGCCATGTGATGCAGGGTTGGAAGTTTTCTGTGAGGACCTGGGTCTTGAGCTAGACCCTGCAGTAGAGAAAGAATTTGGTAGTGTAGACAGAAAGAGGTAGGCACTCTGAGCTAAGGAAACAGCTGAATAACAAGAAATGAGGAAGGAAATTGTCACAGTAGAGGGGAAAGCAGCACTGAGGTATCGCTGGGGGCATAGAGAAAATGAAGTGGGAAGAAAAAGAAGGCACTCATGCAGTACCTATACTAATGAACTTCGTCTTCATTTATTCTTCAAACTTCAGTTTTCTCTTCTTTAGAATGGGGACAATAATGCCTACTGCATAGAAATGTTGAGGAATTCAACACTGAGATGATATATGTAAATTGCCTACCGCAGCTGGTGGCTCAATATATTAAATTTTTCTATTCTGCACCTGCCCTCAGCTCAGGGAAGGAGACTGAATTTAATTCCAGCGTTTTCTTATGTCTTGTGGTCACCCCTAATGAAAATCAGTGGTTGTTTTGCTGGCATATAATGATATCTGAGGGGGTCTTGACACCGAAAGCACTGTTAATTCCTATCTTGGTTGATTTCAGACTGCTGTGCCTTTTGAAAATCTTATGTCTGATTTTTAAATTTTCCTTTCTCCCTCCCTCTGTTGGACTATCAGCTTCCACTTTCTAATACTGCCATTTCTGCCTGCATGGATACTAATCTGCTAAAGACTAGGAAGCCATTGTGAGAACACACTAAATTCATGTAACCCTGAAAATAGGGAATAAAGATGAAAAAGTCAATCCGGAAACCTCTATAAATGTTTTCTTATGAAAATCTTCACATGTGGCTAATTTTTAAAAAATATTTTCTGTACGGTAACACCAAGAGCTTTAGACCCATTGACACCCAATATGTTAGAATAATAAAATTGCACACAGTAACAATCAAAGCTAAGCTTTTGCAAAACTGTGAGGGTGGCTAAGTTGATACATCCCTTTTTTGCATTAGTTACCCAGCAACCTAACGATTTAGTCTTCTTTCTCCAAAAATGGCCCTCAGACCTCTAATTCTATCTAATTCATCTAATTGACGAGTGTCATCAATTAAATATGGCACTACTCAGATGGTGTGCATCTTAATAGAGACATCTTAAGTTGGCAAACAAAAGTTCTGCTGGGGAATCTTAGACCTTTGAAGTGGGTGAGATTTTTGAGGGCAAAGAACTAGAAGGACCCTGTTAAATCTCAATAGGTAGTTGGCCTCCTGCCTTCCTTGTGCAGTCCTAACTACTAGCAAAGTGACTAAATCATTGTAATGCATGCCACACTGTTGCTGCTTTAAACACATGACTGTCAGGTGTTCCAGGGGGATCTATTCTTTTTCTTCTCTTGGTCTCAACTTCCCCAGATGGATACCATGATAATTTCCCTTTTTCATGTCAAGAGTATGTCCTAGAAACAAGTCATTTACCTTCAGGGCAGGGTTTGAGATTCTTTGGAGAATAATGCCATCTGAGTTTAACGTGGTTTCCTGGTCTCTCAGCTGCCTCCTCTCTGTATTAGACAGTAAAATTGACTAGGGCATTTCCAATTGAGAAAGACATGTATTTGGGTTAGATTTAACCATACAGGAGAATTAATATAAAGCAGCAATGGTTCACTAGCCAGCTCACTCCTCCTTGAAATTTCAGCGACTGGAAAAATTAGTCTCCTGTTGCCTTTTCATTCCGTTTTTTTAATTATAACTTGCTGAGGCACTAGCTAATACCCTTTAATCTCTTTTAATAACTACCCTATCCTCAGTTTCTCTAAGCATCCTTCTCAAGCCATCCACAAATCCAAGAATGCTCTTAAGATTGGCTGACTGACTGATCTCTCAGCTCTGTTGATTTACTGAAGCAAGGTCTATTCCTCCAGCCTTGGCTCTGCAAGGATGAAAGCAAAAACAAAGACATGAACTCTTTCTAGACCCAGGAAAGGGCCACCCCTTAGGAAATTTGGAAGGTAGCCAAGTGTAACTTTAGCCACCCTCGTCCCTCATTTCCTGAATGTTTTATCTCTCTCAAAGCTCACATCTCTCCTGCCTAGCATCTTCTCCATCCTCACTTTTTTCTGGGGTCTGGGAGTAAGTTCTCCTTTTCATGGGGATTTCACATGTCCAAAGAAGACAAAGGCATAATGAGAAACATATCTCTACTGAAAAAACTGCAGGCACCATGTCAGGTCTTCATGGAACAGAGCTATGGCAGTTAGCTCAGACAAACTCCTACAAGTCATAGTAGGTCAGAAGCAATTGACTCCTTCTTCTTGTAACACGCAGACCACTTTGGGTGAATGATGTCAAGCTTAAAAACAAGCCCCCACGGCTGGACGCGGTGGCTCATGCCTGTAATCCCAGCACTTTGGGAGGCTGAGGCAGGCGGATCACGAGGTCAAGAGATCCAGACCATCCTGGCCAAGATGGTGAAACCCTGTCTCTACTAAAAATACACAAATTAGCTGGGTGTGGTGGTGCGCACCTGTAGTCCCAGCTGCTCGGGAGGCTGAGGCAGGAGAATTGCTTGAACCTGGGAGGCGGAGGTTGCAGTGAGCCGGGATTGCACCACTGCACTCCAGCCTGGTGACAGAGTGAGACTCCGTATCAAGAAAAAAAAAAAAGCATGGCACCTGGTCTCAAGCTGCTTGCCATCATCACTGCCCTTCTCCACAAAAGGCACACATTTAATGAGAGGCCCTGGCAAGACAGAGGGAAGCAATGATGCAAGCAATCAAGTATTTATTAAAGCATCTAATCTGCTTGGCCCAGTGGGGCATAAAATATAACCTAGAAGACAAGACTTTCCACATGTGACATAAGAGGAAGACAATAGGCAGTGTGTGATCAAAGCTATAGTTCAGGAACTAAGAACCCAGGAAGGGGGATTACTGAAAATCCACGTAGAAAGGGAAAGTTTCATAAGCCCTGAATAGTTCTGAGTGACTAGAAACAAGTGAGAAAATAGGAGTTTTTAGAAAGAGGAGAGCGAGAGAAAGAGAGTGGGATACTAGTATAAACATGCAATGGGGGCAACAGGAAGAAGATCAGCCTTGTTGAAGCAGACTTGGTTAGAAATACAAGTTTGATACAGAATATGGATCCCCTAGAGAGATGCTTTAGATTTAGAAGCCAAATAACTGATTTGGTCAATTGGGAAAGAAAGTGCCAAGTCATGCATCTATATGATACACATTTGTTTAACCAGCAGAGATCCCTCTCAGAAGCTAATTCAGGCAGGTTCTGCCCAAGAGAGTCCAGAACATGGGTACTTCCAGCACCAACAATTAACTCTGCATGTAGCAATCCCATGATTCCAAAGCCCTCTCTGCAGTTCAAAGACCGTTACTGGATGGTATGTCTATCGGCAATACTTCAATAGAAACAAGGAAAGCTACAAATGCAAGCTACACATGTAATTTTAAACTTTCTGTTGGCCACATTTTTAAAAAGAAGAAACAGGTAAAATTAATTTTAATATACTTCAATGGGATATATCCAAAATATTATCATTTCAACATGTAATCAATATAAAGCAATTATCAATGATACATGGCATTCATTTTTTCATACTAAGTTTTCAAAATCCACTATGCATTTTACACTTACATATCAACTCAGACATTTCAAATGCTCAATAGTGCATATGGCTAATGGCTACTATACCATATTGGACAGCTCAACTGTAGAGTCTTGCCAGTCTTCAGTTTTAGCCTCTCATGTCACTGCTTCCTTCAAAGGCTAGTCTGGTAAGGTACTCCATCCTAAGGTGCAAATAGCTAGTCATTATTTGCTGTGTAAGTCCCTTTAAATAGCATTTTATTTTAGAGTGGGAATCTGACATTCACACCAGACCCAGTGGGTAGAATCCTGCAAATGAAATTCCCATTATCTACTGAAATCCTCTCAACTCCAAAAGTCCTACCACAGGTTCTTCTCCACCTGTGGTTTTGGAGGGGCTGGACTGCTCTCTGTGTGATCAGAGGATCTTCCTAGGCGGGCTAGGCCTGTTTTGAACCTCAAGATGATCCTGAAGCACTCAGGATGCCCAGTGTCACATAAACTTGTTTACCCCTTTCCTCTGTTTAACAGATGGTTAGCACTTCCCTCTGGCCACCTTCTATGACCCAGGACTGATCTTCAGTTTTTTAAGCTAGTTTTGGAAATGCCCAAGGGCCCAGATTGGAAAAGCAGTGAACTCTGTACTAGGGCAGCAAAATAGAAGCTCACTGCTTAGAAGTAGGTACTAAAAATGTTGTCTGCACTGCATTGGAAGAAGGAAGGTGGTCTGACTGTAGGCCTGGACACTTGCTGGACAGACTTCTCCAGGAGCATCATGGCTGGGGTTGTAGATGCAATGCTTTAAATGGGATACTGAAAAACATTAGAGTGAACACACACTGGCCCTAAGGCAGAATCTTTAAAAGCAGACTGTATGTAGAGAGCTGTGCCTGCTTGAATTTGATCCCCTGCTGGACCACTCACAAGTGGACTGATCTTGGGCAAATTATTTAGTTTCCTAAATCTTGGTTCTTCAAAGTAACCTGGGGTTATAAAGGCAACCTCAGAGGATTGTTGTGTAGAAACATTTAACTAGGTGTTTTGCCGTATAGTATTTTCAATAAAGTTTGGCTGTTAAATAAAAATAGATAATAAATAGGTAGATAGATAAAGAAAGACTAACAATAACCCAGCAGAAGAGAAAGGGAAAGAGGACTAGGCAACAGAGGATATGAACACAGGACACTCACATGCAAACACATGCTTAGTCATGCACACACATGAATGCACACTTATGCAGGCAGGCTCACACAGAGGCACGTACAAGCAGCAGGTAAGCACATGCACTCACACCCACAAGCATGCACACATGCACATGCACATCTGCCTACACAGTCTTTCTCTGACATTCTGAACCTCAGAAAGTTAGCTTGGGTCTCCAGGCTCTACACCTGTAGCCAATAGTCTCCGGCTTCAATACGCACCCTGTCCTTGTGACCTCATCGAGTAACACTGCCTCCCTTGTGCCCTGCCTCACACTCAGGAAGAGGAAAAATAAAACTGTGACCTTACTGGGAAAAGAAAACCCTGCCCTCCCTCCACTCAGTGTGGCAGACATTTGACTCCCTGACCACATGATCTCATAGGAATGGATTATGTTGCTTGTGTGTAAAATACTGTGTCCCCTCCACAGACAGCATCCAGAGGTACTTAGTAGAGACAGTAAATTATTATTGGTTGAAAGACCTTGAAGCCCTGGAGTAATCAAATTCTCCTTCCTCACTCACTCACTTCAGTCGCTGCATGAACCATGTGTAATTAATGCTATGACTAGATTTGTTGCTACAATTTATTCCCACAAAACATGGGGGAGTATGTAAGGATCTGTATCAGAACCGCATAGCAAGAGTCAAGGTAGTACACTACAACGTGTAAGAAAAACCAAGAGAGGCAATTCAACAGGAAATTACTAGACCTAAGTGTTGGTTGCAAGGAAGTTCTCAAGAAAAAGAGGCATCGTAGTGACCTCTAGGAGATTAAATGTTCAACCCATGCAAATGAAAAAACAACACTAGTAATATGACACTGCTCCTATTAAGTCTGGGTGGCCTTGTTGTGTGCTTCCCAAATACCTGCTTCTGTGCTAGGTATATATTACCTAGCTGAATTTTTTCAGTAAGGTCAGTTAAATAATATTATCCCCATTTACAGATGAGAAAACTGAGAATTAGAGGATTAACTCACTTGCCCCAGGTCACACTACTTCATTGAAAAACACCAATGCTCCTGAATAGTAATGGAGCCAAAATTCCAGCCACATATGACTGAGTTAGAACTCACATATTGAACCCCTAGAGCCCAAGTCAAGGCTGGGATTCCTCCCAGCCACATACCTGCTGGCTTGTTTATACAAATCCAGTTGACCCTTCCAAAGCCAGCTCATTCCTTGCCTCCATCATGAAGTCTCTAAACTCCACCTTCTCTGACGTCCTGCTTAAACATTTTCTTGTCTAACATATTTAAGTTTTGTTTCTCCAACTAACCCCTAAGTTACTTGCACATCATGTCAAAACAGAGTTAATAGTATCTTGCTGCTATTAATACTAGTGATATTAGCCAGTCTGGAAAATGTACTGCTCATTTATTAACGAGATAATAGAGCAGTGACTCTGTCTTGTTCCTCAAAGTAGTGCCAGTGCCTGATGCAGTGCTCAGCATAAGGCATATATGAAAAATTACACATTGTCCAAAACGAGAAAGGTAGTTTGCAGAGCATGGGCATAGCTAGGGGAGGTGTAAAAAATAA
This sequence comes from Pan troglodytes, assembly GCF_028858775.2. Classification (NCBI taxonomy): domain Eukaryota; kingdom Metazoa; phylum Chordata; class Mammalia; order Primates; family Hominidae; genus Pan; species Pan troglodytes. The sequence goes on along the minus strand of NC_072415.2, from coordinate 47,703,509 downwards.
ATCAAATACCCCACTTTCCCTCAAGACGCCCTCAGTAAATATCATTTATGATACAAACCAGAAAGTGATAAGTGCAATAACAAGAATGAGATCCAGAAAAGGGAGAGGGTGTGAGAACAGATCAGCACTGGGACTTAAAAATATGAGGCTTAATTTAATCAGTTTACAATACCTGGATCCTTAGCTTTTTTAAATTTTCCATTTTACTTAAAGGTGTCTGCATCAATAAGTACAACAGATTTGATCTTGAATCTATAGAGTTCCCAATAAGGAAGGGAGGGACAGAGGATATTATGATTTGACTGTGGTGTAATCTGTTTTTTCTTCTAACTCCATTTCATTTCTCAGATCAAACCATATCTCTCTCCCTGTCATGATGACTTCCCAATTCTGCCTGCAATAATGTGAGTAAATCATAAGTGTACCTTGAATGTCCCCTATGGCTGCTCACTCACTGGTCCCTAGATGGGTCATTGTACTGCAACTTGTCCTTAAAGTCACAGAATCAACATATTCACCTTTTGAGAGATCTTGGCTCTGCTCTCCCTCCCTGTGTCCCCAAATGTGGGAAGGGAGAATTTCTCACATTGTGTATGGCTGTCACCGAATCCTCTGTTTGTTGCTTTTTGCATTTGTGTAGCCTCCTACTTCCAGCTGTGGGGCTCCCTGCAGTTCATGGGTGGCTTTCCATTTGCCTTCAGCATCCAGATCCTTGGTGGTCATCACTGCTGCTGCTTCCAGTGGTGAGGCACTAAGCTTTGGAGCCCAACTCTGGAACTCTCTCTCTCCATTTTTCTCACGGCCAGACCTTGAGGAAGGTTCCCGACAGCAGTCTGGTGCTGTCTCCTTCCGAGTGAGCATCAATCCTTCAGAAGCACTGGGTCAGGATAGGTTCAAGTGCAGCTTCCCACCACCAGACTGCTGTTCCACACCACCCTGACAGATGTCCTTCTCCCTGATGGGCTCTTTTTGTCCTCTCTGTTGTTGACTTATATCAGGCAATACCCCCATCCACAGGTTATGGCTTCACATGCCTGATCCCTAAATGGTGTGGCCAAGGGACCTTAAATAAGCCCTGATACTAAGAATGGCCTTGGCTGCCTGAGGCACACAAAGGCCCTCCAGGGGTGGGAGGTGCTGCCCAAACCTGTATATTTTCCCATGCAAGTGTCAGAGTCACATGGCGAAGAGTCACTCCTACAGACCAAGGGAGGAGAGAAATTTCTAACATGACTGGATTGTGAGGTGACCATTTCCTTTTCCTGCTATTTATTTTGTATCCAAATGCATAAGATAACAAAAAGATTCAGTTGACCCTCCTCTCATCAAATACACACAAGGTAAAATGACATATGGGTGATGGAGGGGGTGACTGATAGAAACCTGATAAAGACCCCCAGTACTTTCATTTTAAAAAACTTCATTAAACTCTTGAGAAATAATAATTATCAATACTAATAAAAATAATAAAGTTATTAATTACTTTCTACATGAGTGCTTCCTGATAAACTATTAGCGTTGTTTACATAAAATCCTGAATAATCTCATGTGGTTCATCTAGACTGGGAACTACTGTTGCTGTGATCAAGTTCTTTCTCTTGAAGGAAAAGTGATAGAGATCTGGGGAGGGGTGAGAGCCATGGGATCAAGTCTAGCAGAAGGCAGAACCTCCAAGAGGAGCACTGAATACAATCAGAGAGCCACAGAAGAACCTGACTTGCTCAGGATGGAAGAGCTAGAGGAGAATCGGGGTGGATTTGAGGCTGGGATTCGAATTGGTTTAGGGTTCAGGTAGGGAATGGGTTTGTAGAACATTGAATACAACAACCCAAACAACGGTTTAATACTCTCTATAAAACCATTTCCCAGATGCTCCATGAACAAGAGTTACTCAGGAATCTTGTTCAAAACGTTAAGTTCCTAGTTCTCACCCCATCACCTGCTGAAGCTAATCTCCAGTGGTGGAGGCTAGGAATCTGTATTTTTCAAGAAACTCCCCAGGTAAGCCTAACATTCAGTCTGGTTTGGGAAACAGTTATTTTAACACCCTAAGTAAACTCAGCCCAGGCACAGGGACACAAGAGCCTAAGGCAAAATACTCCATCTTTGGGTCACTCTGCTTTGATGTTATCATATAATGAGCCAAAATGCATCTCTCAATGACCATTGCTGGGTTCTGCTTCTATTCCTTAGGACTTCACAAACCAAATTAAACCCTTTTTTTATGATTTGTCGTTTCATCCATAAAAGAGCCAGAATGTCTTCCCAGTGTAGCCTTGGCCTGATTCTGCCAGGACCAGGGCTTTGGGCTAGCTTTGAATGTCATTTTGGAACTCTACTGAACTACTGGAGAAGCCACAGCTATTATTTAAAGTCTACATCCATGTACATATAACATCTTCTGGACCTGGAGGCTGAGTTACAGTCTACAAACTGGGCCTGCTCCTATAGGCTTTTCTTGTTTCTACTGCTGTTTTTCCTTTGTTCCTCCTGCATCCTTAAAGTTTCTTTACTTCAGCTTCCCAGAAGAACAACTCTACAGATTTTCACATCAATAAAAGAGCCAGAACAGACCATCTTTCTGCAGATTCCTTCTTGCTGCAAATGGACAAGTGGACCCATTGCCTCTTCTCTTCACATAACTACTCTTGGCTTTCACTTCCACACGAAGCAAAACCACAGGGCAGTGGACGTGGGCTAGCTCTATGCCACTGGTTATAGCATTCCATTTTATTCCTTTAATGCCAGCTTTGGCATTTGGTAGAAACTGTGCTTAACTAGCATGTATATGTACTTAAAAAGTGTTCCATGTTTTTTGGTCCAGTAGGCTAAATATATTTAATTTGAGGTATTAGGTACAAGAGCATGAAAAAATATCAGTTGTTAACAATGAAATTGTCTTTTGTGCCACAGTTTCCTTGAGGGACGTTGAAAGAATGAAGGAGTTATTGGCTTGGGTCACTTATCCCCAAACTATCAAACTCACATAGCCATACCCAAGGTGCACAGAGAATGTGTGTGATTGCTTTATCGTGGTGTTCCAAACTCCAGGCAACTTTTCAGACACAGGAAAGCCAACTAAAAGGACACGAGATAATCAGCATGTATTTGTACCACTGCACTGCTCAGTGTTTAAATGAATGTACATCATTTGGCTCATATGTACTCATACTGCATAATTCTTTTTATACAATGACAGCCAATAACTTGAATAGATGATAAGATATCCACAATGTTTTCAGAATATCTGGAGAATTTGAACTCAGAATTTATATTCAGACCACTGACAACAACATATGCTACTTGCACCTGAAATCCAGCCTTGCCCCTCCATGACTTGGTCTTTCTCCCCTGAGGATAGTGTACTAGTGCAAATATCTCCTTGAGGCTTCAGCCCCAGGCTGGCTGGCTGTACCTCTTATCCTGCACATGCACCTGATGAACAGGTTTCTGATTTTCCACTGTGACTTCGTAATCATTTCCTGTATGTCTCCAAATCCCTATGCAGCCTTGCCATCTGCAGGTGTTCTAGTCCCAGGGCACCTGCTTGATCCTGACTTGTGTCTTTCTGACCCATGAACCCTAACTCATTTCATGGGGAAGAATTTAGGAAAGAAGAAAGCAAGAGTGTGCCCAGGTTAGGCCTTGGATTTTGATGTACCAAAGAGTGCTTAGAGACATCTGGGTTCAAACCTTATCTCTAAAAAACACTGGCTATGTAATCTGTAAGACTATAGGCTCAATACCATCAACCTCATGAGGTGGATGTGGAAATTAAATGGGATAATATATTTAAGATTAATGGCAATCAGGAACCTCATAAATATTAATTTTTTCTCCCTCTCTTTCTTTTACCCTTCATGTGCTTTCGACTTGAGGAATGAGAGCTTGTCTCTTCCTAACGTAGCTAAATGTTCAGACTTTGCATTTGTATAATACTTTGTAAAATACAAAACACATCTCAGAGGACTTTCATTCTCAAAGTTCTTCTGTAAGTGGGTGGAGTAGATGTCATTATTTTCATTTTTCAGATTAAGAAATGGAACCTAACGGGGTTAAGTGATTTGCCCAAGGTTCCATGCTGTATCTCTTGAGTACAGACAATACATCTTCTTAATAGATTGCTAAGCAATCTGAATATCTGATAGAGGAACCACTGCTAGTCATTCCACGCTCCCATCAGGCCTGGCATTCCTTAGGAAACGAGCTCTTCTAACCCAGCTCAGTTCCTCTGAGAGCTTGCACAGAGCAATCTGACAAATGAATTCATATGAAGGTGCCAGGGGCTGATAATGGCTTAATACATTAACATTCCACAAGTATTGACATTTTAACAAAGAGAAACTCTGGACAATACCTTAATGCGGGGAGAGCAAATAGATTTTGTCCCAAGTGCCAGCTCTGATCAATTAGTAGTGGACTCTCAGCATTGTTTTAGAGACCCTGAGGCTGTGTCTAGGCTCAGAGAAAAGCCTGTACGATCCATTGTCAAGGCCTGCATAGGTGTGGATGGGACAGGAGAGACAGGCTTGCCACTCAGCCCCTCCTCCTCCAGCTCTGATCCTGAATCCACCAGACAGCTCCACAAGAGCGTCCTCATCTTCCGTCTTCCCCACTTTGACCTAATCCCTTCAAGAGCTGCTATGTGAGCTAAAGATGACAAAATGAGGCTAGGCCAAGTCCCATGCATGAGTCCTATTACCTCCTGAGTGCAGGTTTTCTCATGATGAACACTGAATGAGATATTAGATGCAAAAGCACTTTGAAATGATAAAAGACTATTCACATATGACAAGGAACTGCTATTAGTCCAGGTACCGCAGCCAGCTGGAGGGGTGGGAGTCTTCAGGCATTCTCAGATGGCTCCTTGAAATAGTGAGTGACTTATTTTGCCAGATTGAGGAAGAGGGTTTGGTTTTCTAGGGTCACCTTCTTCTTTGCCTGTCTCATCCCCCCTCCTTTCAACCCTCCAGGAGATGAGCTGAACAAGCTGCCCCAGCAGCATTTCTTCCTCCCTCCCAAGCTGGGTATTGGCATCATTATCTGAATATCAGCAATAACAGATAGGAGCAGCAGATACCAATGTTTCATTACCTTTGGCGCCGCTGGGGATTGCTGTCTTTGGGAATTTGGATTCATGTGCTTTTCTCTCTCTGAGACTGACTTTGAAAAAAAATGAATTTGCCTCAACAGGTTAACCACTGCAGGCCTGGGGGATAGAGCCCCTCTGGCCTTTGTCCTACTCTAGGTTCCATCCTGGGCCCATGCTTAGTGTCACCTGGTTCTGTCTGTAGTAATACCAGGCTCATATTCCTGTAGTCACTTAATCACTTGCATAAACATATCAAACTGTCATGTAAGGACCTGCATAGCCCTCACCTGTCTTTCCAAATTATCACATCTTCTCCTTGTAACTCATCCTTTGCTTCCAGAAAACAGGGCTATGTATTCATCCCCATAAGGGTCAGCCACATCCTCAATTTCACAGTTTCCCAGGCTGTCTGCTGTCCCTGGCTTCGAGTCTCCACCTGCTAAGTGTCACCCTTTGCTTAAAGTCCACCCCAGATGGCACCTTCATGAGGTCCACAATGGCTCCTCTCAATCATGAGTCATCTTCTCCTCTTTTCAATATTTGATAATCACTAACATCTATGGGGTACACACAAGGGCCCTAGACTATGCTTTACTTCATATCCACAGTCTCAGTTAATCCTCACAATAGCCTTATGATTAGGCACTACTATTAATCCAATTTTATGGATGATGAAACACAGGCCAGAGAAACAAGGGATTTGCACACAACAAGGCAGATAGTAAGTGCTACAGCTGAGATTTAAACCCAGGCCTCTGTCTCCAGGATCCAGGCCTGGAAGCCCCACACTCCAGGGTTCATTAAGCCTACCCCTAAGCCCCAGAAGCATCTCTCTCCTGCTGACATGTAGTATATTCTTCTGAGTGTGAAAGCTCTTTGTGGTCTTGTCTTCATCCCCTGCTTTGACAATAAACTCTTGTATAACCAAGAGAGGTCATATCTTCCTTAACTTTATCTCCCCAGTACATAGGACATGCTGAGGACCCCTCTGATTTAAATTAACCACCCTCTTATGCCAGTCTATTCTCATGGGCTCCACATCCTGAACCCACCTCTTCATAGCCTAATCTGCTGATATGTTTCAGCTAGCCAGTTCTCCCTGTAGCATCCCCCAACATCATGTTGTTTTTCCTGCATGCTCTTTATTTGTGCTGTGCCATTTACACTCTCCCTCCTGAATCACTCTGTCTTCTCAATTTTCTCCAAACTTCAAAGCTCTACTCTAAAGGTCCATCTCCTTAGGAGAACCCTTCCTAACTATTATAGGTCACATTGGCCTCTCCCTCCTTGAACTAGTAACACATATATAGGTCATTCCCCAGGTCCTTCACTAATTGGCAATTAGTAATACCCACCATGTGCTGACTTACATAGTAGGTACTGTGGGGATATTTTTAAAGTATGGCACATATATAGCCCATAGATTGAAAGGTCAAATACTGGTGAAACAAGGATTTCTCACATGAAAAGCTAATAGAATGCCCTGTCGCTTAAACGTGTCAGGTGGGAAGTTCAGACAAAAATATGTGCTAGGCAAAGCAAAATGGCTCACATCTGTAATCCCAGCCCTTTGGGAGGCCAAGGCAGGAGGACTGCTTGAGCACAGGAGTTCAAGACAGCCTATGCAACATTGCAAGATCCCATCTCTACAGAATAACAAAATAAATAAATAAATTAGCCAGATGTGGTGGCACATGCCTGTAGTCCCAGCTACTCGAGAGGCTGAGGTGGGAGGATGCTTAAGCCAGGGAGGTGGGGGCTTCAGTGAGCCATGATCACACCACTCCTCTCCAGCCTGGGTGACAAAGTGAGGCCCTGTCTCCCCAAAATAAAAATAAAAACAAAAATATGTGCTAAAGGAGATCCAAGGAGAATGAGAGCACTGGGCATTCTGGTGGTTACGCTGGAGGTGACCTGGGGGGAGCAAGGTTTGGAGGATAAGTTTAATCTGGGCAAAGAGAAAGGAAAGAGGAAATATCACAGGCAGGGCAATAATGCAATCAATTTATGAGATTATAAAACAAGAATGACTTGTGAAATAGGTGATAAGAAGACAGATTTGATGGGTGGGAAAATTAGACTTGGAATGAGACAGGGAAAATCCAAGCTACAGAATACCCCTATGCAAGCCTAGCTTCTATGGAGGCCATCTCTTATTCCATCTTTGATTCTTCAGATGAGATAATGGAGGCCAAGGATGGGAATGTGGCTTGGGAATGGCAAAACTGGGATAAAAACAAGATCCCCTAAGTTCCAGGTCTGTGCAAGCAAGTGGAAGAAGCCTTTAAGCTGGACAGTGCCACAAAACCTTGGACTAGCTTGCTGGTTCTCAGTCTTACACCAGAAGCAGTACATCTTAGTGTTGCAACCATAGGTCTTAAAGACTACGTGTTTCTGACAACAGCCTGGTGGCCACCTTGTTCACTTTAGCTTATCAGAGCTTGAATTTCTTCATCTACTGGGAAAAACAAAACAAAAAAAAAATGTTTAAGTGTAAGCCTAATTCCAGGGTTGTAGCAAAATTTAATGAGATGGGCTTTTCTAGTGCACAGCTCAGTGCCTACCACAGAGGAAATTCTCAACATAAATCATCTTTTATGTGAAATGGGGGTTACGGTGCCTCTCCCAAAAGGATATACAGTCTATGCAATTAAATAACAAAGAAACCAAAACCAAAGGTTCAGGGGACCAGGAGTCTATTCCAACTTGAATCTACAAGTGCCAGCACAGTGTCGACCTGCCAGCCACAAATGTGGAAACCTGCACTCTCTAGCCCAGGGCACAATCCATCGTAGATATTTAATAAAGGTTTCTAAGCTGAATGGATTTAAATTGGATCAAATTTAATTGGATCCTTTGTTTAAGATTTAAAAGTCTGCCTCTGAGAAGAGACTGAATAGAACACTTCTTGAGTTTGGAGATTGTTAATTCCAGCGGTCAGACTTGGCCTGCCTTTCATCATATTGATAACTCCCAACAGAATGCCCTATGTTTTCCCTCCTCCACTGCTCAGAGAGTTGATTGAACATGAAATCCACAGCTGTGGTTGGGGTTTTCTGGGAGTTGTCAGCAGCGATTACTTCCATGGGATCCAGACTGCCCAACCCAGACCTACAGGCAAGATAATGAGATTTAGGATTTCAGGAGGAGATCCATCTCCCAACCACATCACATGCACTCAGTGTGCCAGATAGTGTGTACTGATATTCAGACCCAATTCTACCCTGCTTGCTTCCCTCTATTCCTGAGGCTGAAAGCCTGGAAACTGCCACCCAGAATCCTTGGCCAGAGTAGACTGCTGTGGAGAGGCACTCACTGGAGATTGGAAGGCAGAAGGTAAGGGGATGTCACGCTTCTCCTAACTCTGTCAACAACCACAGGGAATTGCAGGCAATGGAAGACTCTGGCAATATCACTGGGGATTTCAGCATCAGGGCTTAAGTTTGTGGTTTTCTTCTGGCAGCAAAGGACGGTGATTTCAATGGCAGCAATATCTACCTGCTGTGTAGCTCCAGCCAGCAAGTGCTGCTTCCTGAGTGCTGAGCAAAGCCACATTTTCATTGTTCTCTTCAGCCATTCCAACACACGTGCAACCCAAGTGCCTGTATTAAATCCTCATCTGCTTGAAATACCTAGAGTTTTCTGTGTTTTTGTCACTGGACACTAACTGATATACCACTGAAAACCTTCTCTCAATTAGTATAGTATTACAGAAATAAACTTTTTATGCTATTAATGATTAATAATAAAAAGTTTAGCACTTCTAAGAGTAAGGCCTTTTTAATCATAGGCTTAAAGGAAAACAGTTCTGAAGGTAGAAGTGTTTCCTTCAAACTGACACATGATGAGGGATGTTTAGGCCCACAGGTTCTTCCTCACATATTGATCAAGCAGGACAGAAATAACCATCTGCAAAAACGACGTGAATGGCCAGCCATAAAATGAATGGCCAACATCGAACAGGGCACCTTGAGCAGCTGCCACAGGTGCTGCGGGTTATAAGACGGAAAGGGAGAAGGCAAGGAAGGTTCTACAGCCCACTGAGAAAACTCTGTCCTCACTCACTGGGTAGGTCCAAGAATGGCTCATCCATTGTAGCACTAGCAGGCCTCTGACGCAAGCAGTAGCCACTAGGGAGCAGAGGTGGGATTCTGTTTCTGAGCCAAGGCTCCAGGTTACCCCTGAGGCTGAGATCATAGAGAACACCAGTGCCCAACTCTGCAGTGTCCAGGCCAACTCCTATGCAATGCTTAGAAAGAACATTTCTTTCTTAAGTTAGCGTTATGCCCCGGTCTCTACCTCCTTAGTGAAACACGACCTCAGTATGCACTGGGGGTTCCTCTAAGGTGAAACTGCAGATCTTAGCAACATTCACAGCTTTGAAACGATGTGTGCCTTAAAGTTATCATTTTTTGCTTTGTTTTGTGTTTAGAGAGAAAAAGATAACAACAACAAAAATTCAAACCTTTAAGAAATCTAATTATATGTTTGAGTTATAGACTAGTTTTTAACAACAAAAAAAATTAACAAAAAAGGGGGCTCATTAAGAGGCTTTTGTCTCCAAAACAAGCGTGTTTTCGTAAGCCATAGAGCAAGCAAATTCTAATTGCTGGCTTCATTATACAGAAAAGTCTAAGTGTAACAATCAGAAGCCTTATTACACATACATAATTGAGTTTCATTGCAACTTATGAAAACATAAACTCTCTTAAACACACTTGCAGAAAATGTCGCATCATCAAATCAACACTTTTATTATACAAAAGTAATTGTGTTTAAAGACACCAAACATATGTTACTTATACAAAAAAAAATGAGTTGTACTATGATTCAGAAGTCTAAATCTTGAATCTGAGAGCAATGTTTTGTTTGCAAATGCAGGGTAAAAAAAAGGCAAATTAAAAACTTTACTAATGAGATGTAAGGAAACTTCCTTTGGAAATATTCTACTTTGGAAAAAAATAATGAACCGAACTCTCAAATTCCCTTTTCTGGTCAGATCTTCCATGATATTACATTCCTCTGTGCCTTGCTCCTTCTAAATCTATTTCTCATCCTGCGTCTTCACGTTTTTCCTTTTGATTTGAATTCTTTCTCTCTCCAGTCTAAGCTGTGATCATTTGAATTTTTCTTTTGCTAACACCAGTAGTTTCTTTGCCCCTGCAAAGTTCCACCATTCTCACCTGGTCATGCCCATCCCCCAGTTAATTGCCCCCTACTTCCTACATTCTTTCTGGGCTGATGGGCCCACCAGGAATGTGTAAGCTCAAATCCAGCTGACCCTTGCAGGTTGCCCTGCAGCCCCCTTGCTTCTCCAGGAGATGCTCCTTCCTGGGGCAGGCTACAGAATTTGGGGGGCCTGGTAGAAAAATGAAAATGCAGGTCTCCTTGCTCAAACAGCAGAGGAAAGACCTTTTTCATTTTTCCAAATATTTGTATGTACTATTTAATATCTTGCTCCCTCCATTATAGGAATACTGCAGGGGAAGTGCAGACCCCCACAGGCACCTCTCAGCACGTGGGGTATATGCCTAATTCCCACACCCAAATGGCAGTCCCTAAGCTATACTTTTGCCCTCTTGTCCTCTGACTTCTTACTAGGTAACTCCCAACTTTTGTATAGGTACCTCCTAGATGCCACAGACATGCATAATGTCACACTTGTGAGAAAGTCAGAACAATAAACAAATTAAGTATACATCAGACACTTCATACATATCATCCTCTTGAATCTTCACCTGCTCTTCAAATAATAGACACGAGTCGGCCTGACGTGGTGGCTCATGCCTATAATCCTAGCACTTTGGGAGGCTGAGGCAGATGGATTACTTGAGCCCAGGGGTTTGAAACCAGCCTGGACAACATGGTGAAACCCTCTCTCTACTCAAAACAAAAAAATTAGCCAGGAGTGGTGTTGTACACCTATAGTCCCAGCTACTTTGGAGGCTGAGGTAGAAGGTTTGCTTGAACCCAGGAGACAGAGGTTGCAGTGAGCCACGATTACACCACTGCACCCCAGCCTGGGTGATAGAAGTTCTCAAAAAAGAAATAAATAAATAAAAGAAATGAGAAGTTTGAAGCTCGGGACATCTAATTTCTCTCTGCACAATCATCCTGCTAAGCAGTCCAGAGCCAGGATTTCAGCAAGGTTTACTGACTCCAAGTCCATCTCCCACCGCTGCCCAGGTACCACTGCATCTCTGATGTGTCTGCCAAATTTCACCAGTAGATTTCAGACTTTCTCAGATTATGTCTCACATACCTCAAAGTTAAAATACCAAGATTTCACTAAAGTGCTATCCCCCTGGATTTCCTATCTTAATTAATAGAATAGATATGTAACCATGCTTTTCCATTCCCTGGTTCAAAATTCCTGAGGGGCTCCCTAGTTCCCTCATGATAAAGTTGGAAATTTTCCTCCAGGGCATATAAAGTCCTCTGTGACCTGGCTGTTGTCTACCGGTACACTGGTCTTCAGTGGCGCCTGTTGAAAGCATTCAGATGTTGCAGTCAGATTGCAAAACCCCAGTACATCACCGTCTATGGTTCATCCAGTCATTCATTTGACAAGTAATTATCTATTGAGTGCCTACTATGTGCCTGGCTCTGTTCTGGGTACCTTGGGCTATATCCATGGGAAAAAAAAAAAAAACAGCAAAAACTCTCATTACCTTTGACCTTTCAACCTACCAAAGATAGAAAGGCAGACAACAAATGAAAACTAACAGTAAATCATAAAAGAAGAGGATGAAACAAACAGAAAAGGAAAGCAGGGTAAAGGGGAGTCATGAGAAATTTTATGGTTTACAATTAAATGGCAAGCTGAGAGTGAGGCTCATTAAGAAGGGAAGACTTGAGCAAAGACATGAAGGAGTTGAGGAAGGGAGCCATGCTGCCATCAGGGAGAAGAGTGTCCTAGGTGAAAGGAACAGATTGTGCAAAGGCCCTGCAGTAGGGAATGGGCCCCAAAGAGCCTCAAAGAAGGCCAGCTGTGACTGAAGCAGAGTCAGTAAAGGGGGAGGGTAATAACAGAGGAGGCTAGAAAGGTTAACGGGGCCAGGTACTGTAAGGTCTTGGATATTGTGAGGACTTTGGCTTACCCTCAGTGAAATATGGAGCCCTTATAGGGAGTGACCTGATGTAATTTACATTTAAAAAAAAAAAAAAACACTCTGGCCACTGGAATGAAATAGACTATATGCAGGCAATGACAGGAACAGGGAGCCAGGAAAGTAGTGCTGTGACCTGGGCAAGAGATGATGGTAGGCAAAACAAGAATTATAGCAACAAAGGTGGTAAGAAGTGTTCTGAATGTTAGCACATAATGTCCCCCTGGCCTGGAATGTTCTTCCCAAACCATCCAGGTGGCAGAATCACCCGACCTTCAAAAACATTCTACTCTCTTGGAAATCTTCTCAAACCTCTTATCCTTGGCTAAATTCAGAGGTTCTTCTATTTTCTCTCCCTCTGAATTTTCATGATACTACAGATATTTCATTATTAGAGCATATATCTGTCTATGTCAAAATTACTGATATTATTGTCTGTCTCCCAACCAGAATGTGGGTGTCTTGAGGCCATGCTACTTTACACTTCTTTGTATGTTCAGGATGCAGTCTTCATAAATGCTCAGTAAAGGCCAGTAATTGAATGAATGACATAAATGTACAGGGTAAACTATCTATCTCCATCTAGACACTAAACCCCAGCATCAATAAATTTAGACACTGCTCAGTTCTCAGAAGACTAATACTCAGCAGTAATCATCTACACAAGAGCCCTACCAGCTGGGGAAGGATAACAGGACCAAAGAGAAGTCCCACCATCTTTTCTTCAGCCACTGAATGAAGAAAAATCAGGAGGGTCAGCAATCGATGTGTAAAGTAACTGGATGGAAAAAGGCATATGTCCTGATCACCACCTACTCACTCTATTGGTGGGAGGGGAATCTCTTGTACTCAGTAATATGAGGTGGCAACACAACACCTACAGGAGACAGATGAGCCGGACAGCAGTTCATTACTCACGTTTACTCACGGCCTCGGGGAGCAGGACACCACACACCATGAAGGACCACACAGGCATTGCACTCAAGAATAGAGGGAACAAGCTCCTGGAGGCAATTTTTGTAGTAACAAAAGGATGAAGTGACCCCCAATTTCCACAAGTGGATGTAATTGGCTTGTTTGAATGATTTCATGGGTTGACCTGGTGGTGTACAGCTGGTCCTGCTAATTAGGGAACTGAGTAGAAAGGTTTTCCCACTAAGCGGGGGTCATATCTGATGAGAGCAGGGGAATTCGTGGTTAGGCCTTTGGAGCTCAAAGATGTGATGCCAGCATTTAATATTGCAAGTTAATTTCAGACCTCACATTACAACATGGAAGCAAAAGAAATGTTCAGGTTAAGACTGGAGGAAGAAGGATCTAGAAGAAGATAAAATTAGGAATAATTTGCAACGTGGGGACAGCACTGGAATATGGGGTTATCACTGATGCAGTAAATACAGAATGTTACTAATAACAAAAGATGTTCTGGTAACAACATATATCATAACACAATTCCAGGTCTAGATGGATAAGCTAATTCTAAAGCACACTAGAAAGACACCTCAGGGAAACTACAAATATATTGCCTGCCTTAGTCTGAAATTTCCTGGAAAACTGAGCTGAGCTGATCTAGTAGTGGGGAAAATATGTGGACCCAACTGGTAGCTGACACAGAACCACCTAGAGAAAACCTATTATGTATTTTAGTACTATATTCAGAGCAACATTCCTAGAACACAGAACTCCCACCACCAATGCATTCATTATCAACAATGCTTCCCCATTGCTGAACAATAAACTCTAAACTCCTGAGCCTATTGGTGAATACTCTAAAGAAGCCAATTCTACTTACTTATCCTTAGCTTTTATTTCTCTCCTACAAGCACTATCCTTTGTCAAGTCCCTCTTTCTTTGTGAAAGCCTTCCAATGTAATGAGGCTCACAGTTATGACTCTTTTGGTAATTAATCTCCAGCTGTAAGAAATGCTTACTGGGTACCAATTAGATGCCAATACTATGCTAGGAGTTGAAAACACAAAGAGACATGAGATAAGCTCTTACCTTCAAAGGTCTACAAGTCTGACTGAGGAGCAGAACAATGCAAGGTTGAAACAAGTAATGCAGGATGAATGGTAAGAAGTGGAAAGAAGGAGAGATCTCTGTACTAACGTATTTGTAATGTAAATTGGGGGCAAAGAGACTTATAGTTTGCTCATTGTATCTCATTATATATGGTACAAAAACAAGGGTACCACCTTCTACTTTTCTACAGCCAGCACCTAACATTTTTTTTTAGGTTGTTGACTGATTGACTACAAAATTTACTTATATATTGATGTTTGCTTGCCCCTTGGGAATCTTTTAAATATGTCTATTTCTATTCTCTAATCATACTAGTAACTTTCAAATTAACTCATCTTAAAGGGTCTTATTACCCTTGAGAAATTTAGTATCATTAACTTAATATCCTACATTTTCATGATGGAGGTAGGTATTATTACTGCCATAATTAAGACCATATTAATTATATTTTTCTCAGTCACCTTAATTCCATCAGACTCCAACACTGGGGGCTGGGTAGCTGTTTATGATATGGGATATGAAAGGCATATTTTTTGTAGCCCCAAAAGTTTATGCCCAGTTGGACTCCTGTAGTGGCTAACACTGGAAATCAGTCTCATTAGGTAACACGACTCCTGCCCATGAAGAAATTGTTTTTGGAATGTGAATGCCTCTAGTACAGGTGAAACCAAGTCAGCAAGGTATTTGTGGACTTGGGGTTTTGTTTGCAATCTTTTTAAGATCTTCTCCTGTGTACTAGATGTTGTGCTGGGCATCAAGGGGATACAACATTGATGAAGTTTCATTTCCTCCTTTCAGTATATCACTATCTGGCTAGTTGAAGGTCTTTAGTTACCTGGCCATGTAGTGGGTATTTACAGGGCAGCAGCACATAATTAAGTGAAAATTATGGAGTTATTGTGGCAAGAAGACTTGGTTTAAAAGGGCTGGAATCCAGCCTAGATTTTGTCATTAAGCCACCGTGTGACCTTGGGTATCACTTGCTTCCAAAGATTTGCCCGGTTCTGATGCCCTTTGCTTCCATTAGGTGATCCCCAGCTTCAGGAGAAGTTCAGAACACCCTCAGTGATATCAAGGGAAGCAGAGATCAGAGCCTAGTACGGTGCCTGACACACAGTTGGTACCACCATCTTGGCTCCCAACTTTATTCTAACCTCAACCCCAGAAGGACTGGAAATTACTATCTCCAAAGCAGAGTGGGAAAAGAAACAAAAGTGAGCTGGAGTAGCTAGAATAACTTCAAAGATGATGGGGCATAAGGTGGACTTCAAGGAGAAGGTAGGATTTGGAAGGAGTGGGATGGAGGGGCATGGCAGGTAGGGTAAGAGTCATAAGAAGGCTCCCCTTAACCCTACTGTGAATAATTTTTATCAGACATAGACCTGTGTATGTGATGGTTTTAGATACCTTTTGGAGCTCATCAGCAATCATGCCTTTAGCTATGACAACTTAGAGGTGAAACTGTCAGCATCACAGATGCAATCTGCTTCCTATGATTGTGCCCTTGTTTGCCCATTATGGTAAGAGAGGTAAGGATTTTCCCTGAAGCTATAGCAAGGCATTAAAACTGTGAGATTTGATCCTATGTTTAAGTTTGGCCCTTTGGCTCCTACTACATGTGACAGATCTGCTCCAATCTGAGAGATCTCTTGGGACTTATATTCAGTCTCCATGAGAAAACTAACTATAGCCCTTAGCCACTGCATTAAGGTCTTTGTTGTCATCTAATTGTTTTCTTTTGTTGTTTATTTATTAGTTTCAGGGAGGAAGTGTATGCTAGAGGTAGAGAGATGTTCTCTAAGCATCTCCTCTACTTCATGTCCTATTTGTGATACCCCACCTCATCCCTGCTGGAATCCTGAGAGGTAAGCATTAGGCTGCCTGTTTTACAGGTGAGGAAAATAAGGGTCAGTGAGGTGAAATAGCTAACATAAAGCCCCAGCTAGGAAGTAGCTGAACACGGATTTGAACCATGCAAAAACAGCCAGGATTAGGTGAGGCAAGTGAAGTGCCTAAGGTGCAAAGTTGCAGGAGGTCCTGACTCTCTGGGGCTGACTCTGCATCTAAACAAATGTAAAAGTGAATATCTTGCCTCACCCAAGGCCTGGCCCTGCTCATAAGGCTGTCTGCCTTCAAAACCCATATTCTTTCTCTTACACCACACTCACATTCTGTAAGGCCAACATTTCAGCATTCACAATGTTCCCCTTAGGATCCCAGGGGGAGAAAGGATTCCCAGGCAAACCCAGGCCTAGGAATCTTTACTCCCAACTGCATTCTAACCACAAGCCCAGATGATGCTCAGTTAAGGTAGAGCAGGAGAATAACGATGACCAAATAACTGTCAGCCAGAACTACTCCTGGAGGTGCCACATAACACTCACATGTCAAGAGAAACTTGGCCATGATGTAAACCCTGCTGGAGCTAGACGGGGGTACAGGAGCAGTAGGTCTGAATATATCAACTTGCAGAGAATCAGAACGTCTACAAGAGAAGTTGTACACCCAAGACATCACAGTTATTTTAGTTTGTATAGACACTGCACAGAGCATTCCCTTGAGAAAACTACCCTATTGGGTCAGGAAGTTGTTAAAAATCTAAGGGTGACATGGCCTTTAGGCCCTAACCAGACACTCCCCAGAAACAGACACAGTTATCTTACACAGATGGTCCCAATGTCCTTCCCATTCCTTGTGCATTTAGGGCAAAGAGAGACCCATGCACCAAACAACAAGCTGTGGTTATTAAGTTGGACAGCAGGGCCATAAAGCCACTGCAGAAGAGTTACATTAAAGCAGCAGCACAAATCCCTCAGTGGCAGCATTAAGTCTGTGTCAACAGTGGCATCGAGTTGCACAAAACACATGGAGATCCAAGATGCTCACTGCAGTTATGTTCAGATTCTCTGCAGGAAAAAAAAAAAAAAGACACAGAAGAGTAAAGAAACTAAGAAATGTCCCTGTTCTTTGATTGTTGTACATGTCCACCTGGTTTCCATGCAATTATCTTCTATACCATTCTGCTCCCAAGTTCCCTTGATCCTGTCTTATTCTAATCATCCCACCCCATCTCACCCTCTCCCACTGAATTAGTCAGGGTTCTCTAGAGAGACAGAACTAATAGCATATATATATTTGTATATATGAAGGGGAGTTTATTAAGTATTAACTCACATGATCACAAGGTTCCACAATAGGCCATCTGCAAGGTGAGGAGCAAGGAAATCAGTAGGAGTCCCAAAACTGAAGAACTGGAGTCCAGTGTTTGAGGGCAGGAAGCATACAGCACGGGAGAAGAATGTAGTCTGAGAGGCTAGGCCAATCTAGTCTTTTCATGTTTTTCTGCCTGCTTCACATTCTAGCTCCACTGGCAGCTGATTAGATGGCGCCCACCCAGATTAAGGATGAGTCTGCCTTTCCCAGCCCAGTGACTCAAATGTTAATCTCCTCTGGCAAAACCCTCATAGACACACCCAGGATCAGTACTTTGCATCCTTCAATCCATCAAGTTGACACTCAGTATTAACCATCACAAGTCCATCCCTTGTCAACTTGAACCCATACACGTCTCCTGGGATCATACATAATCTTCAAATAAAGACAATAATAATGTCATAATTATACCTAACATAATACAACTATCCTTTGTACAACTGGAAACACACCAATCCCTAACCCAAATACTATAACATAAATTTAACAATACTTAAATGCTGATAGGAAGTCAATAAATCTTATGTCAAATGACAAATGAAAAAGGAAATAAAATGAAGATATTTTCTTAGTACAAGTGTATACACGCACAAACATGTTTTTAACAGAAGAAGGAAATACTCATGACAATTACAGTTCTCATTTCTGCAGCTGGTCACGTGGCCGTAGGTGGTATTGATGACTACCTTCTTCTACTACCCATTCTGTATTCCCTCTGCCTTCAGTAAGCACCTCAGCAGGTCCTGTTTTTTGTTCCTGGTGGAATAACACAAACCTTCATTCCTGAAAGGTCTGGGCCATTTGTAGTCCTGCCTGGATTGGGCTGTTGTAGTTTCCCATTGACCTCAATCATAGGGCATGGTACTACTAAGAGATGCCCTAATGGATCTCCTGTATTCCATGCATACTCTTCCTTACCTCCATTGTGTAGTAGTAGACTGATTTCATCTTGATAGTCCAGGTCAGTCACCCCAGCCAACACTGTAACTCCCTTCTAAGCCTTTTTACTTAAAGGTAGGAGGAGCAGGCCGGGTGCGGTGGCTCACGTCTGTAATCCCAGCACTTTGGGAGGCCGAGGCGGGCGGATCGTGAGGTCAGGAGATCGAGACCATCCTGGCTAATACAGTGAAACCCCATCTCTACTAAAAATACAAAAAATTAGCCGGGCGCGGTGGCAGGCGCCAGTAGTCCCCGCTACTCGGGAGGCTGAGGCAGGAGAATGGTATGAACTGGGAGGCGGAGCTTGCAGTGAGCCAAGATAGCGCCACTGCAGTCCGGCCTGGGCGAAAGAGCGAGACTCCATCTCAAAAAAAAAAAAAAAAAAAAAAAAAAGGTAGGAGGAGCCCAAAGTGTCCAGGTGGCAATCTTAACTTCCAATTAAGGTTGGAGGCAGTATTTCTCCCTCTGACACTAAGACCTCCAGGCCAGCAGAAAATAATGTTGCAGAAACAGGAAGCAAACATTTTGCTAGTGGATCACTAGCGGTGATGGCAAGTGGAGCCACTTCTACTTCCACCCCTTGATTCAGGGACCTGTGAATCCTGGTTATGGAAGAAAGAGTACCATATATTGGACTCTGATTCAGAGCATACACAGCCTTCTGGAGAACTTTGCCTCAGCCCTGAAAAGTATTGTCACCTAGTTGGCATTGTAATTGTGACTTCAAAGGGCCATTCGACCATTCTATCAATCCAGCTGCTTCAGGATGGTGGGGAACATGGTAAGACCAGTGAATTCCATAAGCATGAGCCCATTCCCACACTTCTTCAGCCATAAAGTGAGTGCCTTGGTCAGAGGCAATGCTGTGTGGAATACCATGACAGCGGATAAGGTATTCCATGAGTCCATGGATGGTAGTCTTGGCAGAAGCATTGCATGCAGATTAGGCAAAACCATATCCAGAGTAAATGTCTATTCCAGTGAGGACAAGTCAGCATATTTTCATCAATGTAATGGGCCAGTATGATATTTTGAGGAAGCAAAAGGTGATCAAGTTCCCTCCAAGTAAGATTATGACACAAAACTAGAGAGTTGATATACCCCTGAGGTAGGACAGTAAAGGTATATTGCTGGCCTTGCCAGATGAAGGCAAATTGCCTCTGGTGGGCATTATGGACAGGAGTGGAGAAAAAGGCATTTGCCAAGTCAATGGCTTCATACCAGGTAACAGGAGATGTGCTAATTTGCTCAAGCAATGAAACCACATCTGGTACAGTAGCTGCAATTGGAGTCACCACTTGGTTAAGCTTACAATAATGCACCATCATTCTCCAAGATCCAACTGTCTTCTGCACAGGCCACGTAGAAGAGTTGAACAGGGATGTGGTGGGGATCACCACCCCTGCATCCTTCAAGTCCTTGATGGGGACACAAATCTCTGTAATCCCTCCAGGGATGTGATATTGTTTTTGATTTACTATTTTTCTAGGTAGAGGCAGCTCTAGTGGCTTCCATTTGGCCTTTCCCACCATAATAGCCCTTACCCTACCAGTCAGGGAGCCAATGTGGGGGTTCTGCCAGCTGCTAAGTATGTCTATGCCAACTATGCATTCTGGCACTGGAGAAATGACCACAGGATGAGTCCAGGGACCCACTAGACCCACTGTAAGTCAGACCTGAGCTAAAACTCCATTAATTACCTGACTTCCATAAGCCTCTACTTTAACTGGCGGACCACAATAATGTTTTGGGTCCCCTGGAATCAACGTCAGCTCAGAGCCAGTGTCCAGTTTTCCCTGAAATGTCTGATCATTTCCCTTTCCCCAGTGCACAGTTACCCTAATAAAAGGCCAGAGGTCTCCTTGAGGAAGGATAGGAGGAAGATTAACAGCACAAATTGTCGGTAGTGTAGTAGGGTCCTTCCTCAAGGGGACCCAGCCTCCCCTTCATTCAAGGGGTTCTGGGTCTGTGAACTGGCTCAAGTCTGGAAATTGATTGAGGGGCTGATTCTCTGTTTTTATAATTCAAATTAGTCTTTTGTCTATTTGATCTAGAAGTTTTCTGCTTATAAAAATTAAGTAGAAATTCAGTAGGCTTCCTTCAATTTTACATCTAGGAACACAATGATTCATTAGCCAATTCCAGAGCTCTACACGAGTCAGACTATTCTGATTGCCACTTTGCCTCTGTTGTCCATTATGGTAGCTATGCCCACCTTGCCTTTGATGGTTGAGTGCTGCCACTTGGCCTCTGCCACCTAGGGATCCAATTATTCCCATTATATTTAAATTTTGTAGTTGAGTGACTGCGGTTCCCACCATTAGATCTGACATACACAGAAGAGCAATTATAGGGCCCTTCAAAGATACAGGTGCTGCCTTCCCAAATCTATTTCACATGGCATTGGTCAAGGGTATGTCTTCTGGACCCTCCCAGCTGGGATGAGTAGGTTGAAAGTGACTAATCCATTCCACAATCCCAACCTTCCTAAGCCTTTGGATCTCTTCCTCTACATTAAAGCAAGGAAGATCATGCATTTCCAGCTCGCTCAGAGTGGGTCATCTTTTAATCCATGTTTCAGCTAACCAAGCAAGTAAACTATTAGAACCTTTTTTAACTCCCAAAGCTGCAAGATTAAATGCAGAGTCCTTACTTAGTGGGCCCAAATCAAAAAATTCAGCCTGATCCAACTCTATGTTCCCTCCACCATTATCCCACACCCTTAATATCCATTACCATGCCTGTTCTCCAGATTTCTGCTTATATAAATTAGAAAACTCAAGTTTTTTCTAGTGTAGAGCACCTCCTCATGGGTCACACTCTCAACCTCACCTCTAGGGGTCTGCTGGGACTTTAGTTTAGTTATAGGTTTAGAAGCAAACAGGGGTCTTGGGGGTGGCTCCTGAGGAGAATCAACATTATCTTGCCTGGCAACTGCCTCAAGGGAGGCCATCACTGTTGCCTCAGGCAACACAGGATTTATCTCCTCAGACAAAAGTAGAAAGGCTGATGGCAGCATGGGTTGGGGAGGGGATGTTGCCACTACTGCGGATGGGGAAGCTGTTTCTTCTGGCAAAATAGGTTCATCAGAGTTTACAAACTCAGTGTTTCCAGCTTCATCAGGGTTTTCCCACATGACCCCATTCTAAGTTCCAGGGTCCCATTCTTTTTCAATCAATGCCCTCACTTTAACAGTAGACATCTGGCAAGGCTGTGCATGTACCTTTCATTGCAGGTCAGCCACTCACATGATAAGAGCTTGTGTGTGTTTTCCCACAATTTCTTTCTCTACAGGAGATAAGACTCTCACTCAGGGCAATCTTAGCACATTTGAGGCTCAATATCTGCTTCTGAAGCCAGGAGATAAATAGAATCCTTGAGTTCATCATTTTCTTTCATCACTTTGTCCACTGAACTTAGGAGCTTCATTATGTTCCTTGGTTCTCCATATATGGTCAAAGGTATTACGTACAGAGTCACTAAACTCCTTGCCTCTCACAAGGGGTAAATCAGGACTGTCAAATGCATTTATCTTGCATAAACCTCTAAACAGTTCATGCCAAGGGCTATCAGTGTTCTCCATACTATTAGAAGTGGAGTCCTTAGCATTTTGGGGTCTAATCATATTAAGCAGCAACTCCAGAACCCCTAAAACCAATGAAATAACTCCATCCTTAATATTCTTTTACTCTGGAGCCACTTCTGGTACCAAAATCTGTATTAGTCAGGGTTCTCTAGAGGGACAGAACTAATGGGAGATAGATAGATAGATAGATAGATAGATAGATAGATAGATAGATAGATAGATAGATATGAAGTATTAACTCATACTATCACAAAGTCCCACAATAGGCCATCTGCAAGCAGCTAAGGAGCAAGGAAAGCCAGTCGGAGTTCCAAAACTGAAGAACTTGGAGTCAGACGTTCGAGGGCAGTAAGTATCCTGCACGGGAAAAGGAGGTAGGCTGGGAAGATAGGCCAGTCTAGTCTTTTCACAATTTTCTGCCTGCTTTATATTCTAGTCATGCTGGTAGCTGATGAGACGGTGCCCACCCATATTAAGGGTGGGTCTGCCTTTCCCAGCCCCAAATGTTAATCTCCTTTGGCAACACCCTCACAGACACACCCGGGATCAATACTTTGCATCCTTCAATCCAATCAAGGTGACACTCAGTATTAACCATCACACCCACTCTATTCCATTCCAACTCATCTTACAGCTTACAATTTATATTCTATTCAGATTACAACTATTTTGTTCTATATTATCCCGTATTTTGAAATCTAATTCAATCTGAAACCTATATATCCTTACCAAATAAACCTATCCCATACACAACAATCATCTCAGTGACCTTCCTGAGCTGGCGTGCTTATGAAAAAAGACATGTAAACATGGAGAGATTGGTACTATACTTGAATGAACTTCAAGCCTGCCTGCAGTGTCCAAAGACCCTAAATTATTGAGTAACATCTCTATGAGAGAGATTTCTAGTGGTTTGATTCTCGGCCTTTTTCAATTAGATATTTTTATCAGCATAAGGGCTGGAGACATAGAAAAGGGAGCTAACATTTGCTG
This sequence comes from Pan troglodytes, assembly GCF_028858775.2. Lineage (NCBI taxonomy): Eukaryota > Metazoa > Chordata > Mammalia > Primates > Hominidae > Pan > Pan troglodytes. The sequence continues at coordinate 47,680,555 of NC_072415.2, read as the reverse complement.
AATACCTCCTATTTACTATGAGCTAGATCTTGCCTTACATGCACTTGCCATCTTATCCTCACTACAACTTTAAGAAGTGTTATTTTTGTCCCTGTTTTACAAGTAACTGAGGCTCAACGTCAAGAAACTGTGGTCAGGTTACACAGCTAAGAAGTGCTTTTAGACCCACTTGAGCTGGCCACATGGATCCCATCATCTTTCCAGAACCTCTGTCTTGTGTGGTTGGTGACATCAGTGCATGGTGCTGGTGGCGGGAGCAGTGGCAGTCCTGGCATTGGTCATAGTTGCTATCATCATCAAACAAAATTGTTTCCCCATGGTTGTGGATGACACAAAGTGTGGAGAAAATATGGAGGCTGAGCTACACAGTATATGAAGTAACAACATACTTTGTAAGAAAATCTGTCTCACCCAGCTCTATCATGTTTTATGTCATCCATGCATTGCTTGCTTACTCATCAAGTATCTCTCTCCTGTAACTTGAATGTAAGCTTCAAGAGGGAAAGTTTGCATTCACTGCCACATACTCAGCCCTTATAAAAGTGCCTGACACCTAATTGTTGCTCAAACAGTATTTGTTAAATGAATGAATGAATGAGTAGTGTAACACATTTCTAAAGGAAGTTCTTGATATTTCAACAATAAGAAAAAGATGGGATCTAAGAGAGACATTGCTCTACGCCAGTAGAATATGAGAAATATATGACATCATTTGGTTTAAACTGCTAGGACATAAATATGCTAAAATAAGAAGAGATCCCATTTTACCCCCCACAAAACTGCTGATTAAAATTCACTACCATTCTGAGGGACAGGGAGAGACTGGAGGGTGTGCAGGCAGAACTCAGGCTGGCAAGAAGATCCAGGCCATTTTCCTGGAGAAATAAGAGCTTTTATTAAAATACTTGAAGACATTGCCTGTGGGAAGGGTCATAGGCATACTGGGTACAGTTCCAAAAGCAGAACAAGAGCCTCTGGATGGAAGTCACATGGAGTCACATCATGGCAACTGCCTCATGGGAGGCCATCACTGTTGCCTCAGGCAATGCAGGGTTTATCTCCTCAGACAAAGTTAGAAAGCCTGATGGCAGCATGGGTGGGGGAGGGGATGTTGCCACTACTGCAGATAGGGAAGCTGTTTCTTCTGGAAAAATACAGGGATGGTGATTCTACCATGCTAAATTGTTCAAAAATGGAATTGGTGAATTCTCCCTGAAAAGCCTTCCACATGCCGAGAAGTACTGGAGAAAAGCCTGGACCATCACTAGACATTGGTTGTTGTGGTGTGATTCGGGACTAAGTGAACTCTAAGATGTCTATCATCTCTGAAACTTCCCGATTGTGTTTTACCTCATCTTGCTCATCTGGGAATCCTCAGCAGAACCCAGCAGACCCCTTAATGAAGCTCAGTCCCTGACACCAGAGTGTGCTAGCCTTGGCCTTCTGTTGATCCTGCTGTGGACACTCAGAATCCCCTGCTAAACCTTCCCACAAGCCTCTTGCAAACTCCTGCTATAAATGACCTCATCTTGCTTCAGCACCTTTCCCTTCTCCCTCTCCCATCCCATCATCTATGCATGTCCCGAGTCTGCTCCCCCAGAGCCTGCTCTATGTTGCATGCCTGCTAATATTTATAAAGAAAATCAATCCCTGTTTATGTACCAGAAATATCAAACAGAAAGCCTCATCCAAGTGAAAATGCTCACATCTTTTGAAGGACATAGTCATAATCTTTTGAAGGAATAATCTTGCATATCATCAAAACCCATAAAGAAACGTAATAAAGGGTAACAGAAACCACAGTAAGGGTTGGGGGTTGCAATCCAGTTAGAAGTAAAAACTAGAGGGTCCTATTTTGAAGTTCCAATTGCCTCACAAGAAAACTGTGTTCACTTAAAATTTATTTGAATTGGCAGTAACCTTATGTAGAGTTTACAGAGATAATGGAAAGCTCTAGGTCTCTAAGCCCAATCTTAGTGTTGTGACTGATTTGGAAGTGTGGGAAACAGATGTTTCTCAATTCTTATCATGTTCAGAATATGAAGGGTATCTGAGGAGAAAGATAAGTCAGGAAGAAAAGGCTAATCATGGTCTTGAGAAGATGTGAGCATAAAAGCATAATCAATTGTACCATATAGAGTTGCCAGAACATACCCCCTCCCCCAGTAATTGCTTCTTTCAGAAACATGGATCTCAGAAATACAAGTTTAGGAGTAAAGAGCTAGGGTGTGTTTAAGAAAGTTTTCATAGATAGACGTACTCAGTAAGCAGGACTCCAGAAATATTCAGAGCCTCAACAGTGAAATAATAAAAAGGCAGCCAGGCGCGGGGCTCACTCCCGTAATCCCAGCATTTTGGGAGGCCAAGGCAGATGGATCACTTGAGGTCAGGAGTTCGAGACCAGCTTAGCCAACATGGTGAAACACTGTCTCTACCAAAAAATACAAAAATTAGCTGGGCCTGGTGGCGTGAGCCTGGTGGTGCATGCCTATAGTCCCAGCTACTCAAGAGGCTGAGGTGAGAGAATCACTTGAACCTGGGAGGCAGAGGCTGCAGTGAGCCAAGATTGTGCCACTGCACTCCAGCCTGGGAGACAGAGTGAGACCCTGTCTCCAATAATAATAATAATAATAAGGCTGTAGAAATAATTATTTTATAATTATTTTGAGCTAACTTGAACATTTGTTAAGTTGGAGCTGTAACTGAAGTATTTGCTCTGGACCCAGTGGGGGAACTGACTGTGGCTTGTGAATTGCATTGTTAATCCACATCAGGTATGGGCTGGAAGAGGCCAAGGAAGCTGCTTCAGGGCCCTGTGACACAGCCACCCAGTTATCCCATGGCTCAGAAAGTTCTATAAACCCCACAGCACTCGGGGCTGCAGGCATTCATGACATGTTAGAGAGGCCAGCTTCTTGTTGAAATTTAATACAAAAATACAGATGTCCCCATGGTCCAGAGGGAGAGGGAACCAGGGAAAAACCAGATGGTCTGTTTGCCCACTCCTGAATTCCAAGCTGCAGAAGCTGTGAGATGCACTGAAGGAAGGAGGCTTATGAGGTCTCCAGGCCCTCTTTTCTGAGGCCACAGCTCTCTCCTTATGCCACCTGGCCTCAGACTCCTTACATAAGTTTCTTTTCCAAGTGGCTCAGGTTCTCCCTCTCCTATTCTTTCTCAAAACACCTCACCTAGACTCCAAGTCCATAAATTTGCTTTTATCAGTGACAAGCTATTGACAAAGAAATACCTGCAATGTGTTAATTGATGATACTAGGTAAACCACTCATCTTGGAAACATTTGTCAAGAACCTCCTATGTACCCAACAGAGTTTCTTGTAGTCACTAGGCCCTGCTATTTGGATAGCAGAATAGCAAATAAATCTCAACCCTTTTCTTAAATTCTATTTCTGGCAAACTTAGAAAGCTTAGTGGTAAAGCCTGTGGCAAAAAAAAAAAAAAACAAACGAGGCAGTGTTTGGGGGTCAGGGAGCCTTTGACACCATGCCACCCCACTGTCATTATCACCACTCACTTGTGCATATTAATGTATGTACTTTACACACACACACACACACACACACACACACAAAACATTCCCAGTTTCTGTATTGTGCCAGCTATGTCAACAGGCTGGAGCTGTAACCAGCAAGCTGGTACAGCCCTCAGCCCTAGGCTCTTGCCTAGCTCCCTGTCTTTCTGACTTTAAGCTTAATGAACCAGTTTTTAAATTTTCCTAGCTGGACTGGTCTAGTCTTAAAGCTGAAGTGCCCCTCCTCCCTGTTCGGGGGCTTTTGCCTCTACCAATTGAATTGCATAATTTGATTTAATAAATCAGGAGAATTTGCAGTGGGTTTTGGATACTTTCATTAGGAAAGATATATGTGGTATGGCTGCTGTTTGGTCATGTGTTTAATTAAATTAATGAATTAATGTCTTTGGTGGTGAGGATTTCAGGAGCATATGCCCTTCTTGTTCTTTACCCCCTCAGGCTTCACTCAGGAAGGTTCCTATTTTTAGCACAAATAGATTGTGACAAAAGTGTTGGGACTTACTGGCTGTTCTCCCACTGCAAGAAAGAAAGAGTGGGACCTGATGATCCCAAATAAAGAGTTTTCATCAGTTTCTACTTTTGGAGTTAACCCTGCATAGCCCACCCATTCCATGCCCTCATCCCTATCCCGTGCCCTGACCCCTTAGTTTCCTCGCTCCCTCTTCCTGCTCCTTACATGGGGACACCTGCTTTCACACCGTCTCTCTCACAGAGGAGATGACACATGACGATAGCTTGACCCTGGAGCCCTCCTGGTGAGACAGGCATTTCAACAAGGTCTGAACTCAAAACCTAAGAGATGAGTGTGTATATACTTCAGAACATTATGTTGTACACAGTAAATACATGCAATTTTATCTGTCAATTTGAAAAAAATAAATTAAAAAATAAATAAAACCTAAGGGATGAAATACCAACCTTAGTGATTCAGACCCCAAGCAGCGGGAAGGAAAGAGGTTCTGTGTGGGGACAGAACATCCATGGAGCCACTGAGGTCTCCTTTCCCAGCCTGGAGCCAGTGATGCTCAATGGAAGGAGGAGTGAGATCACACAGCCAGCCTGCTCCAGCCCCACTGGCCCCACCACCACTTGTTGGAGTCTATTACTCACGTTTACTGTGGCTTTAATTGGCTGCTGGAGTCTTGCATAAAGCAAATGAAGCTGTAATCAAGGTCTTTGTCATTGTCCCACATTTGCACAGAGTAAGTGCTGCAGTTTGGGGACAGCTCATCAGTCCTCAGACTGCATAGAAAGAGGATTTTTTTTTAAAGGAACAAAAGGAAAACAATTTGAAAAGGACCCTAAGCATTTTTGGACTCTATGATTTTGGAGACACAGTAGACAAATTATTCTAATTTCTCTTTGAAGACACAGTAGATCAAAATATTCCGATTTCTCCTCATTTACTTTGGATAATATATTGATTCAAACAAGCCAAGGATTGGACTCACAAGCAGAGAAGAGGCACTTCTGTTCTTGATGCAACTGGGTAGCTTCACAGCTGGATCAGAAAGCAGGCTGCCCACAAGATGGTTCAAACAGCCCCATAGGCAGAGATAGCGTCCTAAATCCAGCTATCACAGCAGCTATCAAGAGCCATGGGGAGAGTCCTCAAGTGGAAAGGAAGAGGCTGGACCACACCATCCACAGGCAGGTATCAATTCAGCCATAAAGCCTGGCTTTGGGTTTTGGAAACAATGTTGTAGAGTCATCAATGGCCTGTCTATATGGTTAGACACATTAAGGATTTTCAAATCTTACTGTAGCATAATATAAGTTTTCTAAAATAAATATTGCAAAGAAGCCCTACACATAAGTCAGAGAGAGAGGAAACAAGGGGGGGATCCAGGTCCTTGTCCACTCTGACCAAAGCCCTTCCTATAGCCCTCCCTGGAGTTATCCCTAGGAAACCTGTCCTAGGATAGTCTCAGGGTCACTGTACAAGTCCCTGGATCAGATAGAAAGTAAGGTCTCCTCCAAACCCAACAAGCTGTAACTCTGGCTTACCAACATAGACTTCACAGATGATGTGAAACTTCTTGGATCCTTCTATTTTCTTCCTCAGTCTCTGATTTCAGGGGAACTACTACGTTCCATAAAAAGCACTCTGGACTACTGGTAAAAGCCATGGTACTTGGGGTCTAGTCAAGTAGGGGTCTACCCTTAGCCTTACCACTTACTTGTTGTATAATCTTGAGTAGCCCAGTTAACCCAGCTGAGTTTCAGTTTTCTCACATTTAATAAAAAATAAGCCTGGGCACGGGGGCTCACGCCTGCAATCCCAGCACTTTGGGAGGCCGAGAAGAGCGGATCACTTCAGGTCAAGAGTTTGAGACCAGCCTGGCCAACATGGTGAAACCCTGTCTCTACTAAAAATACAAAAAATTAGCCAGGCATGGTGGTGGGTGCCTGCCAAGGCAGGAGAATCACTTGAACCTGGAAGGTGGAGGTTTCAGTGAGTGGAGATTGTGCCACTGCACTCCAGCCTGGGTGACAGAGCAAGACTCCACCTCAAAATAAATAATAATAAGATTTCTCTTACAGAATGTTTGTAAGGATCAACCGAAATATAGTACCTACCATATAGGGAACAATAAAACTGTCAGCCATTATTATATACATCTCCAAATTTAGTAAGCATTTCAACCACACACTCACATACATTCTGGAGAACAAGATAAACATTTTAAATTTAGAGATTCATCTCTATATTTTATTTGACTTCAATAAATTGGATTAGTTCCAGTCCCTGGACCATGGACCAGTACTTGTCTGTGGCCTATTAGGAACTGGGCCGCACAGCAGGAGGTGAGTGGCGGGTGAGTGAGCAAAGTTTCGTCTGTATGTACAGACATTACCCATCACTCGTATTAGCGCTTTCGCTCTGCCTCCTGTCAGATCAGTGCCAGCATTAGATTCTTGTAGTAGCGTGAACCCTACTGTGAACTGCACATGCAAAGGATCTTTGTTGTGCCCTCCTTACAAAAATCTAATGCCTAATGATCTGCAACTGTCTCCCATCACCCCCAGGTGGGACTATCTAATTGCAAAAAAAAAACAAGCTCAGGGCTCCCATTGATTTTACATTATGGTGAGTTGTATAATTATTTCATTATATATTACAATGTAATAATAATAGAAATAAAGTGCACAAAAATGTAATTCACTTGAATCATCCTGAAACCATCCTCCCTGCCCCCAGTCCATGGAAAAATTTTCTTCCATGAAGCTGCTCTCTGGTGCCCAAAAGGTTGGGGACTGCTACCTTGGATGATTCTGCACGGAAAAGGGATAGAAAGAGTTTGAAGCCAGTCTTCTGGTGGTAGAAAAGATAAATATTATGAAATGATTGTCAACTTATCCACTTCCTGAAAAACTGATCATCTCTTTCTCAACTGTGGTGGTCATCATTGATAGTCACCAAATATTTACAGCTCTCTGCCTTCTGGAAACATGGTAGGATTGCCCTTCCTGTTCCTCCCTAATGGTTAGACGGGATTGTGGAGCTAGTTCTGGCCAATAAATTGTGGCCAGTGAGCATTCAATTACTGATGTCAGGCTTATGGTGCTCTCTTTTCTCTCCAGCACAGCAACCAACAGATGGTGGCTTCCTGGGTGCCTGAATGACTAGAAGGAATAACCCCTCCTCCCTCCAATGACCTAGGATGACTAGGTAGCATGAGGAGAAATAACACTGTGTTCTGTTAAATTACTGAGATTTGGGAATTATTTGTTACTGATGTATATTCTGGCCAATCCTGAATAATACATCCCCTCATGACATCGCCACAATTTCATAAAACAAAGGTCAAATTGATTGGCTTCATATCAGTAAGGCAACCAGCGAGTTTATTAACTAGTATTTACTAAGCTGAAAAAGTGCCCTGTCTCATGCTCATCAGGCATATAAAAGAAAAACAGATCTCTGTCCTCAGGGGCTTACTGTCTTAGCTGGAAATCTATTTTTCATGCAGGGAGACATAGGGAGATATTTCAATATAAAAATGTGAGAGGGTGTTTGCTATAAGTGCCAAGGAATTCATACATTGGAGAGTGTCATAGACTGAATGTATGTACCCCATCCCAAAAAATTTCTATATCGAAGCCCTAACCCCCAGTATGGCTGTATTTGGAGTAAGGAAGTAATTAAGATCAAATGAGGTCATAAAGGTGTGACCCTGAACTGATAGGATTAGTGTCTTTAAAAGAAGAGACTGCAGAGGGCTGGCACTTTCTTTCTGTGTGCAGGAACTCAGGAAAAGCCTTGTGAGGACACAGCAAGAAGGCAGCTGCCTGCAAACTAAGAAGAGAGCCTTCACCAGGAACCAACCATGCTGAATTTTAATCTGGTACTTCTAGCCTCCAAAAAAAATTTTTTAATGAATTTCTGTTACTTAACCCACCGAGTGTATGGTATTTTGTTATGGTAGTCCAAACAGATTAAGGCAGAAGGAGAACCAGAATTATGGGCTAAGCTTCCAGGAAGATCTTCTGAAGGAGGCAGTACTGGCTCTGGCCTTGAGGAAAAAGCTGAGAGCAGCCATTAATGCTAGTTGCTTTACATATATTATCTCCTTTAATTCTAATAACTCTACATGGTAAGAAGTATCATCTCCTATTGTAAATAAAGCTCAGGGAGGTAGACAGGAGAAAACATAGCAAATCTACAGGTTGCTCCTGCCCTGTCCTGCCTCCAATGCTGGATGGATGTGGGTTGATTGGCAGAAGGGCAAGGGAGTGCTGGCTGATTAGGGGATGGCCTTTTCAGAGACAGAGTAGAAAAATGGACCTGAATAAAACTGAGGCTGCTTGCCCAACAGCAGTGGGAGATACAGTAGAGTCGGAAAGCTGGGATGAATAAGATGCAACCACATACTACTATAGAAAGAGGTAACTGGAAGTCCCTATAGAAATACCTAATTTATTCATATTTAAAATCTGTTCCTGAAATTGTGTCTAGACTCAGTAGACTCTTTATAGTCAGATATATTTTTTTCCTGGCCATCTTAAAAATTGATCCAAGTCAGATGTGAAGATGTCCTAAAAAGCTCTCTCCACAGTTTTTTTTTTTTTTTTTTTCGACTCGATGTATTTCATCATCTTGACACAGCCTTGGGACATAAGCCTCATACAGGAAAAACTGGACATTAAGGTGACTACTTTCAGACACCCAATCTAAAATGGGGGATAGGAGAAGGTGCATGAGTCATATAAAACCTCCAAGACTCATTATTGCCAAAAATTTTATGCTCTGAAATAACAAAACTTTAGTGTCCCTGATTGGTACTTCTTCAGAGCCAGGTGGCCACGGTGAGCTACTGAAACTTCTCTGCCCCTGTTTTCCTGAATTTTACCCTCCCCTAGGGCAGGAGTTCCTGACCTGGAGACTACAGAGCAGCTTCTGCAGTCCACTAGCCCTTGAAATTTCTGCAAAATATTGGGTAAATGTGCATTTTTCCAGGGAGAAGGTCTATGGCTGAAATATCACATCCTCAAAGAGCTCTGGGTCTGCAAAAAGAGTCACTGCTCTAGAGATCCTTACCTTGACTCCCACTGAGACCACTAGACTCCAGAATGCCAAAGTGGCTCAGTAGAAAAGGTGTTAAATATAGAGACAAGCAGAATTGGGTTCAAACCCTGGCTTAACCATTATCATCTGTGGCCCCAGGCAAGGGATTGCATCACTCTAAATCCAATTTCTTTATGCAAGCCTCACTCGTTCCTTTGTAGATTTGTAAAAATAGGAGATAAAGTATATAGCAGGCACTCAGTAAAACTCTTCCCACTTTAGTACTCCTATCCCAGCTGGAATGAAATAATATTATTTACTCCAAAGAGAGTATCTATGCAGCTGCACAAAGTTGTTCGGTGTACAACTCAGTAAACTCTCTTGCGTGCATCTGTGAGGGTAGGTGGCACCATTGAGTGAAGGATCTGATGGGCATCCAAAATCCAGGAAGGAAAACCAAAGGAAGGAGCAATGCAGTGACAGAATTATTAGGCCACTGGTAGACAAAGATCCGCCATTACCTTCTTGCAATATGATGAGAAGACAAATGTTACAGACCAATGTTACATACCCAGGTTCTAGTCTGGGCTCCAAAGCTATTCTCCTTAAGAATTCTTTTAACCAATTACTTTATCTCTTTGGTTAAAAAAACACAACCTACCTTGCCTTTTACATAGAATGGTAATAAAGTCAAAAGAGAATCTTTTATTTTATGAGTGTGAAACAACTCTGGAAAGCATCAAGGGCTGCAAATGTAAGGAGTGGTCATCTGCATCAGTATTGTGATTTTCATCATCAATCTACAAAGGCGCTTTTACAGGATAAATAAGCAAACTGAGTTAGAGATGAAAGGATAGTGTTGCCCAGAGAAGCAAAATGGTCTGGCCTCAGACAGTGGGAGGCGAGCCATCTGTTCCCTTTCTCCATTTTATTTTTCCCAAGACATATAAGGATGTGTCGCATGATTCTTTCTGTGGGCACTTGTCTCCTCTATGACCAGTGTGTCAATTTTCTTGCTTTATATATTCATAAAAGGACACCCATTAACAAACTCCTTATGCCATTCCAATAATGAGTCTCCTCCTCTTCCTCCTCCCTTTTCTCTTTCTCCTTCTCCTCCTCCTGATGCTACTGCTTCCCCCCTCCCCCACACATATATATTTCTACCTTTCATGCCCTGTCCATGCTTTTTCACTTCTACCCACAGTGATACCTAGACACTGACATGTAACACAATTCCTGCACATCTCTCAAAGTCCAGTCAGAGGCCACCCTACATAGTCTTCTCTACTCACCCTGCTGCAGCCCACATTGGCCTGTCATCTACATCCTTATAACCCATAGAATCTGGGAAAGCTGACCATGCAATTTGATATACAAACTGGAATACTTAATCATAACCATCAGGACAACAGCTGTAACAGGGCCTGTCCTGGGACAACTCTGATATATGGTCACGCTAAGTCTGAGCTATAAAGTTGGCCCTTTGTTGTGTGGTGCCTAGTCTTATCATTGTACTGTTCCTTGTAAGAGTCTGCTCTTCCTGGCTGGGGTCCCATGGGATAAGATTCATCTTGCTTCTCCATCAACACTCCACCTCCATCAAGCATATTGTCTTCCATCTGGTTCCGTGGGCTAATATTCTGCAGTGAAGATTTCCATACAGAAACTTCATTGGGACATGCTCTCAAGAACATGATCCCTCCCCTGTGAAGGAGTTAGGGAAATAGGAAGAAACAGAGATAGAAGTTAAACTGTGATGTAGCAGAGGCTTTGGACCATCTTACAAGCAGCACAAATGCTGGGATGACCCTTCAGAGTTGTCATAACTTGGGGGAAGGGGATCAATACTTTGTATTCCTGTATCAATCTGTCATTAGATGTAGGCTGCCATCAAGCAAGGGCACATAACTTGGCCAAGGCAGCTTCTTTCAGTCCAGGATGATTTTTGGAGTGAGACATGGTTCTGAGCACTCCAGGCAGTTGGGGGAATGAGCAACTTGGACACTGTATTAGTTTTCTATTGATGCATAAAAAGTTAGTGGAGCACAAATTTAGATGCTTAGAGAGTGTATACTTGCGAGGTCACAGTTCATAATTCAGAATTCTGGTTGGGATTGGCTGCTGGGTTCTCTGCTTAGAATCATAAGGCTGAAATTAAGGCATCTGTTGGACTACATTCTTATCTGAAAGCTCCAGGAAGGCTTTGCTTCCAAGCTCACTCAGATGGTTGGAAGAATTCAGATCATCATAGTTGTAGGATTGAGGCCCTTGTGTCCCACAAACCTGAAGGGGTAATATTAGTACACCATAGATTCCATTATAACCAGCTACTGTCAATCTATGAGCTTCAGAGTTAGAGAAACCCTAGGGCATAATTGCAAGTTCTCTTCACTCCACTTGATTCTCACCTGTGATATCTATTCTAATCATGTGCATCAATAGGAGTAATATACAGCCCAAGTTCTCACCAGGATTCTAAGCCAAGAAGGCAGTTCCTACACTCATACCTGTCCACCCACACTCATACTTGTCCACCTTCAAGCCCTGCAGAGCCAGGCCCAGAAAAAGGCAAACTCAAACTCCTTCAATACATGGCTGGCATGTTCAAAAGCAATGTTACAGAGAATTGAAGAGAAAATAAAACATTGTGCTATGGTTTAGATGTGGTTTCTCCCTGCCAAAACTCTTGTTGAAATTTGACCCCCAGTGTGGCAGTGCAGGGAGGTGGTGAATCATGGGATGTGTTTGGGTAATGAGGGCAGATCCCTCAAGAATAGATTAATATCCTGCTAATGGAGCTGAGTTCTTACTCTCATGGGAATTAATTTACTCTCCCTGTGTGAGAGAGAGTGGTTGTTAAAAAGAGTCTGCTTCATCAGTTTCACTCTTGCTTCCTCTCTCACCATGTGATCTCTGCACATGCCCACTTCCCTTCCACTTTCTGCTGCAAATTGAAGCAATATGAAGCTTTCAGAAGATGCAGCTGCCCAATCTCAAACTTCCCATCCACCAGAATCGTAAGCCAAATAGACCTCTTTTCCTTACAAATTACCCAATCTCAGGTATTCTGACATAGCAACACATACTGTATCACTCCAAAAGGAATATTTTCAATGGGTTGATTTCTTGTCTTAGGGTAGTGGCTAAATGGTCAAATCCCAGAGGAGCTCTGCCTGTGTTCAAAGCCTGGTCCACCATTTACTGTGTATATTAGTGTAAGTTATTTAATTTCTCTATGCCATGGTTTCCTCATCTGTAAAGTGAGTATAATACTCTCCCGATGAGGGTTCTGTGAAAATCAGATGAGATAGTGCATGCATGTGAGCGATTTCTCATTTCCCCTTGAGATCTGCCCTGCATCCTTTTCTGCTTTTCTTGGTTTACACCCCAAGAGACTGACTTGCCTCAACTATATTATTTGGGACCCTTGCCCTATGGCTTCTAATTGGGTCTAGCCAATGGGAAAAGTGGGGCAGAGATCTAAGGGGTATTACTGCCCTAGCCCTCTCCCTCCAGAGTGACTTCAGGCTAGCTACATACCAAAAGTCACAACAACTGTCAAAATGTACCTTCCACACAGCTATCTCCTTCCAAGTTTCAGTGATTGCCCCCAAGTTGTGCTTCTTCAGGTCAAAGAAGGTAACTCCCTAACTATTACTACACCGTGAAATATTGCACTACCTTCTTTTGTTTTCCTACATCCTGCCCACGCTTCTGTAAGTAGACCCTATAATTAGTTTCATTTATTCCAGCTGGAACTTGTGTAAAACTGGCCCATAGAAACATTTGTTAACTGATGAGTATTAACAACAGTGGAATTACTGGCCACAGGATGGTTTGGTTTGTAGACCCTTCTTGGCCATAGGTCCCTATTCCTCTACTTCATTGAATGCAGTTGTGAAGTCAAGGTAGAAGGAGGCAGGACCCAGTGCAGCATTTAGAGAGGCTCCTGTTCTGTTCCACAGCCCCTGCTAAGGCTCCACTTGCAGCCAAAGACTACCTCCAGGAACCCTGAGTTTTGTTGTATTTCCCTGTGGGGCACTCACAAATCCACATCTCCTATATCTATATGGGGAAAGTACTTCCTGATCTGGTCTCCAGAGAATCCAGCACTCACTTGGCAGCACTTTCCCTCCCTTCTCTCATAGGTATGTGTGCTCAGTCCTGCCCTCCATCCACTTTTCCTTTCTCTCTGTGTCTTCCAGAAGCACATTCACTAAACTTAATGGTTGCTATTTTGGTTATTTCAGTCTGCTATAACAAAATATCATAGACTGAGTGGCTTATAAATAAGAGAAATTTTTTCTCACAGTTCTGGAGGTTGGAAGTCTGAGATCAGGGTGTCAGCATGTTTGGGCTCTGGTGAGGGCCCTCTCCTCAGTTTTAGACTGCTGACATCCTGCTCTATCTTCCCTTGGCAAACAAGAGGGCCAGATAGGATCCATCCTCATGATCTAATCACTTTTCTTTTCTTTTCTTCTCTTTATTTTTTTATTTTTTTATTTTTTTTGAGACGGAGTCTCGCTCTGTCACCCAGGCTGGAGTGCAGTGGCTCGATCTGGGCTCACTGCAACCTCTGCCTCCCGGGTTCAAGCTATTCTCCTGCCTCAGCCTCCCGAGTAGCTGGGACTACAGGCACTTGCCACCACACCCAGCTGATTTTTTTGTATTTTTAGTAGAGATGGGGTTTCACCATGTTAGCCAGGATGGTCTTGATCTCCTGACTTTGTGATCCACCAGCCTCAGCCTCCAAAAGTGTTGGGATTACAGGTGTGAGCCACTGCGCTCAGCCAATCTAATCATTTTTCAAAGGCCCCACCTCTTAATATCATCACACTGGGGGTTAAGATTAGGGTTAGGATTTCAATATATGCATTTTAGAGTCATACAAACATTCATTCCACAACAGCTATGAAGGATATTTAAACTGTTATAAAAACCTACACAGTAAAGCCCCCAAGGCTTCCTCTGTGTCAAGACTGAGCCACCCACAGCTGACAGACAGCAGAGAAGACAGTCATCCAACAGCTAAAGCTGAGCCTACAGCCACACGTGCTGACTGAGAAATGTCAAAGCCAGTTCTCAAGAACTGACTGAGAGATGAGAGGGGTAACCCCAGACCAGGAGCACCTGCATCCTTGCCCCACATCTGCCCTTGTAGAATGACCCCACTTTCCCCAAAGCTCACAGGTTCATGACAAGACCAGCAGTCATTTTACAGTGCACTGTATCAGCCAGTCCCATTATTAAGCAGGAAATCACACATATGCATTGGGTCAGCAGTCTATCCTTTCAGGGAAAAATGGGTTTTCTGAGAAAATGAAAATCATTAATTTACCCTGAAATTTTATTGAGAGGGATTCTGTTGTATTTGAATACAGATGGGAGATAAAAAGACACTGGAGCACTCCATTCTTCCTTTATTAATGAAGTAGGATACCTAAAAGGCCTATTAAAATTACATAGAAGCCTCATAAGCATCTTTCACAACTTCTTACTCAGTCACTTTCACGTTTTGAGAGCAGCATTTCTGTGACAAGGTATTACCCACTCACACACATACACAGTTTGGTTGCATTAATCCGTTTATTTATTCATTCATTACTTCAAAAGGTAGATTTTGAGCTCTGAGGATGAAACAGGCATTGCCCTAGTTACTAGGACTCTAACCATGGATAAATTAAGTTTCCTGCTCTGAAGGTACTGACAGTTTAATGGGAAAAATGAATAAAGCAAATAGGCAATTAGGGTCACGGAAGTCCTTGAATCCTAGATGTTTGGGAAAGGAACATCTATTGCAGATGTGGGACAAGAAGATAAGTCAGGGAAGGATTTTAGATTAAAACTTGAAGGAAAAGTAGAACTTACCTGGTGAAAAGGGAAGAGAGAGAGAGACAGAGACATGGACCAAAGGAGAGGAAGTGAGCAGAGTATTCAGTCCAAGAAAAGAGAACCCCAAAGAGCTCATAGAAAGCTTATAGTAGTTCAATAGGACTCAAACAAGGTGTTCAAAGGGAACCGAAGGAGGATGATGAGGAGGGAAAGGCTCCAAGGAAGGAATGGTAAGAAATAAGACTGGAAAGATAAGAGAGAGTCTGAGGCTGACCAGGAAAGCCTTATCAGAGGCAGTGGTCTGGGAGGTGAAACTCTTGGTTATACTGGATCTTTGCTACGCTGTGGTACATGTGGCTGCAGCTATAGCAAGGGTGCATTCCTAGCAAATCAACTGTGCTGCTGAGACCATAAGTTCACTCATTTACTCATCTATCCATTTATCAAATTTTAATTGACCCTCTAGTACGTCACAACACTATGCTAAGGCCAATAGGAATCTAAAAGAAATCAGACATGAATCCATGCCTTTGACTTATTGTTAAGCCGAAAGTCAAGCTTCACTCTTTTGAAAGCTGCACTGTGACTGCAGGGTAGGAAGTGAGGGTGGGGAATGATGAAACTTGCAGGGAGCATTCAAAAAGTTGACAAGGCATAAACACCCCTTTCTGACATCAGAAACCATTACCTGAAAATGAAAGAAGTGATGCTTTCCCTTTGGAAAACTGTCTGACCTTTCCAATGATAACACAGGTTATCTTAAGACAAGGGCTGACTGAGCCACCACTCCCATTGACCCTGGAATTCCTACTAGTGACACACTTGAACACACAGGCTGAAAAAATTCATTCTTATGTGAGCAGGTCCAGGAGTTCAAATCCCTGTGGTAGCACCCATAGGCCATTTTACTTTGATACAGTTATTTAACCATTCTGAACCTCAGCTGTTTTGGTCTCTAAAATAAGAATGGTAATATCCACTTTGTAAGGTTGTTGAAATAAAATATGATAAATGATAAGTATTTATAACATTTAACTTTTTAAAAGAAAAAACAAAGTTGTATAGTGAATGCCAAAAGTTCTACATAAATTCTAGTGAAGTAGGATGTAGGTGAACAAAGTCAATGAAGAATTTTAAAAGATGGTTCATAATTGAACCTTGAAAATCATCAAAGGGCCTGTGTGGTTACTTTAGGGACTGCCTTATATAGGACAGAGCCCTTTCAGGCATTAATTCATTTATTCATTTAATAAATAAGAATCATCTCTGTACTGACCCATTGCCTAGAGTATCTGTCTTCCATCTTATCCTACAATGTTTTGTCTTCAGTCCAACCTGTCTTCCAGCAGCAGACATACTTTCCCTGACCCCTGTGGTAGGATCTCCTGCTGACTCCATTCACCTATCTTGGTTGGTCATTCTGTAATGACCATATGCTTGCTATTACATTGAGATTATTTTCTTTTTGAATATCAGACTCTTCCTGGAAAACAATCCCATTAACAGTAGGGATCACATCTCCTTTTCATAACTCTGGTAATATTAGAAGTCTAATAAATGTGTGTTGAACCAAATGTGTGTTGCCTTGTAGTTTATAAGATGCCCTGTGTTCCAGAGCTCTGTGTAACTGCGGTGTATAAACTATCCTTACCCTAAATAGAAAGACTAAATGATGAAATGAACCAATAAAAAATAATAACTACAACAAATTTTCAAGATGTAAACAGTACAATAAGATAAAATAGAAATGATAAAAAGTTTAAAAAGCAAGGGGGAAAAGTTAAGATGTAGAGCTTCTGTTAGTTTTTTTGCTTGTTTGTTCATGCAAATAGTATTGTTATTAGCTCAAAATAATAGGTTATAAGATAGTATTTGTAAGCCTCATGGTAACCTCAAACAAAAAAATACACAATGACACATAAGAAATAAAAAGCAAGAAAGTAAATCATATCAACAGAGAAAATCACCTTGACTAAAGGAAGACAGGAAAAAAACAAGAAATAGAGACCACAAAACAACCAGAAAACAAATTTTAAAAAAGGCAGGCATAAGCTTTTACTTATCAATAATAACATTGAATGTAAATGGGCTGACGTCCTCCATCAAAATATCTAGAGTGGCCAAATGGATGAAGAAACAATATCCACCAATCTGTTGCCTACAAAAAAACACACTTCACTTATAAACACATAGACTAAAATAAAAGGGTGGAAAAAGATATTTCAGGCTAACAGAAACTAAGAAAAAGCAGGAGTAGCTATATTTATATCAGACAAAATAGATTTCAAGACAAAAACTACAAGAAGAGACAAAAATGTCACTATATAAGGATAAAGGAGTTAATTCAGCAAGGGGTTATAACAATTTTAAATATATATTCACCCAACACTGGAGCACCCAGATACATAAAGTAAATATTTAAAGCTAAAGAGGGAGATAGGTTCCAATACTTCAACACCCCACTTGCAGCATTGGACAGATCTTCCAGACAGAAAATCAACAAAGAAACATTAGACTTAATCTGCATTATAGACCCAATAGATCTAATAGATATTTGCAGAACATTTCATTCAATGGCTGCAGGATCCACATTCTTTTTCTCAGCACATGGATTATTCTCAAGGATAAACCATATGTTAGGTCACAAAACAAGTCTTAAAATATTCAAAAAAAATTAAATAATATCAAGCATTTTCTCTAACCAGAACGGAATAAAACTAGAAATCAATAACAAGAGTAATTTTGGAAACTATACAAATACATATAAATTGAACAATATGCTTCTGAATGACCAGTGGGTCAATGAAAAAATTAGGAAGGAAATTAAAACATTTTTTGAAACAAATACTAATGGAAACACAACATAACAAACCTATGGGATACACCCAAAAGCAGTACTAAGACGAATGTGTGTAGCTATAACTGCCTACATCAAAACAGAGGGAAAACTTCAATTAATTATGTATCTTAAAAAACTGGAAAAGCCAGAGCAAATCAACCCAAAATTAGTAGAAGAAAAGAAATAAAAAGATCAGAGCATAAATAAATACAATTAAAATGAAGAAAACAATAGAAAAGATCAATGAAACAAAAAGTTGGTTTTGTGAAAAGTTAAACAAAATTGTCAAACCTTTAGCCAAGCTAAGAAAAAAAAGAGACTATTTAAATAAATAAAATCAGAAATGAAAAAGGAGACATTATAGCTGATACTACAGAAATTCAAAGCATCATTAGTGTCTATTAGGAACAACTATATGCCAATAAACTGAAAAATCTAGAAGAAATGGACAAATTCCTAGACAAATACAACCTAACAAGATTGAACCGGGAAGAAATCCAAAACCTGAATAGACCAATAACAAGTAACAAGATTGAAGCCATGATAAAAAATCTCCCAGGAAAGAAAAGCCCAGGACCCAGTGGCTTCACTGCAGAATTCTACCAAACATTTAAAGAAGTTTTAAGTATTTAACGCCAGTTTTAGAATTTAATACCAATCTTACTCAAACTTTTCCAAAAAAACAAAAGAGGAGGGAATACTTCCAAACTCATTCTATGAGGCCAGTATTACCCTGATACCAGAACTGGACAAAGACACAAAAGAGAGAAAGAGAGAAAGAGAGAAAGAGAGAGAGAAAGAAGGAAGGAAGGAAGGGAGGAAGGAAGGAAGGAAGGAAGAGAGGGAGGGAGGGGGAAAAAAAGAAAGAAAGAAAAGGAAAGAAAGAAAGGGAAAGAAAGAAAAGCAAGCAAGCTAGCTAGCTACAGGCCAATGTCTCTGAAGAATTATTGATATGAAAATCGTGAACAAAATAATAGCAAACTGAATTCAACAATACATTAGAAAGATTATTCATTGCAACCACGTAGGATTTATCCCTGAGATGCAAGGATCATTCAACATATGCAAATCAATCAGTGTGATATATCATATCAACAGAATGAAGGTTAAAAACCATATGATCATTTCAATCAATGTGGTAAAAGCATTTGATAAAATTCCACATCCCTTCATGATAAAAACCCTGGAGAACTGAATATAGAAGAAACATATCTCAAAATAATAAAAGCGATATATAACAGACTTAGAGCTGGTATCGTACTGAATGAGGAAAAACTGAAAGCCTTTCCTCTCACACAACAAGGGTGCACACTTTCACCACTGTTGTTCAAGATAGTACTGGAAGTCCTAGCTACAGCAATCACACAAGAAAAAGAAATAGAGGACATCGAAATTGGAATGAAAGAAGTCAAATTATCTTTATTTGCAGATGACCTGATTTTATATTTGGAAAAACCTAAAGAGGCTACCAAAAAACTATTAGAATTGATAAACAAATTCAGTGAATTTTCAGGATACAAAATTAACATTAAAAAATTAGTAACATTTCTATATGTCAACAGTAAACAATCTGAAAAAGAAATTTAAAAAGAATCCCACTTACAATAGCCACAAATAAAATGAAATGCCTAGGAATTAACCAAAAAAGTGAAAGATCTCTATAATGAAGACTATAAAACACTGATGAAAGAAATTGAAGAGAACACCAATAAATGAAAAGATATTCCATGTTCAGGAATTGGAAGAAACAATATTGTTAAAATGTCCACACTACTCAAAGCAATCTATAGATTCAATGCCATCTCTATCAAAATATCAATGGCATTCTTGAGAGAAATAGAAAAGACAATTGTAAACTTTGTATGTAACTACAAAACACCAAGAATAGCCAAAGCTATTTTTAGCAAAAAGAACAAAACTGGAGCAATCACATTACCTTACTTCAAATTATACTACAGAGCTATAGTAACCAAAACAGGATGATACTGTCTTAAAAACAGAAACATAGACCAATGGAACAGAATAGAAAATCCAGAAACAAACCCATACACCTACACTGAACTCATTGTTGATAAAGGTGTCAAGAACATACACTGGGGAAAAGAGAGTCTTTTCAATAAAAGATGCCAGGAAAACTGGATATCCATATGCAGAAGAGTGAAACTAGACCCCTATCTCTCACCATATACAAAAATCAGTTCAAAATTGATTAAAGACTTAAATCTAAGACCTGAACCTATGAATCTTCTACAAGAAAATGTTGGGGAAAATCTTGAGAACTTTGGTTTGAGCAAAAATTTCTTGAGCAATACCCCATAATCACAGGCAACCAAAACAAAACTAGACAAATCGAATCACATGAAGTTTAAATGCTTCTGCACAGCAAATGAAACAATCAACAAATTGAAGAGACAACAAATTGGAAGAAAATATTTTCAAACTACGCATCTGACAAGGGATTAATAACCAGAATATGTAAGGTGCCCAAACAACTCTATAGAAAACAATCTAATAATTTGATCAAACAGTAGGCAAAAAATTTGAATAGACATTTCTCAAAATTAAGGCATGCAAATGGCAAACAGGCAAATGAAAAGGTACTCAACATCATTGATCATCATAGAAGTGCAAATCAAACCTACAATGAGGTATTATCTCACCCCCAGTGAAAATAGCTTATATCCAAAAGGCAGGCAATAACAAACGCTGGTGAGGATATAGAGAAAAAAGGACCCTTGTACACTATTGGTGGAAATGTAAATTAGTATGACCACTATGGCAATCAGTTTGGAGATTCCTCAAAAAACTAAAAATAGAACTACCATATGATCCAGAAATCCCACTGCTGGATATATACCCTGAAGAAAGGAAATTAGTATATTGAAGACATGTCTGCACTCCTGTGTTTGCTGCAGCACTATTCACAATAGCCATAATTTGGAAGCAATCTAAGTGTCCATTAACAGATGAATGTATGAAGAAATGTGGTACATACACACAGTGGAGTACTATTCAGCTATAAAAAAGAATGAGATCCAGTCATTTGCAACATCATGGATGGAACTGGAGATCATTATGTTAAGTGAATTAAGCCCAATACAGAAAGACAAACATTGTATGTTTTCACTTATTTGCAGAGTTTAAAAATCAAAACAATTGAACTCATGGACATAGAGAGTAGACGGATGGTTACCAGAGGCTGGGATAAGTAGGAGGCGGGTTGGGGAAAGGTAGGGATGTTTAATGAGTACAAAAAGTAGTTAGAAAAAGTAAGGCCTAGTATTTGATAGCACAACAGGGTAACAATAGTCAATAATAATTTAATTGTACATTTAAAAATAACTAAAAGAGTAATTGGACTGTTTATAACACAAAGGATAAATGCTTGAGGGGATGGATACTTCATTCTCCATGATGTGATTATTATGCACTGCATGCCTCTATCAAAACATCTCATGAACTCCATAAATACATATACCTACAATACCCACAAAAAACAAAAAATAAAAATAAAATGCTCTGTGTTCATCATCTCAGGAAATTTTAGGTATTCCTCACAACAATCCTTAGTGTAGGCCAGAAATATCTATATTTTAACTCCATTTTGAAAATGTGGAACCAAAATGAAATGCTGTGTGAACTTGAGTTGCTTCTCAAGAGCATGGATGCATGACTCTACACTGTGGGCAAGTCACTGATCTTACACATCAGGAGATTGAAGGGAGGTAAGACAAAGGAAAAGATGCATATTTCATAAGAAAGACACATTGTTACAAATCTTTCAGAACGGCTTTAGCAAGATGTCATGAAAAAGGGGAAATAACAGGGGCTCGGGTTCAGAAAAGATAAGATTCTAAGTTTGTTTCTGCCATTTACAGGCTCAGTGATGTTTAAAAACAAAAAAGTTGGTCTAACTGCTTGGAGTCTTCTTGCTCATCTGCAAGAAGACAGTAGTACCTTCTTACATTATTGTCAAAATAAATTTTTAAATGTATATAAAACATACAAAGTATGTTTTCAAGCAAATATCCAATAAATAGTAACCAATCCATCTCTGACCCTCCCTTAGAGTTTAGGAAATGGGGTTGCACCATTTTGGAAGAGAATCAGTGGGGGCTTCACGAAGTAGGAACATAAATGGAACTTCCACAGTCAGGGATCCAGAAAAAATGGGGATAAGAGGTGCTTCAGGAGGAAGGAATGAACTGAGAAAAGCTGAGAAGACAGTGTGTATAAAGAGTGCAGTTTAAAGACTAGTTAGAAGAGAGTGAATTTATGTCTGTAGTATATGTATGTCTGGATGCATGTGAGTATGTGTGTGTGAGTGTGACTGGTATATGGTTATGTGCACACGTGTGTTTTTATAATGTGTATGTGTTTGTACGTATAAAGTAGAAAAATGGGAAATTGGACATTTCGACTTCACTTCCCATTTCTCTGCTTTAGACTAGGGAAACCCCCACATGGACATGACTCACAAACATAAGGGTTCATTCTGCAGTATTTGGGGAGATTGGAGCAACTTATTAGGCAGGGAAGGGCACAAGCATGTCAGCCTTGCAGAAGAGGAGGATAGCATTAGCTTGTGTGGCACTTCAGAGGAAAGAGAGATCAGATCGGGAAAAAAGAGTGAGCCTGCAGTGGTGGGCTGAAGGCAGGGATACCACCCAGGTTGGGAAGGAAAGTACAGTTACTGAAGAAGTAAAACTGAAAGTACCTTTCGATGACTGGTTAATTGGGAAAGCAGTTAATACTGATTCCAAGATGGGAAGCAGAGTCACTGGGGGAATGTGGTGCCACTCAAAGGGTTTGTAAATCAGAGGAATATGGAAAGGGTCAGAGTCAAGTAGCCAACTAGGATTTTTGGTTTGGGGACAAGGGGAGGAAATCCTTTAAAAGCTATGTATTGAAGTTTTTACCCTTGTTTTTTTTAAAAAAAAAATTCCTCCTGTTAATTCTATCATTAGAAGTTTATTCTAAAAGGTCTACAAGGCTCCTTAGTTCCCCAGAGAACTTTCCTTCGAAGGCAAATACCAGGGAAGAGGTAACATGTTCTCCTTAGGTAACCAGTGGCTTGGGGAGGAGGCAATTCTCATTAGTCATGAGGCCAGAAAGCTCCAGGAGGAGGACTGGCCCCCACAGAGAGGAATTTGTGTGAACTCCATAAGAAAGATGCAAGCAAAATGCTCTGGTGCTCTGGGGGTGGCAGAGGACTAATGATGTGCCACCCGGGCAATCAGAGGCATCCCCATGAGGTCCTCACATTTAATCTGGGGCAGAGAAGCCCTGAAAGAGGAAGCAGGGAGGAGGTGAGTGTGATGGATTTTGCCAAGGGCCAACCTGAGCACATCAGGGACCAACAAAAGAGCAATTTCCTTAATCTTCAGCACATTTTGCAGAGATATTATAAATATGGCTATGGCTTTAGGCTCAGGCTGAGACAGAGATTCATTATCTCACCTGCTGAGAGTGAACTAGACATGAGGCCCCTTCACAAGGTAGCCTTGTGTCTTTTTGCCTCTTGTTCTCTCTCATTGTGCCCAACCACATGCCATCAATGTTGTCACAGCCAAACGTTCCCTCATGGATGAAATAGACACTGGATCTTTCTGAGGCAGTTGTTCTGTCTACCTGCATAGGAGAGAAGCTGACAGTTACAAGGTCTCTGGGTACACCTCTCCTAGCTCGCAGCTGAAAGCCCTGCAAAGGTCAGCACCCAAGGGCCCTGCATCAATGACATCACCATCTCCCCACTCTGTTTCTTTCAATGTGTTTTTTAAAACTTTTTTACACAGCACATATAATTATGGGGCATTTGGGCCCAGTGCATTATCTCAGCTGAAACACAAACCTCGCCATGTGTGGCAGCACAACATCATGATCAGGGTTCAGACAATTTCACAAACCAGCAAAATATCAACTCATACAAAATCACACAGAAGTGCTTCAGTACATACCAACCCTCTTGATAAACAGCACGCACAGTAAAGGTATATTCTGGCACTTCCAATAAGAGTGAATAAATCAAAGGTCATTTATTCTGGGATCTGGCCTGAATTGCATGATTTTACTGAAAGATTACTTATTTTGCAATTTTCTTTTATTTTATACAGAGTAATAGCCATTCATTCAACTGAAATTGTATTGAGTACCTAGTATCAGTCAATAGTTTTAAACTATTATTATATGCTTCTTTCAGTATTGGGCACAACCACGAAAGTGAAAGACACATTAACAATGCTGATAATGGTGAACTCAGGAGTTGAGGAAGGACTTAAAACTCTGGAATTCCAATCTCCCCTCTAGTACTCTAGTGCCCCTTCCAAAGCCCCGCAAGACATCATAAAACTTCAGCTTCTGCAATCCGTGTCAGGCAACACGATCTTTGAACAATAGCCCAAGCTGTTTTCAGACAGCTAGGATTCATACAAGTACTCCCACAGCCCTTTAGAACATCCCTCAAGTGTTCTGAATTTTTTTAATCTGCAAGAAAAAAAATTAAATAATATTTTAAAATACTCAGTCTCTCTTCTTTTCCATGTGATGATGGCAATTACTTTTGCACCAACCTAATATAAGAGAGTATCAAGTCTTTGTGATAGAATCATGTTTTGTATGAAAACTTTTGAAGATTTTTCACAGCAACAGATACATTGATTTTAGCAGAATGTTTGTGACCAGGTTGAACAGAATTGGCCATTTATACTGAGGAAAATGAAAGGTAAACTTCGATAAGAATAATAAATTCATATTCTGGAGAAACTAGGAGAATACTATCGAAAATGAGGAGTCCAAGAGTACAAATGTGAACATGTTGCATTAAGAGGATTTAACCTGGAGGCCATGGGCTGGACATGTCTGCTTGGAGTGGGGGCCTTAAGGTAGACAGCTTGAATAAGGGATTTTGCAACATTCAGATATACCAAGATGGGAAGAGGAGAGAGACTAGGCAAACTTAGAGATCAACCCTATATGGAGTGTGAGAGAAGAAGGTAGTTTGCTGTGACCTAGCAAGAGCAAGCCTGGAGAACTGGGAGCATGGTGAACTAATACAAATATACTTCCATTTACTGAGGTCCCAAAGAGTGCATGTACAGAGGGCATCCACACGTATGCTGAGGAACAGGGGCCATAGATCAATACTTGAATGCTCCATTCATTTGCTACGAAAAAAAAAACACAAGTAAACAAAACAAAATATGAAACATTATCCTACTCACATTGCAGGGGTGAGGGTAAAGTAGGATTTTTCACAAATGTCTACAAAACCAGGCAGTATATAACATATGCATACCCCAATGTAAAGTGCCTATGAACCCACAATGAAGCAAATAGCTCTGGCCTGGAGACCTACTGGGCCTGTTAACCACTGCCCCCATCCCCCACCAAGTAATGCCAATATAATATGATGTGGATCTTGTCACTCCCTGGATGGAAATGTAGTGGAAGTCACTTGAAGAAGGAGTGGAAGAATGAAGTTTATGTCTGCAGGGTGAGTGGAGACACAGCTAATCCTGGCTGCATTCACCATTGAGATAGGAAAGGCAAGCCAGGCAGTGGCCAGGGCCTGACTTGCCTAGCAAGTCCACCCAGCCTTGTATTGAGAAAAAGATCAACAGCTGCATGAGGATCTATGCCTTTTAACTCTGAGACCCCACCCACCAGTAAACCCAACCCAATCAATTATGCCAGACTCAAGTAATGCAATTGGGCTAATCCTTCTTCCTTGTTGGGGTAGAGAGGAAGCTAAGAAGAGATGAGTGGAGGCAGGCACGCCTGACAGGAAGAAGAAGGGAAAGATGGAAGTGTTCTCTCCTTAGATGGTAAGCATCCTTCAAGGTCTGAGCAAATTCTAGCTCTCTAAATTCCTTAAAAGCCTCACTACTTTTCCTAAACTAAAAAAGAATGTCAAGTATACTCTTTATGTTACTAATTTCCTTTTTTGTTTTAAATTACTTGGGGTATAGGTGTTTCCTCCACCTAAATTATAAGCTACTTGGAGGTAGACTCTAGATCTTATTAATCCTCAAGCCTTCTACCCCCATGGCTCTTGGTGTAAGACATACTCAGTAAAAAGTAAATGTGAGCCCAAAGAGAGCATCACTAACTCCCTGGACTTCCATGCAGTGCAATCTTGGAAGAATAGAGGGCATACAAAGAGGGAGAGGGTAGAAGGAGCCAACTCCGAAAGGGAAAAGATGCTGTATTTGGCTGTCAATCAACTAAGACTTAAAGATAGAAAACGCTGTATCTTCAGTTAGGGGGAGGAAAAACTATGGCCTGCCCCTCCACTTAAGGGCATATTCCACACCCCTGAGCATGGCATGCAACTTCAGGTAGAAAAAGAAAGTTAAAAACCAGGTGAGCTGGAGGAGCTGAAAAGTTGGGGCTGATCAGCAAGTCCCTTGGCAGGTGGAGGGGGAGAGTTGGTTGAAAAGAGAGAAATCCATGGATTTTCCCCAATTCTATAAGTTACAACCTTCTCACATTCATGTGATACCCTTAGCACTTAGCACAGTGACTGCCACCAATAAAAGTGAACTGCCTGGATCCATGAGGCAATGACTAATCAATTAGTGAATTTCCAAAATGGATGAATGAATTCTGGACCTGTCTCAGGTGCAGCCTTTCCATAGAAAGGCCAAGTAAAAGGGATCCTAGTTCTCCTCTGTTTGTTCAGCTACTTTTCTAGCTTAGGAATAAAGGCAGGAACTCAGGACTCAAGATCTGCCCAGAATTAAAGGAAAGCACCAGGTTGTGTGGCAGCAAGCTGCCCTTCTGCTTTATTTCTTGGGGGCACTGAAACTATTGGGCAAAACAACATGAAGATTCTTAAGGTCAGATCTCAGACTTCAATATACATTTGAATTTAATAAGATCAAATGAAATGGACAGAACTGAATTGCAAGATGGACAAGTGAACAGACACGAGCCAAATGCACCTAAATAGATGGGAACTTCCACCCAGACTTTTAGATCTGCTTTGGCCCGATTGGACCCATAGAATTGCATAGACACATCTGAGTTCTCCAACAATTTGTGTCATCATAGCAGGCATGCAAAGGTGTGTGACTGCCACATAAACCATCTAGGGTCCCAGGAGTCAGCCCCTCCTGCACTGGCCTGTGGCCCCCTCTGGGCATGTATCTCCCTGCCCCACATGCTATTCGCGGTTTTATGTATGAACTCTACCATGGAAGTTATCCAACTGCATGGAAGAATGGAAGATATTTTTGACATTTTTCTTTTTTTTTTTTTGGCCTTTTGGGGTTCTTGAGGGGCATAATGCAATAAGAATTCATTAATAACACCTGCAATCCCAGCATTTTGGGAGGCTGACGGGGGCAGATCACAAGGTCAGGAAATCGAGACCATCCTGGCCAACATGGTGAAATCCCGTCTCTACTAAAAATACAAAAATCAGCCGGGTGTGGTGGCACATGCCTGTAGTTCCAGCTACTCAGGAGGCTGAGTCAGGAGAATCTCTTGAACCCGGGAGGTGGAGGGTGCAGTGAGCTGAGATGGTACCACTGCACTCCAGCCTGGCGACAGAGCAAGACTCCATCACAAAAAAAAGAATTCATGAATAAAATGATGGTGATAACACAGAAAGAACATCCAGATTCCCTGAATCTGGATAAGCAGCCCTCAGATTCCCACCATGGCCACATGGCAGGGCTGGGGGCTTCCAGCCCTGGTGACAGGTCTTGGACAAAGCAGGAAAGGAAGAAAATGGCGGCCAGAAGTGAGAAGGAGGGGCTGCAGGGGAAAGGCAGGAGGCTAGGTAGTGCCCGTGAGGAATGAGAAGTGCTGAGAAATCCCCTTCCAGGAACACTTTGTCCTTCCCATCTGATGGGGCTGTAATTACAGGGGGATTGAGCTGATGAGGCTCAGAGGACCTTTTCTGCTTACGTTCGCATCTTTCCTCCATAATCATCTTTGAGAAAAACATTAACTTAGAGATGGGTAAATGGCTCCAAAACCTCAGATCATCTGCTTGGTGTGTGTGGAGTCTCTGCAACTGGGCTAAGTTTATCCAGAACCACCCCACCATCAGAAAATCCAACCGCCCGGTGTGCACACTTGTCAAGGTACTCGGGCAGTTCTCTGAGCAAAACAACAGCAATCTGCAGTATTTGTCCTCAAGGCCTCTTTGGAAAGTGCTCTCTTCAGAAGACACATAGACAGTGTGGAAGCTCTTTATGAATAAGGCCTTGTCCCCACCCATAGTGTGGACAGAAGTAACACATCTCACCCCAATGAAGAGTAAGTGATAGTAAAGGGGGAGGCCCAGCTTCTGAGGGTCCAAAAACTTGGAAGTCAGTGGGGCTTGGCTCAGTGGGGACAAACTCCCTGGAACAGCTAGTACTTCATCTGTGTCTTGAAGACATGCCTTTTAAAGAAAGACATGGATCAGGGCCTTCCAGGTAATGTGATGACAGAACAAAGTCCCAGAAACTGAAGTGACCATGGCAAGGGGAACACGGCACTGGGAACAAATGCCTTTGGCAGTCTCCATCCTTTGAGACCCCCTATTGCACCTCCTTTATCCATGGAGCTTTCACTGCAAATGAGCTGTGTCTTCCACTTCCTCTGAACTCTGGTAACATGTTGCCTTCACGCCTTTCAAGGCATGCATTATATATTGCCTTGTGCTGGTATTATTTACTTGCCTGATCTAAAATGCACCTCACCCATATTAGAAATTTAGTACAGGTTAGTTGGATTTATTAATTTATTCATGGGTGATGGGATATGTTTGGGCTGCCTGGTAGGTGGAGGTCTGACTTCCCCTGGCAAATCTTACAGGTAAGAAACGTGAAAACCTGGCAATGTGAAGAAAGCCCAATTCCAATCACTCCAGTGCATGGCTGTGTGGCGCATATGAGTGTTTCCCATTTTTACGTGTCTTTTGTAGGCTGAACACAGGCCACATTCCAACCTTCTTACTAGATTCAATGACAGTCTCCACCTGCAAGTTTCTCCCAAACACACACTCCCATGCAAACCCAAAGAGAGAAGAATTTCAAAGGAAGTTGTAAAAGCTGAAGTCATGGCCTAGCAGTAGCTTAAACAGGAATCTCTGCTTCGATATATGGAGATTTTAAATAATACAGAACATAAATGTTATCATCCCAATGCCAAAGGATTCATCCAAATGAAATTCATGATGTATTTTGTATTTGGTTTCCTTTAGTAGAATATTTTTCTTGGGCTAGAATCAGTTGGTCTCAGCTGGACTTTTTCCATTTATCCCTCCAGCTCCAATTTCCACCTTCTTTCTTGCTATTTTGCTCCAGGCTGACTTTCATGGACTGAATTATCCAGACTCTATAGACCACTGGCTTCCCGAGACCCTGGCAGGAGGTTAGGGGGTGAGAGGAGAGAGTGGTCAAGGCATTGGCCCCTCAGCTCCTTTCCTATAGGACTGTGGGTTTGCAGGACCTTTGTTTCTCCACCAAAGCCTCCTCTTCTGCAACTTCAGCTATGTGTCTCTCCAGATCCAGCAACTGCCTTGCTCCATCAGGCACTAGGCTGGTAATGCCCCCTTGCTCTTGCCTGCCTTGGGGCATTTTGACCCTTTTGTTGGTTTTTCTTAATGCTGCCAAGCCCTTACCCTTTTGGATGTTTCCTATTCCCGTTTCCTGCAAGGACCCTGAATGACACAAGGTCCCACTGACCAAAGAAATGCCCAGGGAGAAACAGGATGATCACTTTTCTATTTATATTCCCAGAGCCAGGATCAGCCTTATCTCTGAGATAGCTCCAAGTTATGCTGGGATACTTGGGTATTTGGGTCAGTTGAAGACCTGCTCCTGTGGACTTGCTCAGAATCCTAAGTTTCCATCTTGACTAATCAAATCAACTCGAAAAGCTGCATCCATACCTTTAGGATAAGCACAGCAAAAAATCTCAGAGAAAGCAAACTCAGGCCCTGCCCTTCAGCACATTGTGGGAGGAGGCCTCTTCTCTGCACTCTGCCCTGGTCCATGTTCTTACTTTGCAGCTAATAGGAACTTCAGAAAGGGAGGTTTATGCTGAGCCCATGAGAGTTTTTTTCACTTATTCTTGTTCTCATTTTTTGAAATAAAGAAAAAGAGTACACATGTAATTCCCGGTTATATATCACCCAGTCTCTTATTTTTGCAGCAGGAATTTCAGGTTATAGAAGCAGCTTTGTGCTTATTTGCTGCCATCAGGGAGGTGGTTTTGCTACAAGGTGTTTAGGTAGGTCCTTTTGTGGGGTTGTCAAAGTCAAGAAAGTTGCTGACCTAATGCTTCCTAAGGGAGAAGCTGACCATAGTGTACGCAACTCACTACATAGTTGAGCCCTTCTGTTCCTGGATTTGAGGGACAATCTCTAGGGTCCTATTACCCTCATTACCCTGAGCACTCCTCTCCCAAAAAGACTCTCTCCCCCCGGGATCCTCAGATTCTATACTGTGCAAGAAGCTCACTCTTCAATGATTGCTATGATTTGAAAGTCCCCTCTGAAACTTATGTTGAAATTTAATTACCATTGTAAGAGTGTTGACAGGCAGTACCTTTAACAGGTGATTATGTCATGAGTGTCCTGCCCTTATAAATGGATTAATGTTGTTACAGTTGGAGTGGGTTACTTAGCAAGGGAGTGGATTTCTGATAAAAGGATGAGACCCATTTTCTGCTCTGTCTCAAAAGCACCCTTTCTCAACATGGGATGCCCTCCACCATGTTATGATGAAAAAGAAGGCCCTAACCAGATGCAATGTCTTGATCTTGGACTTTCCAGCCTTCAGAAGCGTAAGCCAAATAAATCTCTTTGCTTTATAAATTACCTAGTCTGTGGTATTCTGTTATAGCATCAGACTAAGACAATGATTGATTTAAGGTGCACACTGTTCAATGTTCAGTTGTCAGAATGGCTTTTACGTTTGTTCTTGTCAGGGCTGGATAACACAGTCTGTAGACCCCCCAGGGGCAGACATCTTGCCTTTTCTATCACTTTATACAAGGCCCAAGTGGAGAGGGAAGTGGGGTTAAGAAACAGTGGGATTTTTTTTAAAGCAATAGGCAAATTCAGATTATTAACATAATCATTATTAACAGACAACAATGATGTGGTAATGACAATGATGGTAATTACAAAAATCTCTCAAAAATCATTCTTCCCCTCCGCCCTTTTGAATACACAAGCTGGCCCTCACAGTGGTTCACTACAAACTGCACATTTGTGGAATCCTGGGTAAAAACTTATTCAATTTCCCTGAGCTTCTGGTAAAGTGCACAAAAGGGGCATGTATATGAGTGTGTGTGTGTGCACGCATGCAGGCAGGCACATAGACTGATTGTCTTATGTCTCCAACAGGAAATGACTCCAGGGTAAGGCACAGGGGAAGACTTTGCCGTCTGCAAGCTCCTGGGGTGTGACCATAACCATAAGGTCTGAGGGTTTGGGGAAAAGTAGTTTGCAGTGTGGGAGATGTTCCTGCATTTGAGGGGAGCATTTCTTCAGGCCATTGTGGACCAATAAACGGTTCAATTTTTTCATTGTTCTAATTAATTTAATTAAGTTAACTTCCAAGCTGTGTTAAGAAGCAATGCCTTGGGTGATTAACTGTTCCCATATCAAGGTGTTTTCACAAATACATTTACCCTGATTAGTGTACACATTATTATGTAATTAAATACCTCACACAGAGGAATTTATTAGTGCCTTCTTGTCTCCTAACAAATAAAGCAGCCCTCCAAATCTCTTGGAAAAGACAATTCCAGTTGCTAGGAGAGAGGGACAGACAGATGTGGAGACACCCACCATCTAGATTGGGAGGGAAGTTCCATGAACTCCATGGCTGCCCCCTGTCAAGATCCCACACCCCTCTGGGCAGTGCTTCCTCCCAGAGATTGCAGCCTGACTCACTCCTGAGC
This sequence comes from Pan troglodytes, assembly GCF_028858775.2. Lineage (NCBI taxonomy): Eukaryota > Metazoa > Chordata > Mammalia > Primates > Hominidae > Pan > Pan troglodytes. The sequence continues at coordinate 47,648,914 of NC_072415.2, read as the reverse complement.
CCTTTGTCCTTCCTTTCCTCTTTTCCTTGCTTGGTCCCAGCAAGTCCGTATCACTTATCAGAAAGGCTCCTTTTACAAAATGGAATAAAGAGAAGGTCTTTGCATGGAAGGTATGAGGACTCTCCCTTCATCTGTGCACATCCCTCTGAACTGGCCTTCAGAAAACTGATCGAGTTCACAAAGTTGCATCTTAACCTCCTCCATCTCCTCCTTCTCTTCCATCCCCCACATACCACTCTCTGCAGAGCCAGTTTCTCTGGGGCCCACTCCCTATTGTATGGGAAGGAAAGGCTTATGTTTTCAGATATGGAAGTGATCAAGTGCTGGTCAGTTATTGTATTCTGAGACAAGTTAGAAGAATAGTTCTGCCGAGGTGGGTGGATCATGAGGTCAGGAGTTCAAGACCAGCCTGGCCAAGATGGTGAAGCCCCATCTCTACTAAAAATACAAAAAATTAGTGGGGCGTGGTGGCGGGCACCTGTAATTCCAGCTATTCGGGGGCCGAGGCAGAGAATTGCTTGAACCCGGGAGGCAGAGGTTACAGTGAGCCAAGATTGTGCCACTGCACTCCAGCCTGGGCGACAGAGTGAGACTCTGTCTCAAAAAAAAAGAAAAAAGAAAAAAAAGAATAGTTCTTTCTGGATAGGCCAATTTCTGAAAACCTTTTCTCTCATGGCTGCCAACTGTATTACATGTATAGTCAACCCTACAAATCCTAAGTGTGTTCTAACAATAGCAATATTAATAACACACTTATTGAACATGTCTGCCCCCTGTACAACTGTGTGAAGCATTTATGTCTCTTGTTGATTAAAAAAAAAAAAAAACTCTGTAAAATATTTCAAGAGGTTTATTCTGAGCCAATATGAGTGGCCATGGCCTGAGGTATAGTCTCAACAGGTCCTGAGTCCGAGCGCAGTGGCTCACACCTGTAATCCCAGCACTTTGGGAGACCAAGGCGAGCGGGTCATTTGAAATCAGGAGTTCGAGGCCAGCATGGCCAATATGGTGAAACCCCATCTCTACTAAAAATACAAAAATTAGCTGGGCAGTAGTGGTGTGCCTGTAATTCCAGCTACTCAGGAGGCTGAGGCAGGAGAATGGCTTGAGCCTGGGAGGCAGAGGTTGCAGTGAGCCAAGATCGCACCACTGCACTCCGGTCTGGGTGAGAGAGTGAGATCCTGCCTCAAAAAAAAAAAAGAGGTCCTGAAAAAGTGTGCCTGCAGTGGTCAGATTGTCAGGTTACAACTTAGCTTCATACAATTTTAGAGGGACAGAAGTTACAGCCAAAGACATAAGTCAGTATATGGAAGGTATACTTTGGTTTTGATCGGAAAGGCAGGATGTCTCAAAGTGTGGGGCTTACTGCTCATAGGTGGATTCAAAGATTTTCCAGTTGGCAATTGGTTAAAAGAGTTAAGCTTTGTATAAAGACTTGAAGTCAGTAGAAAGAGGTTTTGAGTTAAGGGGGGTTGTGGAAGCCAAGGTTCTTGTTATGTAAAAGAGGCCTCTTCTAGTAGCAGGCTTCAGAGAGAATAGATGGTTAATTTCTCTTTTCAGACCTTAAAATGTGTCAGACTCTTAGTTAAATCTCTCCTGGTGGCATACACCTATGGTCCCAGCTACTCCGGAGGCTGAGGCAGGATGATCGCTTGAGCCAAGGAGGCTGAGGCTGCAGTGAGCTATGATCATGACACTGCACTCCAGCCTGGGTGACAAAAGGAGACCCTGTCTCAAAAAAAAAAAAATTAAATATATTCTGGATCTGAAAAAGATCTAGAAAGGGAAGGGGTTTCTCAACAGATATAAATTTCCCCCACAAGACAGCTTGGAAAGACCATTTCAAAATATGTCAAAGAAATATATTTGAGGGTAAAATATTTTTATGGCCTTCAGGGCCTGTATCTGTCATGCGATGCTATCCCAGAGTCCCGTTGGAATTTGGTGTCTATTGTCACAAAGAGTCTGTTGTGAGTGTTACAATCTTCATGTTATTGTTAATGCTGGTCAGCTGTGCCTAAACTCCAAAAGGAAGGGGATATAACGAGGCGTGTCTGACCTCCCTTCTTGACATGACTGGAAATTTCGTTTTTCAGGTTTTCTTGGCCCAGAAGGGGTCCATTCAGTTGGCCGGGGGGCTAGGGATTTTATTTTTGGTTCATATCTTCATTTAATATAATCCTACAACTCCAAGAGGTAAGTGCTACTATTATCACTACTTACCTGATGAGGAAGCTGAGGCACTAAGTGACAGTGACTAGGTACCGTATTCAAGATCACACAGCCAGGAAGTAGCCAAGTCATGGAAATGAAGCAGGGCCTTCTGACTGACAGTCCTTGCCCTGGACCTCTGTGCTAAACACCTGCCCCATCCTCAGTGTTGAGCAGAGGAACCTAAGACTCTGATTTTCAGGTCTAGGGGCCCTCAGTCCCATTCCTTTGATGTGAGAGCGAAGCATGTTTCTTTGCTTGTCTGTTCCTTTTGATGCAGTGAGGCCCAGGCAACTTAGCCACCTCTGAGAGGATAAATTAAGTGACATTTCTAGGGAATATAGAAAATACTACTGAAGGCCAAGTGAATCAATGCTGAATGCAGAACAAAACAGTTCCCACCACTGGGATCAGACTGTTCAGGTTGGTGGCAGGGAGAGAATTATGTGAGCCGGGGGCTAGCTCCTGAGGGAGCCGAGATTGATTCTGTATGATTGATGACTCAGGGACAGAATGCCAAGTCATCAATTGCCTCGGCTCATGCCATGGACGGCATCAAGATCACTTTTCCCTGGTGCCCAGCCTGAAAGATTTCTCTTCTGTTTGTTTGTTTGGCCTGGGGCAGGCGCCTGCTGGGCTCAGCTGTGTAACTTTACCAAGGCCTTCTGAGAAAAGACAGGTGACAACATCTGGCAAGAGGACACAGAACTTGAAGGAGAAGCAGCAAAATTGGGTGTGGGGTAGAGACTGTGAATGTGTGTGTGCTTCAGAGACAGAGAGAGGGGAGAGGTAGCAATAGCCTATGCTGAAAATCTTGAATTCTAGTTCCACATGTGCCAGTGTATAATTACTAACGAACTAAGGTATTTTCTCTGTGTCTCAGTTTCTTCATATAATGAATCACAATAATCAAAGCTATGCCTTCTTTCACATCAGGATGTTAGGAAAAGATTCATAACCCTCTCCAAAATTTGCTCATGTTAGCCTTGGGATTTAATATTTCCGTCTGTGCCCTTTATCATGGTGTTTGGAGAAAATTTATAGCTTCCTTTATATAATCTCACACTGTTGGATGGCCTATGCTAGCTCCCTATATGAAAGTCCTACCATTTAATTAAAATGGATGCTTCCTGAGGTCAGAGACCACAGCTTTTCTTTTCCTAAATCATCTATAAGCCTGAAGTTTAGCAGATCATATGCTCCATAAGTATTTACCCTGATCAATTTTGTTTTTATATGTATGTGCATATATATACATATATGTATGTGTATATATACATATATATGTGTGTATATAAATATACATATATACACGCATACATACACATTCCACCTATATATGTATACACACACATATATTTTATATATATATATGTATATATATATATATGCACATATAACACACACATACCTCATACATCCCATGAACTTATATAAATGGTATCAGGGAGGCTACAGCGTGGAAGAGATTGAAGCCATTAAACACTTTTACAAAAAGTACAACTGTGATTGTAAAGACATTAGGGGAGGGATAAGCCTATTGGTCTTTGAAGATAATATCACGTTAAGAGATAATAGTGTGAAATCTCAGTTCCTCCCTTCCTATTTTGCTCTGTTTCCTCTGATAGTGTTAATGAACTTTAACTGGAACAGCAGAATAACATGGCTAAGATGAAATTAAAGCCCAATATAATTGAAAGGATGGTGGCAAAACACATATCCACTTTTTAAAAATCTCTATGTCTGATTATAAAATGGGTAATTCATACACATGGTAAACCAATTGGAAAAAAAGTGAAAGGCAGAGAGAAGAAAAAAATAAACCTCTACAAACATCCACAAACCATAATGTTCAGTGCTGAACATTATTAAATACTACTCATATTTTCTCTAACACTCCATTAGTCTGTATGTGCCTGTGTATGTGTGTGTATTTAATTAGAATTTTAATATGTAGTCCCTTTAAATTAGTTCGAGTCTTTCGGCTCCAACCAAAACTCTACCCCAGGGAGGAGAAAGTGACTGGAATCTCTTATATCAGAAAGCAGTCACAGAAATCACGCGTGAGTTAGCCACAAAAAGGAAAAATAGTCTCATTTTCTTCTTAGATAAAACGTATCTTAATTTTTATATATTTTTTTCTTTTTTATTTTATTTTATTATTATTATACTTAAAGTTTTAGGGTACATGTGCACAATGTGCAGGTTAGTTACATATGTATACATGTGCCATGCTGGTGTGCTGCACCCATTAACTCGTCATTTGGCACTAGGTATATCTCCTAAAGCTATCCCTCCCCCCTCCGCCCACCCCACAACAGTCCCCAGAGTGTGATGTTCCCCTTCCTGTGTCCATGTGTTCTCATTGTTCAATTCCCACCTATGAGTGAGAATATGTGGTGTTTGGTTTTTTGTTCTTGCGATAGTTTACTGAGAATGATGATTTCCAATTTCATCCATGTCCCTACAAAGGACATGAACTCATCATTTTTTATGCCTGCATAGTATTCCATGGTGTATATGTGCCACATTTTCTTAATCCAGTCTATCATTGTTGGACATTTGGGTTGGTTCCAAGTCTTTGCTATTGTGAATAGTGCCGCAATAAACATACGTGTGCATGTGTCTTTATAGCAGCATGATTTATAGTCTTTTGGGTATATACCAGAGATATAGATCAATGCAACAGAACAGAGCCCTCAGAAATAACGCTGTATATCTACAACTATCTGATCTTTGACAAACCTGACAAAAACAAGCAATGGGGAAAGGATTCCCTATTTAATAAATGGTGCTGGGAAAACTGGCTAGCCATATGTAGAAAGCTGAAACTGGATCCCTTACACCTTATAAAAAAATTAATTCAAGATGGATTAAAGACTTAAACGTTAGACCTAAAACCATAAAAACCCTAGAAGAAAACCTAGGCATTACCATTCAGGACATAGGCATGGGCAAAGACTTCATGTCTAAAACACCAAAAGCAATGGCAACCAAAGCCAAAATTGACAAATGGGATCTAATTAAACTAAAGAGCTTCTGCACAGCAAAAGAAACTACCATCAGAGTGAACAGGCAACCTACAAAATGGGAGAAAATGTTCGCAACCTACTCATCTGACAAAGGGCTAATATCCAGAATCTACAATGAACTCAAACAAATTTACAAGAAAAAAAAAACAACCCCATCAAAAAGTGGGCAAAGGACATGAACAGCCACTTCTCAAAAGAAGACATTTATGCAGCCAAAAAACACATGAAAAAATGCTCACCATCACTGGCCATCAGAGAAATGCAAATCAAAACCACAATGAGATACCATCTCACACCAGTTAGAATGGCAATCATTAAAAAGTCAGGAAACAACAGGTGCTGGAGAGGATGTGGAGAAACAGGAACACTTTTACACTGTTGGTGGGACTGTAAACTAGTTCAACCATTGTGGAAGTCAGTGTGGCAATTCCTCAGGGATCTAGAACTAGAAATACCATTTGACCCAGCCAAACGTATCTTAATTTTTATAAGTGATTTGACAACATAGCTCATGGTATGAAGATGAGATAGAGAACTATGGGATGACATACAGTCCAAGGATGCAGAAAGCAGATTTATGCCTAAATGTGTTGACCACCCCCACAGAATGTTGGGGTGGGCCACAAAGGCTCTACTTCACCTTAGTCATTCATTCATTCATTCATTCATTCAATTACTTGCTTAGGGCTTGCCCTGGCCAAGCACTACTCCTGGGGCCTCAGGACCCAGGGTCCAGCAAACAGAGTGCATTCCAGCAAGTGATCTCCTCAGGTGTCTTCCTGAAATGGTCCCAAAGAGGTGGCGAACAGGATAAGCAACAAATCCTAAACTGAAGACATCGACCAGTGATTAACAATACTGAGTTTACCAAGGAAGAATGTATAGGCTTCCATCTAAGTTTTAAAAATCAGCTCCTTGGGGGCCGGGCATGGTGGCTCATGCCTGTAATCCCAGCACTTTGGGAGGCTGAGGCGGGTGGATCCTGAGGTCAGGAGTTCAAGACCATCCTGGCCAACATGATGAAACCCTATCTCTACTAAAAATACAAAAATTAGCTAGGCTGGTGGCAGGTGCCTGTAATCCCAGCTACTCAGGAGGCTGAGGCAGAGAATTGCTTGAACCTGGGAGGCAGAGGTTGCAGTGAGCCAAGATCACGATGCTGCACTCCAGCCTGGGTGACAGAGTGAGACTCTGTCTAAAAAAATAAATAAATAAATAAATAAATAAATAAATAAAATAAAATAAAATAAAATAAAATAAAATAAAATAAAATCAACTCGTTGGGAACAGGATTGGAGAAAAGGGATTCAAGAGCCATTCACATGAAGAAGGACTGAGAAATGTTTCTTAAGTACAAATGTATCAACAGTTGGATGCAGACACTAGAAAAGCTGAGATAGTCTTAACATAGCAAGTATAACCCTCTGTCCATGCCAGTGGAGGAGCAGTCCCATGTTCCTGTGCTCATTGTGATTGTGTTATGTTCTGGGCTTGGAACCTTAAAAGGGACCTGCACAGGTCACCATGATGCATCCAGATGTGAGGCCAGAGAGGTGAGAGGCTTAGAAGCCTGGTCATGAGAGAAGAAAGAAGAAAAGTGAAATGTTTAACCAGAGGAGAAAAGCCACATGGTGATAGGTGAGTAATCATCAGGGGACATGAGAGATATTACCATTTAAACCCCTGGAGAGACTTTTTTCAGAGAAGTAACAGATTAATCCTACAGAACTCCCAGGATAAAGGCTGGAAATTACTGAGATGCTCAGAGTTTTAAGTTATTATAAGGAAAAACTTTCCTCTTAGCCAGGATGCACCATACCTGGACTAGTCTTGACTGTGAAACAATGAGTTCTCTTTGTTAAACAAAAATGTATTGGAAGCTATTGTTTTGACCTAAGCTCCAGTACTAGGCCCCAACATACTAGACCAAACCAGAATATCGTCACTCATGCTATGTGCCACCAATCAAATTGAACTTGAAATGGCCCAGTTAAAAAAAAAAAAAGAGAGAGAGAGAGAGACTCACTGCAGCCAATCAGAAGAAGCCCAGTTTACAGGAATCCTCTTGATAAGGAATTCCCCTCTGTTACAACCCTATATTGAAAGTAACTCTGAAACAATCAGTCCTCCTTTTGTTACCAATTTCTGCTTTCTTCAGCCCTTTTCTGCCATAAAGTCCACTTCCTTTGCTTAGCTGGTGGGAGCACCTATTCTATTTTATAGAATAAGATGCTGCTACCATTCATAAAATGCTAATAAAGGCCAAGGAGATCTTTAAACTACATTTGTCGAAATTGTGTCTTTCAACAACTTCCATCAAGAGGGTATGCAAAATCAGGGTCACTGTGTGTCTGGATAGTGTAGAAAAACCTTCTGTGCTGGTCAGAGATTGAAGTCCATGCCTCCAGAAGTCTTTCTGTTGGACATTCCATGACTTTCTGACAGCTGCAGTTTGGCTATATAGTGGAAACCAGAAAACTGGGGAAAGATCTATTTTTGGCATTTTTTTTCTTTCAGTTGTCCCCCAAATCCCATGATATCTTACTGGCTCAAGCACCCCTGAAAAACTATGTTCTCAGTTATTTAATAGGTAAAAAAGAGCCCGTGTCTGCTTCACTGTCTAGGGACTCACTCCCAAGGCTGTCAACTTGACCAAGGGGGTTAAAGCCTAAATCTAAAAGCTCAACTTCCATTGACATTGAAGGTGGATGTTGCTGGTAGAATATCATTCATCAGGCAGGTGGGCAGGGTGATAGCTTCCTGATGCAGTGTGGACTTCTTGAAATCCATCACATAGCACCACCCAGGCTACACTTGTGATTAAGCTTGCCATGGCAGGAATATAACTTGTGTTAACAAATTACCTCCTACAGTTACATCTCTACCTCTCCCATAAGGCTAGGACTGCACCAAATATTGAGGCTCCATCCCTTTTCTGAAGCCCAAATAGGTAGCCCCAACCTAGCCTTTGATGATGAATTCAGTTGAAGAAAAAACAGCATCTGTTTCAGAGCAGCAGCAAGTCCCAATGTGTTAGAGACACTCAGTTTGAAGACCTAAAGCCATGGGTGTTAGAATGAAACCAATCAGCAAAAGCTTTTCTTCATTGAAATTTTACCAGAAGGTATAAATTTTTCAAACGAATAAAAGTGCATCTAGTCTGAAGCAGTGATTAGAAGTGAAGGAGTCTAGAGGATCATATACTTAACCCCCTGCATCTTGCCTGTGTCTCTCAGGGTGACCCCTAAGAAGGCTCTGCAGAGCCGAGTTTGAAAACCGGAGAGCCACTTCGCATATTGGGACACAGTGAGGCAAAGGGCCCAGAAAATAAAAGTGACCCACACAAATTGACAGCTAATCAGCAATGTACATGGAATCTATTCTCCTAACCCCTACAGTGGTCATGTGCTATGCATGATTACATGGGTACATTAAGAGAATCAGAGAAACATATTGCCAACTCAAAATGACGAGTCACTTTCAATCTTTTACTTATTGGATCTGGGATTAGTTACATCATTTTCACTCCAAAGAATATGTTATGTTATGGTGAAAATGGGGGGAAAAAAAGGTGGAAGGTGAGATGAAAAAAAAATTCTGCTTTGGCAACACAAACACATATTTTCTGCAAATTTACTTGCAGGCATGATTTTGGCTTTTTTTTCTTTTTCCCTTGGAAAGTCAGCATTTTTAGTCTCAAAAACTGCTTTCTCAGCAAAATAATAGTTTTTGGTCCATGGAAGTTGCCCTTCGTTTTTGCAAAACAGAAGTTTGAAGCTCAATGAAAAATGGAATGTCTATACCATCTCCTCTCTCTTTCCTGGGATTCATAATACTAGATAGGCTTACAGCCTGGGGGCTGCATCCAGAGGGATATTTAAGAGAAGCAGAGGAGAGGTTTCCTCTGCAAAACCAAATGGTTCAATAGAGTGGATATCCACCTGTATGTTTTGTGTGAGAAAATAAAAATAGCTCACAGCAGTCTGAGCTCTGTGAGGTATGCAAAATTTATTAGGCCCAGGGAGACCTGAGTATGGGACTTCAGTCACACTTCCCCACTCATTCCTGGGGACAATTGTTTAAAGGCATTTTGTTCCTGACTAGCTTACCTTCACGTTCCTGGAATTTATGACACAAAGAACAATGTATAGCCAATCAATAGCTTATGTTATTTTTATGTAAATTGTTGGCAAGCAATTTAGAAACTGCTTCTTCTTTTCCTTTAGAAATCCACTTGTAACTATGGCTATATTCAGGACAACTTGAATTTATGCTCCTGAGTTACAATTCTCAAACTTGGTCCCAATAAACTGTTTGTATAGAGACTGCCTCCTTTTTTTTTTTTTTTTTTTTTTTTTATTTTCCACTTACGTCAACGTGTGTGACCCAGAGTCTAGCCTTCTCCCTCCAGGCCTCACCTGGCTGTTGTCCAGCTCATGAGACCAATGCCCGGTGTTCTAACATCCTGTCTATAGTAGATCCCATTTTATCTATTACTTTAAACTTACCCTCATCTCTCTTGATTTTGTTTTCTGTTATGTTTTGTTTTGAAATGGAGTCTCGCTCTGTCGCCAGGCTGGAGTGCAGTGGCACAATCTCGGCTCACTGCAACCTCTGACTCCCTGGTTCAAGGGGTTCTCCTGCCTCAGCCTCTGGAATAGCTGGAATTACAGGCACGTGCCATCATGCCCAGCTAATTTTGGTATTTTTAGTAGAGACAGGGTTTCACCACGTTGGCCAGGATGGTCTCGATCTCCTGACCTCGTGATCCACCCACCTCGGCCTCCCAAAGTGTTGGGATTAGAGGCATGAGCCACCATGCCTGGCCTCTCTTTTGATTTTGCAAACTGTCTTCACAATAGACTTTCAGTTTTCTGAACCAGAAAAATGTTTGCTTATTCCATATGACCTGGCACATGGCTGAGCATATAGTTAGCACACAGAGAACAGTATATAAATAATTGAAAGGTAAGTGAAAATAATTGAAAAAGTAATTGAAGTCAAGTATACCATGCTGCAACAACCACACTTCCTCATCCTCATTCTTTTTCTTTCCTTTCTTCTGCAAAGTGTGTGCAACCTTGAGCAAGTTATCTTCTCTGAGCCTGAATTTCTCCATCAACAAATGAGAATATACATACTGTCATTGTAGGCTCTTTGTAAAGTTAAATAAGATGATGTGGGAGTGCAGTATAAACAATCACTAAAGGTTTCTTTGTTCCTGCTTCAGAGTTTTCCTTTGTCAACTGGAGAATTAGGCTCATAAATTTGGAAATGAGAGCTTTATTTCTCATAAAGGGTTTCAGGCTGCAGGCTGGCCATTCTGACAGGCTGGGAAGCATAGCCTCTGGCCAGAAGCTGAAAGCAGACACTTCAAGGAAGAGGCAAAGGGAACAGGAATTTATGCTGAGAGCAGTGGCCAAAAATACATATTCAATAAGCTATAAGAGGAGTCATTAATATTTACAAAAGGAGAAATGTGTGCATGTGCAATTCAGCTTCATGCCCCTCCACAGGACCCATGTTCAAAAAATGGCAGCATTTTCATGATCTGAGGGTAGAGTTTTTGGCCCTCTGACATCAATAGGTGAGGCATGGGTCACAAAAAGCCTTACTTTGCATTCTCCTTAGACTGGCCTAAACCACTCTCTGGCCAGTGGTCTCTTATCAGGCAAAAAAGGAGGGGCAGAATCAGGCAGTTGATTGATACCAGTGGTGGAGTCTTTTGAAAGGGCTGGTTTCTGTTTAACCCTTAGGCAAGAAAGCCTCATGATGGTTAGCAAGGGAGGGGGTATAATGAGGCATGTCTGATCCCCCATCCCCCATGGCAAAGAATTCAGTTTTCAAGGTTACTCTGCCATCCCTTTGGCCAAGAGATGGTCTGTTCAGTAATTGAGAGGCTTAAAATTTTACTTTTAATTGACACCTTTAACTTTCTGCAATCTTTTCCAGCACAGATATGTATAAATGCCTGTACTTCTCTGGTTAAGTGAGTAAACACTTGTCTACCCAGGGTGCCTTGACAAAAGGAATGCCCTTCCACCCCTCGTTTTATCTTACCAGAGGTATCCAGTTGACAGAACATTCATTCAGCAGTCAAGCCTTAGGAGCTGAGGTTAAGGGTTAGGTGGAGAGATGTATGGGCCAGGGATGCCTGAATCCAGGGACCATTTGTAGCTATCATTCACTTCAAGGAGCAGATAAGGAGCTATAACCCACGAAGCCATGCATTCAAAGCAGTAGAGTTCAGGACAATAGTGCATCAGACCCCCTGAAGGCCTGCCAAAAAACAAACAAACAAAACAAAACTAATGCTAAGCACACAGATATCAGAGGAAAGAGAGGCATGGGAGCCCTGAACATTCTTCAAGAACCAAACGGGCATCTGCAGCAGCAGAAGTGGAAAACCTGGAGTAAGTACCAGGGTGCCCATCCTTTGGCTCTGCCTAGCATCCTTGTCAAACAGGTCATAGCCCCTGGCACTAGGTGAGGCATCTTCAGCCAGGCTCAGGCATTCATAGCTCTTCACCAGCCTGGTGACATCAGCCTAAGGCTTGTTTGGTACCATGTTTATTGTTTACCCTGAGCCCAGCACAGTACTAAATGCTTTGCATGGATCATCCCTACAACCTTATGAGGGATATTCTATTCTTAGAATTATTCTTATTCCTTTGTAAAGGAAATTAAAACAAAGAGAAATTAGGTAAATTAAGTCAAGGTCCCACAGCTAGAGTGCGGATGCACCCTAAGCCAGGCTGATCAAAATAATTTCTTGGGATTTTTCCAGACTTAATCAGGGAAAGTAAATTTGTGAAGGTTGCACTGCCCAATGCAGTGCCATTTGGGACCATTTGCACTGTCCTCCTTTTTCTCTGGTAGTGAGTTTGGAAGGATGTAAGCCAGGATTTGCCTGCAGCCACAGTTCTTGCCTTAAGAAAAGGTTGGTTGGGCTGTCACCCCAAAATTAGAGAAGAGATGGGGAGCCCCAGTGAAGTCTGACCCCACAACCCCGAGGCAGGCTCTATTCCAGGCCTGCTTTTCCTTGGGATTTCATGATGTAAGCCAAAAGAGACAGAACTCTCCCCTGCCATACACATATGTTATTGTTGACTTAAGCTGGTTTAAGTTGGTTTTCTGTCATTTACAACCAAAGAGTCCTGATGAATTCAGTAACTCAGAGTTTCCAGTCTCTAACTTAGCTGCCTTTAGTCCCCTCACACAATGATACACAGTCCTGAAGGAGGATAATCTGAAGGTCTATACACCAGGCACCTGAAAATAGCAGACTGGACAATGCAGAGTGCCCAGGGAGGATGGCAGTCAGCAGAACTTACTGTGGCAGGAACCACAATAGGCAGTGGCTCTGACCACCAAGGAGAAAGGAGAGGACCAGAGCAAAGCTTTTTCTTCTAAATTGCCCCGTTCATTCTGACAGCACTCCACATATGCCTGCTCCAGGCCAACTGCTACACTCAAAACACCCTAGAGCAGGGTCCCCAAACCCCAGGTCACAGAATGGTACTGGTCTGTGGCCTGCTAGGAACCAGGCAACACAGCAAGAAGTGAGCAGCGGGCAAGAGAGCATTACTGCCTGAGCTCTGCCTCCTGTCAGATCAATGGTGGCATTAGATTTCCATAGGAGCTCAAAACCCTGTTGGAAAAATTGTCTTCCATGAAAGTGGTCCCTGCTGCCAAAAAGGTTGGGGTCAGCCGACCTAGACAATCATTCCGAAGGCCTCTATCATATTCACACCTGGAATGCTGACAAATATTTTTGGTCAAAGATTCACTAGCACATTAAATCTGTAAAAAAATTAAAGTTCTAAGTTGTCCAAAAGAAGCTCAACCAAAGCAAGAATCCCTGCTTTGGGATCTGTGATAAAGGGTTTTTAGTTGCCCGGCAGCCCACAGGGACAGCAAATTCATTCATTTGCGAGAAAGAACGAATAAGGGCTGAGGTGTCTGGCTGTTAAATGCCCCTTACTACTCTTCACTATTTTTTTCTTTTTAAAATTCCTATAACTTATTCACTCACCACATCCTTATCCAAATTGTGATATATCCTGAGGGGGGAAAAATCATTTGTATTCCCCACCATCTAGATCTAATAGACATTAATATTTTGACATGTTTTCTTCAAATCACACTTTTTCTGAGAAAATAGATGGTTGCAGATGGAAACAGCTGAAGTTCCCTTTATAAATCCTTCAAATCCCATTCACCTGCATCTATCCCCAGGTGTAACCACCTCACTCCCTGTGACTTTACTTTTACTACATGTGCATAGCCATAAAAACATAGACATTGTTTGCAAGCTTTTCAGCTGTATGCACTGCACACTTTACATGAGATTAAGGTTTTCAAATGCTCCACATGTGTGCAGGACTCCTAGTTCATTCATTGTAATAGTTGTGCAGGTGTATTAGGTGAACATATAATTTATAATATACAATTTATTTATCCACTCTCAATAGACATGTATATTGTTTTCAATTTGCTACAACAAACCACGCTGAAAAAGACTTCCTTGTGGGGATCTCACTTCAGCACCTGGGTCTGAGTATCTTTAGTATATATACACCAAATAGTAGAATTCTAAGGTCATAAAGCATTAGCATCTTTGACTTTAGTGCACAATGCTAAATTGCTCCCCAAAATCATTGTTACCTACTTATTTGTGTGTCAACAGTGTACAAAAATCCCTGTCTCGCTGAAGCTTCACCAAGACTTGGAATTATTAAACTTTTTACCTGGTGTGTAAAAAGGAATTTGTTTTCAAATGCTTCTTATTAATCACTGATGCATTTGTGCTCCTATTCAAATGTTTACTGGCTGAGTTTTCTTCTCAATGAATTGACAGGTTATTTTCCTTAGATCTGGTTCCCATTATATTCTTTAGCTTTTCTTTTGGGTTTGTAAGACTTACTTACATACATATTCTGGTTACCATTCCTTTGCTGACTAAAGGTACTGGAAACATCTCTATATGTGTGGCTGTGTGGCTTGTCTTTGAATTTTGTGTATGGTGTCTTCAGTCATACAAAAGATTTAAGATTCAGAGGGTGGAGCCAAGATGGCTGAATAGGAACAGCTCCAGTCTACAGCTCTCAGTGTGAGCGATGCAGAAGATGGATTTCTGCATTTTCAACTGTGGTACCGGGTTCATCTCACTGGGGAGTGTCGGAAAGTGGGTACAGGACAGTGGGTGCAGCGCACTGAGCGTGAGCTGAAGCAGAGCAAGGCATTGCCTCACCCAGGAAGCACAAGGGGTCAGGGAATTCCCTTTCCTAGTCAAAGAAAGGGGTGACAGACAGCACCTGGAAAATTGGGTCGCTCCCACCCTAATACTGCACTTTTCCAACGGTCTTAGCAAATGGCACACCAGGAGATTATATCCCGTGCCTGGCTCAGAGGGTCTTACACCCACAGAGCCTCGCTCATTGCTAGCACAGCAGTCTGAGATCAAACTGCAAGTCAGCAGTGAGGCTGGGGGAGGGGTGCCCGCCATAGCCGAGGCTTGAGTAGGTAAACAAAGCGGCCGGGAAGCTCAAACTGGGTGGAGCCCACCGCAGCTCAAGGAGGCCTGCCTGCCTCTGTAGACTCCACCTCTGGGGGCAGGGCATAGCCAAACAAAAGGCAGCAGAATCCTCTGCAGACTTAAATTTCGCTGTCTGACAGCTTTGAAGAGAGTAGTGGTTCTCCCAGCATGCAGCTGGAGATCTGAGAACAGACAGACTGCCTCCCCAAGTAGCCTAACTGGGAGGCACCCCCCAGTAGGGGCAGACTGACACCTCACACAGCCGTGTACTCCTCTGAGACAAAACTTACAGAGGAATGATCAGGCAGTAACATTTGCTGTTCACCAATATCCGCTATTCTGCAGCCTCCGCTGCTGATACCCAGGCAAACACGGTCTGGAGTGGACCTCCAGCTTACTCCAACAGACCTGCAGCTAAGCGTCCTGACTGTTAGAAGGAAAACTAACAAACAGAAAGGATATCCACACCAAAACCCCATCTGTACATCACCATCATCAAAGACCAAAAGTAGATAAAACCACAAATATGGGGGAAAAACAGAGCAGAAAAACTGGAAACTCTAAAAATCAGAGTGCCTCTCCTCTTCCAAAAGAACGCAGCTCCTCACTAGCAACAGAACAAAGCTGGATGGAGAATGACTTTGATGAGGTGAGAGAAGAAGGCTTTAGACGATCAAACTACTCTGAGCTAAAAGAGGAAGTTTGAACCCATGGCAAAGAAGCTAAAAACCTGAAAAAAAATTAGACGTATGGCTAACTAGAAAAACCAATGCAGAGAAGTCCTTAAAGGACCTGATGGAGCTGAAAACCAAGGCAGGAGAACTACGTGACCAATGCACAAGCCTCAGTAGCCCATTCAATCAACTGGAAGAAAAGGTATCAGTGATGGAAGATCAAATGAATGAAACGAAGTGAGAAGAGAAGTTTAGAGAAAAAAGAATAAGAAGAAATGAACAAAGCCCCCAAGAAATATGGGACTATGTGAAAAGACCAAATCTACGTCTGATTGGTGTACCTGAAAGTGACAGGGAGAATGGAACCAAGTTGGAAAACACTCTGCAGGATATTATCCAGGAGAACTTCCCCAATCTAGCAAAGCAGGCCAACATTAAAATTCAGGAAATACAGAGAATGCCACAAAGATACTCCTTGAGAAGAACAACTCCAAGATACATAATTGTCAGATTCACCAAAGTTGAAATGAAGGAAAAAATGTTAAGGGCAGCCAGAGAGAAAGGTCGGGTTACCCACAAAGGGAAGCCCATCAGACTAACAGCGGATATCTCGGCAGAAACTCTACAAGCCAGAAGAGAGTGGGGGCCAATATTCAACATGCTTAAAGAAAAGAATTTTCAACTCAGAATTTCATATCCAGCCAAACTATGCTTCAAAGTGAAAGAGAAATAAAATCCTTAACAGACAAGCAAATGCTGAGTGATTTTGTCACCACCAGGCCTGCCCTAAAAGAGCTCCTGAAGGAAGCACTAAACATGGAAAGGAACAATCAGTACCAGCCACTGCAAAAACATGCCAAACTGTAAAGACCATTGATGGTAGGAAGAAACTGCATCAACTAATGGGAAAACTAACCAGCTAACATCATAATGATATGATCGAATTCACACATAACAATATTAACCTTAAATGTAAATGGGCTAAATGCTCCAATTAAAAGACACAGACTGGCAAATTGGATAAAGAGTCAAGACCCATCAGTGTGCTATATTCAGGAAACCCATCTCATGTGCAGAGACACATATAGGCTCAAAATAATGGGATGGAGGGAAATCTACCAAGCAAATGGAAAACAAAAAAAGGCAGGGATTGCAATCCTAGTCTTGGATAAAACAGACTTTAAACCAACAGAGATCAAAAGAGACAAAGAAGGCCATTACATAATGGTAAAGGGATCAATTCAACAAGAAGAGCTAACTATCCTAAATATATATTCACCCAATACAGGAGCACCCAGATTCATAAAGGAAGTCCTTAGAGACCTACAAAGAGACTTAGACTCCCACACAATAATAATGGGAGACTTTAACACCCCACTGTCAACATTAGACAGATCAACGAGACAGAAAGTTAACAAAGATATCCAGGAGTTGAACTCAGCTCTGCACCAAGTGGACCTAATAGACATCTACAGAACTCTCCCACCCCAAATCAACAGAATATACATTCTTTTCAGCACCACACCATACCTATTCCAAAACTGACCACATAGTTGGAAGTAAAGCATTCCTCAGCAAATGTAAAAGAACAGAAATTATAACAAACTGTCTCTCAGACCACAGCACAATCAAACTAGAACTCAGGATTAAGAAACTCACTCAAAACCGCTCAACTACATGGAAACTGAACAACCTGCTCCTGAATGACTACTGGGTACATAAAGAAATGAAGACAGAAATGAAGATGTTCTTTGAAACCAATGAGAACAAAGACACAACATACCAGAATCTCTGGGACACATTCAAAGCAGTGTGTAGAGGGAAATTTATAGCACTAAATGCCCACAAGAGAAAGCAGGAAAGATCTAAAATTGACACCCTAACATCACAATTAAAAGAACTAGAGAAACAAGAGCAAACACATTCAAAAGCTAGCAGAAGGCAAGAAATAACTAAAATCAGAGCAGAACCAAAGGAAATAGAGACACAAAAAAACCCTTCAAAAAATCAATGAATCCAGGAGCTGGTTTTTTGAAAAGATCAACAAAATTGATAGACCGCTAGCAAGACTAATAAAGAAGAAAAGAGAGAAGAATCAAATAGTTGCAATAAAAAATGATAAAGGAGATATCACCACCGATCCCACAGAAATACAAACTACCATCAGAAAACACTATAAACATCTCTAAGCAAATAAACTAGAAAATCTAGAAGAAATGGATAAATTCCTCGACACATACACCCTCCCAAGACTAAACCAGGAAGAAGTTGAATCTCTGAATAGACCAAGAACAGGCTCTGAAATTGAGGCAATAATTAATAGCTTACCAACCCAAAAAAGTCCAGGACCAGATGGATTCACAGCCAAATTCTACCATAGGTACAAAGAGGAGCTGGTACCATTCCTTCTGAAAGTATTCCAATCAATAGAAAAAGAGGGAATTCTCTGTAACTCATTTTATGAGGCTAGCATCAACCTGATACTAAAGCCTGGCAGAGACACAACAAAAAAAGAGAATTTTAGACCAATATCCCTGATGAATATCAATGCAAAAATCCTCAATAAAATACTGGCAAACCAAATCCAGCAGCACATCAAAAAGCTTCTCCACCATGATCAAGTGGGCTTCATCCCTGGGATGCAAGGCTGGTTCAACATATGCAAATCAGTAAACGTAATCCAGCATATAAACAGAACCAAAGACAAAAACCACAAGATTATCTCAATAGATGCAGAAAAGGCCTTTGACAAAATTCAACAACGCTTCATGCTAAAAACTCTCAATAAATTAGGTATTGATGGGACGTATCTCAAAATAATAAGAGCTATCTATGACAAACCAACAGCCAATATCATACTGAATGGGCAAAAACTGGAAGCATTCCCTTTGAAAACTGGCACAAGACAAGGATGCCCTCTCTCACCACTCCTATTCAACACTGTGTTGGAAGTTCTGGCCAGGGCAATCAGGCAGGAGAAGGAAATAAAGGGTATTCAATTAGGAAAAGAGGAAGTCAAATTGTTCCTGTTTGCAGATGACATGATTGTATATCTAGAAAACCCCATCATCTTAGCCCAAAACCTCCTTAAGCTGATAAGCAACTTCAGCAAAGTCTCAGGATACAAAATCAATGTGCAAAAATCACAAGCATTCCTATACATCAATAACAGACAAACAGAGAGCCAAATCATGAGTGAACTCCCATTCACAATTGCTTCAAAAAGAATAAAATACCTAGGAATCCAACTTACAAGGGATGTGAAGGACCTCTTCAAGGAGAACTACAAACCACTGCTCAATGAAATAAAAGAGGATACAAACAAATGGAAGAACATTCCATGCTCATGGATAGGAAGAATCAATATCGTGAAAATAGCCATACTGCCTGAGGTAATTTATAGATTCAATGCCATCCCCATTAAGCTACCAATGACTTTCTTTTTTCTTTTAATTTTATTATTATACTTTAAGTTTTAGGGTACATGTGCACAACGTGCAGGTTTATTACATATGTACACCTGTGCCATGTTGGTGTGCTGCACCCATTAGGAGATATACCTAATGCTAAATGACGAGTTAATGGGTGCTACCAATGACTTTCTTCACAGAATTGGAAAAAACTACTCTAAAGTTCATATGGAACCAAAAAAGAGTCCGCATTGCCAAGTCAATCCTAAGCCAAGAAAACAAAGCTGGAGGGCATCACGCTACCTGACTTCAAACTATACTACAAGGCTACAGTAACCAAAACAGCATGGTACTGGTACCGAAACAGAGATATAGACCAATGGAATAGAACAGAGCCCTCAGAAATAATGCCACATATCTGCAACCATCTGATCTTTGACAAACCTGAGAAAAACAAGCAATGGGGAAAGGATTCCCTATTTAATAAATGGTGCTGGGAAAACTGGCTAGCCATATGTAGAAAGCTGAAACCGGATCCCTTCCTTACACCTTATATAAAAATTAATTCACGATGGATTATAGACTTAAATGTTAGATCTAAAACCATAAAAACCCTAGAAGAAAACCTAGGCAATACCATTCAGGACATAGGCATGGGCAAGGACTTCATGTCTAAAACACCAAAAGCAATGGCAAACAAAAGCCAAAATTGACAAATGGGATCTAGTTAAACTAAAGAGCTTCTGCACAGCAAAAGAAACTACCGTCAGAGTGAACAGGCAACCTACAGAATGGGAGAAAATTTTTGCAACCTACTCATCTGACAAAGGGCTAATATCCAGAATCTACAATGAACTCAAACGAATTTACAAGAAAAAAAACAAACAAGAAAAATTTACAAGAAAACACCATCAAAAAGTGGGCAAAGGACATGAACAGACACTTCTCAAAAGAAGATATTTATGCAGCCAAAACACACATGAAAAAATGCTCATCATCACTGGCCATCAGAGAAATGCAAATCAAAACCACAATGAGATACCATCTCACACCAGTTAGAGTGGCGATCATTAAAAAGTCAGGAAACTACAGGTGCTGGAGAGGATGTGGAGAAACAGGAACACTTTTACACTGTTGGTGGGACTGTAAACTAGTTCAACCATTGTGGAAGTCAGTGTGGCAATTCCTCAGGGATCTAGAACTAGAAATATCATTTGACCCAGCCATCCCACTACTGGGTATATACCCAAAGGATTATAAATCATGCTGCTATAAAGACACATGCACACGTATGTTTATTGCGGCACTATTCACAATAGCAAAGACTTGGAACCAAGCCAAATGTCCAACAATGATAGACTGGATTAAGAAAATGTGGCACATATACACCATGGAACACTATGCAGCCATAAAAAATGATGAGTTCATGTCCTTTGTAGGGACATGGATGTAGCTGGAAACCATCATTCTCAGCAAACTATCGCAAGGACAAAAAACCAAACACTGCATGTTCTCACTCATAGGTGGGAATTGAACAATGAGAACACATGGACACAGGAAGGGGAACATCACACACCGGGGCGTGTTGTGGGGTGGGGGGAGGGGGGAGGGATAGCATTAGGAGATATACCTCATGTTAAATGATGAATTAATGGGTGCAGCACACCAACATGGCACATGTATACATATGTAACTAACCTGCACGTTGTGCACATGTACCCTAAAACTTAAAGTATAAAAAAAAAGATTCAATGTGAGAAAAATATAGAATATTTTCTTTTTGATTTCTACTTTGTATGCCTTGTTTAAAGAATCTTTGCCAACATCTATATTATAAAGATATGCTTCTATATTCTCTTCTATAAGCAATAAAGTTTGCTTTTCCTATTATGTCTGTAATCCACATGAATTTTTGCTTCTTTTTGGTATGAAATTGGGATCCAATTTATTTCTACATGGAAAATCATTCCTGGCAGTGCAATTTATTAAATAGTCTACCCTTTCCCAGTTGCTTTATAATACCGTATACAGAGTTTCGATAGACACTTGGGTCTGTTTCTAGGCCGTGGTTATCATTTGATGTATTTTTTTTATCTCTGTGTCAAAACCACATTATTTTAATTACTGTAACTTCCTACTAATTCCTAATAGATGAAGGGCAAGATTCACTTATTATTCTTAAAATATCCTTGATTATTTCCATGTGAATTTTAAGAGCACCTTGTCAAGTTCCATGAAAAACATTGTCAAGACTGCAATATAAATGGATTTAATTACAGAGTATTGAAGAGTATATTGACACCTTTATGAAACAGACTCTTCCCCCTAAGAACATAGTATAACTCTGCATTCATTTGGGCCTTCTATTTTCTTTAGATAAAATCTCTAACTGTCTCTATAAAGGTCTAAAATTAGTATACGTTTAATTTGCTTAAGAATTAGAATTGCTTAGTATTTGCTTAAGAATTAGAATTGCTTAGTATTTGCTTAAAATGTCCTTTTGCATTGCTTAATTTTAAAATTCTTTGTTTTATTTATATTTAAACAAAATCTACTTTTTTGTAACTTAGAGGCAGGTATTCTCGGAATTTTGTTTCTTTCTATTAAATCCAGTTGTTGCTATTATTTTTTAATGATTAACAGCTATATAAATGTAAACTTTATGTTTCCCTTTCCCTCCAACATTTTATCATGACAATGTTCAAACAGCAAATCTGAAAGAATTTTGCATTGAAAGCCCTTATAATCACCATCTATACTCTACTTTTAATATTTAAACATACTTATTTTATCATATATCTATTTGGCTCATTCCTCTATATAACTATCTGTGCATCTTACTATTTGGTGTATTTCAGGACACATTACACAGATCAGTACACTCCCTGCTTGTTTCTGTCTTATAATTGATTATTTAAACCCGTGCTTATGTAATTACTGGTAAGTTTGAGTTCAGTTGTATCATTCATATTTTTGTCTTTTTTTGTGGCAGCCTTTTGGTGGGAAGTTTCTTTTCACTTTCTTGCTACCTTCTGCTATATTCTACTGAGAGTTTTTTTCAATAATAAATTGGTATTAATTTGCATCAAATGCTTTGTCTGCAATTATTTAAAAGATCATGTGATTTCTCTCCTTGAAATGCTAATATATGTAATTATTTTGGTTGATGCTTTTATGTTAAACAACCTTTCATTCCTGGGATAACCTCACTTGGTCATAAAAGATTATTCTTTACATATTTTGTTGTATTCTATTTGCTAATATTTGGTCAACAATTTTTGTGTCTATATTCATTAAGAATATTGTAATTTTCATTTTTCATAATGTCCTTGACTGGTTTTGTTAGCAGAGTTACACTGACCTCATGAAATGAATTAGGATGTGTCCCCTTCTCTATCTTCTGAAAGAGTTTGTAAAATACTTTCAAAGTATGATACGGTTCATTTAAATAAGACATCTAAACCCTGAATTTTATTTGAAGGAAGGTTTTTTTGTTCACTTTGTTTGTTCTTTTTTACATAGGCTTTAAGGACAATTTTATGCTTTATATTTTATGGGAGGAAGGTACAATAATTTCTCATATTTCCTGTGCCAACACATGCATAGCCTCTCCCATTACCAGTGGCCCCAACAATTGGTACCTTTGTTACAATTGGTGAACCTGCATTAAAATATCGTCATCACCAAAATTTCATAGTTTACATTAGCATTCTTGGTGTTTTTACATTTTATGGGTTTGAATGAGTGTATAATGGCATGTATCTGTCATTATAGTATTATTATACAGAGTAGTTTCACTGCCCTAAAAACCCTCTGTGCTGCCTATTCATCCTTCCCTTCTGCCTATCCCCTAGCAATCCCTCATCACTTTACTCTCTCCATGGTTATTTCATTTAGAGAATGTCATATAGTTGGAATCATATAGCATGTAGCCTTTTCTGATTGGATTCTTTCACTCAGTAATATACACTTTGGCTTCCTCCATGTCTTTTTATGGCTTGAAAGCTGATTTCCTTTCAGTGCTAAATTTTAATATTCTATTGTCTCGATGTGCCACAGTTTATCCATTAACTTACTGAAGGACATCTGGATTGCTTCTAAGTTTTGTCAATTATGAATTAAGTTGCTATAAACATCTGTGCACAGGTTTCTGTGTGGACATAAGTTTTCAACTCTTTTGGGTAAACACCAAGGAGCATAATTGTTGGATCACATGGTAAGAATATGTTTAGTTTTTAAGACACTGCCAATCTATTGTCCAAAGTGGTTGTACCATTTCGCATTCCCATCAACAATGAATGAGAGTTGCTGTTGCTTCACATCCTCACCAACGTTTGGTGATGTCAGTGTTCTGAATTTTGGACATTCTAATAGATGTGTAGTAGTACTTTGTATTGTTTTAATTTGCATTTCTCTAGCAACATATGATGTTGGAGCATTTTTTATAAGTTTATTTGTCATTTGTATAACTTCTTTGGTGAGTATCTGTCAAGACCATTGGCCCATCTTTTAATCAGGCTGTTTGTTTTCTTAATGTTGAGTTTTAAGATGTATTTATTATGTTGGATAATAGCCTTTTATCAGAAATGCCTTTTGCAAATATTTTCTCCCAGTCTGTGATTGCCTTCTCATTCTCTTGATGTGAGAAGGTTTTTATTTATAAATTAAATATCTCTAATGAAAATAGATTTCCAAGTTTTTGTTGTATCAGTTTTGAAAGTTATGGTTTTTCATTGAATATATCTAAACTGTCAACTATTTTGACATAATATAGTTTAAACTGTGCCTTTTAAAAATATCCTTTTAATATCTGTGAGACTTTTAGTAATTCTCACTTATTCCTAATATTGATAATTTCTATTTTCCATTGTCCTTGAATAATCTTGCTAGAGGATTATAAAGTTTATTAATCCTTTTATGAAACCAAGTTTGTTCATTTTCTCTATTTTTTGTTCATTTTGTACTATGTTAATATTCAGTGATCTTTATTTCCTTTCTTCTAATGACTGGTAGTGATTTGCTCTTCTTTTTTTAGTTTCTTAATATGGAAGGAGAAATCACTGCTTTTTATAACTTTCTTTGTCTATAATATAAGCATTTGAAGCTATAAGTTTTTCTTAGTACTGTTTTAGCCATAGTGCACACATTTTGATATATTGGATCTCCATTAAGTTCAAAATATTTGTAAAATTTTTGAGGTTTATTTTTTAGCCCATGAATTATTTAGAAGTGTGTTTTTTAATTACCGAACATTTGTATACCTAGCTATCTTTGTGTTATTGATTTATAATTTAATGTGTCTTTAGGAAATATATTCTACGTGATTTCACTTCTTTGAAATTTATTGAGACTTATTTAATTACAAAGCATATGGTCTGTTTTGGTATATGATTCATGTGTGATTGAGAAGAATGTTTAATCTATTGTTGTTGGGTTTAGGGTTCTATACAATGTAAATCTGGCCAAGTGTTTGACAATTTTATTCAAATTATATCCTTAGTGATTTCTTTTTATTTGTTGTATCAATTATCCTGATTGTGGATTTGTCTATTTATCAGCTTCGTTCTGTCCATTTTTGCTTCAGGTGTTATATAGTTTTGTTGTTAAATGGATACACATGTGAGATGGTTATGTCTCCCTGATGAATTGATCTATTTATAATTATGAAATGTCCTTCTTTATTTCTGGTATAATACTCTTCATCTGAAAGTCTATTTGTGAATAAAATCTGGGTTAAGAGTGTGTCTACAATTTATCTGATACTAAGATGGCCAAGCCAGCTGTTTTTATGGTATGTATTCTTTCATGCTTTTACTTTTAACCTATTTGTGGCTGGATGTTTAAAGTGTGCTTATTATAAACAGCATGTAGCTAGATCATTTTTAGTAATCTAGTATGGCAATCTCTGCACTTTCACTAAGAGTGATTAGTCCATTTACGTTTAGTAAATGTAATTTATTAATGTAATTATTGTAATTTTTATATGTGGACTTAGTGTAATATTACATTTGGGTTCAATTCTACCTTCTCAGCACTTGTTTTCTTTTTTTTTTTTTGAGAGAGAGTCTCACCCTGTCATCCAGGCTGGAGTCCATTGATGCGATCTGGGCTTACTGTGATCTCTGCCTCCCAGATTCAAGTGATTCTCCTGCCTCAGCCTCCCAAGTAGCTGGGATTACAGGCATGCACCACCACACCTGGCTAATTTTTTGTATCTTTAGTAGAGACAGGGTTTCACCATGTTGGCCAGGCTGGTCTCGAACCCCTGACCTTGTGATCCACCTGCCTCGGCCTCCCAAAGAGCACGTATTTTCTATTTGTGCCACTTGATCTTTGTTCATCAGTTCCTTTATTATTTTCTTTTGGGTTAATTTAATATATTTTAGAATTCCGTTTTACTTTCTGTATTGATATTTTAGTTAGGCTCTTTGGGTATATTTGTGTGTTTTAGCGGTTGTTCTGGAGATTTATTATTCATCTCTTACTGGTCACAGTTTATAAAACATTATCCTACTTTATGAAAAAACATAAGAAAGTATATTTCCAATTATCATCCTTCTGCCCTCTGTGCATTTGTTGTCAGATATTTCACTTCTATATGTGCTTGTCCACTGGACTCATCCCTTCGCTTCTCCTCTATAATTCTTCTCCATTAACTCTCCCCTCTCTCCCCTGACTCATTTGCTTTATTTTTATCCGATCATGTTTATTAGGACACAAACATGCTATTATTTCTCTCATCTTTAAAAAAATGCCATTAACACCACATCCATCTACATGATAGCCTGATTTCTCTGCTCTCCCTTACAGCAATATATCTTGAAAATTTTCTGTTCTTAAATCTTCTTTCCCATTTTTTAAGCATACACCAATCAAGATTTTCTTCACACTGTTTCTGCAAAAACGCTCTTAACAAGGATACCAATGATATCTACTTTGCTAAATACAGTGAATATAATGGTTAATTCTCAGTCCTCATCTTACTCGACCCATCAGCAGCACTGGACACAGTTGATCCCTCCTACCTCCTGAAGTATTTTCTTTGAATGGATTTCTTATAGATTTCCTCCTACAATACTTTATTTTCTTTCGCAGTCCTTTTTCCTGATTTCTCCTCAGCTTTCATAGGTCCCAGGGTTCAGTTGTTGGATTATTTCCCTTGCCTGTTTATAATAATACCCTTGGTGACTTCACCTTTCTTCATGGTTCAATTCCTAATTTATATCTCCAGTCCAGAGCTCTTCACTGGATTCCAATTTCATACACTCAGCTACCTGCTTGACATCTCCACTTTGATACTAAAATGGCATTTTAAATTTAAGATAAAAACCGAACTCCTAATTCCCCAATCATCCAAAATGTGCGTACTTCTACAATTTTCCCCATCTCAGTAAATGGCAACTTCATCCTTTTTATTGTTCAAGTCAGAAATCTTAGGATCATTTTTCCCCTGTCTTTCACTCACACACCACATAATCAGAGAATCCTATTTACTCTGCCTTCAGAGAATATCTAGCCGCCGGGCACGGTGGCTCATGCCTGTAATCCCAGCACTTTGGGAGGCCGAGGCAGGTGGATCACCTGAGGTCAGGAGTTCAAGACCAGCCGGACCAACATGGAGAAACCCCGTTTCTACTAAAAATACAAAATTAGCTGGGGTGGCGGCACATCCCTGTAATCCCAGCTGCTTGGGAGACTGAGGCAGGATAATCACTTGAACCCGGGAGGCGGAGGTTGCGGTGAACCGAGATCACGCCATTGCACTCCAGCTTAGGAAACAAGAGTGAAACTCCGTCTCAAAAAACAAAAAAAGAGAAAGAATATCCAGCCTAACACCACTTCTCAGCATCTTCACTGCTACCACCTTAGAATTATCATCTCTCACTGCAGTTGTAATTTCCAAACCCATCTACCCTCCTGTCTGTTCTCAATTCTTATGTCCAAGTGATCCTGTTAAACTGGAAGTCAGGTATATCATTCATCTCCTCAGAATCCAGTTGTTTCCCCATCTTACTCAAGGTAAAACCCAAAGTCCCTATAATGACTTATGAGGCCCCATGTGACTTGGTTTCCTCTTATCTCTGTGACCCCGATCTCTTATGATTCTTCCCCTTACTCCTTCCGTTTCATGTTCATTGGCTGTCTCACTGTTTCCTCAATGTGCCTGGCATGTTTCTATCCCTGGGTCTTTCCACTTGCTCTTCATTCTATTAGAAGTGCTCTTTTCCCAGATATCCTCATGGCTCACTTTCTTACTTCCTTCAGGTATTTGTTCAAAAGTCCCCTCCTCAGTGAGGTCTTTCCTGGATACCCTATCTATAATTGTAATCCCCACTCCCACACATTCTCATCCCTCTTTATTTTTTTCCCCTCCTGTGTTAGGATTCTCCAGAGAAACAGAACCAGTAGGATGCATGGATAGATGGATGGATGGATAGATAGATAGATAGATAGATAGATAGATAGATAGATAGATAGATAGATAAAGAGGGATTTATTATGGGAATTTCTTTATGCAATTATGGAGGCTGAGAAGTCTCACAGTATGCCATTGTCAAGCTGGAGAATCAGGGAGCCCAGTGCCATAGCCCAGTCCGAGTCTGAAGACCTGAGGCCCAAGGAAGCTGATAATGTAATTCTCAGTTCAAGGCTGAAAGCCTGAGAACCTGAGGAGGCAGAAAGTGCTGGTGCAAGTCCCAAGTCCCGGAGTCCAAAGGTCAGAAAACCTGGAGTTCTGATGTCTAAGGCCAGGAGAAGAAGGGAGTCCCAGAAGAGAGGGTGAATTGTTTTTTATCTGTATTTTTCTTCTATCTGGGCCTTCAACTGATTGGATGGTGCCTGCTCACATTGAATGAGGGTGGATCTTCCTTACTTAGTCGGCTGATTCCAATCCTAATCTCTTCCAGAAACATTCTCACAAATATACTCAGGAATAATGCTTTACAAGCTATCTGGGTATCCCTTACCGTAGGTCAAGTTGACACCTAAAATTAACCATCACACCTCATTATTTCTTCTCTACATATTTACCACGTATTGTCATCTCATGGATTTTTGCTTTTCATTTTTGCTCATTCACTGCTCTGTCCCCAGGGCAGAGAGCACACCTGGTACATGGCGGACATTGGCAGCACCTAATCCCTTTGCATGCTCCATCTCGTCAGTTTGGCTTCAAGTTAGATGTTTAAATATGTACATTCTTTCTCCCATTAGCTACAAACCCCATGACCTTTACATACTTGTCAGTCCAGGAAAAAAAAGGTACATTTATTTAACAAATATTCATTGAATGTCTGCTGTGTGTCAGATATTGCATTGAGATGCTTAAGACAATGTCCAGCAAGTTATACAAGATTCCTACTCCAATGCCCAGTGAGTAGACAGACACCTCCTTCCCCCCAAAAATTAACAAGTAAAATAAATATGGTTCAGAAATAAATTGCTGTTGAGTAAAAAAAGAAAATAGAATGTTTATAAATGGCACATAATGGATCATATTATGAAGTGATCAAGATGGCTCCTATGACTCCATCAGCAAATTCAAGTATAGTATATTAATCTGTTCTCATGATGCTAACAGACATACCTGAGACTGGGTAATTTATAAAGGCAAGAGGTTTAATCAACTCACAGTTCCACATGCGTGGGGAGGACTCACAATTATGGTGGAAGGCATAGGAAGAGCAAAGTCAAGTCTTACATGGCGGCAGACAAGAAAGCATGTGCAGGGGTACTCCCCTTTATAAAACCATCAGCTCTCATGAGACTTACTCACTATCATGAGAACAGCATGGGAAAGACCTGCCCCCATGATTCAATTACCTCCCACCAGATCCCACCCATGACAAGTGAGAAGTATGGGAGCTGCAATTCAAGATGAGATTTGGGTGGGGACACAGCCAAACCATATCAAACAGTATATTTAATAAATGGCTCATATGTGTGTAGAGTCCTCTTCTAAAGTACCTAATATTTTAAAATGTTAAGGTGCCACCCCTTTGCTTGCTGGCCTTGCAACCAACTACACAGCACCAAGTCACATGCATTATAAAATAACAAATCAGAGAACATGCTACTAACATCTATCCTGTGTTTACTGAGCAACTGCCTTGGGGCTAGGAGGGAGAATTTAGATACTGTACACCAAGTATACATTGATTCATTTACCCCTCGCTGCTGAAATAAGAAGAAGGCATTCCTAGCCTCATTTCACAATGAGGTAACAAAGTATCAGAAGATAATCCCTTCACTTTTAGCAATCAAGTGAAGATTCAAATAGATGATAATCACATTCCAAATCTTATATCTTCTATTAGTCTCCTGAAAAACCCCTGCCACAAATTTTCTAGTCCTCACATGTTCTTTCTGCTCAGAGCTAGTCTGCCAAGCTCTATCAGAACAGTCACAAGTCCCAAGTCTGGAAATTTTTCTCTGCCCACCACACCCAATCTCCCACCACCCTCATTCCTTTCCCCTATCAACCAATATCTATTCCCTGAGGTCTTCCATTCTGCCTGAAGTACAAGGGATCAAGAACTGCTGAAAATTCAAAGCTTCCTATGAGAAGGTGTATTGAACATCTTTCAGAATTTTAGGCTAGGGCCAGAAATTTTAATGATGGAATTTTATCTGTATTTTCTCTAGCCACATGAGAAATGTTCATGAATTTGAGCTTTCCCAGTGGTTCCTAAAATCACCCCTCAAGTAAATTTGGCACTGGAATGGACTCCTAAGACGCTTTGTGAGGGCTTTCTGGCTGCAGCTCTGAGGCACTGATACCTATTAGGTGCAGAGCATCTAACTCTTGTCCCTGTGGTTCCCAAGCATACCTGCTGCCGGGGACTGGAAAGATGCAAGTGTCACTGGCCCTCTGGCCATGAGTACTCTAGTCAGTATTTTCCATATCTGAGGTCCTTAAATGAGTCATCGTGAGGATACAGACATGGTTTCTGTAAAGTACTAGCACATAGTAGGCATGCAATAAATGGCGGTAGTGCTTAATGGTTTTCACTCTCTATCCTAATCAAGGGCTTTGGGTCCACCCATCCCTCCTCAAAACTGTTTAATAAAGTCAAGACACCATTTAAATAAAAATGGTGATGGAGTATATTGCCTAATTAACTGTTCTGGTAATTAAATTGCAACAGAAATGGCCTATATGCACTTCACTGGACATTTATTATAGCTTAATAAGGTAATGATTGTATGATAAATACATACCACTTTATTACAAGGAATAGATGCTCTGAACTTTAACAACTGCTGGCGAAAGGCTAAAACTATTCCAAAGTTTGTGGAGTCTCTGT
Source organism: Pan troglodytes (assembly GCF_028858775.2). Classification (NCBI taxonomy): domain Eukaryota; kingdom Metazoa; phylum Chordata; class Mammalia; order Primates; family Hominidae; genus Pan; species Pan troglodytes. Next base: position 47,618,743 of record NC_072415.2, on the reverse strand, counting down.
CAATTCAGGAGGTTCATTAACTCCTTCATATTCTTCTTCACTTTTTTAATATCAATTGGTTGGACAAACATGATAAAACAATTTTGTTGGTCCTCATTGCCACACTTCATCCCTGCTCCTAGTTTTCTGATTAAGCATGGTTGGCATCAGATGCCACATGGAATGGTAACATATCAGGGCTGAGAGAGCTTGGGGAGGCCAGGTGGCTCACCCTGTCATGCAAAATCCAAGCACCAGAGAAGAGGTATGTATGCCTTGCCCAAGGTCACACAGGTGAGAGGCTCAGGACAAAAACCCAGCCCTCATGCCTTCTTCTCCCATGTTCTTCTCATGACACGAATATGTGCTTTTGGAAGTCAGTCTTCTCTTCTTCCCTGGAGTATCTTCTCTCCCTGCTCATTGACATGAAAAGGCCTGTTTTCTTTTCCAAAATAGAAAGACACATTCTCTGAGGCAGGAAGCTCAGGGGCTGGAATTCACAAAGGTGTAAGGGACTGATATACAATCCTGTTCAGATGGTGAGTTTTGACACAGATGGCAGGAGAAGCTGACAGCATTGGGGAAGTGATGTGCAGGAGCCAGCTTCTACTGGATCAGATTGCAGGAGTTCAATTTGCATATTCCTTCCCTGCTTCAATGAGACTTCAAGTTGGTAGCTTGCAATCAGCCACTGTGCAAGTATTTAACCATGGAAAAAGGTAAATACTATAAACTGGAGCTTTAAAAAGCAATGTTCTACAAGAAAACCACTGATTAGGGCTTTACGGGCCTGCAGGGAGTGGGTAACAAGGAATGAGGGAGTGTGCGGGAGGTTGAGTTCAGTTGTATTTGATGAAGGCCAACAGAGCCCATTTTCCAATTTTGCCAAGAGTTGTTCCTGGGCACAGCTTCCATCCCCAGGATCTGTCTGATCCAAGTCCATGTGCACAGACTTTTTTTTTTTTAATCAAAAGAAACTGAACACAGAAAGGAGAAAAATAGGGCTACAGAAGAAGATAGTTCAAAACATGCTTCTGCTTGATTAATGCTGATTAGCATTCCAAAAAATACATTTGAAAGAGTTTCTCTATTGGTTGAATATAAATTATAGTGCTTGCCAAAAAGCATTGTAGATTTTTTAAGCTTTATGAAACTGAAGTTAAAAAAAAAAACCTTCAAAAATCATGGCTCTCATGATCACCCGTCACTTAATTAAAACCCAATAATTGCCTTATTATATCAAAGGAATTTCTTCCTGGATGCATGCAACAGAGAAAAGAACCTTAACTTAATATTTTTTATTAAAATCATGCATTTGGTTCTTTGTTATACTAAACGATGAAAGAACACAATGATGGTATTATCCCAATCGTATGAGCCAGCATTGCAGGGTAGGAATTAGAAATTAAAGGAACATTGTATCAAGTGAGAAATCATATGTTTAAATCAATGACTTACCTGCTTTATTACTAACACACATTAAAGCCCACGAGATTTAGAGGGCACCCAGCACTGTTTTTCCTTCCTATTATTTCCAGGCTATGATTAGAGTTGAGGTCTGTGAAGGTTGAAGCAACCTTTGCCTCCTGTGACTCTACAATGACCTACCTCCTATGATAGCAGAGAATATGAATTCTCCCTCATCAGGCCTGGGAGGTGAAGACCAGCCGATCCCAGAGCCCTGTACCATGAACCTTCTGTGGGAAGTAGGTAGATGGGCAACTCCCCAGGTGAGTTTAACATCTCAGATGACTTTAATGAGTAGCCAGGGCTGACAGCCACTGCTCCTGGTCTTTTTCATCATGCCTTGCCCTCTGTTTCAGAGTGAGCATGTCTCTCATGTTTATTATCAAATCACAGAGAACAGCCCAGATGCCTCTTCCCTTTTCTTCCATGATAGGCACCTGCTAAGAGTAACGTTCTTTATTATGTCACATTATTTCATTCAAACCTCAAAAGCATGCTGCCAGGTAGATATTATTATTCCAATTTTATGATAAAAAAGATATGAGCTGTTTTTATTCACACCATTTCTGGCCAAATGTGTGGATTTTTTTTTCCCCACACCAAATAATTTTCCAAATCTCTAGACACCAACTAGGTGTCCTACAATTCAACTCAATTCTGACGCTAACTACTCTGAGTTTGTGCAGACCCCACAGGTTAAGGGCTAAGTTTCACAAGACTGACTCACTTAGCACCAGGTACAAGTCCCAGGTTTTCACCTGTAATTCTGACAAATTCGTTATAAATTGGAGGTTCCTACAACCCCTTTCTTATGGTTGATAATTTACAAGAACAGCTCACAGAACAAAAAATAGTGTTTTTACTTTTTATTATTAGTTTATTATAAAGGATACAACTCAGAAACAGCCAAATGGAAGAGATGTATGGGGCAAGGTATGGGGGAAATACTGTGGAGCTTCTATGCCCTTTCTGGACATGCCACCCTCCCAGAACCTCACTGTGTTCACCAACTCAGACGCTCATGATTTAGGGATTTTATAAAAGTTCTATTACATTAGCATGATTGATTAAAATATTGACCATTGGTGACTGAACTCAACCTACAGCCTCTCTTTCCTTCTCACTTCCCAGGTTAAGGAATGGGGCTAAAAGTTTCAACCCTCTAATCACATGGTTGATTCCTCTGGCAACCAGCTCCATCCTAACTGTTATCTAGGGGCCCTTCAATAGTTACCTCATTGGCATAAACTCACGTATGGTTTAATGGGGCCTTGTATTAGTTCATTCTCACATTGCTATAAAGAACTACCTGAAATGGGGTAATTTATGAATAAAAGAGGTTTAATTGACTCAGTTCTGCAGGCTATAAAGGAAGTATGGCTGGGAGGCCTCAGAAAACTTACAATCATGGCAGAAGGTAAAGGGGAAGCAAGCACATCTTACCATGGCAGAGCAGGAGAGAGAGGGAGTGAAGTGGGAAGTGCTACACACTTTCAAACAACCAGGTCTCATGAGAACTCACTCACTATCATGAGAACGGCAGGGGGGAAATTCATCCCCATGATCCAATCACCTCCCACCAGGTCCCTCCTCCAACATTGGAGATTATAATTCAACATGAGATTTGGGTGGGGAAAAAGCCAAACCATATCAGGCCTCTTATGCATAACAAAAATGTTCCCATCACCTCTACCACTCAGGAAATTCTAAGGGTTTTATAAGCTCTGTGTCAGACACAAAGCCCAAATATATATTTCTTATTATCACAGAGGGTAAAAAGTATGTTCATCCAAACCAGGACAATGCCAAGTAATACATCAGGACTCCATCTAAGTCCTGAGATTTTAAGAACTGGAGCACCCCAATTCCACTTGTGGAAAAATGCCTGGACCTCAATTCCCAAGATTCCAAATTAGTTACTGGGTCCCATGCATCATCATTTTTTAAAAGTTCCAAGAGAGATTCTAACATGCAAACAATTTTGAGAACCGTTGAGCTAGAGTGTGTGGTCATAACTCCCTGCCATCCCAATAAGGATATGAAAAGATGTTAAACATCACTAATCATTAGAAAAATGCAAATCAAAACTGTAATGAGACACAACTTTACACTGTTATGATAGCTATTATCAAAATAGCAGAAAATACACGTATTCATGAGGATATGAAGAAATTAGAACACTGTGCATTGCTGGTGGTATTATTAAATGGTACAGCTACTGTAGAAAACAGTATGGCGGTTCTTCAAAACATTAAACAGAATTATCATATAATCCAGCAATCCCACTTCTGGTATATACCCAAAAGAATTAAACGCAGGGACTCAAATGGATATTTGTACACCTATGTTCATGGTAGCATTATTCATAAGAGCCAAAAGGTGGGATCAACCCAAGTGTCTATGGATGGATGAATGGATAATTGAAATGTGGTATATACCTACCATGAAATATTTCTCAGCCTTAAAAAATATGTCTGACACATGCTACAGCATGGATGAGTCTTGGAGACATTAAGTGAAATCAGCTAGTCACCAAAGGATAAATATTGTATGATTCTACTTATGTGAGGTTCCTACAGTGATCAAATTTATAGAGACAGGAGATTGGTGGGTTCCAGGGACTGAGGGGAAGAAGAAAATAGAGTCAGTATTAATGTGTACAGAGTTTCAGTTTAGGAAAATGAAAAAGTTCTGGAAATATATGACAATGGTGAAAGTGGTAGAACAATACGAATATACTTCATGTCACTGAAGTATACACTTAAAAATAGTTAAAATAGTTAATTTTATAATATGTATATTTTGCCACAATAAAAAATACAATTAAAAAAACAATCAGAGGCAGGTCAAAGATGGCCAACTAGAAGCAGCAGCAATCAGAGGCTCCCACGGAAAAGAACCATAACAGTGTATGAATCCTGCACCAGCAACTGAGGTATCCAGGTCCTGTCATCAGGACTGACTAGGCGGCTGGTGTGACCCACGGAGAGGAAGGAAGAGCAGTGTAGTGCAGCAGCCCACCTGAGAGCCACAGGGGGCAGGGGAGTCCCCACTCCCCAGCCGAGGGAAGCAGTGAGTGAGTGTGCTACCCAGCCTGGGAAACTGCTTTTTCCATGGAACTATGCATTCCATGGATTGGAAGATCCCACTCATGAGCCCAAGCCACCAGGGCCTAAGGTCCCAACCACCAAACTATGCCGATTCTCAACAGCCACTCAGCTAGAATCTTCTTAAGACTGCCAAGTTTCCAATGGGAGGGGCAGCCAGCACCACAGCTGCATCTGCCTGCTGTCTAAGCCGTTTGAGCTCCTTGGGAGAGAGGTGGCAGACAACACTGTGACTGCTAGCTGCCTAACATACCAAGCTCCCAGGGGCAGGGAAAAGTAGCAGCCACCTCTATAGCTCCAGGCCCCACTTTTCTCCTGCTGGAGCCATGGAGGATAGACGACTTGGTCCCAAGAGGTATTCCCCACAGCCTAACACACCAGCTGTGGCATACTGCAGCGAGAGCGCCTCTTCAGGCCTGACCCTGACCCATACCTCCTCACTGGGTGGGGCCTCACCGCAGGAACTCCAACAACTCCAGCCAGGGGCTCATGGACAGAACTCTGATCTCCCTGGGCCTGAGCCCTAGGGGGAGGGGTGGCCATGGTCTCCATGGACAAGCACACTTAGTCTTTCCTCCTGCTAGTTCTGAGGGATCCTGGTAACCCACAAGGATCCTGGCAACCCAGATGAGTGGGTTTCCCCGCAGCATAGCAAACCCCTGCCACCAAGGGACAGCCAAAGTGATGTGTTAAATGAGTCCTGCTCCCCATGCCACCCAACTGGGTGAGATCCTCCAACAGGGGTTGTCAGACACCCTATATAGGAACATTTCTACTGGCATCAGGTCAGTGTCCCTTGAGGTCAGAGATCCCAGAGGAAGGAGCAGGCACCCATTTTTGCTGTTCTCCAGCCTCCTCGAGTGACATCTCCAGGCATGGGAGTGAACCAGATGAATAGGGCCTGAAGTTAACCCAAAAAAAAACTGCAGCAGTCCTACAGAAGAGGGACCTGACCATTGAAAAAAAAACAAACAAACAGAAAGCAACAACAGCATCAACAAAAAAGTCCCCATAAAAACCTCATCCAAGGGTCAGCAGCCTCAAAGATCAAAACTAGACAAACTCATGAAGATGAGAAAGAATCAGTGAAAAAACACTGAAAACCCAAAAGGCCAGAGTGCCTCTCCTCCTCCAAATGATCACAATGCCTCTCCAGCAAGGGTGCAGAACTGGATGGAGGATGAGGTGGACAAATTAACAGAAGTAGACTTCAGAAGGTGGGTAATAACAAACTCCGTTGAGCTAAAGGAGCATGTTCTAATCCAATGCAAATAAGCTAAGAACCTTTATAAAAGGTTACAGGAGTTGCTAACTAGAATAGCCAGTTTAGAGGTCATAAATGACCTGATGGAGCTGAAAACAGCACAAGAACTTCATGAAGCATACACAAGTATCAATAGCCAAATCAATCAAGCAGAAGAAAGGATATCAGAGTTTGAAGACCATTTTGCTGAAATAAGGCAGGCAGACAAGATTAAAGAAAAATGAAAATGAACAAAAAAACCTCCAAAAAACATGGGACTACGTAAAAAGACCGAACCTATGATTGATTGGAGAACCTGAAAGAGACAGGGAGAATGGAACCAACTTGGAAAATACACTTTGGGATGTTATCCAGAAGAACTTCCCCAACCTAGCAAAACAGGTCAACATTCAAATTCAGGAAATACAGAGAACACCACAAAGATATTCCATGAGAAGATCAACTGCAAGACACATAATCATCAGATTCTCCAAGGTCAAAATGAAGGAAAAAATGTTAAGGGCAGCCAGAGAGAAAGGCCAGGTCACCTACAAAGGGAAGCCCATCAGACTAATAGCAGGTCTCTCGGCAGGAACCCTACAAGCCAGAAGAGACTGCTGGCCAATATTCAACATTTTTTTTTCTTTTTTGAGACAGAGTCTCACTCTGTTGCCCAGGCTGGAGTGCAATGGTGCGATCTCGGGTCACTGCAGCCTCTGCCTCCTAGGTTCTAGTGATGATTCTCCTGCCTCAGCCTCCCGAGTAGCTGGGATTACAAGCATGCGCCACCATGCCCACTTAATTTTTGTATTTTTAGTAGAGACTCATTTCGCCATGTTGGCCAGGCTGGTCTTGAACTCCTGACTTCAGGTGATCCACCCACCCTGGCCTCCCAAAGTACTGGGATTACAGGCATGGGCCACCATGCCTGGCCTCAACATTCTTAAAGAAAAAAATTTTCAACCCAGAATTTCATATCCAGCCAAACTAAGCTTTATAAGTGAAGGAGAAATAAAATCCTTTCAGACAAGCAAATGCTGAGGGATTTCGTCACCACCAGGCCTGCCTTACAAGAGAGCTCCTGAAGGAAGCACTAAATATGGAAAGAAAAAACCAGTACCAGCCACTACAAAACACACCAAAATATAAAGACCAATGACACTATGAAGAAATTGCATGAACTAGTATGCAAAATAACCAGATAGTATCAAGATAACAGGATCAAATTCACACATAACAATATTAACCTTAAATGTAAATGGGCTAAATGCCCCAATTCAAAGACACGAACTGGCAAATTGGATAAGGAGTCAAGACCTATCGGTGTACTGTATTCAGGAGACCTGTCTTACATGCAAAGACACAAACAGGCTCAAAATAAAGGGATGGAGAAAAATTTACCAAGAAAATGGAAAGCAAAAAAAATATAAATAAATAAGCAGGGTTTCCAATACTAGTCTCTGAGAAAACAGACTTTAAACCAACAAAGATAAAAAAAAAAAACAAAGAAGGGCATTACATAATGGTAAAGGGATCAATTCAACAAGAAGAGCTAACTAACCTAAATATATATGTGCCAAATAGAGGAGCACCCAGATTCATAAAACAAGTTCTTAGAGACCTACAAAGAGACTTAGACTTCTACACAATAATAATGGGAGACTTTAACACCTCACTGTCAATATTAGACAGATCATCAAGACAGAAAATTAACAAGGATATTCAGGATGTGAACTCGGCTCTGGGTCAGTGGATCTAGTAGACATCTACAGAACTCTCCACCCCAAATCAACAGAATATACATTCTTCTCAGTGCCACGTGGCACTTGTTCTAAAATTGATCACATAATTGGAAGTAAAGCATTCCTCAGCAAATGCAAAAGAGCTGATATCATAACAGTCTCTCAGACCACAGTGCAATCAAACTAGAACTCAGGATCAAGAAACCCACTCAAAACCACACAGTTACATGGAAATCGAACAACCTGCTCCTGAATGACTCCTGGGTAAATAGTGAAACTAAGGCTGAAATTAAGAACTTCTTTGAAACCAATGAGAACAAAGAGACAACGTACCAGAATCTCTGGGACACAGCTAAAGCAGTGTTAAGAGGGAAATTTATAGCACTAAATGCCCACATCAGAAAGCTAGAAAGATCTCAAATCAACACCCTAATATCACAATTAAAAGAGCTAGAGAAGCAAGAGTAAACAAATCCAAAAGCCAGCAGAAGACAAGAAATAGCTAAGAGCAGAACTGAAGGAGATAGAGACACAAAAACCCTTCAAAAACATTAATGATTGCAGGAGCTGATTTTTTGACAAAATTAACAAATAGATACACTGCTATCTATTTTATCTATTTATTAGCTAGACTAATAAAGAGAGAAGAATCTAATAGACACAATAAAAAATGATAAAGGGGATATCACCACTGACCCCACAGAAATACAAACTACCATCAGAGAATACTATAAACACTTCTACGCAAATAAACTAGAAAATCTAGAAGAAATGGGTAAATTCCTGGACACATACACCCTCCAAAGACTAAACCAGGAAGAAGTCAATCCCTGAATAGACCAATAACGAGTTCTGAAGTTGAGACAGTAATTAATAGCCTACCAACCAAAAAAAGCCCAGGACCAGATGGATTCATAGCCGAATTCTACCAGAGGTACAAAGAGGAGCTGGTACCATTCCTTCTGAAACTATTCCAAACAATTGAAAAGGAAGGACTCCTCCCTAACTCATTTTATGAGGCCAGCATCATCCTGATACCAAAACTTGTCAGAGACACAACAAAAATAAAACTTCAGGCCAGTATCCCTGATGAATGTCAGTGTGAAAATCCTCAATAAAATACTGGCAAACTGAATCCAGCAGCACATCAAAAAGCTTATCCACCATGATCAAGTCAGCTTCATACCTGGGATGCAAGGCTGATTCAACATATATAAATCAAATCAATAAATGTAATCCATCACATAAACAGAACCAATAACAAGAACCACATGGTTATCTCCATAGATGCAGAAAAGGCCTTCGATAAAATTCAACATTCCTTCAATAAAAGTAATGTTAAAAACTCTCAATAAACTGGGTATTGATGGAACATATCCCAAAATAATAAGAGCAGTTTATGACAAACCCACAGCCAATATCATACTGACTGGGCAAAAGCTGGAAGCATTCCTTTTGAAAACCAGCACAAGACAAGGATTCCCTCTCTCACCACTCCTATTCAACATAATATTGGAAGTTCTGGCCAGGGCAATCAGGCAAGAGAAAGGAATAAAGGGTATTCAAATAGGAAGGGAGGAAGTCAAATTGTCTCCGTTTGAAAACAACATAATTCTATATTTAGAAAACCCCATTGTCTCAGCCCAAAACTCCTTAAGCTGATGAGAAACTTCAGCAAAGTCTCAGGATACAAAATCAATGTGCAAAAATCATGAGCTTTCCTATACACCAAAAACAGACATGCAGAGAGCTGAGTCATGAATGAACTCCATTACTCCATTCACAATTGCTACAAACAGAATAAAATAATCTAAAAATACAGCTAACAAGGGAATTGAAGGACCTCTTCAAGGAGAGCTACAAACCACTGCTCAAGAAAATAAGAGAAGACACAAACAAATGGAAAAATATTCCACCCTCATGGATAGGAAGAATCAATATTGTGAAAACGGCCATACTGCCCGAAGTAATTTATAGATTCCCATCAAACTACCATTGACATTCTTCACAAAATTGGAAAAAAACTACTTTAAATTTCATATATAACCAAAAAATAGCCTGTATAGCCAAGACAATTCTAAGCAAAAAGAATAAAGCTGGATGCATCACGCTACCTGACTTCAAGCTATACTACAAGGCTACAGTAACCAAAACAGCATGGTACTGGTACAAAAACAGACATATAGACCAACAGAACAGAACAGAGACCTCAGAAATAACACCATACATTTACAACCATCTGACCTTCAACAAACCTGACAAAAACAAGTAATGGGGAAAGGATTCCCTATTTAATAAATGGTGATAGGAAAACTGGCTAGCAATGTGCAGAAAACTGAAACTGGACCCCTTCCTTACAACTTATACAAAAATTAACTCATGATGGATTAAAGACTTGAATGTAAAGCCCAAAATCATAAAAACCCTAGAAGAAAACCTAGGCAATCAGGATATAGGCATGGGCAAAGATTTCATGATGAAAAAGCCAAAAGCAATTGCAACAAAAGCTAAAATTGACAAATGGGATCTAATTAAACTAAAGAGCTTCTGCACAGCAAAAGAAATTATCATCAGAGTGAATGGGCAATCTACAGAATGGGAGAAAATTTTTGCAATCTACCCATCTGACAAAGGTCTAATATTCAGAATCTACAAGGAACTTAAACAAATTTATAAGAAAAAAAACCACCCCATCAAAAAGTGGGCAAAGGATATGAACAGACACTTCTTAAAAGAAGACATTTATGTGACCAGCAAACATATGAAAAAAAAGCTCAATATCACTGATCGTTAGAGAAATGCAAATCAAAACCACAATAAGATACCATCTCACACCAGTCAGAATGGCAATTATTAAAAAGTCAAGAAACAATAGATGTTGGTGAGGCTGTGGAGAAATAGGAATGCTTTTACACTGTTGTGGGAATGCAAATTAGTTCAACCATTGTGGAAGACAGTGTGGCAATTCCCCAAGGATCTAGAACCAAAAATACCATTTGACCTGGCAATCCTGTTACTGGGTATATACCTAAAGGAATATAATCATTCTACTATAAAGACACATGCACACATATGTTTATTGAAGCACTGTTTACAATAGCAAAGACATGGAACCAACTCAAATGCCCATCAGTAATAGACTTGATAAAGAAAATGTGAGGGCAGGCGCAGTGGCTCATGCCTGTAATCCCAGCACTTTGGGAGGTCGAGGAGGGTGGATTACTTGAGGTCAGGAGTTTGAGACCAGCCTGGCCAATGTGGTGAAACCCTATCTCTACCAAAAATACAAAAATTCACCAGGTATGGTGGCGGGCACTTGTAATCCCAGCTACTCAGGAGGCTGAGGCAGGAGAATCGCTTGAACCCAGGAGGCGGAGGTTGCAGTGAGCTGAGATCGCACCACTGCACTCCAGCCTGGGTGACAGAGCAAGACTCCATCTCGGAAAAACAAAACAACAACAACAACAACAAACGAAAATGTGATACATATACATCATGGAATACTATGCAGCCATAAAAAGGAATGAGATCATGTCCTTTGCAGGGACATACGTGAAGCTGGAAGCCATCATCCTCAGCAAACTAACACAGGAACAGAAAACCAAAACCAAACACCGCATGTTCTCACCCATAAGTGGGAGCTGAACAGTGAGAACACATGGACATAGGGAGGGGAAAAACACATCCCAGGGCCTGTCAGCAGGTGGGGGGTGAGGGGAGGGAGAGTGTCAGGACAAACAGCTAATGTATGCAGGGCTTAAAATCTAAATGACAGGTTGATAAGGGACAGCAAACCACCATGGCACACGTATACCTATGTAACAAAACTGCACGTTCTGCCCATGTATCCCAGAACTTAGAGTTAAAAAAAAATAAAATTAAATTTAAAAAGTCCTGGCCATTATTCCCAAACCTGGGTGTGCAATGTTCCTTGGAGAGGTGGGCAGACTAAATGCAGATCCTGGAGTTTCACCTCCAGGGATTCTAGCTCTGCCACTCTATCCTGAGTCTCAGGAAGCTCAAGTTGATTAAAACGCCCATCTTAGTCTGTTTGGCACACCTATAACAGAATACCTGAGACTGGGTAATTTATGAAAAACAGAAACTTATTTTATCATAGTTCTGGAGGCTGGGAAGGAAGTTTAAGATCAAGGCACCAGTAGGTTTTGTGTCTGGTGAAGGTCCAGTCTCTGCTTCCAAGTTGACATCTTGAAGTCTGTGTCCTATGGACAGGAGGAATGCTATGTCCTCACATAATGCAAGGCAAAAGGGCGAAAAGGGATAAACTCCCACCATCAAATACTTTTGTGAGGGCACCAATCCAATTCACAAGAAAGGAACCCTCATGGCCTAACCACCTCTTAAAGGCCCCACCACTTAATACTACCACATTGGCAACACCTGAATTTTGAAGGGGACACATTCAAACCACAGCAATGCCTATGGTCCTAGGAACTCATTCAGAGAAACTCTATTCTTACTAATATAGATCAGAGAGGAGAGGCAAGTGTAGACTGTAGGCAGGGTTCACAGAAGTAGCAGATTTGAACTACCCCTTGAACTAGGCCTTAGAATATGGATAAGAAAATCTCCCAACTTACCTGTTTCCCTCGACCAGGCCTTCATGTTTTACCAGCTGCCTAATCTCCTGTAAGAAAGTGTTCACTGAGGATTTACATGGATCCTGGGCTCCGTTCACTAGACCTCACCCATCCCACTCAAGCACCACTGAGTCTGTTTCTAACTTAAAATGAGACCCACCCTATTGCTCAACTTCAAGGAGCAACACCTGCTTCCTTTGTGATCCAATCCATGAAAGGGCGGAGCCATGGAGAGGAGCTTTCGCTGGTACATAGCTCACACAGGGGTGACTCCAAAATCACAAAACATAAGACTGAGATATGGGAGCAGAGAAAATGACTACTTCCATGATATGGTCCCAGAAGAGGCTTTTTACCCTCATCTAGAGAGATAGGTGAAATTGCCAGGCCATAAGCCAGCTGCAGGGCCAGCCCCCATTGCCCCCTATTAGCACGTATCTAGCACACGTGGATTATTTAAGAGCGTCAATTAAAAGTCAGGGTATGTGCTCTATGTATTTGAATCTGCAATAATCCAGGCCAGAGGACCTTTACCGATGACAATGTTGGAAGTTATTTTTTCTCTTGTGAATTTCCAGGATCTTGGAAATACGGAAGCAGTCTAAATTCAGTCACTTGGGGATTTCGATGGATTGATTAGATTTTTTACGGATCAACATGTAGTCTCTTTGAAGAACTGTCCCAGGACTCTAAGGCAGCAGAATTGTCAAACTGACAGTCTTTGCTCCTCCTGAAAGGAATTTTGTCTGACCCCCTTTTGACTGTCTTCCATGCTGAGCGATATATCCAGAAATTCAGAGAAGCATAATCTATGTCCTTTAACCAAAAAAGAGGCTAAACACACAAACCCATGGAAATCCTATCCTTGCAGCCTTTCTTCCAAATGCAAAGAGTGCATAAGAGTGAAAAACCTCCTCCTCCTAAGATGCTTCTCTAGAGGCCTGGCTTCTTTGTAATTCCCAGAACTTTTAGCCTAGGAAAAACTTCAGGCTGACAAGGGGAGAAACTGAATTCCTCTAGAATTTTCCCATGAGATACCTTAAAAATTGCACTGTAATCCCACATGGAGCAGAGTGGATCCAACAAGCCCTGCAAGTGGCTTTCCCCTCACCTGGTTATGGAGCCCAGAACATGTCCCATAACTTCTCTGGGCCTCAGTTGCCCTTCAGACAAAAGAGGGTTAGACAGTCCTCATGTCTACCCCAGAAGACAGTAAGTCAGGACATGATTAAACACATGTCTCTTATGAAGGTACTTGGAAAAAAGTCTAATAAGCTCTATAAACAGAGAGTGTCTCCACATTTTCAATGTTCATATTGCCTTTAATGTAGACACCCAGTCTATCCTGGGGGTGGGGAGTGAGGAGCGACATTTGGCAACAATTTACACTACAGATTAATACACCCACCTTGACATTTTCAAAGCCTGGCTCAGAAGAAAAAGTCCCTTTTTTCCCTGAAGCATTAAGAGAAAATGTGCATGATTATCATCTGTCTAAAAAAAAAAAAAAAAAATGAGGAAAGAAAGAGGGAGGGAAAAGGAATACAGCTGAAGTGACACCGAGAAACTCACCATTTTATTCTGCACAATTGAACTTCATTAATCATAGAAAATCAGAGATGGAAAAGACCTATTAGGTCACCCCATCTATCCCTCTGAAAGCATTAAAAGCTTTCAAATGAGACAGAAATCGGAGGTCCTGACTGCTGATGGCCATTAAAGATAGTTTTTGTGAAGAAAAATGTTAACCTTCGTGTCTCTGACAAATTACACTCTGGGTGGTTACAGGCCGCCTTTGCCAGAGCGCCCCAGTTCTGGGGTTGGAGATCACCACCCCTTAGCATGAGTGCTGCTAAGTGGCTTCGGCAGGGACCCCTATTAGATAACCACCACTCGTTGACAGCGAGGACCCTGCAGAAGCAAGCATGGCCCAGTTTCCTGCTCTTCCTCTGTTTTCCATGCACAGAGGAAGGATGCAGTTTCCTCTCCAAAACACCTTTCATTCAGGTCCTGCTTTTCCCAGGGAGCCATCCTTCTCTGGCTAGCCCACAGTGCAGCTCCTTTGCTGAGCCTTTACATCTTTCCATTCTGGGCCTCACCAAGCAGCCCTGGCCTACAGATGGAACACCTGCTGTTTCAAGATGTCCCAGATCTCTTTGACCCTTCCTCTGGCCAGAGTCCAATTGCAAGGAATTGTCTTCATCCCACTCCATGTGGCTGTAGTGAGGTAGAACCCCCCTTTCTAGTTCATAAGAGTGGTCACATACCCCAGCCTGCTCATCATAGTAGCTCAGCCCTCTGACTACAGTTATTGGCCAGGGATGAGCACATGACCCAAGCTGCTCCAATCTAGGTCATTCTCTGGAAAGAGAAGCTTTCTCTTTCCTCTGATGACATGAAGGTGGCAAAATACAAATCTGAAACTGCAGTAGTGGCCACTCCCACTGCATGGAAGCAGCTCATGTAATCAGAATAGAATGAAGACAACACATGAGGAGGCAGAGAGCTGTATGTACCTCAGGAGTCCCCAAGGACAAGCACTCCTGTTTTTCTCAGTTATGTAGCCAATAAATTAAGCTTCTACACTTAAGCTACAGTCTTGCATCACTTAATGTTGGAATACATATTGTTAGACAATTTTGTTGTGAACATTATAGAGTATACTGAACAAACCTAGATGGTATAGCCTACTCCTAGGCTGTATGGTATAGCCTATTGCTCCTAGGCTACAAACCTGTACAGTCAGCATGTTACTGTATTGACTACTGTAGGCAAATGTAACACAGTGGTAATGGTACATCTAAATACACCTAAGTATAGAAAAGGTACCATAAAAATATGATATAATCTTATGGGACCACCATCATATATGTGGTCTATCATTGATGGAAACATCATTATGCAGTATATGACTATGCCTTGAACTTTATTTCTCTCCCTGGGACCTGTGGATTCCTAATCACCAAATGCCCACTAGGTTCTGTCATTCTACACTTGCTTACATGTGGAAATCTTGAATCCCCAACAGAATGATGGCTCCAAAGGGGCAGAAACCTTGCTTTCTCCTTCTCTTCAGTGCCAAAGCCCAAGCTCCACCCAGATGGTCATTATTAAATACCAGTTCACTGAACTTTATCTAAGTATCTTTGCCTGCAGAAAGTTGCCTTTACTTTTCTTTCCTGCAGGGACTGCTGGTAGCTGAGAAGCATCATGAGTCACACCCCACAACTCACTAGCTGAGTGACACACAAATACATGCATTCTCCTCTAAAGATGCAATAAACATGGCCCAGCAGGTTGCTCACAGCACTGGCCTCCTCTTCCCCAGGACATCTTGTGCTGTGGTTTTTCATTGAGGGCTCCATTTGCATTTTAATATATCATACATGACTCTGCTCATGCCAACCAAAGGCTGATTCCTTTATTTCCTTCCTATAACATCTTCTTGCTGTTGTGGTCATGAATCAGGCCCAACTTGGGGACCTGCCCTACAGGGCCAAGGACAGAATTTGGTGGGAAGAAATTTTAATAAAAGCAGAGGAGGCATCAGAACTATTTATCCCAAAGGCAGAAGGTGACAAGAACAAATTAGTCTTGGTGACACATAAGAAATAACTGAAGTTAAGACCCTAAACAAAATCACAAAACTTTCATGCCCCCTCCCTCTCCTGTGGCATCACCCCCTTCCTACATCCCTTCTCTAGGGCTCTACCCTCCAAATTCACCTCCTCCCTTGTGTCTCTGAAGGACTCTCAAAACCTTCATGTGGCCCACCTCAGACAGGCATCAAAAGGTTACCTAATGCAACCCATTTTTCATTCATCATCCCAGCAGGGAGCTGTATGTTTTGCCTTTGCTTTCTAATATGGATAATAGCAGCACACACTTATCTACCACCTCCTAGGTGCCAGGCACCATTCTGACTGCTTTACAAAGATCAACCCATTTCATCCTCACAAGAACTTTAGATAAAGAGCTAATATAATCACCAGTGAGGTTAGGTAATTCACTCACATCCACATGGCTGATAGACAAGAGTACTGGCATTGTTTTTTTACAAGAAAACATCTGTAGTCAACAGAATTAGGAAGATGATGCATTATTTTAAGTAAGGGATCAGTCGGGGTATTGAAAGTTTGGGAACAAGCTGGGAAGGAAAATTAGGAAAGTGGGAAAGATAAACCACAATAGGCAGGCAGTTGGGGCTTACTGTGTAGAAGGGAGAAACCACACAGAATTTGGACAAGAAGTCTTTGAGAAGCCTGGAGGTGGACAATAGCAGACTCATTGCATCCAGCAAGTCAACTGGTGGGTGGCAGGCACTCCCTGAGGAGGGCAGCACAGGCAGCAGAGGCACCTCACAGATGCTGTGGCTCCAGACTGGCCCTGGGCAGCTTCTGGGATGGCCGACCCCGGTGAGAATGGCACAGACCAGGGAACAGAGATAACAATCAGAGTTCTAATAGTTAGGATTCTTCTGGACTGAGACTTTGTACGTAGAAATATAATTTGAATTCAAATGTTGGTACATACAATGGTGAGAATGTGGGGATTCATATATTATAATAATAAATTATTTTGATAATTTTAATTATACTCAGTAAAACACATGATTTATATTTAATTGCCTTGCTTAAATGAAATAAAGTGGTTGAACTATAATTATTACATACAATATAGAATTCACATTATAAACTAAAATAATTCTATTATCATAAACAAGTACATGATTTTGTTAACAATTGCACATTGCAAATGTTTGACCTGAAGGTTTTTTCACATCCAGGTTGATGCTAAGGTTTCTCAGGTGGAGGTCTATTTTGTAAAATTCTGTACCTCATTGCCAAATCAGGATGTGCATGGCCCCCACCTCGGTGATAGGTGGGCTGATTGTCAAAAGGAAAGTCTCCTGGTCCTTAACAGGTCAGCTTCAACTGAAGAAAGGATTACCTCCACTCCTTAAAGCAACTTTTTATTAAGGTATAATTTACCTATAATATACTACAAACATTTCTGGTGTACAAGTCAGTGAGTTTTGACAAATTTGTGCATCCACTTAATCATCACCACAATGCATGACCACTGCATTGAAAATAAAGAAATGCAAATAGGTACAGTACAGACAATGAATATTTCTAATGATAAGAAATAGGATAAATCCACATAGATTTAAAAATTTATAAATAAGATTTTAAACCCACACAGATTTGTTGGTAATGGGTTCAGAAGCACTTAGGGCAATGACTGACGCTTTAGGCTTACTATAGGGAAAACAGTGTAAGTCACCAAATACCCAGGAAGAGATAGAGGAATGTGTGAGAAAGTAATCTAAGAGCAGCAAACCAAAAACTTTAAAGATATTCACTGATTCTAAGTCTTACTCCAGTTAACCCTGTGGGTTGATGAGTTGCAACAGACCAAGTATAGGACAGCACTATCTATAGCTGTATTTTATGAATCAAATTAAAAGACTGGGCTCAGTGATCCTGCATGTGACCACTCTCCCTCACTTGCCAAGATGTCTCACAAATTTGCAGGTCTCTACGTGACCCCTCATCACCCTGGATCCTAAGAGGTTAAGCTTTGGTAGCCATCACTAATGTGACTACAAGGGAAAGCCAAATTGTTGAGCACAATGGGATTAAATGTCTATCAACTCTCTTGCATTTGATTCTCTCAGTACTCTTCAATTGTGGGAAATCTTAACCGTGGTTAAGGTTATTTTGGGAGCCAAGGACATCCCCTGCCAAAGACCAAGTGTGATATTTACCATTAGGATCCAACAGTTGAACGCAGCTGTTTTCTGAGACTGTGTTTCCTACAAGATGAAAAAGCAAACTGCCTTTCTCAGAATTATGGGTGCAAAGAGGACAAGAGGGTGATGGGCAGTTTGGGCACAAGCTGAGACTCTGGATTCTCAGGTCCACTTAAGACATTTCAGATGCTCTCAGAGCCTGAAGGACCTGGAAAGCACCTCACCTTTAGCCAAGAGAACTCTAAACATTTCCCCTCTTCTTGAGTCTTCAACTCCAAGTTTGACTCTGTCAGTCTCTGAAGACTGACACTATTCTAAACTAATAAATTAAAATACATGTATTGCTAATCCAATGTGTGCTGACACTCTGCTCCTAAGAAACTGACATATCCATTGAAGAGACAAGACACATGGTAATGAACACATAGATAATGAGTAATGGGCATAACCAGGACTGAAGGATTTCAAAGGTATCTAATATTACAACAGATATTGGAGATAATTTACAGTAAGACTTCCCATTCTCCTTATATTAAACAGAAATTTAAATTTTTTATACCCAACTCAGATTTCTCATGCCTTAATTTTCCCTCACAAGGCCCTGTACAGGCATAGAACTAACTAACTCATCACCAACTAACTCATAAAGTTCACTAATTCCTAAGTTAGAGATTTCCTTTAGAAAAAGACAGACAGAAATACATTTTTAAAATATTTCTTCCCTGGTTGTTTCCCTAGTTCTTTTTTTTTTTCAGCCCTTTTTTTCTTAGTCCCTAAATGCAGATTTCTTTAATATTCTGACCTTACTTGTCCTCTCTATTCTTTTCACACTCTTTCCTGAAACTCTCAAACACTCTTAGATCATTAGGATGGTAAAAATCTTACGATTCCATGGACATTATGTGAGAGCATACTGTGTTGCAGACACCAAACTGAGGCCCAGACAGAAAACTGACAGTTTCTGAGACCATACCAAAACTTGATTTGGGAACCAATGATAAAACCTCTGTCTATAACAGCAAAAATCAAACAAGAAAACTGACTTACATGGCTTTTCATGGTTTTCACTGAACTGGCTGATGGGATGTTTTAGGATTATATAGACACAAAGTCAGTGCTCTAGCCTTGTGCTATTGTGAACAAGTTTAGACTAATGATTGGAGATTCAAAGATGAGCATCCACCTTATGGCAGAACATATTTCTTCTTGAGTCATCTAAGATCAGCGCCTCTAAGAATATACATTTTTGAGCTATTTTATTAACAAGGAAGACCCAAACATAAATCCTCAGTTCCTTTTCTTTTAGTAGTGAACTAACAGGTATAGTATATTTTTCAAATAAAAAAAGCATATATAGCTCCCTACTTTCCTCTCCCTTCTGCTTCCTTCATCTCCCAGGTGATACCAAGATCCTTTGAGAGTGGATAAGAGATCTATGACCGGTGCTGAAAATTGGCTCTAGTAAGCAGAATAAAAAGGCCACTGGACCAGTCATTTGATTCAAGTTCCACTATTAACTCACCAACCATATTACCCTCAGCAATACACTTAATCCTTAGGATTAATTGTCAAACAAGAGTAATACACATCCTGCCCACCTAGAGTGATCATTCTTTCTAAACCAAATACCTACATACATATGTGAAGTCCAAGCACCCCTACATATGCTATAGTTCCTTATTTCTCCACCATCTATAATGGTAGATGTTACCTTTATTTACTCAGGTATCAAAGACAGAAAAACTGGGATTCAGCCTATAGAAGCCCCAGAATCTGTTTTTTCAATACAACCACTTGATCCTTCTTTCATAATATGTTGTGAAGTCTTGCTTCTCTATCTTCTTTCTCTATTTTAGACTTTTATCATGCATCATCTGGATTGCTCCCATGGTTCCTAGCTGGTCTTTGGAGCTCCCTGCCTCCCATCCTTGTATTCCAAGTCATTTTCCCCTATTACCAAAGTGACATGTCTAAAACTTATGTCTGATTATATCATCCTCTACTTAGTAGCCCTCAATTGCATTGCCTTAATAAAAGCATTAATGTTCTTGGGTGATATTAAAACATTCTTCACCATCTCTATCTCCACAACCCCATCCTTGCTCATGCTATCCCCTCTACCTGTGTCTTCATTTTTTCCTCATTTACTTCTGTCTTTTCTCACCCCACATCCTCACAGACCCAATTTTCCTAGATTCTTCATACCTCACAATACCATTGCTATTCTATTTGCTTATATAAGCATGCCTTCTTCATATTCCCAAGTTTCAAGAACTTTGAAGGGTCTGAGACTAGCCTGCCATAGTTTCATGGATGCTTGTAGAAGACATAAGACTCCTGAATCAGAGAAGACAGACAATTTATTCCTCATAGCATTGCAGGAGCCAGAGCATCAGCATTTGTTCCAGTTCCCAATTCCTATAGGATAACTTGAAGGGGCCTAAAAGACATCTACAAACACTGTGAACCATGTTATAGGAGAGGAATTCTGAGCTTACGGAAGCCAAATCTTTTGTAATGGGTAGTAAACACACCTGCCTTTTGCTCCTGAAAAATAGATTATCTTTGTCTTTCAAGATTTTCTGTTACATAACATCTTTGAACAGACAGTCTAAAACAAGGGATAATTAGTACATCACTTAGATGTGCAGAAACTTGAGAGACCCATAGAGAGGTATCTGCCAACACACTGAACATTCTGTGATCATAGTTTTTATAACACTGAGTTCCTGTTAACCTTATAACAGTCTATCTCTGTCATTAGATGTTGAACTTTGTGACAATAGAAATTGAACCTTGTTATTCTGGGCTTTACATAGCATATAACACATAGTTGGGATCTCAAATGTATGTATTGAATAATAATATGATAATTTAGTCTAGATAAAATTGTAGATGCACATCAATTTGGGCATCTTTAAACAGAGAATTCATGTAATTTCAATTAGATAAAAAATGTGAAGTTTTCTAGAAAGTTATAATGAGCTATAGTGAGGTAAGATCTTTTTAAAGTCTTGAAAATTTTTCTCCAAATTATTTCTTTCTTATTTTCAAAATGGAGTCGTTGAGATGGAATCTTGCTATGTCACCCATGTTGGAGTGCAGTGGCACCATCTTGGCTGCAACCTCTGCCTCCTGGGTTCAAGCAGTTCTCCTGCCTCAGCCTCTTGAGTAGCTGGGATTACAGATGCACTCAGCTAATTTTTGTACTTTTAGTAGAGACGGGGTTTCACTGTGTTGGCCAGGCTGGTCTCGAACTTCTGACCTCAAGTGATTCGCCTGCCTTGCCCTCCCAAAGTGCTGGGATTACAGATGTGAGCCACCACGCCCAGCCAGGAGTAGTTAAATTTTAAGATCCATTTATTAATCAAAGCCTCACCCACAGGTCTCCATTTTCTCAGATTTATTTGAATTCCTGTAAGACAACATATCCCAAACCCACATTGTCTTCAAGGAAAAATTCCTGATGGAAATAGTTGTTATTTCTACTTCCACAGACTCCTTTCAGCTATGTGAACACAAAAAAACCCACAAAAGAATATGAGGAAATTTTCGGAGGTGATGGATATGTTTACTATCTTAAATATGGTATATACATATATCCAAATCCATCAAAATGCATATATTAAATATGTGCAATTCTTAAAATACCAGATCTTAAAATATCAAATATTTATGTCTCAAAGCTTTCAAAATAAAATATTTTGAAGCTCTTCTATTTAATTCCCATACAAAGCCTCCATTCTCCTTCAGCCAAATCCCCCAGGCCTGATTTCTCCATCTCTTCTCTTACATAGTGGCCACACTATGAAGTGCTTCCTTTCCAGGGTTTAGGACAGGGTGGCATTGTCCTCTGATGCCCAGCCTCATGCATGAAGCTAGAATTTTCTGAAGTCATGCAGGTAATGTTCTGGGTGTATGAAGAACTGAGCTGAGGTTAAGGTTTGGAGATTAATACTAAATTAATATAAACAATTTTCCTTAGTTATCTGAGAATAGTCCAGCTCAAAACCACTTTAATCTGCAGGAAATATATTTTTCCTTTGTATGTCTCAAATTATTAACCTCCCTGACCTGTCTTTTGCTACCTGTCTTCAAAATATTCTCGCCCCAAATACCACTGGATTGATTAGGTACACTGTTTCAAGGATATAATTGTAATAGCACAAACATAATTCAAGAAGAAAAAAAGGAAATTACTGGAGAAAGGACTCACCTATAGTCCTTTTGCATTTGTACATCATTAAAAACATATATGAGTTTTATTGTATTTTATTATCTTTTAATGGGGAAAAATGTTAAGCATTTATATTTATTGCCATAATTGATGTCCTTAGGCTTTAGCACTTTATTTTCTCAGCTTTCTTGCCATTCCTTAATTTTCTCTTTTGCTGGATTATGTTTTAGCTGCATTTAGTTAGCTATTTGAAAAGTTATGAATCCATGCTTTTATTAATAGATATTTTTAAAATATTTTTGATGAATCATAATATACATACAGAAAAGTGGAAATTATACATGTATTTCTGTTTTCAGAAATACAAAGTTATAGAAATAACAAACATATCAAGAAACAGAACATGGCTGGTATCTCAGAAGCCCCTCTTGTTCTCCATTCCAGTCTCTGGCTTTCCAATGATCATTGCTTCCTTAATTTTCAAAAGCATAGATTAGTTTTGCATTTTATGTAAATGGAATTATCTAGCACGTACTAATTCGTGACTGGCTTCCTTAGCTCAGCATTATATTTATGAGTTATATCCATATTGTTTTATGTAGTTAAAGTGCCCTCATTCTCATGGCTATATAGTAGTCCTTTGGATAAATATACCACAATATATTTAACCATTTGACTGTTAATAGACATTATGGCAGTTTCCAGTTTGGGGTATTAAGAATAGTGCTACTTCTGGCTATTGCTTAAGATGTAGAAAACTAGAAAAAGCATCACTTCAACTCTTGAAACAAAAATGCCAAACAATCCACAAATTTATAATTTTACTCGAACCCATCAGAGATCTGAGTTTACAGAAAAAAAAACCCAGCTAATTTGAAATCTAAGTATTTGCAAGTGTCTACAAGGAGAGATAGAACATGAGCACTCAATTACCCAGGACAGATGCTGCCAGATGCTGGTAAGAATTTAGCTAAAATTGTTATTGAAACTGTTAAGGCCAAGCAATGGATCTCAGGAGAACAAAGTTCTCCTGAGGGTGCAGATATAAGAAAAATTTGCACCCATTCACAGGCTTTTCTACATGCAACTCACCAGTGATCACAAAACAGATTGATGAGAGTCCTGAAGAGTATCCCCTTGCAATGCAAGCCTGAAGGAAAAGAACAGTGGCTGTGTCAGGAAAGGCATAAAACCCCACCCAGATTCTCTTTGCCTTTTTCCTCTTCATAATAAGGCCAAAACTGCTGGAGGAAAGCCAACAAGCACTGTCATATTCAAGGCAATAGTGAAAGCCTACTGCATCTAGGGTAAGAGAAGAGAAAAAAAAATCTGCTCTAGGGAAGGTGCAGGAATATATAATTGGGCTCAGAATTATGCCCAGCAGAAGCACAGGAACACTGAGAAGACCACAGTCCTGAAGCCCAGGCACAGTGCCTATATAAGGCTGATGCTTAATTAGAAGAATAGAGAATACACCTGCTCCTCACCACAAGGCTAAAAAACATTGAGTAACAAGTAATAATGGAATTCTGCTAAGACAGGGACAAGTGCATGAAAAAAAAAAAACCTCTGTCTACTTCCGCATAGCCAAAGAAACTATCATCAGAATGAACAGACAACCTATAGAATGGGAGAAAAATTTTGCAATCTATCCATCTGACAAAGGTCTAATATCCAGCATCTACAAGAAACTTAAACAAATTTATAAGAAAAAAAACAAACGACCTCATTTAAAAAATTGGGCAAAGGACATAAAAGAAGACATATATGCAGCCAACAAACATGAACAAAAGCTCAACATCACTGATCATTAGAGAAATGCACGTTAAAACCACAATAAGATACCATCTCACACCAGTCAGAATGGCTATTACTAAAAAGTCAACAACAACAACAACAACAGATACTGGTGAGGGTGTGGAGAAAAAGGAATGCTTTTACACTGTTTGTGGGAGTGTAACATAGTTCACCATAGTGGAAGACAGTGTGGGGAATCCTCAAAGATCTAGAGGCAGAAATACCATTTGACCCAGCAATCTCATTATAGGGTATGTAACAAAAGAATATACATTATTCTATTATAATGATACATGTACATATATGTTCATTGCAGCACTATCCACAATTGCAAATACATGGAATCAACCTAAATGACTATCAGTGATAGACTGGATAAAGAAAATGTGGTACATATACACCATGGAATACTATGCAGCCATAAAAATTAATGAGATCATGTCCTTTGCAGCGACAAGGATGGAACTGAAATCCATTATCCTTAGCAAACTAGCACAGGAACAGAAAACCAAATACTGCATGTTCTCACTTATAAGCGGGAGCTGAATGATGAGAACACATGGTCACATGGAGGGGAACACCACACATTGGGGCCTGTTGGAGGGTGGCAGGTGAGAGGAGGGAGAGCATCAGGAAGAATATCTAATGGATGCTAAGCTTAATACCTAGGTGATGGGATGATCTGTGCAGCAAACCACCACGGCACACGTTTACCTATGTAACAAACCTACACATCCTGAACGTGTACCCCTGAACTTAAACATTGTAAATCAAAAAAAAGGAAAAGGATAGGGACACTTTTATGTGTTTGCTCCTCCAAACTGTCCATTACAGTTGAGGGGAAACATTTCTCCCTTTCTATCTTTACAGTAGAGAAATAACTTATTATAGAGATGATATTCTAAATCAAAACGCCCTCAAAAATCTCTTACATTGAAATTGAAGTACAATAAACACACAAAAAATAGAAATTTAAAATATGAAAAATAATAAAAATAAAGACAAAGAAAATCTCTCTAAATCATAGTATAAATGGAACACCTAAAGCTGAGAGTGAACTAGACATGGAGAAAAACTACATGGCAAAAGAAATGACAGCTTAAAGACAAGGTAGTGTTTGGGCAATTTGAAGCAGCTGATGCATTGCTAGTAACCATGGCAACAATTAATCTTAAATTCAGCTTAATTCCTAAGTAAATTCATGCAAATTCCAAAAGTTTCATCAGAAGGAAAGCCATGCCTATCTTCAAGCATATTAACTATTTACCTCAGCTTCAGAGGTCCTACACAAGCTGTGTGTCTTTCCACAAAAACTTACAAAAAAAAAAAAAAAAAAAACACTGTCAAGAGACAATGCCATCAACAGAACCAGATACATTTATGACACAGATGTTGGAACTATCAGACAAGGAATTTAAAATAACTGTAATTAACATGTTAAAGGCACTAATGAAAGGATGGATACCATGCAATATCAGATGGGTAATTTCCGCAGAGAAATGGAAACTATAAAAGAATCAAATGGAAATGCTATAAATGAAAACAGTAACAGACATGGAGAAAGCCTTTTATGGACTCAACAGTAGACACGACACAGCTGTGGAAAGAAGTAATGAACTTGAAAATAGATTAAGACAAATGATCCAAACCAAAACAGAAAGAAAAGAAAATAGTGGTAGTAGTAATAGCAGTAATAGTAAAAGAACCAAACACACAAGAGCTATGGGACACTGTCAAAAAGTATAGCATATGTATAGGACTCTCAAAAGGTGAAAAGAGAGACTATAGGTCTGAAGAAATACTTGGAAAAATAAGGGCTGAGAATTTTTCAAAATTAATGATTGTTATGACACGAAACAGGGAAAAAAATGAAACAAACTAAGCATGTCATATTCAAACAACTTGAAACCAAAGACAAAGAAAAATCTTGAGAAGCCCGAGAAAAATGATACTTTACTTATGGAAAAATAAAGATAAGAATTATAGTAAGTTTCTCATCAGAAACCATACAAATGAAGAAAATGAAATGGCAGAAAAAATGTATATTCAGAACTCCATACTCAGAAAGAAAAAGGAATGCCTTTAAGAAACAAAGGAGAAATAAATACTTTTCAAGCAAAAAAAGAAAAAAAAAACTGTGAAAACTCATTGTCGGAAGACCTACATTATACGAAATATTAAAGTTTGAAAGGCAGAAAGAACAAGACAAATCAGAAACTAAGATCTGCACAAAATAAAATTAAGAGGGATGAAAACAGAATTAATGAAGGAAAAATAAAATTTCTTTCATTCTTATTTTTAACAGCACTAAAAGAGAACTAACGCAAAAATAGCAGCAATGTATTGTGTTTACAACATATGTGTAAAAGTTAAATGTGTGATAAAAATAATACAGAAAATATAAAAGAGAAATTGGGAACAATATTCATGCAAATAAGCAGTGTCTGTTGTATTTGGCAAACATAATTAACTCCATCCTTTCTGGTCTCCCGATCTGTATGGAACTACCAGGGTGGCCGGAAGTGCACTGGACCAGAAGAGAAGTCAGACAGGCTTCCGGCCCACATGTTGGTCCTTGCGCACAGGCTAGGCAAGGGGAAACCCCGATAAGGCTCCAGGAGTAAACAGACACAGAGGCACCTATAAACAAGGTGCAAGGAGAAAATAAAGCCAACTACTTTTATGTATTCCTGCTGCCTACTTTTCTTTAGGCCCTGACAGATTTTTCAGACTTGGAGAAAGAGCCCATCCACCTTTCTCTCCTGGCTATAACTCAGCTTCTATCCTATCCTATTCTATTCAGCCCCAGCTCTTGGGACAAAAACTTCCCTGTAGAAACAAAAGTCTTCAGGCCACATTGGCTCTGGAAGGAGCAGTTCCCCTGTGGTGGTTTTTGTTTGTTTGTTTGTTTGTTTGTTTGTTTGTTTTTTCTTTCTTGTTCTCCTTTCCACCATACGAAAGAAGCCCACTTAGAAGCAAATTTACAACAGAAGCTGGAAATCCAATCTCTCAGGCAAGAAAAAGCTGGATTTTAAAATAACTCAGGAAGGTGGAATTTGAGAAAGGAATAGCTGCAGTTTTGATCATGTGTCAAATCTGCAATGGCTGAGTGAACTCCGGGAGCTGCCTGGTTCTGCCTGGCTCTATGGGCTCTGAGCTGAGCAAGAGGTTGGCAGGTGGTGATGGAGACAGGGCAGGACTGCTGTAGGCAGCTCTGACGAGGAGGCAAGGAGCAGGCTGGGGATATGGCACAGACCCAGTTTTACCTCCAGAGATGCCTGCATCATTCTATCATGATCCAATAAAACATGGACCTGGAAGAGCCATGGTTTGTAAGGCAGCAAGCAGCTACCTGTGTGAGATCTAGGCCTAAAACACACAGCAAGACTGAATCCTCTAGCAGTGACCAGCTCAGGCTGGAGGGTAAAAGCATTTGACACCACAGAGCTGCTCTGATAATGCCTGCTTTGCATGGAAAGCCTGAGAAGCCACCAAGGGTAAATAATCCACACACAGAGTCCCAAATCTGCCACCATTGTGTTTCTAAGGTGTCCCATTTCCAAAAGCTAGTCCTAGTACAGTGTCACAGTTGAAGGTGGACTCATCAGCACCATGCACACTTTCTCCTCCACCTCCTAAAACTAAACTGTGTCTATGTCTACAGGAGGCAAATCTTCCAAACGCTGAGCCTCAGGACCGAGTGTCATTGCGACAAACAAGTTTTGAGAGACTTCCCCATGCAATTCAGTAGGTTTGAAGCCCCAAGACCACTAAGAATCCCAGGACATTGGCTAATGCCACTGTTCCTGTCTTCAAGAAAGATATCCTCTGCTACTGGAAAGCTAATTATCCTTCAAAGTTAATGTTTTCTTCCACCACAAAGCCTTCTCTAAACAAGCCAGTCCAAACTTGATTTCCTAAAGGGCGTTGTCTAATACTTAGATATGACATTTTTACCTAACAAATAGCAAAGATAAAAATACCCAGTCCTGGCAAAAATGAAGGAAAATAAGAAATGCACTCATTGGTCCATTTCTCTAAAGGCCAGGTCAGCAATGAGTATAAAGTAGAGAATGTATATACGCCTGAACTTGGAATTCCTCTTCAAGGAGTTTTTCCCACAGCAACATATATCTATAGGGATGTTCATTGAAAGCCAACCCATATTGAGGGTAAGTCTGGAGACAGATTTCCTAGTTCTGGTTCCTGGCTCTGGCACTTAGAAGCTCTAAAATTCTTTGAACTTCGGTTTCTGCTTGCAGAGTTGATGTAAAGATTAAGTTATGTAATACATGTAGCCTGGTACATCATGAAAAACCAATAGCTTTCCTTTTTTGTTATTTTAATTCAAATATTTTAAAGAAACTCATATTACCACCAGTAGGATTTGATTAGCTACAATGTGATTGATCTACACAATTGAATACTACACAAGCTTTCTATTTCTTTTTTTTTTTTTTTAAGACAGGGTCTCGCTCTGTCACCAGGCTGGAGTGCAGTGGTGCAATCACGGCTCACTGCAGCCTCAAACTTCTGGGCTCAAGCGATCCTCCCACCTCTGCCTCCTGAGTAACTGAGAGTACAGGCATGCACCACCATGCCTGGCTAATTTTATTTTTTCATTTTTTTGTAGAGACAGAGTATTTCTGTTTCCCAGGCTTGTCTCAGACTCCTGCATTCAAGCAATTCTCTCTCCTCAACCCAAAGCACTGGGATTACAGGTGTGAACCACTGCACAGGCCTATGCAAGCTTTTAAAAAATAAAACTTCTATGTACATATTGAATCAAAAGAAAAAATCAGATTCAAGACAGCCCATGCATGTATGTGTGGGTCTATTTTTCTGCTATGCTTTGAATATGTCTCCTTAATTTCATGCGTTGGGAACTTAATCCCAAAATTAACATGTTGATTGGAGGTGGGGCCTTTGGGAAGTAATTAAGATTAGACAAATCATCAGAGTGGAGACCCCATGATGGAACTGGGGGTTTTATAAGAAGAGAAAGAGGCCTCAGTGGACACGCATGCATGCACGCTCCCTCATTCTTGCTATGTCATACCTTCCACCATATTATCATACAGCACAAAGGCCCTCCACAGACGCCGATGCCATGCTGTTAGATTTCCCATTCTCCAGAACCATGAGTTTAATAAACTTCTCCTCTTCATAAATTTCTGTGTAGCAACAGAAAATGAACTAAGACAGCCTTTATGTGTGTATGTGTCTGTATGGTTGTGGGTGTGCGCTGTCTAGTGTGTACATATGTGAGTCCTGTGTGTAAATCTATGAGGTTTGTGTGTCCATGTGGGTTCTCTGTCTTTGTTGGCAGTGTGTGCATATGTGTGAGCTTTGTGTGTATACCGCCAATGTGTGTGCAAGAGATCTGTGTGTCAGTGGTAATGTGTGTGAAGTACATGTGTGTACTGTATGTGTGTGCTTTGTGTGTATACCGTCAATGTGTGTGCAAGAGATCTGTGTGTCAGTGGTAATGTGTGTGAAGTACATGTGTGTACTGTATGTGTGTGCATTCTGTGAGTGTCTGTGGGTTGTCTGTCTGCAATGTATGCATATGAGTTTTGTGTACATGTGGTATATTTGCATGTGTGTTCTAGGTGCATGTGTGGTATATTTATAAGTTCTGCATGTGTGGTATATTTATATGGGAGTTCTGTGTATGTGTATGTGTATATGTGTGTGTGTCTCTACAGGGTGCACTGCGAGTTCTGTCTGGGGGAATGTATTTTCATGTGAGTTCTATGTGCATGGGTGGTATATTTGTGTGTGAGTTCTGTGTAGTGGTGTATTTATGTGGGAGTTCTGTGTGTGTGTGTGTATGTGTGTCTATAGGGTGCATTGTGAGTTCTGTGGAGGGATGTATTTACATGTGAGTTCTGTGTGTGTGTCTGTGGGGTGCATATATGAGCTCTGCAGAGCAGTGTATGTGTGTGTGAGCTCTGTGTGTCTGTGGAGTGCATGTGTGAGCTCTGTGGGGTGGTGTGTGTGTGAGTTCTGCGTGTGTCTGTGGGGTGCATGTGTGAGCTCTGTGGGTAGTGTATGTGTGAGTTCTGTGTGTGGTTGTGGGGTATGTGTGTGAGCTCTGTGGGTGGTGTATGTGTGTGTGTGTCTGTGGGGTGCATGTGTGAGCCCTGTGGGGTGGTGTGTGTGTGTGTGTGTCTGTGGGGTGCATGTGTGAGCTCTGTGTGGTGGTGTATCTGTGTGTGTGTCTGTGGGGTGCATGTGTGAGCTCTGTGTTGTGTGTGTGTGTCTGTGGGGTATATGTGTGAGTTCTGTGTGGTGGAGTATGTGAGCCCTGTGGGGTGGTGTATGTGTGTGTGAGCTCTGTGTATGTCTGTTTGGTGCATGTGTGAGCTCTATGTGGCAGCGTATGAATGTGTGAGTTCTGTGGGGTGGTGTGTGTGTGTGAGCTCTGTGTGTGTGTCTGTGGGGTGAGTGTGTGAGCTCTGTGGGGCAGTGTATGTCTGTGTGAGTTCTGTGTGTGTCTGTGGGGTGCGTGTGTGAACTCTGTGGGGTGGTGTATGTGTGTGAGTTCTGTGTGTCTGGGGGTGCATGTGTGAAGTCTGTGGGGTGGTATATGTTTGTGAGTTCTGTGTGTGTGTCTGTGTGGTGCATGTATGAACTCTGTGGGGTGGTGTATGTGTGTTGAGTTCTGTGTGTCTGGGGGTACATGTGTGAGCTCTGTGAGGCAGTGTGTGTGAGTTCTGTGTGTGTGTCTGGGGGTGCATGTGTGAGTTCTGTGGGCTGGCGTATATGTGTGAGTTCCGTGAGTTCCGTGTATGTCTGTGAGGTGCATGTGTGAACTCTGCAGGGTGGTGTATGTGTGTGAGTTCTGTGTATGTGTCTGTGGGGTGCATGTGTGAACTCTGTGGGGTGGTGTGTGTATATGAGTTTCGTGTGTGTGTCTGGGGGTCCATGTGTGAACTCTGCAGGGTGATGTATGTGTATGAGTTGTGTGTGTGTGTCTGGGGGTGCATGTGAGAGCTTTGTGGGGTGGTGTATGTTTGTGAGTTCTGTGTGTGTGTCTGTGGGGTGTATGCGTGAACTCTGAGGGATTGTGTATGTGTGTGAGTTCTGTGTGTCTGTGGGGTGCATGTGTGAACTCTGTGGGATGGCGTGTGTGAGTTCTGTGTGTGTGTCTGTGGGGTGTATGTGTGAACTCTACAGGGTGGTATATGTGTGTGAGTTCTGTGTGTGTGTCTGTGGGGTGCATGTGTGAACTCTGCGGGGTGGTGCGTGTGTGTGAGTTCTGTGTGTGTGTGGGGTGGTGTATGTTTGTGAGTTCTGTGTGTGTGTCTGTGGGGTGCATGTGTGAACCCTGTGGGGTGGCATATGTGTGTGAGTTCTGTGTGTCTGTGGGGTGCATGTGTGAACTCTGCGGAGTGGTGTGTGTGAGTTCTATGTGTCTGCGGGGTGCATGTGTGAACTCTGCGGGGTGGTGTGTGTGAGTTCTGTGTGTGCGTCTGTGGGTGCATGTGTGAACTCTGCGGGGTGGTGTATGTATGCGAGTTCTGTGTGTCTGAGGATGCATGTGAGAGCTTTGTGGGGTGGTGTATGTGCATGCATTCTGTGTGTATGTCTTCAAGTTGTGTTTGTGTCTGCATACATAGCCAGTATCAGAAGCTGAGTAAGAACTTCGGTTCTGAGTGAGAGGAACCTGAATTGGATTCCTGCTCTATCACATAGTATTTCACTCTGGACAAGCTATTCAACTTCTCTAGCTCTAGTTTCCTTATTTATAAAATCTCCATCTCCTCCTTCCTATGGGACATGTGAGAATTAGAGGGCAGAGTTTATGAGAAGCACACGGCACTATGTCTGACACATAGTAGGTGCTCAATAAAGTTTAGCAATTGTTCATCATACTTATAGAGTGGTGTCAGAACAGATGTTATCTGACATCTTAACTCAGCTAGGTGGTAGGAATCATTGCGCTTTTCATTTCCCTTTACAATTTTCTATATTGCTTGGATATTTTGCATGCATATCTATTGTCTCTATAATGGAAAAACCAATACATGTTCCTTTCAATAAAACAAAAACCTGAAGCTGGCATTTGTCACCTTCACAGTATAGATAAAACACCCCTCAATCCCTGACCCCAAAGTCAAGGATCTCCATCTTTCCAAATGCTTCTCCCCCTTCTTCCTGAAATTCCCACCCTCATTGTAGCATTTCTGGATTAAAAGCTCAGACTGTGATTTTATGTCCAGAAAGTCCGGTTTTAAATTCCCATGATACCTGGGATTGGCTGGTTGTTGGGGCAACTTTCTATCTTAATCCCACCAGAATTGATTTTTTAAATCAGATTAACTTGTCACTTTGGAAGGTATGGCGGTAAAGGGCAGCTCAGTGTCAGTGTCTGTCAGAGGGCGAGGAGGGGAAGCCAGGTGGGATGCAGACAAGTACTTGGCGGGAGGGAGATTTCAGAGGTGCACGGTTGACATCATGGGCTGGGGCTGGGGCTGGGGACTGGGTGTGGGGGACTGGAAGCTCAGCATGAGTGGGGAGTGGGTGGGAAGGAGACTAAGGGAAAAATACGCTTCCTTTACAATAGAGTTCAGGTCAGGTGTTGCTACAAGTGCAGGATTCCCATTCCACATGCGTGCCAGAATCACCTGGGAAGCTTGTTAAAACCTGAGATTCAGGAAAGACCCTTCCCTCCTCCAAGAGATTCTGATAATGGTGTGAAGGGGGCCAGGGCATCTTCTTCCCAGGTGAGAACTGGACTAACCGTTGTAAAGCAATGAGGAAGATCCTTGGCGTTAAAAAATCCCACTGTGAAAATCCAGTGCTCGACCACTTTCATGGCTGTGTGGCTTCAGTGCAGTTACTCAACCTCTCTGGGCTCTTCATGCCAGTAAAATAAGGGTGATGATTCAGAACAAAATGATGATGGGGTTGTTAGGGTTGGGCAGCTTCTGAGTGACGATAAAAGCTGGCTGGTTTGAAGCCAATGCACAGTCCTGCCATTCTCTGAGAGGAGACCCGGTGCTCTGAAGATGATTTCTGACCCTAGGGTCGCCTGTTTCCCCTGCCACAGCAGCTCCCGACGCCTTTTCCTAGTCCTGAGGCGGCCGGCAGCCTGCAGCCTGCGAGTGTGCTCCACTGCCCCCTGGTGGTCCAATCTGGGAAGGCGAACAGCATCTCCTTCCTTTTTCGGCTTTATTTAGGCCCCTGAGCAGAGACAGCGCCAGCCGCAAGGCCTCAGGTGCAGAAGGGACGTGGCCACGCGAGCTGACTTTTAAGGCTACGGGGCCTGGAATGCACCTCCCCACCACCGTCACTTGGTTGCTGGTGCCCGAACTGTCACTGTGGAGCATCACCACTGAAACACCTTTGGTGCTTCCTGACCCCTGGGCCAGGCTCTTCTTGGAGCAGGGCAATAGGGGAAAGGGAAGGGCTGGGGGAGGGGGTGGGAGACACACCTGTTGCCTCTGCAGCTTGAAGAGAGGAGTTTGACCCATGAGATAATGTAGGAGGCTGTGCAGAATTAAGCACTAAAAGTGGTTAAAATGCTAGCCCTGAGGGAGCTCACTGCAGGCTCTCAGCAGTCCTTCAGCTTGAAGGAGCTGAAGGCTCAACCAGAACTCTGTGCTCATGGGAAACACTGCCCTGAGGCTGGCTCTGGAAAATGTCTAAACTTAGGGCATGAACAGGGGCTCTGCCATGGGCAAGACTGGCACAGGCTAAAGTGGACGTCAGTAAAAACCAAACTCAGCCCCCACCCTCCTCCCACCCCAGGAACCCCGTTGCTACAAGCCTGACCTTCGGACCATTCAGGCGGTAGGCTGCCCCAACTCCAGAGGCCATGCCCCCCACCACGCCCTCTTCCCCTCTTCCCACAATGAAACGCCCCTGCCCTGTCCCCTGACCCTGCAAGCACCTATCCCTGGGCAGGACCTTTAGGCAGGTGATACCTCTACTTGCATCTTCTCAAGGAAGAGCCCCCTCTTGGTCATCTGAGTCCTTCGTGACCCTGCTGATGTCAAGTGGAGACTATGAGGATTGGAGGGTGGGCTCATCGCAGAGGACCAGGCAGCATCCTTTAATCAAAAACAAGTCACCTCGGCCGTGCGCGGTGATTCATGCCTGTAATCCCAGCACTTTGGGAGGCTGAGGCAGGCAAATCACCTGAAGTCAGGAGTTCGAGACCAGCCTGGCCAACATGGTGAAACCCCGTCTCTACTAAAAATACAAAAATTAGCCAGCGTGGTGGCACGTGCCTGTAATCCCAGCTACCCGGGAGGCTGAGGCAGGAGAATCGCTTGTACCCGGGAGATGGAGTTTGCAGTGAGCCGAGATCGTGCCATTGCACTCCAGCCTGGGTGACAAAAGTGAAACTCTGTCTCAAAAACAAACAAACAAACAAACAACAACAACAACAACAAAAAGTCATCTGGACATGGTCCAACCATGGGGAGTAGGCATTTTGGAGTGTCCATTATGGCACCATGTCCCTGTATCTGGGCATGTGCTCCATGGATTAAGGACTGGCTTACTTCATAGGCTGTGGTCACCCACCCTGGGTGTCTGCAAGGACAGAGGACAGAGCGGGAGCTCCCAGAGCTTCCCACCTGCCACAGTCAGCCACAGACAGCATCAGGAAAAAAAGGCAGAGATGGTGGCTTCTAAGCCACTCTCCTGAGCATGGGGAAATGAACTAGATTTCTGCTCAGGAAGCTGTTTCAGCTCCAAACTTCACTGTTCCTTCAGCAGGCTATCTGGAAGGGCAGACTATGAGCTGGGCTTCTTTAGGAGCTCACAAAGCTATGTCCAAGTATGAAGTCTCCTCTCTGCCATCACTGTCATCCTTATGCTGGAAGCGATCTTATTAGGGTTCCAATCACCTTCCTTGTTTTGCCCTGAAATTTCTTGAATACTCACTAACCAAAGACTACTTTCCCTGTTGCTTGTTTTTTTCATTGTTGTTCCTCTAGAAAACAAGCCTCCACATCTGTTTCAATTTAAACAGAAAGGAGTAGCAAAAATTACAAAGATGAAGAAGATGAATGCATTGTACTCTTATAGTGAACTGGGTCTCCATAAATTGTTTTTGGTATAGCATGTCCCATTTAGCCCTTACATAAGCTCAGATAAGGCAAGGAAATACTCAGTTTTAGAGGCAAAGGGACAAAGACTCAGAGAGGCCAAACAAGGAAGCTAGATTTGATCCCTGAATCCTGACCCTAAGTTCTCTTTACATTAGAAAAAAGTCCTGATTGTGTGTCTGTAGTTTCCCAGTGATGTTTCTTTGCCTCTCACCCTGAGGTGTATCAATAGGTGCAGGTGGGGTCTTATTGTTAGATACTAGAGACCCACAGAGCAAGGAGTGTTCACCTCAGGTTGCCCAGGTACTCATGGCTCCAACTCCCTTGGGAGAGGTCAGCTTGAGGCATTTTCTCAGCTTCTTACTACCTTTCCCCCCACACCTCATACTCACACACACACTGCTCATGACATAGCAACCCCTGTCTCCACAGGACCAGCCCTGGACTCAGGGGTCAGAGCTGACGTCTCACAGCTTCCGTCCTCTCCCACCAAATGCTGCTCCAAGTCGCTGTCCCAAAACATCCTGTACAGGTTGTGGTAGATCCTGGAAATATTTTTCTCACTTGGCTTAGGACATCATGCCACTTGCCTCCTTCCCACCTCTCTGCCTGTTTCTTCTCAGCCTTATTTTCTGGGGCTGGTCCTTCTAATCTGTAAACTTTGCAGGGCCCAGCGCTCAGTCCTTGCTCTCTTCTCTGTACTCACTCTCTCAGAGATCTCACCCTGCTCTGAGGGCTTCTAATACTAGATAGATAGATTGATAGATAGTAAAATAGATAGATAGATGGATATCTCCTGAAGACTCCTGCTTCTAACTAAATATGACACCTTCACTCAAATGTCAAATAAGAACATCAAAAGTAACACGCATCAAAGGTAACATGCATCAAAGGTAACGAACAACCAAACTCTTCCATTTCTCCTCAAATATTATTTTCCAGCAGTCTCCTGGCACTTCCATAGAGGCAACTCCGTCTTCCGGTTGCTCAGACTGTGGAGTCATGTTTAACCCTCCTTTTCTCTCGCAGTCCCCATCCAATCTGCCAGTAAACCTTATAGCTTCCCAGTCAATATGGAACTAACATCCAACCACTCCTGCCCTCTGCTGACAGCCTCCAAGGCTCCTCACCCACCTGGAGTAAGAGCCAACGCCTCATACTGGCCTTCATGTCAGGTGGCTACACACCCTGGCCTGCCTCAGACCCTGGCACTCACGTCTATCCTAGTGCAATTACTAACAGCACCTCCTTTCACTATCTAGGGCCCCGACTGGATAATAAACTGCATGCTGTCCCCCACAACATGCACATGTCCAATCTGATCCTCATTCCTCTCCACGCTCTCTACTGCTGTCTCCTCCCTTGTACCACATTGTAAACACCTTCCTCCCCAGCAGGCTGGGTTCCGTGCCTCTATATGGAACACACTCTCCCCAGACAGTCTATGTCTCATTACTTATTTCCTTCAGCTGCTCAAATGTCACCTTATCTGCTCAATAAATAAAGCTACCCCACACCCACTCTCAGGAAAAACAGCCTGGTCACTCTCCATCTCCTGACCCTGCCACACCCCTTCTCAGAGCAGGTATCCCTACCTAGCAGCTGCATCTTCATTGTCACTCTTCTCACTAGAATATAAGCTCCTGAGCCCGAGCCTTTGTCTTTCTACTCACAGCTTCAACTCCAAGGCCTCGCACAGCTCCTCAAACATGGGGGTGCTCCATAAGTATCTGTTGAAAGAATGAATGAATGGCCAGGTTCAAGAAAAGTCACAAAATGTGGAGTTCTGAAAGCTTAAAAACCTGTTACATCTAGTTACAATGCACGCAGAGGGCAGCTTGGATCAATGGAAACTAAATAAATGTTAGGAATCATTGTCAGGAGTTCACCTGCTGGTCTGAGGTTCAGAAAACATGGCATTTGGTTTGGACTGCATCACTTCCGCCTGTCTCAGGACTCCCCTGAACCTCAGTTTCTTAGTCTTTAGAATAGAATAATGTCTACAATTGTTTCCAGCACCAGAATTCTGGAATTCCACATGTTGGGCACCAGAAAGACGACAGCACAAAAGAGCAGAGTAAATAAACTGGGTCGCCAGAAGAATGAATACTTTACTGCCTTCCTGCCGTCCCGCAGACCCCCAGCGTCACCCACCATCCCAAAAGGTACTTCCTCAACACAGGCCTGCTCTGGATGCTCTGGGACCTGGACAGACACATGCACAAGGAAGTAACCATGTTCTTTAGAGTGCTGTCGTCCCAGAGGACACTGACCTTCAAATATAAAGGCACAGCTACCTTATCTGTAAGCAATCTGCATCATCCCATCCAAGCACATTAGCCCCTCACTGATCAACTACAGTCACCTCAAGCTGTGTCACTGGAAACAGGAAACTCAGAAGAAATGCACTTGTGGGGAGCAGGGAACACAAAGTGCCCTTCCTATGGTCATCTGTGGGCTCCATGAGGGCAGGAGCAGCCAGGCAGCTCTTCCCTGCCCCCCACTCCCTGCCCCTGGCTCTCCACATTGAGAAGAACCTTCCATGGGAGCAACACTCCCAGCCATGAAAGGACTAGGTCAGGGAATCAGGTGGGAATTTGAAAAATCAGCCCCAGATTTGGCAAGCCAGGATTCCCTTCCTCCAGCTCCTTGAGGAGATGAACCCTGTTCTCAGGGTGGCCCTTATTCTCACCAGTCACCAGCACCACCCCAGTGCCTGCAATATCATGGGCTCAAGATAAACATAAAAATATATTTCTGTACTATATATGTATTACTATAATATACATGTATTATTATAGAATATACATATAAACAATATACATAATATACATTTATTATTATGTGTAAATAATAAACATGTGCTGTGCAAATGAAGAAATGAAAAAATAAATGAATTAAACACACACACATACACACATATTTGTTCTGACCTATCTATCTTGTTCCCCAGGAACCTAGGCTCTGTCTTGGGTTACCGTCTGTCAGTTCATCTGCTTCTCAGAGACTTTGAGACAAGGCTGGTTATAGAAACAACCCTGAGATTTTTCTGCTCAAAAATTACCTCCTGCTGGGGCTCCTCACCCTTCGTCAGTAGCATGCTATTGCCATGGCTCTGGTTCACAGCGTTATACATACACTGAGTTTGTAATCAGAATCTAGCAGAATCTATTTTAAATACATGGGGACTACAGTACATATGAATATGCTAATCAGCTAAGCTTAATAGTTCTCGTTTGTATTAATGCAGATTAGGCAGCTGCATTTCCCACCAAATATTTTCTTTGGTATTTACTGACGAAATCAAGGTCCTGCTAATAAGTTCTAATATTTAATCTAAAAGCTCTAAAGAAGGTGCTTTAGTTGAGTATAATCTAATTTCACTGAACAAAATTGCATCTAAAAGCAATATAAAGTTACAATTTGTTCCTTGTCAAATAGTAAAAATGGCCTTTAAATTTTACATGGTTTTGACCTTTGGTTTTTGCGTTTCAATTAAACTTCCCTCAGAGCCCAGTGGATCAAATGTTCCCTGAGTGCGAATTAGGTCCTAGCAAGAGGTACCTACTGGCCCTCTGTTTCTTTCCTTTGCAAACTGACATCTGTCTCCCTTTTGATGCAGAGCAGAAATTTTCTCCCTTAATGGCTGGAGCAGAGGTAAACTGAAATATTAGGTCTGGCCAATATTTTGTCTCTGGACACCTGAA